>NC_134859.1:78235000-78915833 GCF_049852395.1 Peromyscus maniculatus bairdii | reverse complement strand
TCAAGAGAGTTGTGTATTGTGGCCTTTTCTTGATGAACTCAGTATTAAATCTGGGGATGTGGTTTCAGTTTGCATCATAATGAGGGTGACTTGACAGAAATACTTTATTTCTTTTTCTTGCCAGGGTTCAATTAGAAGGCCAGATATGTCCAGTTTCTTTATAGGGGGGTATATTTTTAGATTTACATATGTTGAACCATCTTTGCATCTCTGGGATGAAGTATACATGATCATGGTGGATAATCTTTTTGGTGTGTTCTTTGATGCATTTTGCAAGTGTTTTATTGAGTAATTTTGCCAATGTTCATAATGGAAATTGGTCTATAATTGTCTTTTTTGTTGGGTCTTTATGTAGTTTGGGTGTCAAGGTAACTACGACCTTGTGAATTGAAATGGACAGTTGTCCTTCTGTTTCTATTTTGTAGACTAATTTGAAGAATGTTGGCATTAAAACTTCCTTGAAGGTCTGTTGAAATTCTGTGCTAAAATAATCTGTCCTTGGACTTTTTTTTTGGTTGGGAGACTTTTAATGACTGTTTCTATTTCACTAAGAACAACAACTAATAAATAGAACTTCATGAAACTGAGAAGCTTCTGCACAGCAAAGGACACTGTCAATTGGATAAAATGGCAGCCTACAGAATAGGAAATGATATTTTACCAGCTACAAATCTTATAGAGTTAATACCCCAAATATATAAGGAACTCAAAAATATGATTTCAAGAAAATGAATAACCCAATTAAAAATGGGGTACAGATTTAAACAGAATTCTCAATAGAGGAAGCTCAAATGCTGAGAAAAACTTAAATGTTCAACATCTTTAGCCATCAGGGAAATGCAAATCAAAATTATTTTGAGACTTCATCTTAGACCTGTCAGAATGGCTAAGATCAACTAAACAAGTGACATCTCATGCTGGTGAGGATGTGGAGTAAGGAGAAAACTCTTCCATTGCTGGTAGGAATGCAAACTTGTACAGCCACTATGGAAACCCATGTGGTGGCTCCTCAGCAAGATGGACACCAATCAATTTACCTCAAAATCTATCTATACTACTCTTGAGCATATACACAAAGGATACCTCATCCTATCACAAGGGCCTTACTCAATCATGTTCTTTGTGTTCTATTAATAATAGCCTGAAATTGGAAACAACCTTGATGTCCCTCAACAGAAGAATGGGTAAAGAAAATATAGTACATTTACACAATGGACTATTACTTAGTTGTTAAAGAAAAAATATGAAATTTGCAGGCAAATGGATGGAATTAGAAAAAATCATTCTCAGTGAGGTATTCTAGACTCAAAAAGACAAATATGGTATGTATTCACTTATATATAGGTATTAGTTGCTAATCCAATGACAACCAAGCTATAATCTATAGAAACACAGATGTTCAATATAGAGTAGGGACTAAAGATAACAGCTAGATATTGTTAGGAAAGGGAAATAGAACAGTTATTAATAAATGGGGAGACTGGAATAGGATGATAAAGTGGGGAGTGTGGGTAAAGGGGTTTGTGTGGGGAGATATGTGAAGAGACAGCTAAAATTAAGGGGCATTTTGAGTGGGTAGTATAGAAACCTATTACAGTTGAAACTTCCCAAAATATATACATATATGAAGGTGATCTAAATGTAATGGCCAAGTAATGGGGGAAACTGAGTCCCAGTTGGCCATCTCTTGTCATAAAATGAAATTTCCAGTACCAGAATTGAGTCACATCTATTAGATTTGTTAGGCAAAGGGGTTCCAAGCTCTAGCCAAAACAATGGGTTTCTCTCCACAAACTGACAAGTCCCCATTGCTGAAGATGCCATATACAACAACTCATTGAACATAGAGAAGTTGAACTGTTGCCTACACAGAACCTTCAGCCTTATGTTCTAGTGTCTTTGGTACAGGAAGGTACTCTGCATGCTACCAAAGGAGAAATGTAAATGCCAATCTAGTCAAAAATAATTTGATCTACAATGGTGTGCTACCTGCAACATATGTAAGACAATGGAGGCACAAAGCTGTGGGAGTAATCAAACAATAGCTGATCTGACTTAATACCCACTGGATGAAGTGGGACCTAGACACTGCTTGGATGATCAAATACAAGGGACTAGGTACCCCAAGTACCTAAGGTAAAACCAAATACTGTTGGTATAAAAAAGATAAAGAAGAAAAAAGTGTGGAAGCCCGTTTTCAGGTTAATCGTGGCTTTACCCAGCAGGTCCTCATTGAGAGGATGATTGCACCACAGGCCTGAGTGCAGATGTTTGAGATGGTCTGCACTTGGCTATGCCATCAGGGAGGTCTTTTGCTCCACTCCTTGGCGTTTCTATAAATACCCTGGGGCAGAGACAGTCAGTGCTCCTTGGAATAGGTTCCAGGCCCTGTCGAGGATATCCTTTATTTTCTGTTTATCTCCCAATCTAAATCCTTCTATCTAATATTTCCTGCTGCTCGCACTCAAGAAAACTCTGGGGGAACTGTAGGGTTGGTGGGTAAATGCTGCACAAAAAAGTAATGATAAATGACTCCTAATGTTATTCTGCTATGTGCATAAATCAGTGCTTGTTCAGTCATCATCGCAGAAGCTTCCTCCTGCAGCAAATAGGAACAAATACACCCACTACAATATAGAAAAATAGGACCCACTACACAGAGAGTAAGAATCTTTGGAACACTCAGCCCTAAATGAGATATCTCCATCAAATCCCTCCCCCTGGAGCACAGGGAACCTCACAGAAGTGGAGGCAGAAAAAATATAAGAGGACACTAAGGAAGCAGGAACCTTTACATCATCGTGAGCAAAGCTCATAGGAACTCATAGAGACTGAAGCAGCATGCAGAGGGCCTGTAGGAGTCAGCACTAGTTCCACAGTGTATATAGTATGGCTCCCAGGCGAGTGTTTTAATGGAACTCCTGAGTGTGTGAAACAGTAGACTTCTGACTCTAATGCCTTCTCTTGGGCTCTCTTCCTTCTGTTGGTTTGTCTTGTCCAAATTCTATATAATAGTTCTTGTTTTAACCTTATATTTTATTTTGTTATATATATATTTTTCCTTTTATTTTATTTTACAATACCATTCAGGTCTACATATCAGCCATGGATTCCCTTGTTCTCCCCCCTCCCGCCCCTCTCCCCTTCCCCCCACCCCACCCCACATTCCCACCTCCTCCAGGGCAAAGCCTCCCCCGGGGACTGAGATCAACCTGGTAGACTCAGTCCAGGCAGGTCCAATCCCCTCCTCCCAGACTGAGCCAAGCGTCCCTGCATAAGTCTCAGGTTTCAAACAGCCAACCCATGCAATGAGCACAGGACCCGGTACCACTACTTAGATGCCTCCCAAACAGATCAAGCCAATCAACTGTCTCACCTATTCAGAGGGCCTGATCCAGTTGGGGGCCCCTCAGCCTTTGGTTCATAGTTCATGTGTTTCCATTTGTTTGGCTATTTGTCCCTGTGCTTTATCCAACCTTGGTTTCAACAATTCTCGCTCATATAAACCCTCCTCTTTCTTGCTAATTAGACTCCTGGAGCTCCACCCGGGACCTAGCCGTGGATCTCCACATCCAGATCCCTCAATTGTTGGATGGGATTTCTGGCACTACTATTAGGGTGTTTGGCCATCCCTTCACCAGAGTAAGTCAGTTCCGGCTGTCTCTTGACCATTGCCAGCAGTCTATTATGGGAGTATCTTTGTGGATTTCTGTGGGCCTCTCTAGCACTTTGTTTCTTCCTTTTCTCATGTGGTCTTCATTTACCATGGTCTCCTATTCCTTGTTCTCCCTCTCTGTTTTTGATCCAGCTGGGATCTCCTGCTCCCTCAGGCTCTCTTTCCCTCAACCCTTACCCTTCATTATTCCCACTCATGTCCAGGTTGTTTATGTAGATCTCAGCCATTTCTCCATCATTGGGCGATCCCGGTGTCTTTCTTGGTGTCCTGTTTTCCAGGTAGCCTCCCTGGTGATGTGAGTAGCAGTCCAGTCATCCTTGTTCCACATCTAGTATCCTCCTATGATAGAGTACATACCAATATTTCTCTTAGTAGTCTTTCTTTTCTAATAAGAGACAGAAAAGGAATGGATCCAGATGGGACAGGGGCTGGAAAAGGACTGGGAAAAATAGAGAGAGGGGGAACCATAATCATGATATAATGCATGAGCAAAGTATCCTTTTTCAATAAAAGGAAAAACATGGGGGGAAAAGAAGGCTAGATATGATGTCTGTACTTAATGCACAAAACTGTCTTATGGTTGCTTATTTAAAAGCTAGCAAATATATCTTGTTGGCTGGTAATTTTCTGCTTTTCATATCACTTCTTGTTTTCCTTTAATTCTTTCCCATTGGCTGTTCCCAGAAAGGATCTACTCCTCATATGGAACATTCTACAAGTCTGATTAATTGATGAAGATGTCAACAACTGTGGGAAGATTAGAATATCAAAGAGTCCATAGCTTAATTACAATTCACCATTGGCTATCTTTAGCCTACATAATAGCCATTGCTTGCACACTTCTGCCTGAGCTAACATCTTTATGTCTATCCTGTGAAATAGTTTTGAATATATTAATAAACCACTTACTTCTACCAACCAAAGGCTAAGGATGTTGTCAGCCAAAGCCATTTAGTACAGATTTCTACACTTTACGGGAAACCCACCTATCTGATGTTTCCATCTATATGTTTGAAATGAGTCTTGATTTATGATTTTCTGTTCTGGTACTATACAAATCACATGAAACTGTTACCGTCTTGGACTTGTGTATTTGGAGAAACACAAATTTGCATTCCTAAGCCATGATCCTACACACTTGGCTGCCGAAAAAAAAAAAAAAACCGTCTTTCGAGCCATTCCTGTTATCAGATCAGTTGCTGTTTCACTTGGCTATATATTGACTGAATGAGTTTCCCCTCCAACCCACTGTCTTCACAGCATGAATCATTTTCTCACCCATGCACCTGGCTTATAATACCCAGCAGGGCTAACATTTATGGAGAACATACAACATGACAGGCACAGTGATAATCTTTCCAATAACATAATGAGCTTGACATTTTCTTAAACTTACTTTGCACATGAGCTTTCATGTCACTTTGTCAGTATTGAACTGCCTGACTCTAGGACCCACACCATTAAATATGAACTATACCTAGAAGTTTCTGCCAGCCTCAATTTCAGCCATTGCTTTTTTTGTCACCAATCACCTTAGTGCTTCTTCTAAGAGCAGCCAAGTTGTCTCAAGACTCTTTCCCACTGAAAATATCTAGAGACAATGTGATAGGCTGTGTATGCAATATAAAGCCAATCAGTTCTAGAAATAATCAAATTGACCACCAAAAATAGCCATCACAATCCACCCCTTGTTAACAATCATATCTCCTTATGTTATGATTATTTTCCAAATTAAAACAATAACAAGACCATAAAATGCCAAAACATAACTATGCCATGTACTATTGCAAAAGCATTTTTTTTTTTTTTTTTTTTTTTTTTTTTTTTTTTTGGTTTTTTCGAGACAGGGTTTCTCTGCGTAGTTTTGCGCCTTTCCTGGAGCTCACTTGGTAGCCCAGGCTGGCCTCGAACTCACAGCGATCCGCCTGCCTCTGCCTCCCGAGTGCTGGGATTAAAGGCGTGCGCCACCACCGCCCGGCTGCAAAAGCATTTTATTTTAACCAGGTTATAATTATGCCTAAAATAATATAAATTTTATATCTTTCCTCATACAAATATTGCACTTTCATCTTAACTTTTAAAATATGATCAGACAGAATTCTAATGCACCATTTTACTCTTCTCTAAATAATTGTAAGGCATTCTAAAGTGCATTATGTCACACTGTTATGGCTATTCTTGGCCATCAACTTGACTATATCTGGAATGAACTATAATCCAGAAATGGAGGGCATACTTGTGATCTAGATCTTGAGGCAGGAAGACACAGGCTTTTGATATGGATCTTGAGGTGGGATGACACACACCTTTAATCTGGATCTTGAGGCTGGAAGACACATCTTTAATCTGGGCCACACCTTCTGCTGGAAGTCTGTATAGGGCCAGTGTGAGAAGGAAGGTTGCATTCCTTCTTAGCCTCACTTTGTCAGCACATCCATTCTTCTGAGATTCCAGCATATACAGAAGACCAGCTGAGATATCCAGCCTCCTGGTTCTGAGCTCATGGGACCTAGATTCTTGAACTTTCCACTCACAGCTAGCCATTGCTGGGAATTTATTCCTAACAGGTAACAACATTCAACATGCTATTTGTTTTAGTTTGGCTGTTTTTAATATTGGTCTTTTCTCTCACTGTTGTGTGAGAGCTTACTAAAACAGAATCTGTAATTTTCTCACTGTTTCAACTCCACTGTATATGTGAGTGGTTTTAACTGCTAATTTCGTACAATAGTTTAATTTCTAAGTAGCCAAAACAATGAATGGTAACCTTTAAAACGTTCTTTCTCAAATTTAGATGACGTTTGACTCTCTTATGTTTATTTTCCATGCCCAAATATATATATATATATATATATATATATATATATATATATATATGTGTGTGTGTGTGTGTGTGTGTGTGTGTGTGTGTATGTGTGTGTGTGTATGTATATATGTATATGTATTCAAGACTGTATAAAACAATAAGCACAAAGACACAAACACACACAGACAGAGGCATCACTCCACACTGAGTGATTATGCTTATGAACTTGAGGTTGTTTCTTAACTACATGTGGATTTCAAGCTGTGGTGCAAATATACATTATCACTCATGTGATTTCTCCAAGCTGTATTAAGCACCTGTGTGCTAATGTTAAATCTAAGAAGACACGTGGCTCTTCCTATGTTGGAAGCCAGCTGCAGAAGTGCTGGCATCAAAAAGTGGCCCTGGCTATGCTCACAGAATGGTAGGGCTTCTTACCGTGGATCAGAATGGACATGGAGCTAAAAAAATGAATTGGCAGTAAAGGGGAGAAACGGTACCCCAAAGACATGATGAAATACGCAATTATTATCTCATTTAAACCATCTTACCCAGATGCAGTATCTTTTTCCACCACAAAGAAGGATGTGTTATCTAGGATACTAGAATTGGGGCTATCAAGAGTGTCATTTGTTTTCACTCTACCTCTAGCAAGATCTGGGACCTCTGAGTAGAGACACACCTGGGAATTCAAATTGTTTCTCAGCCATCCATGAAGCAAGTCAATTTGCTGAAAATAAATTCATGAAATTGAATTACTAAAATTCACTTTGCTACATGATATCTCTGCCAGCCCAAATCTTAATGATAGATACTTTGCTAAAATTAGTGATTTAACAAATTTATGAAATTTGATAATTATAATTTTACCAGATAAACAGTGACTTCAATGCTTTAATAAGAACACAAGAGCTCAAGAAGACATCTGATTTAGGTTGCTACTACTGATACATTATTTTATGAATATTGCATTTTAAATTTTAGTACAACAATTCTAAATATTTCTATTTACTCTTTTCAACATGTACATTTTAAAATTTATAAGGAAATGGTCAATACATGTGATATTTTTATACTGGGGCAGTTAATAAAGCCAAGCAGAACAAAAATTTTAATGTTGGTTTTGTGATCCAAAAACAGCACCAGAATTGGTTTGGCAACTTTGGGTGTTGATTTTAGTACATCTGTTGTATCTAGAATTTTGTTTTGCCACAATTTATTATGTAAAGCGGTTTATTTTCATTTCTCAGTTTATTTCTATTCCTACAGTCAATTATAGTTACCCCTTTAGGGCATCCAGGCTTGACTTGCTCAGACACTTCCAACCTTTGATATTGAATCTTTCTCCTAATAGGTATCAAGTCGATGCATTGCAATGCTTCTTGTTAGAATTCAATTTTTCAACATTTCATAAGATGTGTGTTTTTTTTCAGTCACTCTAGTTTGTATCTAAAAGTTTTTTAATGTTAAGTGTTTTTTAATACCTTTTAAATTTAATCATATCAACTACAATATATTATTCAGGGAAATTAATTGTAATTCTAGACTAAATTTTTAATTATAACTAACAAGAAAATAAGCATATATATATATATATATATATATATATATATACTAGATGGGCACAGAGATATTTTATATACATATTATTCTATACCATTAATGATCATTCTAACCAACAAACCATTTGGCAGCATTTTTATAAGTACACTGGGTGAACTTCAAAATTTTAATGACTTACCACCTAAAATGGCATTTTGGATGCTGAAGGTGTGTCTCAGGAGTTAAGGACACTTGCTACTCTTACAGAGACCCAGGTTTTTTTCTAGACAACTATACAACCATCCATAGCTCCAGCTCCAAGGGATCCAGTGGCTTCTTTTGACCTCAGTGGGCACCAGGCATGTGCACATACACATCCATATCTAGGCAAATATTCAAGCTCATAAAACAAACAAAAATGGTGGTCAAGGCTGGTGATGTAGCTCATTGGTATTGTGCTGGCGTTGCTTGTTCAAGGCTCTTGACTTGATCTTCCCCATTGCCAAAAAAATGGCTTTAACAATTTATTTTGCTTGAATTGGCTACTCATTAAATTAACTAATATACGATGACAACTTCTGTGAATGCCTATAACAATAGCATTGCATATCAAACTATGTCCAAGAAGCCTGGTTTGCAGTGGCCCATAATTTTAATCCCAGCACTCACAAGGCAGAGGCAGGTAACTTCAAGGTCAGTTTTGTCTATAGAAGTTACTTTGGGGAAGTTAGAGCTACATAGAGAAATCCTGTCTCTGAAAAAAAAAAAAACAGACCAAAAAACAAATAATAAAACAAAACAAAAGAACAGGTCTGTGAATCACAACAGGGAAAATTGGTCAGGACTGGGTATCTGATTGCACATGGACAAATCTGTCTTTAAGACTCAAATTACTTGGACCCACATCATGGATTTACCACCTGTCCTGTGGTGGCATGTGTACTTATGGAAGCCAGGTGTACTAAAGGAGACACACCAACAAGAGGAGGAGAAAACTAATTTGGAAAAAATTAAGAAGACAATCAAATAGCATAGCCTATCAGAAAAGGGTGGGTATCACGTCTTTAAGTCACTAAGGCATGCTTTCAATGGGGATCTTGAGTTTCCTCTGCTATATATTTCCTCTGGGAAATGCTGCCTTCCACAGCCCTAAACAAAGGGACTGGCTACTGATGAACTGGAATCCCCAAAGCTTTTAGTTTGAACAAGCCTTTCATTTTCTGAAGACTTTCTCAGGTATTCTGCCATAGTGATAGGAAGATGACCAACATGCATCTTCAGATAAAGCTTAGGCAGTCGACAGACCACTAAGCATATTATAAAATAATCATAGTCAATAGAGGGCTGCTACTGATTCACTGAGTTAAAAACACAGCTGTTTCCAGTTATTGGATAATCTAAATATTTTATAATATTTTCCTAGCAACTCTTGCACAGCAAGAGGTGAAGAATATACTGAGAATACAGAAAAGCGAAATAAGTTTTCTCTAAGAGGGAAAAGAAGCATGCATACATTGTTTAAAATTATGGCAAAAGATGCAGAATTCTAATCTAGACCAGAGGAGGAATGTATTCCTTTGACTACTTTTCAACAACATTTCTATTGGCAAATTAATATTTTACATTATAAGGCAACTCTTATAGTTCATGGTAATGAGAATCTTATTTCATTATTCATATTGACATGTGTTGGTAAATAACTAAGTGTTTACAATGTCTTTCTATCCAAATAATTACAGATATTGATAGGAATCAAGGTAAATCTTCTGACTAATGTAAAAAAGTAAGTAAAAATAAGTTTCCTAATAGAACTAGACAGTTTGTAATCTATTGCTCTGTAGAGCAGCATGGGTTTATATTCATTGCTTTTCCTTCACAGTTGCTGACTGATGTTCAATGCCTATGAGCTCAATTATATGGACATATATATTAACTTAATCCTGTGTGAAAGAAATCAAAGAACAAAGCCAACAGATTCCCAGGGGTGCACAGCGGCAGAGGACTGCTTCTTACTAGGTTCTTTCAAATGACGGCAGGCCTCTGTGCCAACAGGAACATACCTTTTCTTGTATAAACATCCACAGGACCATAGTTCCTATGAGGAAATTTACTTGCCACAATCAACTAGGCTTACACGAGTCTATAAACTTTGAGGTTTTTTCAGTTTAGTTTAATTTTCATGATTATAAGATGTGAACAGTGTCTTCATTTAAAAATATCTATAAAATGTATCAATGTTGAAACATTTTCCCTACAATGTGACATTTTTCAAATGATAATGTCCACTGTAGTCCACAGAAGAGGGGAATGGATAGAGATATATGTACAAATATATCATATATCAAGAAACCTAAAATATCTTCACATATGCAACTCTAAGTATCCCACTACTAATTTGTGCTTTAAAAGCAACCATGAATACAGAATATAATCTGTAATAGAAAAATTATAAAAAAAAAATGCTTCATCACATTGTGAAAGCAAATTGTTGGCAATATCCTAAACAACAGACAAAGGAACAACACAGAGATGAAAGATAGTGGAATGACTTTTAGTACATAAAATGTTTTGAAAATTATTTAATAATGCTAATTTGCATTGAATATTTAACTATCGATATTCTACAATAAATATAATGAATGCTTTAATAAATAGCCATATAATAAGACTATGAATATAAGAATATATGCAAACACATATATGACAATGTTGTACCAGCTATTCTAGTTCATCTCTGTAAATAACCAGATACTGCCAAGAGGCAATAACTGCCTGTGGTCGCCACCAGGCTGTGGACAAGAATACCTTCTCCTTATCTAGTTGGATAAAGTTCTTCAGCTGTTGACTTTCTTCTTGCAATGTCTCTGTGAGGTACTTAAACAATGCCTCTACAGTTTGTTGTGCCTCCTTTCTCTCCCACCCCATGCCATGTTGATGATTTTCCCTATTTCTCTATTTTTTTTTTTTAAGTCTGATTCCCTACCCCGTGGTGCCTCTTCAAAATGTTGCTTTGTCCTATCAGGGGTCATAGTTGTCTAGTTTGGGCATTTCATTGAGTCCAGTTTACTCATTTGACTAGTTCATTTGCACTGAACATCATTGAATTTCATCTCAAACTGGTTTTTAAAAGTTTCCAGTGAGGACTCATAGGCTGTTTTATGTTTTTTTGCATGACATGTAATAGTAAGTCCTCATGATGCCTCTTCATATCCAACTCCACCTGGTTCCTGCAGGCCTTGCCTTCAGTGGCATATTTTTAGTAACACATAGTTATGGAGTTTACTTTTTTCATTTTTATGTTTTTTTTCCTCGCTGAGAAGATATTTCTAAGTTGAACACAGTTCTAATTTGTTGAAATACAGACAAAGACATCACTGTCAACATTTGGTCCTTCATATATGAAAAGAACAGCTTGTTTATTGTCTGTTTGCTTACTGTGTAAGCACAGCTGAAGGCTTATCCTTACCAATTAGTGGGAGCAGCTGATCTCTGCACGCAGACTGTTTCTAAATATATAAATAAACACAATTAGAGTTATTGTGCTGACAAACTGAAAGCACATCTATGCTGGGTTCTTGTGTAGACTTCGTAATCCATTATTGAAGATAAAATCTACAGAAAACTTTCAGCACAAGCTTCAGTAGAAAACAAATGTAAAGAATGCTATGTAGGTAGATGGCAGAAAATGTAAGAAATTTTGTAGTGTTATTGTTTTCAACAAATATAATTGAGCCATATCATGTAACACTGTCCTAGAACCTTATTGTGTAAAGGGTGTGGTCCCAAGGACTTGACATTCTCTGAAGAGAAAGTTATATATTTGACAAATAAATAATTGGAATAACCAGGGAGTATAATAAAAAAAATGGGATAAGGAAATAGAAATCAATGATATTGTTATGAATGGTATTATCTAAAAGCTTTTCAATGCCTTCAATGATTGGTACGTAGTAAGTTGATTGCTTCTTCTACTTTTTTCCACTTACGTCCTCACTCATCTGCACACACAGGCTCCTTTCTATTCCTCAGACACCTCAGGAACTTTCCTCATCAAGGCTCAAACCAACTACCCACATCTTGGAAATTGTCTCCCCTATCGAGGACTGTCATTTCCTTCTCATCTTTTCCTATGGGAACTTCTTAATGAGCTCCCGTCTGACTATCCTCAATTTTGATGACTGATTCTCTTACCTTAGTCTAGTCTTTCTTTTGCTTTCTATGTTAATTTTCAAAAAAAATCCATCAATTAATTTAATTATTGAGATTCATTTTTTCAGCTTCTATCTGTTATACTGAATGGGAAATAAATGTAAATGTTTGTCTCATTACTTCCTAGATGAAGAACATAGGAGCATTGTTATTACAGGTTTTAACCTGCCACATTATGAAGTGTCTTCAAAGGGACTTTAAAGAACCTGAAGATCTTACAAAAAAAAGTTTATAGTCATCTATTTTGAAGAATTAATTTATGTGCTGAAATCACCCTGGTGATACTACCTAAGTACATAAGAATGTGAGCATACTTGGAGATATAACCTTTCCATGGACAATCCAGTCATAAATAAGAATCTGGGAACTACCTAGTCCAATAGGATCAGTGTGCTTTTTCAAGGGGGACTTTTTGCACTCAGACAGGTTCACAGGAGAATACCATGAGAAAAAAAAAAGACAACCTGCAGTGATGTTTTTATAAACTTGGGAACACCAATAATTGCAAGCAAAAAACTAGGAACTGGGAAAGAGTCGTAAAATAACTTGTTCTGTGTGGTCTTCAGAGCAGGGAAACTGTGTTTATATCTTGATTTCATATTTCCAGCTTCAAATCTGTTAAGATCACCTATTTCTCTTTAGTTATCTGGTTGGCCTTACTTTCTTAGAGCAGTTGTCATAAAGTACACAGAAAACATGGATGACAAGTTACAAAGATAAAAATGGGAAACTGTGGAGGATATAAATGATCAAGTTTGTGCAAGAATGGTCAAACATTAGACTTTCAGCAGTTTGTAATTAATATTTAAAATGGAAGTAGAATGAATTTGTGTGTTAAAAAGCAAAACAACAACAACAAAAATACTGGCAAATTTGAAGATTTTTTATCAGAGAGATAAATGTAGAAGTCAGAGAATTAGGAAAGAAGCCATACTTATTTCTTTATATTATTTCTTTTGATTTAATGCATTAAATTCTGCTCTGATTTTTTATTATTATTATTTCTTTCTACTAGATTTAGGTTTTGATTTGTCCTTGTTTTTCCAAATTCTTGAATTATATCGTAAGTCATGTACTTTTTCTCTTCCTAGATTTTTAACTTAGAGCTATAAATTTGACTCTTAGGACTGCTTTCATCAGAGGTCAGAGGTTATGTTTTCATTTTCTTATAATCCCATGATTTATTTGGTTTATTTCCTGAGTTCTTTAGATTATTCATTATTCTATAATGTGTTGTTTAATATCGATGAGTTTAACTGATTATGATTCCTTTGCTGTTGATTGTAAGCTTAATTGCATTATGGTCAGAAATAACATTTGGAATTGTTTCTTATTTACTGTATTAGTTGATATTTGTTTTGTGTCCTAGTATGTGGTCTCCTTTAGAGAAACATCCATGGGCTCCTGAGTAGAATATACATTATTTAGTGTTTGGAGGAGATATTCTATAGATATCTGTTAGATCCATTTGATGTGTGATATATGATGTTGTTTAATTCTGATGTTTCTCTTCTTATTTTTTCTTCAGCTGATTTGTCTATTGGAGAAAGTGTGGTTAATCTTTGTCTTTAAATCCAGTAGTATGTTTTTTATGAAATTGGAGGATCCAGAGATTGGTACCTATATACACAGCTTACAATGTCTTCTTGGTTGTTTCCTTTGATCATAATAAAGTGTCATTTCTCTCTTCTGATTAATTTTAACTTGAAGTCTATTTTATCATGGAGTAAGATAGTCGCAAATGATTGTTTCCTATTCTCATCATCTTGGAATACTTTCTTAATCCTTTTATTCTAAAGCAGCAACTCCCCTTGAAATTAGGGTAAGTGCAGTTATATAAGTAAGAGCCAGTGGGGGGACAAAGGCGGAAAGGGTAGAAGTAGAGGTGGGATGTTAAGAGTTTAGTGAAGAAAATCCATAAATCTTAAACATTGATGAACTACATCAGAGGCAACTAGTAAAGCATTAAGTATGTTTTTCCCCCTTAGGAAAATGGGAAAATAAATCACTAGGTTTACAAAAATATAGCCACCATGATCTAAGATGGGAAGAGAAATAAGTTTTAGTCAGTTTTGACATTACTGTACATAGGATATGGTTAGAAGTTTACAAATTGGCTTGGAGGTATTTATGAATTTGTTCTAGATAAAAATGTGAGAGAAGTAACATTTCACAGATTATTGCCTTTGATAATAGGAAGGATGATAGAGAGATTCATTCAACATTGTGAGTATGAGGAAGTAGGTTGGAGGACAAGCATGGCCCAGGTGTTCTAAGATTCCCACAGCAGTCAGTCAAGATCCTCACAGGTTAGTCATGACACATTTCAATATGCCCAAATGAAGAAATAATAACTCTGTAGTTTAAGAAGAAGCTTTTAAAATTGAAAACACCACAGCCTATTGGGCATGGTTCAGAATGACCTAACCATGATGTAAGCAATAGGTTTTATTTATATTTCCAACAGATGCTTACTCTGTAAATAAATAAAAATGCCAAGAAAAAATAGACTCAATGTTTCTGTCTAGTATAAATAGTTGATCTCAATTTTTGTAAATTTTATTGAAATATATAAAGAAGGAATGGGTGTGCAAAATTTCTTAAATCATTCAGAGTAACAATGAAAAGTGAGAGAGAGACTTGACTCATACCACTTACTGTTATAATGTGATATTTGTAACAGGAAAGTCATGCCCTGAAATGCCACAAGAAAGGCAACATTAACATTTCCTGCAGACAGTAAATAAAGCTAGTGAATGTTGTCTGGTACTTATGCTTAGAGATATTGATTCATTATTCCAGTCAGTGACATACAACTTTAATTGTAGTACAAAGAAACTTATCATCTTAAAACAAAACAAAACAAAATAAATAACAATGGAAGACAATGAAGAATGAATAATAGAAAATAAATTGACAGTTTAAATCTCAAAATCTAAGATCCACCTCTTTCAGCTGTGTGATTTTGAAGGGTTCTGTACTCATGTTTTCACCCAAGGACTGCGAGCTAGAAGATAACTACTATACAAAACGTTTACAAAGTAGCTTTTAAGAGAATGAAATACTCAGCCAACTCATGAGCGATTGCAAGCATGGCTTCAAGTGTCAACACATTTCCATGCTCCTGCCATTTGGTGACACGTTCTTAGTACACATAGAAATTGCTTACCATAATATTATTTAGCCAGTGGATTATTAGCACATTTGACGTAAGCAGGAGTTTGGGAAATTACTTCAGATTGGCATTTATATCCTTGAATTGTTGACACCACTGTAACAACATGTACAAACTAGTCTAAAAAGAGATCAATGAAAAGGGCTGGGGAGATGAGTTGATGAGTGAAGTGCTAGTCACACAAAGCTAAAGACAAATTCAGATTCCTACAACCCATGAAAATACCCATTGGAAGTGGAGGCCTGCCTGCAACACAAACTATGTAGGACTTCCTAGAGGCAAGCCGGCTTTCTAAACTAAACGAGTGAGCTATAGGTTCATCAAAAGACCCTCCACATAACATGTCAACTGATTGAAGATGACTTTTCTTTTCCTTCCTCCCTCCCTCCCTTCCTCTCCCCTCCCTCCCTCCCTCCCTCCCTCTTTCTTCCTCCCTCCCTCCCTCCCTCCCTCCCTCCCTCCCTCCCTCCCTCCCTCCCTCCCTCCCTCCCTCCCTCCCTCTTTCTTTCTTTCTTTCTTTCTTTCTTTCTTTCTTTCTTTCTTTCTTTCTTTCTTTCTTTCTTTCTTTCTTTCTTTCTTTCTTTCTTTCTGTGTGTTTTGAGACAGGATTTCTCTGTGTAGCCCTGGCTGTCCTGGAACTCACTCTATAGACCAGGTTGGCCTTGAACACACAGCAATTTGCCTGCCTCTTCCTCCCATGTGCTGGGATTAAAGGTGTGCACCATCACTGACAGGCCTGAGAAAGGCTTTCATCATTAGCCTCTGGCCTCCACATGCACGAACATATAAGTGCCTGCTTACTAACATTAACTTGTACCCACAGGCATGTGAAAATGCATGCAGGAATCCACGTCTATCACACACAAATACACATGCAAAAAAATCAAAACATTAAAGGGACATTATTTTACAGGAAGCAATAATACCCTTGAAAAACACACAGCTAGAATAGATGAACCTTAGATTCTTTTTTTTTTTTTTTTTTTTTTTTTGGTTTTTCAAGACAGGGTTTCTCTGTGTAACTCTTGGAGCCTGTCCTGGAACTCACTTTGTAGACCAGAATGGCCTCAAACCCTCAAACTCACACTCACAGAGATTCACCTGCCTCTGCCTCCCAAGTGCTTGGATTAAAGGCATATCCCACCACTACCCTGCTGAATCTTCGATTCTAAGTAAAGATTTTATGATTTCAACTGTCAATGTATTTTCTGTTATTCATTCTTCACTCTCTTCCCTTGTTTCATATCACACGAACAGACTTAATCCAAGACTCAGTGTTGAAATGGAATGATATGACAGGCTTCATATGCGTAGTAGCTAATATTGTGTATTGTATTATATTAATTAAGAGTATAAATAATTATAAGATAAATGAATATTTCAGTTCATAAATAAAATGTTATGTACAACTAGAATACTAAGCAAATTTTATACCTTCTAGAATAGTAGAATTATTTCCCAACATACTTAAAAATATTGAAGTAGGATATTAAGTACTGTTCAATTATTATTTAATACTAAAAAGAATGTTACTGATGAAGCTTAATAATTAAAGGTATCTCTGAAAAAATTTCTAAAATAAGATTTTAAAGAAATGATATCCTGAACTCAAATGACTAAAGGGAAATGTCTAACCAATAACTTTTATTGTTACAAGTACATAGTAAATATGTATTAATTATTCATAAAATACAGTGAAATTGAGTAATAAAACTGCATATAACTTGTTAAATATGGTAGAAAATGTATTAAAATATGAGATGATTGCCTGGGAACTCGCTGGCCACACAGGTCAGGAAAGCATGTAGGCTATCTGTAGATCTTCACCTCTCCAGCTTAGTCTCACCACTCAGAGGACCAAGCAGACATCATAACAGGCTTCTCAGTCTCCTCCAGAGATCAGGCCACAAAGACAGTTTTCTAAGACTGAACAAGCAGTTTCTGAAAGAGCCATGAACAAAGGGCAATCAATCTCCAACATCCTGACAGCAAGGACAAGGAGGCCTGATATGTGCAATATTAGGTCAGTCCAGGCTTAAGCCACAGTCAGCAAGCTCTAGGTAATAACCAAATAAGGACAAAGCCTGAGATTTGTCCAGGCCTGCCCCAAAATGGAATAACTGTAGCCCTGACAAGCCCCTACGAGCCCTAGCCAATTAGAATATACTAATATAATTGCCACTTGCTTAAGCCAATATTATCTAAAATGATAACTACGCTAGGAACTCCCCTCGGCTGTGCCTAAAAGGAGCCTATGAGCTCCTTTTAGAGTGGTTACCATTTTGCCTTTATGTGGAATTGTCAACCCCAGGATACTGGAAGCTTTCTTGAGATAATCAATACTCTTGTTGATTGCATACGTGAATGGTGGTCTTTTGTGGGACTTCTCCAGGACCCTAACAACCAGTAGCTCTGCAGCAGACCACCTGTTGTGGGCCCCGCTTACGCTTACTTTCCACCTCATCTCAAGCTGATCCAGTAAATCTTTTCCTCCCACCTTCCTTTTCCATTCACTCATCCCTTATCCAAGCTCCCATCTACAGCAGGCATTCCTCAGGAACCTATCAGCTAGCTGGCCAGGAAGCAAGGAGGCTAACTGCAGATCTTCACTTCTCCCTTCTCTCCTCCAAATCCAAATCCCTAGTCTCACACCCAGCTCTGTAGCAGACCTCCTACTGTGCCCTCCCCTCCCTTTCTGCTGCCATCTCCAGAAGATCCTTTGCAGATCTTCTTCTCCAACTGTATTCCTCACTCATTCCTTTGTCTCAGGCCCCAATTCCAACAAGCATTCTCTGGGAACCCACTGGCCAAGTCTGCCAAAGAAGGAAGGCAGTGCCAGCATGGCAAGTAGGTGAACTTCCGATCCTCACTCTCCTTCCTTTCCTCCAAATCCAGTATCACAGTTTCATCCCCAGCCCTAGGGGACTACATCACTCACTACCCCCACTCTCAGGGGACTAAAGGAGTACCCTGCTTCCAATGGACCCCTTTCACCCTCCCCTTCTAATCAATCCATATTCCTAAGTATCATCTCTCAATGCCTAGAAATACTTTGTACCTGGGCACCCCTGTAGCCACACCTGGCAGGATCCCAGAAGGATTCCCTACCAGTCAACACACAGCCAGCAAACTCCTAAGAACCAGAGAGAGCATCAGAAAGCAAAAAACAACATTCCCACCCCCAAAAAAATAAGACCAGACACCAGGACCTAGAATTAAAATCAGCCCAAACCCAGATGTCGAGATACCTCTAACTTTCCTCTAGACACCAGGGTAAAAGCACAATCAATACCAGGCAGAACAGTATGACCCCACTAGAGTCCGATAATCCTACTACAATAGGCCCTGCGAAATGCAACAGAGCTGAAACACATGACAAGGACCTTAAAATAACCTTTATGAACATGACAGAGGCCATAAAGAGAAAATAAATAAATCCCTTAAGGAAATTGATGAAAATACAAACAGTGGAGGGAAAAGAATAAAAGAGTTCAAGACCTGAAGGTGGAAACAGAATCAATAAAAGGAACCCAAAGAGAAAGAAATCTAGAAATGAAAAATTTAAGAACTTGAACAGGTAGCTCAAAGGCAAGCCCCCCCCCCCCCAACAGAATATAAGGGATGGAAGAGAGAATCTCAAACATTGGCAACAAGATAGATGAAATGGATACCCCAGTCAAAGAAAACATCAAATCTGAAAATCTCCAGGCACAAAACATCCAGGAATTCTGGGACACAATGAAGAGATAAAAATGTATAAATAACTAGGCCCTCTGGATACAGGAGACAGTTGTTTAGCTTGAACTGTTTGGGGGGCCCCCTGGGACATGGGCTGGGTTTTTGGAGCCCAGGATCTAGAGTCTGACACTTTGCACAACCTTGGTGCAGCAGGGAGGGTCTTGGACTTTCCTCAGCTGAGTGTGCCAGGCTCTCTTGACTCCCCGTGGGAGATCTTGACTTGGGAAATGTGGGGATGGGAGGTAGGTTGGTGGAGGGGAGGGAGGGGGAAGCTGGGGGTTGGAAGAGGGAAGAGGGGGGGATCTGTGGTTGATATGTAAAGTGAATAGAAAATGTCTTAATAGTAAAAAAAAAAAAAAAAGGAAAAAATAGAGGAAGGAGAAGAAACCCAGTTCATAGGCACAGAACTATTTTCAACAAAATCATAGAAGAAAATTTCCCTAACCTAAAGAAGCAAGGTATAAGAAGCACTCAGAGTACCAAATAGACTGGTCCAGAAGAGAATTCTCTTTGGAACATAATAATCAAAGTACTAGATGTACAGAGCAAAGAAGATTATTAAAAGCTGCAAGGAAAAAAGGCCAAGAAACACATAAAGGCAGACTCATTAGAAAAGCCCTTGACTTCTCAGTGGAGACTTGAAAAGCCTGAAGGGCCTGGACAGATATTATATAAATGTTAAGAGACCACAGATACCATTTCAGACTATTATATCTAGAGAAACTTTCAATCAGAATAGATGAAGAAAGACATTCCAAGATAAAACCAAATTTAAGTAGTATCTCTATACAAACCCAGATATACAGAAGGACCTAGAAGGAAATTTTTAACGTGAGGAGGTTAACTGTTCTCAAGAAATGCAAGTAATAAATAATTTTAGGCCAAGCAAATGAAAAGAGTTGCAAAAAAGCACATCACAAAAGCAAAATAATAGGGATCAACAAACAATGTTTACTGATATCTCAACATCTATCCCCCCCCCCAAAAAAAAGAGACACAAATTAACAGAATATGTGTGAAAAAAGGATCCATCCTTCCACTGCATCCAAGAAAAACACCTCAACATCAAGGGCAGACATCACCTCAGGATAAAAGTATGGAAAAAGCTATTCCAAGAAAATGGACCAAGAAACAAGCCGGTATAGCCATTTTACTCTCTGAAAAATTAAACTTCAACCCAAAACTTATTAGAAGAGATAGCGGAGGATATTATGTTCTCAACAAAGGAAAAATCCACTAAGAGGACATCACAATTCTTAGCATCTATACACCAAACACAAGGGCACCCAAGTTCACAAAAGAAACACTTACAGCCTAACTCACATATTGACTCTCACACACTGATAGTGGGTGACTTGAAAACCCACTCTCACCAATTCAAGTAACTGACAATATATAAATTTACTTAAACAAAATGAACAAGAACTTTACAGTGTGGTGGTAATCTAATTATACTGAAATGTGATTTTGATTGTATGTTAATAAATAAAGTTGCCCAGGGGTCAGAGCTATTAGAGCCATAGCAAGAGTGTGGCGGTGGTGGCACACACCTTTAATCCCAGAAAGCCAGCCTTTAATCCCAGGGAGTGGTGGTAGAAAGCAAAAAGATATATAAGGCGTGAGGACCAGAAACTAGAAGCATTTGGCTGGTTAAGCTTTCAGGCTTTGGAGCAACACAGTTCAGCTGAGAGCTATTGGGATGAGGACACAGAAGCTTCCAGTCTGAGGAAACAGGACCAGCTGAGGAACTGGTGAGGTGAGATAGCTGTGGCTTGTTCTGTCTCTTTAAATAGACTAACAGACAGGAAATAGAGCCCTGATTCGGGAAGCTGGGACACCGCAGGTGGAAGGGTGAGATTTCAACTCTGAGCTCTGACCTCTTGGCTTTCTCTTTTGCATTGTTTCTGTGTTTCTTATTTAATAAGACGATTGGTTACATCTATATCTGGTGCCCAACGTGGGGCTCGAACCCATGACCCTGAGATTAAGAGTCTCATGCTCTACCAACTGAGATAGACATAACTATGAACCTGTGGGGTCGAGACTTGTTGCAACAATGGGATACTCAGATTAACATCCCTCCAATCTCAGAAACAAATCATAACCTAACACATGTTACTGAGAGAAATATTAGAAGATATTATTCTAATGAGTGGTCACCAGCCATCCATATTATACAAGAACAGGGCACAGTAACTGATGATCTTCCAAAGACACCAATAGCTCTACCTTTAAAATGGTTAACAGACAAGCCTGTATGGGTCCAACAATGGCCTTTAACAACAGAGAAACTCCAGGCTTTAGAAGAGCTGGTAGAAGAACAGTTAAATGCTCAGCATATTGAAAAATCAAGTAGCCCCTGGAATTCTCCTGTCTTTGTTGTTAAAAAGAAATCTGGCAAATGGAGAATGGTAACAGACCTTAGAGCAATTAACAAAGTAACTCAGCCAATGGGCTCTCTACAATCTGGGATGCCTTTGCCTACTCTGTTACCAAAAGGATGGCCTCTCATAGTTATTGATTTAAAAGACTGTTTCTTTTCAATACCCTTACAAGAAAAAGACAAAGAAAGATTTGCTTTTACAGTGCCTACTTATAATAATTCTTAACCGGTTAAGAGATTTCAATGGAGGGTCCTCCCACAGGGAATGTTGAATAGCCCAACTCTGTGCCAATACTTTGTACAACAGCCATTGGAAGTGATACGTAAAAAATTTCCTAAATCTATAATTTATCATTATATGGACGATATTTTACTAGCTAACTCAAATACAGATACTTTAGAAATAATATTTGAAGAAGTAAAGAAAATTTTGCCTTGCTGGGGATTACAAATTGCTCCTGAAAAGATACAAAGAGGAGATTCTATTAATTATTTAGGATATAAAATAGAGCTACAAAAAATTAGACCCCAAAAGGTGCAAATTCGGAGAGATAGACTACAGAGTCTTAATGACTTTCAAAGATTATTTGGAGATATTTCTCATCTATGAACTATAGTTGGGGTAAAAAATGATGAACTGACTAATTTGTTTAAAACTTTAGAAGGTGACAAGGACTTAAATAGTCCAAGAAAATTATCACCTGAAGCTGAGAAAGAATTAGCCTTGGTAGAAAAGAAAGTGCATGAAGGACACGTGGATCATATTGATCCAAAGCTGGATTGCATTTTGGTTATTTTACCTTCTAGGCGTTCTCCTACTGGAATATTAATGCAGAGGGAAGATATTATATTAGAATGGATATTTTTACCAAATAACCCAAATAAAAAATTAAAAACTTATGTGGAAAAAATCTCTGACTTAATTTACAAAGGAAAATTGAGACTTCGTCAATTAGCAGGCATAGACCCAGCAGAAATTGTCGTACCATTAACTAAGGAGGACATTGAAAAATTATGGACAGAAAGTGAACCTTGGCAAAGAACTTGCACTAATTTTTTGGGAGAAATTAACAGCAAATATCTCAAAAGCAATAGAATTGATCTTATAAAGAGAGCTGATTGGATCTTGCCTCGAATTGTATGGCAAAAACCCATATCTGGAGTTCGTACATTTTATACAGATGCCAACAAAGAAGGAAAGGCAGGTTATAAATCAGAAAGTTTAAGTAAAGTGGTTCAAAGTCCGTATAATTCAGTTCAAAAATCAGAATTGTATGCTATTCTGTTGGTATTAATGGATTTTTCAGAACCTCTCAACATAGTAACTGACTCTCAGTATGCTGAAAGAGTGGTGTTACATATTGAGACTGCAGAATTTATCCCTGATGCTTCAGAATTAACTTCACTATTTATTCAATTACAAGATACAATCAGGAAAAGGAGTCATCCTTTATATATAACTCACATCCGATCTCATACTGGTTTGCCAGGCCCTTTAGCACAAGGCAATGATGAGATTGATAAATTATTGATAGGAAATGTGCTGGAGGCCTCAGAATTTCATAAAAAACATCACGTTAATAGTAAAGGTTTAAAAAATGATTTTTCCATAACCTGGCAACAAGCCAAAGAAATAGTAAAGAAATGTCCTACTTGTTCCTTCTACAATCAGACGCCATTACCAGCAGGATGTAACCCAAAGGGTACTCAGAGAAATGAAATCTGGCAGATGGACGTGTTTCACTTTGCAGAATTTGGAAAACTGAAATATGTACACCACACTATCGATACTTATTCAGGATTTCAATGGGCAACTGCTTTGAGTTCTGAAAAAGCTGATTCTGTAATCACTCATTTGCTAGAAGTTATGGCCATCATGGGTATACCTGCACAAATCAAAACTGACAATGCTCCATCATATGTCTCTGTTAAAATGAAACAGTTTTTTGCTTATTACAATATAAAACATATTACAGGCATACCACATAATCCTACAGGTCAAGCAGTTATAGAAAGATCAAACAGAACTCTAAAGGATATGCTAAATAAACAGAAATGGGTAACAAAAACCCCCAGAAATAGACTGCATAATGCTCTTCTAACTTTGAATTTTCTGAATGCCAATGAGAAAGGAACAACAGCTGCAGAGAGACATTGGATAATAGAAAAAACTACAGAATTAAATCAGCCTATATACTTTAAGGATGTGCTGACCTCAGAATGGAAACCAGGGTATGTATTACATTGGGGACGAGGTTTTGCTTTTGTTTCTACAGGAGAAGATAAGCTGTGGGTACCATCAAAATTGATAAAGGTTCGATTTGAACAAGAGAGACCTCTTAATTAGAGGAGGTGATAGTTCATCAACCAGCATGAACATCCAATTTAAACTAACTGGTATCAATAACACATGCCTTTTCATTTAATCAGATAATAACTTGTCAAAAGGAAACATCCCCAAAATTAGTCTTGGGGAAAGGTTTTTGTTTTTGTCTTTTAGGAGAATGAAGGTTAAGGAATCTGAAGAACACTGGACAAATGAGACAACTGAAGAAAAGGGACAAATCATCTATCCCAAGAAACAGAATGAAACGGTGTATGGGTATATATTATCTAAAAAATTTTTATGTCTTCCTAAATGTTTGTTTCTGCTTTTCTCTAAAGATTTAACACTATTGGTTTTCTAATAGTCCCAGTTCAATTAAAATTTAAAGCTGACTTTGGAGTTGGAGAATGGCTCTCTCCTTCTTTAAAATCAAGCATGTTGTTAAAAGGAAAATGCAAACTCCCTGTATCATGCCAGAATAAGAGCCATCTTCTGCTATGGTACAGGACAAAAGCAAAATTAATTAAGGGACTATTCTATTACTAATCTCAACTCTTTGATTCTATTCTGATTCTTTAAACTTTTCTTAAAGTATGAATTTTATATCAAAATTTACAAGATTAACATATAAAGATATATAGATATATATACATTTTAAACTTTGTTAAGATATGAATGGTCATATAGAGTACTAACTAATTCTAGAAAAAAGGCTAGCTGCATATATATGTTTTTGTGTTCGAGTCTCTTATCAGTTTTCTGCAGGAAATCATGGCCAGGCCTAACATCAACTGAAGTCTCCAGAAAGAAGATGGGGCCCCACAACAACAACAATTCCATGTGGACAATAATGATATCATTAAGCTGACAAACATCATCCACAGATCAGCTTTGAACTACAAGGTGCTCAGAGTATTCTTTCATGATAAAGAAAACTTCGCCCATACCCAGCAGGAAGCAATTTTAAGACTACGTTGCCCACATTCCCAAAGAGGTGGTGTGGGGTGGGTGGTTTTTTGGACTTTTTAATGGGTTTTGGGTCTGGGATAATTTTCAGTATTTAGTGGGGCTGGTTACAAGTTATTGTCAAGGGTTAAGAAAAAGGCTAAGCAAAGGAGATTAGATTTAAGGTTCTTGTTAAAAAAAAAAAGAAGAGAAAGAAAGAAAGAAAAGAAAAAGACAATTACTAATACTTTACATTGGATTGAATTGTTTTATATTGTATACAAATTTGAAACTGATATTGTTAGAAAATGTTATATGTATATTTCTAATTGTATTTATACCATTCATTTAACAATGTAATACAAATTTCTGATCCTTGAATGTTATTATTACCAACTACTAGGATATAAAGAAATGAAAGTTAGTAGTTAGACATTACAATAGAACTTGTAGTCATATTAGATATGTTTAAAAATTGAGCAGAGATGTTTTAGACAGGTCATCTTCAAACCCTTCAGAGATCTACAGAATATAGCATTTAAAATGCTTTAATAACTTAGAAAATTTTTCTTTTTTGAGACATGTCGGCTCCTGGCAATACCAATCTACTTTAGAGATAATATGGGCATTGAAGAAACTGCATATGGAGTCAACTTTCATTCTGGCAAAAGTTAGCCACTGGACAACAAAGTATCCTCGAATCAACAGGACAAAATGGACAGACAGATCACGAAATAAGGGACTACTGATTCTTGCCAAAACAAGTGTGGTTATGGCTTCATCAAAAGGCATCTTCTGAGGCCAGGACAATATGGCCCCATCCCTGAAGTGGCCTTCGCATCCGGAAAAGGTACGGTGCCCTTTTCTTCGAAGGCAGCTTAACAGGCAGAGGGCCGATGGATTCTGTTGTACAATGGAACAGCAGCTGAAAGCTCATGCCTCTCAAAAGTAGACTGGCATTTAATAAAGCGATGTGGAGAAGAAGGGGATGCTGAGATGAAGCCATATATACACAGCCAAGAAGAATGGACAGCTGAATTTAAAAACTGTCAACAATTTCCAGAATTTAAAATCCTGAATCATGACAGGACACTAATGGAATTCAGGTGTTTCTGGTACATGGACTGCTCTCACCCAATGTGAGATTGAACTGTTGACCTTGTGTACATCCTACTTCACAAATGAGTCTGTCAGATACACTAAGCCTATAGGCTGAAGATGATGCCACAACACTGCGGAGAAACCTCAGGTGACTGCCCAGGCAGCTGGCTGTTTCTGTCAACTCACAAATTTTTTGGAAGTTGCTTGCATGCACTTCCTGTTTTTTATTTTTGTTAGCTAATATTATTTCCTTCTTGGGTCTCTGAGGGAGTTGAAGATTAGTTAGTTATGGTTGAAGATTAGTTACTTATAGTTGAAAATTAATTAGGATAGAAAGTGCATTAGATACATCTTGGATTTACCAAAATAGGATAGATAATGGAATTATTTTCTCTAATTTGTCCAATACCTGTTTAGGTATTTATTATTTGTATATATTGTATATAGTTATTGTACTTTTGTATATAGTTTTTCTTTTGTTAGTCATAACCTTTTGCTTTTTTTTTCTTTTTATTAAAATAGAAAAGGGGAAATGTGGTGGTAATCTAATTATACTGAAATGTGATTTTGATTGTATGTTAATAAATAAAGTTGCCCGGGGGTCAGAGCTATTAGAGCCATAGCAAGAGTGTGGCGGTGGTGGCACACACCTTTAATCCCAGAAATCCAGCCTTTAATCCCAGGGAGTGGTGGTAGAAAGCAAAAAGATATATAAGGCATGAGGACCAGAAACTAGAAGCATTTGGCTGGTTAAGCTTTCAGGCTTTGGAGCAACACAGTTCAGCTGAGAGCTATTGGGATGAGGACACAGAAGCTTCCAGTCTGAGGAAACAGGACCAGCTGAGGAACTGGTGAGGTGAGATAGCTGTGGCTTGTTCTGTCTCTTTAAATAGACTAACAGACAGGAAATAGAGCCCTGATTCGGGAAGCTGGGACACCGCAGGTGGAAGGGTGAGATTTCAGCTCTGAGCTCTGACCTCTCGGCTTTCTCTTTTGCATTGTTTCTGTGTTTCTTATTTAATAAGACGGTTGGTTACACCTATATTACAGGGTAACTAATTTGAAAAAAAAAAAAGGACTCAAAGACTAAACCTTAAGAATCCAATAATCGCTACACAAATTAAACACAAATATTAAAATTTATCACAACTTTTCCTCCACAGACATAATTACAGGCACTATGATTTCTTATGCACATTTAGCAAAACTTAAAGAATCTGCGAACCCTTATGTTATCTCAAAAAGTAAATACAGGATAAATATCCTTCAAGCTACTGCATGCAACTACTCCAACAAAGTGACAACAGGACACGGGAGTTTAAAAAGATAACATTGTAGATCAATTCCACTTACAGCTGAGATACAAATGCAATACATGAAATATAACTTTACCTAAATTATGGTAGTAATTTAGAAAATTATTCTAACATCAAAATAATATGCTATTTGTACCATAATTCTTGCACTTCTGACCTCAATCTGCCAACATTATAGAGAAACTGTAAACACGCATACGGAGGTTGACCTTGCTTTTTGTATAATCCTGTCAACAGCTTCCTGTACAGTCACTGCTTTGAAGTGTTTGATAATTGGCTCTGATTTTTAATAATCAATAGTGTTTTGAAGCTTTTCTTATATAGTGTCTAACTTATTCTCAAAATAGTCTGTGCATGAAGCAATATTGTAAAAATCAGGATCTTTACTAACAATTGACAATTAGAAGAATGGTTTTGATGGACTACACCATGTCAATTACCTAAACTTCTAAAGTGTAGAATGATCGTTGTAATACTTGGTTTTATATTTTCTCCTAAACCCACTCACCTATTGTCATCTTTGTTTTAAATAATAACACATCACTACCTGTCACAGCTGCACACAGAAAACACAGGCAAATTTACTAATATGCAATTCTAGAGGCAGAGTTTCAATAATGAACACATTACACCTTTAGTGTTATGAATATGATAATTTTGCCATAAAATCAGGCAAGAAAATCTTGTTTTATGTTTGTAAATAAATGGGCAAAACAAATCTTTTGGAACAAATAAATACAACTGGATAACTAGCGAAGTATTCTGCATAGTAAGCATACCTTCTGAGATCAAGGTTCACGCTCCTATAAAACTCACACTATGAAATATAGGTACCCTACTGCATAAAGTCACTACTAAAAACAGATGTCCATTAATCTCTGCTCTACATGAACTCATGTTATCACTTCTGAATAATAAGTAGTCTGGCACTGTGTCATAAAGAAACATCTCTATACTGAGTCTTTACTCTTTATCTGAAAGAGAAGGAAAGTTCATATTAATATAGCAACTACCATGAAATGGTATCTTTAATCAATGAGATATTTGAATCTATAAAGCCATTGATCCCCTTACAGTTTCTCATGCACAGAGTGTTTTGAAGCTGTGTGCCTTTGTTTGCAGTACTGTGCTTTATATTTGGATCTATAAAACATGGGTAGTCTTAGCACACCTGAAAGAAAACAAAGTAAGTCATTGATTGGGTATTGTATAACTAATTTTCCTTTACATATATTTGTAATTCTCATCCTTTCTGATTTCTAGTCATAATTAGTCATCTACATTTCTATCCTCTCTCCCCTTCTCTTCCTTTTCATGAGGTCTTATATTAGGGATTACTGGTGATCAATACTAGCCACATTTTATACATTTTCAAAATTTCCCTCCTCAGAGATTGGATGTATCTGGTTCTTGCAGTGAATTATGGGTAAAAATAATATATTTATCTCTGAGATCATGGATATGTGCTTTGTTCTCCCTACAATTATTTCCTCTGTCTGCCAACCAAATATTCTTATTTACAGAAGACTATGGAATGATAACATGAAATTAGTCTTTTTTTATTTCATAAATTGATAGGAAAGATTTTTATTTTGGGGGGGGGGGGTGAGACAGGGTTTCTCTGTGTAGCTTTGTGCCTTTCCTGGAACTCACTTTGTAGGCCAGGCTGGCCTCAAACTCACAGAGATCCACCTGCCTCTGCCTCCTGAGTGCTGGGATTAAAGGCATGCACTTAAGGAGGATTCCTAGAAGAGATTTACAACCTGCAAGAAAATATAAAATGAGTGGCAAATATATTTTTGGTAAAGAGAATGAGACACTTGGACATGTTTGTTAGAGAAAATAATGCATAAACTACACTTCCTCTTCTGTGTCACTTTAACTTTTAATGTTATGTTTGATGAGTTCCCTGTATCATGAACAGTGCATTATAGACACAGGGATGAGGTGAGGCTGGGCCGCTGTCATAAGAAGCTCCACAAGACAGTGTTGAGTAAACACAAAACCAAAACCATGGGTTGCTTACATTTGATGCTGCTGCTATGGGGTATTATCTATCGATCCTAATGAGGAAGGAGATGTCCCTGGAAAAAGTGATGCTTGATCAGAATATAAATAAAGGCTAAGGAGACTCATTTCAAAGGAAAACTAGAGAACCAGCCATCAGCACATGCTCCATGAGCATTCTTTCTAGGATGCCTCAAGATTTTCCTTTCTTTAGGACATTTGCTAAGGTCATTAACCTTACTGTCATTCCTGATTCACCTTTTCAAATGCAAGTCTTAAAGCAGGTGACATGCTGGTGTCTATGTAAAAGGAAACATAAATATGAAAGTTAGGCCATGAATGAACTTGCAAGCCAGATTAGAGAGTTGTAGGCATCAACAGCCTTCAGAAAAACTCATAGACCTGGATATCTTCAGGCCATATCTAATTTGGTTTTAAAGAAATGAAAAAGAAAAGGAAGTTTACAGTTATTTCTAACTCTTGCTTAAATTCTAATTTCTGTAAGAGAAGGAAACATCTAATATGTTAGTGGAAATCTTGCATGTTGACTGGATCCTGTCGCCAAGAGCATAGATCTGCAGAGAGTGCATTGTGTCTATGCTCTCCAGATTTTCTCTTGGCCTCTCTTTTCATCCTTGGATGTGCTGGGTAAGTTCACTGACATTGCCCTGCACACTAGATTTTGCTCATTGGAGCCCATCTATCCTGATTTTCTTTCTAAGTGTTGCTATCCTGCAAATCAACACTTTATGTGATGACAAGTGGTATAAGTTTGTTTTGTATCTATTATTAAATTCTATCTTGACCTAGTTTTCAGCTTGTACTTGATTCTGGCTGGTTTATTTTTTTAACACTCAAATAAACCTATACCCAACTAGTTTTTGTCTTGGCTTCCCACACTCTTTAGCTATTGGGCACTTGCTGTAAATACTGCAGGACCAAGTTTAGAAAAGGAGAGACTCCTCCTGTGCCCAGGAACCCCACTTTATTAGAATTAACTATTATTAGGAATTCTATGCAAACTCCCTAGCCCCAGTTCAACTGTCACAGGAGGAATATGTCCTGTCATCCTACAGTTAGTTGTTAACCTGTCCATGAAGCCACCTGTTTTTGTCAGGGTTTTTAATTGCTGTGAAAAAAAACCATGACCACAGCAACACTTATAAAGAAAACATTTAATTGGGGAGGTTCTCTTTCAGTTTCAGAGTTTCAGTCAATTATCATCATGGTGGGGAGCATGGTGGTATGCAGGTAGACATAGTAATGGATGGTGTAGCTGTATGTCCTACATTTTGCAGGAAACAGAAAAACAGCTGACACTCAGGGTGGTATCCCAAGCATAGGAAACTATAATGCCCACCCCCAAAGGTAAGATCCTTCCTCCAACAAGGCCATACCCATTTCAACAAGCCACTCCCTATGATATTATGGGGGCCAAATACAATCTACCACAGTACCGCCTGTGTTCCCCCATCGGGAAGTCATCTCACATGTAGAAGTATAAGTCACAAAGAATTCTGACTTCAGTCTGTCAAAGCATCAATGTGCCATGTCTTTTAATCTAGAAAAAAATAAAAAGATTTTAAGTTGAATTTTAGAGAACACACTATAAGAGAAGAAAGAGAAAGCATGATTGTCTTATATCCATGGCTAATGTTCCAATTCTGCTTTTACAAAAACAGTACATAGTGAAGTATGTACTTCACAGTGAAGTATGTACTTCACAGTGCATGGTGAAGAATACTGGTTGCTGTTCCAGAGGACCTGAATTCAGATCTCAGCACACATGTTAGCAAATAACCTTCCGTGACTTCAATTCCAAGGAGTGGCTACCCTCTTCTGGCTTCTGCAGTCAATTCATTCATTTGGTTCACAGACATGCATATAGGGAAAACGTCATTACACATAAAATAAAATGAAAGATCTAATAATAATAGAAAGAATACATAGTTGTTCATAGGGACGTTCAAATTATCTGGAATTTTATTTTCCTTCCCATCTGACTTTCCTTCACAGTGTATAGTTACTGCAATGATTCTAATGGGAATTTAAAAGCAGTCACTACAAAAGGAGAATGATCTAACTAACTTTTTCTCGGTGCTTGATGATAATGCTCTCAATATCAGCAGAGGTCCTCTTGTATGCAAGAATCATGACCCTAACCATGCATTTGAATTGAGGCACACACAAACATAAATATTTGGGAAAGATAGCATGTACAGGGATGAAGGTTGTTATAGGATATAGGAGTTCATATCAGCACATGCAAGGTCATTATATATTTTTGTCTCTTGTTTGTTTTGCCTTTTGATCTACTAAATGCAGGATGCTTTCCAGCAGAATTGAGCTTCTGTTTCAGGAGGAAAATGTGTGAGAGATGGTTACATGGAAGTCAAATATGAAGGGAGTACAGAAAGTTGAGTAAAACCCATTGATTTTATGCTGATAGCTATAATAAAGTTTGTGTGGCCTTTCCTTGGTGCTATCAGAAAATTCTAGGAATTTGTCTGTAGGACTTGGTAAGTACTGTTTTATGGCACTGAAGTGAGAACACAAATAGTCATTGGATTTTGCAATGTCCTACTGCTGAGAGAGTATACACCTACCTAAGAATGTAAATGAGCAAGAGGCTTGGCTAGTGTGATAATCATCTGCAAATTCTCCAGAGAAGAAGAAAATTAATAACTAAAGCAATTAGCATTTAACTTTTAATTAAAATTTAAATGGCTTTAGCTCACATCAAGAAAGAAAAAAAGAGAGAGAGAAAGAAAGAGAGAGGGGGAAGGGAGGAAGGAAGAAAAAAGGAAGGCAAACTGGGAAATACAAATGAGAAGATGAGTAACAAAATTTAAGTATTTTAGGGAATTCAGAGCATTTCTTGTCCTAGAAATTAATCATTTAAAGCTATATTAATAGAATTTTTTTGTATGGACAAAATTGAAACAAGAAAATCAAGGGAAAGTCCTGGATTGTTGGTCATTATTTGTTAATCCTTAAATTAAGAATATTGAGAATATTTACATACTGCATTTCATCTGAAATTCATGGCAATCCTATAAAACTATTTTCTTTCACAATGTTCCAGAAGAAATTTTACTCATGAAACTTGAGTTTCTTTGCCAAGTCTGTACTTCAGGGCTAGTTCATGAGACATATTCAGAACTTGATTCTCTATATCCACTGCTTATTCTCTGACATCATGTTACCACTGTGAAGAGAGAAGTATATCACATGATGCCTTTAGAGGGGGGAAACCCTGCATTACAGGAAAGCCAGGGAAATATGGAAAATTTACTTCACAGGTGTTGGTATTTCTGTACAAACTGGGCATCTGAACTCTGAGTGAACTGGTTGGATATGATTCCTTAGTAACTCTGTGTGTCAGTGTCTATGATAAAAGATAGAAAACAAAAGAGATTGCTGCTTTTACTTCAGCCCAGAGCTGAGAATTTGATCCCAGTGGTTGAAGGAATGGAAAGGATACTGTGACATTCAGAAATAAATAAGAGATATAATCCTAGTTTACTTACTATTGCTGGGATAAAGACACTGACCTAAAGCATATTGTAGAGAAAAGAGTTTATTTTATCTTATAGATAGGTTATAGTCCTTCACTGGGGGAAGGTCAGGCAAGAACACAAGGAAGGGACATGGAGGCAGTAACTAAAGTGTAGGCCGTGGCGGAATGCTGTTTACCAGGTTGCTATCAATGGCGTATTCAGTTTGTCCTCTTACTCAGAACCACCTATCCAAGGGTAGCACCAACTACAGTGAACTAAACTTTCCCATATGAATCATGAATCAAGAAAATGCTTCAAAGGTAGGCCAATCATATGGAGACATGTCCTAAGGTTCTTGGGTCATATGTGGCACAAATTGACCAACATACTTACAAATGCAGCCCCAGCACAAAAATATTATATATCTATTTATAAATAGATAGATAGATGTTATATATACATATATATGTTATATATATTATATATATATATAACCATGCAAAACATTTTCAAAAGCTTAAAAGTCTTTCTAAAATACATTTTGATCATATTTCTCCCCTTGTAGATGTAACTAACCATCTTATTAAATAAGAAACACAGAACCAATGCAAAGAAGAAAGCCAAGAGGTCAGAGCTAAGAGCTAAAACCTTACCCTTCCTCCTGTGGTGTTCCTACCTCTCTGAACCAGAGTCACTTCCTGTGTGTCTGTCTTTTTATAGTGTTTCTGTTCTGCCTTCTCATTGGTTGTAAACCCAACCACATGACTGCCTCATCTCGGTCTGTCTGTATAGACCTCCAGGTTTTCTATGATTGGTATTGAGATTAAAGGCATGTGTATCCAATATTGGCTGTATCCCTGAACACACAGAGACTTACCTAGCTCTGCCTACCAAGTGCTGGGATTACAAGCATACGCCACCACTGCCCTGCTTTCCTATGGCTTGCTAATAGCTCTGACCCCCAGGCAACTTTATTTATTAACATACAAATAACATTTTAATACAAATAAAATATCACCATATCCCCTTAGCAAATTTCATGTTTTATCTCTATCTATCTATCTATCTATCTATCTATCTATCTATCTATCTATCTATCTATCTATCTCCAGATTCTCTCTCAAAAAATAAACAAGGAAACAAACAAAAGTTAAAAACAACACAGCTACAAACTTCATGCAACCTACAACAGCAATCTGCTCACAAGATACACAGGTATAATAGTGGCACAAATGTTATAGGAGTCAATGACCACATTTTTATCAGATTTATTCTGTAAGATGGAACAAGTATCAAATATGGATAAATTAGCCAGGAACCTGAGTTTAAATAGGCTTAGGGAAAAATATAGCAATATTATTATGATAAAGGGTCATATTGATAAAATAGCTCCTAATGACATATTGCTATATCCATGGATTTTACTCATTTATTTTATATTTTTTAATTAACTGGATTGTTAAAAGAAGGCATCTTCCTTGTATGATGTCAAAATGTTGTAGTGCTTTCAAAATAAAGGTTTTTGTCATTTGTGATTATTATTGATTTTTTCCAATTTTAACCTTCCATTTTCTTGTTCACACCCCTACCCCCAGATCCCTTCTCAATTTTGTATATAAAAAGATCCCTGTATAATGTTTACTGTTTGTCCATTTGGATCAAATCAAACAGAGGAGAAGAAAATATGTTGTTCATTGGGAAGAGAAAACAGAGATAAAATTTAGGAATTGAAAGTTAGTGATTTAGAAATCAAACAAATTTAGACCCTACAGCATTTAAATTAAATTATACATCTAATGTGACTTTCTCATGATGGTAAGAAGCAATTTAATGGCTTTATTTAAGCATTTTGAGTAGAAGTAGGAGTGATGTTAATGAATTAAATATGAACTCTTGCTTCAAATGAATTCATTCTTCAAAATGATACTTAGTGGTTTTAATAAAGTACTACATTATAATGACTGAAATGAGTCCAAGGTAGGATGTAATGGGCTCCTAAGCTAATAACATAAGTCCATAAATGACTTATAAATGGTGATGAGAGCCTCTAGAAAATTCATCTATGTAATGATAGTATCAAATGATATCCAGGGAACATCAATTTAATGTTTTCTCCTCAGAATCTTCCTACTTATTAACCACAACCTACATATCAATAAAATCTCGCTAAATGGAACTATTATTTAATTGTGTGTTACAGAACAAAGATATCAAACAAACTCCATGCTTTTTTCAATGGTTTTCTTTCATAGTGTAGTCCTCGGAGTGCTGTATATAATAGGAGTTGCTGTTGGCATTTTATTTTAGTGATATGCTGATGTGTCCATTACACTGGCATAAGACTAATTATATCAACAATAAAGTACGGTGGCTTGAGAACCAATGAGAGCTGAAAAAAGAGCCATGTAGAAGTCAAATATTTGTTCTTAGAAGGCAAACAATTATAACAGAGAGGGCTAGCTATAACTGATTTCAATACCTCACAATACTGGTAATGGCTAGTGATGCCCATTTTTTATTAGAAACATGTCTCTGTCCACACAGCAACACAGATATGGGCAATACATTGTATTTGATATATTTTTTAAGTGGATAAGGAAGGAAGGTAAATAATTAGGCACTTAGGGGAAGGGGTGAATATCATCAAAATACATTGCACAAAATTCCCAAAGAGCTAATAACAATGAATCGAAACTGGAACCACACAGTTAAAGGATATGCTAATTAGCTTAGGTATAGTAATTTTCTCATAGTGTATATATGGTACAAAATATCAGTAGCAACCCTCTAAAATAGTCCATTTACATTCCTTAATAAAAAATTGAGAAAACAGAGCAAGGTCTGTACAAACCTGTTTCTACAAGATTGGCATAAATGTCTTAATTACTCTAATAAAATGTTTCCGACTAATTTAGTTCTGATGCTATTTACTGAAAAATAAAACAATAAAATTTTGCTTTTCTCAAGGGATATACTTAAATGAAGTAAGTAGTGCAGAGAAAGACTCTAGATCTAGAGCTTGAGTAAAATGTATTTGTAGAATTTCCAAATATATAGATCCTGTCTATTTTTCTGTCATTGGTCCATCTCTGTGTCTGTCTTAGGGTCCTGTTTCCTAGGTAACCTCCCTGGGTTGTGAATAGCAGTCTAGTAATCTTTGTTGTACATCTAGTATCCTCCTATGAGTGAGTACATACCATGTTTGTCTTTCTGAGTCTGGGTTACCTCACTCAGAATGATTTTTTCTAGATCCATCCATTTGCCTGCAAACCTCATGATGTCATAGTTTTTCTCTGCCGAGTAGTATTCCATTGTGTATATGTACCACATTTTATTTATTCATTCTTCAGTTGAAGGGCATCTAGGTTGTTTCCAGGTTTTGGCTATTACAAATAATGCTGATATAAACATAGCTGAGCGAGTGCCCTTGTGGTATAATTGAGAATTCCTTGGGTATATGCCCAAGAGTGGTATAGCTGGGTCTTGGGGGAGATTGATTCCCAGTTTTCTAAGGAAGTGCCATACTGATTTCCAAAGTGGTTGTATAAGAATGCATTCCCACCAACAGTGAAGGAGAGTTCCCCTAGCCCCACATCTCTCCATCATAAGCTGTCTTCAGCAACCTGGACGTGAGTAGGGGTAATGAAGGGCAAGGTTCGAGGGAAAGAGAGCTTAGGGGAGCAGGAGATCCCAGCTGGATCAAAAAACAGAGAGGGAGAACAAGAAATAAGAGATCATGATAAATGAAGACTACATGAGAATAGGAAGAAGCAAAGTGCTCCAGAGGTCTACAGAAATCCACAAAGACACCTCCACAATAGACTACTGGCAATGGGTGAGAAAAAGCCCAAAATGACCTACTCTGGTGATAGGATGGCCAAATATCCTAATTGTCATGCTAGAAATCTCATCCAATGACTGAGGGAACTGGATGCAGAGATCCACGGCCAGGTCCCAGGTGGATCTCCAACTGGCAAGAAAGAGGAGGGTTTGTATGAGCGAGAATTGTTGAGACCAAGATTGGAAAAAGCACAGGGACAAATAGCCAAACGAATGGAAACACATGAACTATGAACCAATGGCTGAGGGGCCCCCAACTGGATCAGGCCCTCTGAATAGGTGAGGCAGTTGATTAGCTTAATCTGTTTGGGAGGCATCCAGGCAGTGGGACCTGGACCTGTTCTCAGTGCATGAGCTGGCTGTTTGGAACCTGGGGCTTATACAGGGGCACTCAGCTCAGCCTGGGAGGAGGGGACTGGACCTGTCTGGACTGAATCTACCAGGTTGAATTCAATCCCCAGGGGAGTCTTTGTCCTGGAGGAGATGGGAATGGGGGATGGGCTGGGGGGAAGGAGGGGCGGGGAGGGGGAGGACAAGAGAATCCATGGCTGATATGTAAAATTAAATTAAATTATAAAATAAAAAAAGAATTTCCAAATATATATATATATATTTGATAAATAGCTCGAATGGATGTCTTAAAGAAGAGATGGAGTTCATGTCACTGGTACCCAAGCAAATCACCACATAGCTTTCTGCCCGTCTTGTGGTGATAGCACAGGTGAAAACATTTCTTCTGCTGTTCTGGCATTGTGCTTTGTAATCAAGAAGCATTATTTGACTCTTCCAATGGACTGAGTAATTATATACATATATATGTATCTATAATATATTATAGATATAATATAATGAGACAAATGAAAGCAAGCTTGGTGACATTAAATGAGTAGCTCGAGGCAGTAATATCTGTTTAAAATATAAGTTTTTGCTGAAAAAATTGTGTTTAGGGCTTGCCAGGATGATTCGGTGTGTGAATGTGCTTGTTGCCAATCCTGACTATATGAATTTGGCCACTGAAACCAAGGTAGAAACATATATCTATTCCTGAGAGCTGTCTTCTGAACTCCACAAATGAACAGTAGCCTGTGGGAGAGATAAGTATCTGTACACACACACACACACACACACACACACACACACACACACACACATCATACACATTAATAGAAAATAAATGTGAACATATAAATAACATTAAATGTTTTCTTTATATAATGTTGTGGGGGTCTAGTTTTGATGCTCCATAAAATCCATGCATATAATTCAGACGTGCATGTGTTTATTAAACAAGAAAGATGCAGAAGTTTATAGAACTGACTTTTAAAGATAGAACATTAATCCAACTTAAAACACAACTATGACACACATCTCCATCTCCAACAAGAAAAGGCTTTCTGCTATTTCATTTAACTTGGTTTTCATTTCTAGTTAAATTGTAGTAATGCAATATTGAACATGAGGTAGTACTTCTGTTGTCCTGCTGATCACTGTCCTCTTGAGCTAAACCCACCAGCCGACTCCTGCTAGCCTAAGGTATTTTGTTAATAAGGTATTATGGATCATAATGAGCCTAAGTGTCCTCTTGTCATTTCTAGTTTGCAAAAAAAAATTTAATAAAGTAACTAGTCGCAAATCACAGTAGATAGTAAATAGAGAAATGTTGCATGTGGGAATTCCAAGAGTTGTTCATAATCTTGGGAAACTTCTAAGTATCTACAAAGACAAGTTTTCTTTGTAACACCATGAGCTGACAGGCAGAGTTTTCTTAGAGTAGTGAGTTCTAGCTTGCTCAGACAATAACCTAAACTTACTTGGTCTTTAAAAAAACGCACAAACTTGTATTCTCTTAGTCACTTACACAAACACACACACATACACGGGGTTGGAGGGGCACAGAAGTTAACATATTTCACAAATACACCGCTGCCTGGGGAGATGGCATCTTCTCTGACATTTTTCAGTCTTCCGGAGTTGTGTTTGCAGAGGGAAATCCACAGGCATTTGTCTTCAATGCAATCATTTGTAACCTGTTTGGGTAATTGAACTGTCAACTTGGCCCCAGCTGAATCCCTTGGCCATTAGACATGTGTTTGCTTTATAGTAGTCAGAATTGCTGTTTCAGTATGCCTTGTTAGTGCAGATAGCAATGCTTTAAAACTACCAGTATAGAGAAAAAGTAGTATCACACATGAGGATAAGCTGCCAAAATAATGTGTATATAATTGAAATGATAAGCAATCTGTCACCAAATCTGACATACCACTTTATTTTTTTTTAACCAGGAATCTCCAGACTGACTTTCTTATGCTTCAACTGTCTTTGTTAACCATAAATATTTTAAATTTTAATTTTCCGTGTCTAGTATATTGATGTTTCATAACATGATTTGTTCCAGAACGGCATCCCAAAGCATTCACAGATGGGTGGAGATATAATGCATTTGTGTAAGTCTGAGAATTATTTATGGTTCTCTTGGTGGTTGCTGTTCTTTAAACAACAACAACAGCAATGAAACCACGCTAAAGCTAAATATGTCCCATAAATGTGCACACTCTCCTTTGACACACTTACCACAAATGAGTTCTAGGTTCATCTGGACCACAGCTAACATCTGAAACCCCAGTTGTCGAGAACTTTGGGGATCACAGGTATTTCACAGTGCTTCACCAGGACCAAGAGTGACAGTTTCGGCTCAGAGCAGAAGGGCAACAACATGGTTATTATTATCATTCGACTGGATCGTGAGTGGCACACAATAAATTAAAATGTGTCACAGGAAAAGCTCTTCTTCCTGGAATTGGGGACAAAGCTACTGTTTACACGGCTTTCCTGCCTTTTTGGTTCATGCTAAAGTACCAGACATTAGGTCCCTTTATTAGTAAGTGACAAAGCAGTGATGTAGGAGCAGAGAAAGTGACATACAACCCCCTTCTGTAATTTAGAACAATTACTGTCTTCTCTATGACGCTCTACAGGAAAATAAAAAAGGAAGTTCCCTGCTTTGATTACACACATTTGACTAGTCAGTGCATTCTTCAATAAACAGTTTGTAAAGCATAGTACTTGAAATAGCTTGTTTATTCCTTCCATTTATTTAATATTAGTTTATTTAGAGAAGGGGTTTGGACAGCCAAAACCTTTTTTAATTGTGATCACTTTTTGCCTGATCTATATGTATGTAAACTTGGATATATATATATAATGTATGTATGTATGTATGTACATATGTGTGTGCATGTACGTATGTGTATATGTATGTAACATGTACATATGTATGTATACATTTAGTTTTATGAAATAGTTACTTACTGATAATAACTCATAAAAATTGAAAACAATTTTAGGTGTATGTATAGAAAGGATTGCTGTGTGTGTGTGTGTGTGTGTGTGTGTGTGCTGCTTTTTTAAATGGAAACAATTTGCTTGTTAATAAGATGAATGTGCTTTTTGATTTTCTAGTCATACTCCAGTAGATGGTCATATATCCATGCATATACAGGTTGTTCCAAGTGGATGCAGGATGCAGTGGGTTAAAAAATAGTACATGAAGTTGGGAAGGAAAAGTGGTGAGGGGAAAGGGGAAAAATGGATAAAGGAAACATGGAAGATGATTTTGATCAAAATACATTATATACATGTAGGAAATTTTCCAAGAATAAAAGGAAAATAAAAAATAAGAATTTAATCTAATTTGATACTGCAGAATTTGGAGCATCTTGAACATTTTCAAAAGTTGATAGATATTTCATTTTATAAATATCAGTGCCATGAACATTTTTCTACACAGTGCACCCAAAAAATGTGATAATTTGACACTTGTATGCCAAAGAATAATGGTAGAAAATGTTCAACATCTGTTTTGCAGAAGTAAGCTACTGTGTTTTCATAGAAACATCTAGTGTTTAGTAAAATCCTTGGGATTCATGCACACACTGCTGTCTCAATGGAAAGGATTTCAAGCAGTGTTCATTGGCATCCCATATCATGATGGCACACACAGTGCAAAGTTCTCATGTTGTGTGTTTGGGACCAAGGTTACACTAAACTCAGGTCACACATCAAGATTCTGTGCTGCCAAAGGTACACCAGGTTCATCATGTGTTTGCAATTAATTTTTCATCATTGACCTTCAAAACATTTTACTCTTACCAAAGTTCAGCCACCTCCACATTACTCCATAGTGACTGTACAAAGCTGGGATTTTAATGGTTTTTATATAAACACTGCCTCCAAACTGCATTCCAAGCCCTTTAGGAAATATGCATGGCAAACATATATATAATAGATTATCGGAAATCTTCATTTGATATCCTCATCAACAGTTCTTCCATAATTTGTTATGGTTTTGTTATAGTACTTTTGTAACTTTTAAAATTTAAATTGTTCACTTTGCATAGCCTTGGTGCAGGGAGGAGGGGCTTGGACATGCCTCAACTGAATGTACCAGGCTATGCTAACTCCCTATGGAAAACCATGCCTTGGAGGAGATGGGAAAAGGGGGTGGGTTGGGGGGAAAGGCTGGGGGCAGATGGAGGGAGGAGAGGGGAATCTGTGGTTGGTATGTAAAATGAATAGAAAAATATCTTAATATTAATTAGAAAAGAAAAAAATTAAGCTGTTCCTAGGTTTATGAGATGATTGGCTGATTTCTATGTATTTACATGAGATGAGGAATTCACCATCAGGTTTGAGAAAGTACAAATTAGAAATTAGATCTCTCATTTAGAGTTATAACTATGAAGTCTTAGTCATGAAGGCACAGGCTATGAAATCTCAGCTACGGAGGAGGCTGAGGCAGAAGACCCTGGGCTCAAGAGCTCCCTGAGCTACGGAGTAAATTCAAGAACATCTTAGAGATTTTAATGGTACCTTGTAAAAGCACCATCTTCTTTCAAAACATATCACTGAAATGTCCAAGAACTTTGACCCTAACCAGTCAATTTGAGTTAACTGACTCACAACAAAGAGTAATACTTTAATCAAAACCCTTTTTTTGTTATAAAAATAATATTTTCTCGATAAAGGTAAGGGAAAATTGCTGCCCAAATTAAAAAAAAATATAGACTTGATTGTTAACCACAGGTTTTGTTGGTGGTGATCAAGATCTGCCTTGGGTTTCCCTGTTCATGGCATTGAGCATAGGTTTGCATTAGACACATGCCTTCATAATATATCAAGGCTATGAATTATGGAATCTCTGGTACTTTTTTCCTAAACTACAAGTGTATCTGTATAGAAGCAAAAATGAACAAATTATCTGTTCAAAAATTTTAAAATTACTAAAAATGTGAATGCATTTACATATGCATAAAAGTTAAAAAGTTATACTGAATATTGTATATCTGTAACATACAACTGCCAAAAGGTTCAAAAGCTCCTTTTCTCTGTTGAGGATACGAAAGTAATATTCTCACCAATAGACCCTTCATGCTATTATAGTATTTACAATGTTTACCTATGCTTGCGAAAATATGTTCCAGTCTCCTAGGTACCATTTAAAGAACAATGATTCTAAACAGTATTAAATAGTATATGTTATCAATTTTACCCATGATGACTTATACATAAAGTCCATCAAGTATTAGACACTTCACAATATATTGACATTAATGATAATTTGAGTATGCGTACCAATATCTTTGAGAAATGCCAGGTTCGCTCTTATAAACAGTTTGAATATTAAAAAGATAATATCTGGTACTATAAGATAATGGAAACTGTCCAATTTTCAAGCATTTTCTTAAAAAACTCTAGTGAGCATATCCCCTCCACAACTTGTGATGTGGCTGCCCAGAACTGCCTTCAAGAACACTGATGTACCCTTCCTTGTGTTACTCAAGAGCATAGATAAGATTAGGGTTGGGAAGCTTTCATTAAAATTTTATATCACTACTCTCTAGCTCATGGAAATTGCATAATACCTTCTTACCAATGAATTATGCATGTCAGTTTCTATACTCACCCTATTTTATGTTTAGTTTTGAAGCTTATTTATAGCTGGGTTCTCATAAACTCATTATGCTGTAAATATATCAGAAGAAGTGCACAATGTCCCTGATTGAAAATAACAAAACTACCTCATGGAGATTCAACTTTATATGCATTAATAGGTAACCAAATTCACCAACAACATCTTTCAATCAGAAAGTGAAGATATTCAGAAACACAAGATGAGGAACAATTGAAATCCGTAGTGCACACAGTCCTCTGATGCTATAAATTAAACCGTAAGAATGTGGCTTAATTTGAGAAAACAAAGTATTTCAAGTGATTGAAAATATTGACAGTTTATGTATAATTAGGTCAAGGCATCATACATGCAACCTTAAGCATGTTCAATTTTATTTACCACAAAGACCTCCATAAAATAGAAAAGCACATTTTAAATATTAAAAAATACAATATGACAAAAAAATTTTTTCATCTTCAGAGTCAGACTGAAGGAATTTAAAATAAAAATTTACTTGTGACAAAGTTCTCTTTATGTTTATGCATTCTTTTGTCTCAATAAGCTTCTGAAATGTTCAACAGGGAAGGGCAAACCTGAACTACGTTCAGTTACATGATGGAAAGACCCACAAACTCAGCACGAGCTTCTCTACAGGAAGTGGTGGATATGAAACCTCCTAGCAAAGACTGAATGTGTGGAATCCAAGTCCAGTAAAAATAACAGTTGCCAGCTTCCATCAGCTCTCTTTCTGCACAGTCACACACAGGATATCTTGTGGCTCCAGCATCAGGTGGTGATGATGTGTGTGCAGCATTGTCTACAAAGAAGCTCATTTGAGACCAAGTATCCCAGATTTTAACTGTGGGTGGTTTATCCATGCACCTTCTATATAGGATGTACTAAAATTCCACAGTTCCACATGGAAAGCTCATGATTAGTACAAAACACATTTCACAGGTTAGGCAGAGTGCAATATTACTCTCAGTTACAGAGATCATAGCAACCCTTCTCTTCTCAAGCCCATGTTCCCAGAAGCTAGCCAAGGTCCAGCCTTGTATGCAGACCCACTTGTATTACTTCCTTTTGTACAAAAGCCACACTGAACAATGATTTTTTCCCTATTTGTATATGGTTTGTCATATTCCAATTATTTTCATCTTAATGACAAACTGTATTCAAACATGAATTTAGGATCTGCTTCACAGTAGCCCAGTCTCATACAGAATTCTCACTAATGGAGACTCAATAAATGTATTTATACTCTGGACATGGATGTGAAATGAATTAACACAATCAAAAAGTGATGAGATTTTATTTTTTAATTCAACATAATTATTTTGAGACAAGTTCTCAGATATCCAAGGGTGGCTTCAAACATTCTAAACAGACAAGAATGATCCTGCAATCCAGATCTACCTGCCTCTACCTCCCAGGTACAGTTACACTGATTTTTAATGATAAGTTATATAACACATAGCTTGCAAAATTCACACACACACACACACACACACACACACACACACACACATATATATATATATATATATATATATATATATATATATATATATATATATATATATATTACCTCAAGTACCAGTCAATTTCTGTTCTCAATATGTCTGCTACTTTTTGGTTGAGCAATTTTCCAAGTCAAGGCATAGGCAAGTACATAGTAGTGCAGTGTTGTGGAAGGGAGCGGCAACAAGGAAGAATCACTAGGAAAGAAAAATCTTAAAGCTACTATGTAATCTACTATTCTGAATTCTTAAATTTTTCATAGTGTTTTCACTTGTCATCTATAAATCAGACCTCAATTTCTTGGAAAAGTAAGTTAAAATCCTGGTTCTATTTCCACTTTCAACATTTATGTTGGCACTGATCCACCTTCTTCCACTCTGGGACTGAGTATAGACAAGAGGCCAGGGAGGCTGTTTTGTTCTTGGTTTCTGTTTTACTTGCATGTCCAAAATTTAAACTCAGAGCAACGTTTCTCAGCAAAGAATGAACTCTACTTTGCCAAGAGGCTTAGATAACCTCACTGGAGTTATATAGTTTCTTGGTAACCCCCTTCTAAGATACTCTGTAAGATCTCTTCCATTGCATTATGCTGTTTGAAATGGGGATTTCCAAATCTCCAGCACACACAGTTTCCTTTATAACTTACAAGTGCCTCGCAGCCTCGAAGGGCTCAGCTGTGTAGAACTATTTATAAAGCTGGGCCATTGAAAGCAACCTGCTTTCACAATCTCTACCTTTCTTTTTGTCTGGAGAAATGTAGGCTAGACCTCAAGGCAATGGGTTTGTGTTCTACTACACTGGGAAACTGATGCCATTTTTTTCCAATGTTGTGATCGGCACTGTTAATGAAGTAAAAACTGGGAGTGACATACCTGCAATCATTTCCTTGTATGGTTTACTTCCAGTTTGTCCACAAGCAACAGAACTTTTAACCCCTCTTAAAGTGGACAAATTGTCTCCACATTCTATTTTCCTAAGAGTACAGAAGCTCCAGTAAACCTCTGGCTGCCACATTATCGTGTTGGGATATATCTCCAGACCATTCATCAGAAACACCTTTAGAGTTTATAGTCAATGTCACTACCAACTCTGGTTTGATCTAGTTGCCTCACTGTCCTTGGTTGCTGTTCCTGTTTGCCATATCTTCCAGAGTAAATTGTAAGACCCCTTAGGATAATAAGATTCTCTCTGCTGCCCCTCATATGAATTTAGACTACCCTGAAGTCTCTATGGTTTTGGCGATAAAGATAAGGGGAAAGAAAGGGGAATAACTATCACTGTCAGTAATTTGTTAACATTGTTACGTTGAACTTCTCAGTCAGAGAGAGATGCATTCACTCATAAAACATTCTTCTTTTAAAGTAATATTTGATTAATTCTTCAAAACTGTCATGCATGCATACAATGTATTTAATCATAGTCACCTCTGTCACCTCCTGCCAACTCCTACTAGGACCCATCAACTCATCTCCTTTTCATCTTCATGTCCTTTTGTATCAACTTCATCATTATCATCATATTAGCAGCAGCAGCATCAATCAACTCTTCATTGACATCAGTCATTTCGTCACCATCATCATCACTGCCATCATCATCATCATCACCACCACCACCACCACCACCACCACCATCATCATCATCAGTACTACCCTCTGAATCCAATTAGTACTGATCATGGGAAAAATGGGTGTTCTACCATCCAGTGGCACATGAACAACCAACAAGTAACCATAGAAAAACCAAGAAAAACATAACCATGAAAAAGTGAGTCACCTTCCTTCATCAGGCATCAACTGCTTTAAGATCCTTCACTTGAAGAGGCCAGGCTTTAGTAGCCCTTCATCAGCGATATTGCCCTAAACCCATAACCACCTGTTGACTACTTTACTTCCACCATCTGAAAACTTATTCCCTATCTATTTACTTCTTGGTTCATGGTGTTTATTGTGCTGGGTTTTGTATCTAGAGAATCCTATCTTGTCTGCTGATATCTTAAATGTACTTCATCATGACCTCCCCTAGAAATATGTCTTTTATATCATGGTTTGTGTTGGAGACCCATCAGTTTTTCTACTATATACCATGAGAATGTATATGTCTTCCTCTTTATGATACTGTAAACACTGGTTAATCTGCACTTTCTTCCAAATCTTAATTTATTTTAGAACAGGGAGTTCCTATATGGGACTGGAATTTACCCATAGCATCTATATGGAACAGAAAACAGGTCCCAGTGGCTGTTTATCCAGGTCATAACAGGTATTTAAAGACATTCAGAGAGATATTTTCCCACTTGAGATTGTCAGACACATTTGCGTACCAGGCTGGCTAGAAACTGACTTAACTCTGAATCCCAGTGGAAATCAGAAAAGATAAGGAAAGACTAAAATAATGCTTTATATTTTCTGAAATGTAATTCTTTTTTTTTTTTTTTTTTTTGGTTTTTCGAGACAGGGTTTCTCTGCGTAGCTTTGCGCCTTTCCTGGAGCTCACTTGGTAGCCCAAGCTGGCCTCGAACTCACAGAGATCCGCCTGGCTCTGCCTCCCGAGTGCTGGGATTAAAGGCGTGCGCCACCACCGCCCGGCCTGAAATGTAATTCTTTAGCATGTCTAAATCTGACTACATTTTTCCCGGGATAATTCTGTAGTTTCCATAAATCTCAATGGGAAACTCCTAAATGTACCAAGAGTATTTAAAATAGATATCTATTCATATTAAAATTCATATTATGATGACTTTTTCTATTGAAAAAGTAGCATTTTAAATTCTAAAAAATTTCCAATTATCTTTTTTTTAATAATTGGCAATGTTTGGTTACCATCATCATTATAATTTCAATTATTCTACACTGGCTAAGAACCCACTTTTGGGTTTCTATTTCAGATCTCTTTACTGTTGACAAAATAATTACTATAAATGGGTTAAGTTAAATATGCTTGACAATGAAAGCTTTTCAACTCTCTTGAAAAAGGAATAAAAGTTATTCCTCAATAACTTTTAAATGCACCACAAGACATGATTGCTTAACCCTTCCATATTAAATGTGTAACTTAACATACTGCTTTATGTATATCCTATAAAACTATCAGGTGACAGAGACCATGCTCTGCCTTTCTAAAGTAATAAAAATATACAAAAATTAAAAGGTGCAGAAATACTTATGATTTGTATTTATAAACAAATAATTCTATAGAAATTAAGATTCTGATTAGTGATGTTTTGGAGTAGCTACAGTAAAAAACAATATCAGATTATTCTAGCTGTCCATATTGAACATTACATGGACTGACTGATTCCCAGAATTTGAATATCAAAAGTTTTCATAAATGCTTTTAGTACAAAATACAAATGAATGCTTAATAGTCATTAACCTTATTTTTTGAAATTTGATTCTATATTTATTATTCTAGTATATCTGTCTATATGAGTGATTGTTAAAAATAATAAATTATCTGAGCTCATCCTGCTTCCCACAAGTCTCTTTTCTATTTAGATCTGTGTTATGGTTATGAGAAGTGAACTTGACTATGGAAAGGGAACAACAACCATGTTCTGCAGGTCAGGTTAAGGGACCATACACTATAACAGCCACCATCTTCACACATCTGGCTTTCTTCGTGGCATAATGTACTTGCCACTCTTGTGGATCCTCCTGCCTACCAACATCTTCAAAATCTGTGTTTCTTCTGACAGAACCAAAGAAGAGGGGAACACATGAGACTTGGGAAGTAAAGGAACCTCACAAGTACCCAAAGTGTGAAAGTTACAAGACCCACCACAATATCAGAGAAGCAGAAAAAAATTAAAATATTTTTGGGAAGTTATTTCTTGACCTGCTGAGTTACCATCAACTGCAAGTTCTTTAGGGAACTCCAAGGATGACTTTGTGAATCATCACCCTGGCTGGGGTGGACTTTTTGGTGATACAACTGCCTTTGAGTCATCCATGCTTCTGAAATGACCTCTCACATGACTGTAAGAAATCCTAAAACTACATTGGTTCTCAAAGTTGTACCTGGATGTGATAATTTCTGTGATTTCTCATTGGTGCAAATTTGGAGATGAGTATTCACAGATTTTTTTTGGGATATTTATTCACGGATTCCAAGGAAAAGACATACAACATATTTTAATAAGTCTGATTTATCACATATAGATCATAATAGGTCCAATGTTTTCATTAAACCTTATTGAATTCCATGACAGATGCATGCAAGTTTTACAGATGGTCTCATAGCACACAAAGCATGTAGCTGTGATTAGAATAATAATAGAGTTTATAAGATGATATCATTTAATGTATTGGAGCTGAGAGTTCTCTATATTTAGCATGAATGGTGAAGCTTGACGCAATCTATCACTTAATTGTTTATTTATAGGCATTGTTTTTATGTTAACTAAAAAACATCCTGGAAAAAGATAGATTAAACTTAAATTATAGCCATAATTTCCTCCTATAGGACTATAGAAGATGTGTGCTACACTGTCCACTAGGTTTTTTTTTTCCTGCTTAGCATGACTGAGGAAATGTTATTGTTCTTTACTGAAGGGCAAGATATGCATTGTGTCTAAGAACACACAGGATATTCAGTGTTATAGATAATATAGGAATCCATAAAACGATCCTAGCAAGGTGGGGTGGCCTGTACCTGCAATACCAAATTTGTCAGATTGTGGCAGAATTGTGAGTTCAGTTTGAGTACAGGCTGGGCTATGTACTGATGCTGTCACAAATCAACAGCAGAAGAAAATTCAAAATCTCTATTTTAAAAATGTTATAAGTAATTCTTAAATTAGTGATGGATTCATTTCTGTAAAATTTTTTGAAACAAAAATTCAAACTAAAATTGACTCTAAATCCTAACTCATTCCACTAAACTAAAAACAGAAATAGGATGTATATATACATGCATGTATGCATGTATATTTTTTAGAGAGAAAGAAGAGACAGAGACACACACAGAAAAAGAAAGACAAAGACAGAGACAGAGAGACCCCCAGAAAAAGATATCAAATGTCAAGGGAAGAGAGCGTTGTTGTATTTCTGCTGAGTTGTTTTCCTTAAATGAGAATGGAAAACTTTAGCAAAAAAAGTAGATTCAAAGTCCATTCTTTAATTATTATGTTTTATTCAGAGATATATAATTAATAAAACAAAAATATTCAATGTGTGCGAGTGTTGAATACGAAGCTAAATATAGATTGCCATGGAAGAATAGGTAAGAACACCTTGAATTACTAGAATCAGAGTTAATGAAGAATTAAAACTTTCATAGGGTAATTGGCATGAGATGTCATGTCAATGGGAGTCTTAAAAACAATAAGAAGGAAAATTATAAACACAAACTATATGATGTTTTAATAATGAATAAAGAGGTAAAAAGTATCACATTTCAGGATGACTATGCCAGAGGAATGGTTAGAGGTCCAGCTGCATTGATACTTTAGGGATGATTTATTAGTGCCCTTAAATGACATATAAATAGGATGAGATTTGACCATGCATGCCATTGCAGTCCAAATAACTGTTGTTTGTATTTAATATTTAATATGGCATCAATGATTTTAAATGCCCATAGAAGATAATGCAGGGGGGATGTTTGGATCAGAGAAAGGACAAAAACTAGATGGCAGGTGAGACAACATCAATGTCATTGTGTTCTACAGAGCAGCAACACCAGCATGACCTATGTCTTCTTGCAGCAGCACCTGGAAATTTCTGGAAAATGCAAGATATTAACTCCCATCAAATTCTTAATGTGTATATGAGTCACCCATGACCTGCTGAATGCAAATGTCAGTTTGGAATTTAGGGAACAGAAGTCAAGACTCAGCATGTTTACTCAAACACCAGGCTGCTTGTCAAAGTACACTTGGATGAGAAGGCCAAGACTCTAAGGGTATGAGATAGACAGCAGATAAGTGAAAAAACGAGAAATGTGTAAAGTTAAGTTTATCATAAAACTGAGCTGAAATGGATTATTTGAGTTGCCCATATACAGAAACCACTTCATAGCTATTACCCATTATTACACTGATTATCAATAATATTTCTTCTCAATATTTGTTCTAGAAGAAACCAACACATGAATTTAAATATACTAAGATTTATTTTATTTGTTTGAAAAAGTAGTATAAGTTTGATTCTGAAAGTCTTCATAGCTTATAAATTTATAAAGGGAGGATAGATAACTAGTATCGATATTTTCACACTCCAGAAGAGTCACTACTATCCTTAGCATATTTTAGTCACTTTTTCTATATATTGCAGAATCCTATATATTACTGTAGCTAGAGTTTTCCTGCCTTGCCCACAGTCAGGACAAATCTCTGTCACCCGCCAGTCCCACAGCCGCTCAGACCCAACCAAGCAAACACAGAGACTTATATTGCTTACAAACTGTATGGCCGTGGCAGGCCTCCTGTTAACTGTTCCTATATCTTAAAGTAACACATTTCTACAAATCTATACCTTGCCACGCGGCTCGTGGCTTACCAGCATCTTCACATGCTGCTTGTCCAGGCAGTGGCTGGCAGTGTCTCCTTCTGCCTTCCTGTTCTTTTATTTCTCCTCTCTGTTAGTCCCGCCTATACTTCCTGCCTAGCCACGACCAATAAGGTTTTATTTATTGACCAATCAGAGCAACTTGACATACAGACCATCCCCCAGTACAGCCAAGTGCAGACCATCTCAGACACCTGCACTCAGGCCCATGGTCCTAATCATCCTCTATGCAAACCTGCTGGGTAACACCACAAGGAACCCAAGAAGGGCTCCCACAGGGCATACATTAACATCCCACAGCATATTACCACAAAGAAGAGAGATTTAAACTTGAATTGGGAAGTAATCAAATATTGTCCAGATTTAGGAAGCTATAAGAGTAAAACCTATGTGTGTATTGTTTTGCACCAGACAGATACCAAATGTTTGTTTTGCTTTTCCCAAATGTCTCTTTTTCCAATAGAACTCTGTTATCCTGTGCTATAGTCATATAAATTATGTGGTACTTTGATGTGTGTCTGGACAGATTCAGAAAAGAAGAATCTCCATTCCTTCTCACTGGGCTTATACAGATAACACAGTGTGGTTTCTTCAAAGATCCCCAGACCACTGCTGTCTGCCAGGAGACAGACATTCAAGCACAGTTTGGGGATACTTCTGAGACACATGCTGTGGATCTGAATGCAGCTTGATGGAGAACTAAATCTTGAATTGTTAATGTAAAATAAACAAAACACCCATTGATAGTTATATGCTTGCCTAATACATTTTATGTCTTGGGAAATAAACTCCTTTCTTATTCCTGGAAAGCACCTTTTCTCTCCCTTTTGTGTAAGGAAACTGAATGAAAAAGCAGTATTCCTCTCCTTATGTGGTAAAACTTAAGCATCACTTTTGTCAGGCCCTAACATGATTCAACTTCTGCATCCACTCCGGTGAAAAATGAAAATCAGTGGAGAAATTCCATGTGTCTTTCCTTCTTGCTCAGCCATGACCTTAGCCAGTGTTGTGGTTTGAATGAGAATGGCCACCATAGCTCCTATGTTTGAATGCTTAGTCATCAGAGAGTGGCACTGCTTGGGAGGGATGGGAAGGTGTGGTTCTGAAGGAGGTGTGGCCTTGTTGGAGGAAATGTGTCATGGATGTGCCAGGCCCAGTGTTGCTCTCTTTTCTTGTTGTCGATAGATCTGGATATAGAACACTCAGTCACTTTTCCAGCACCATGCGTGCCCGCATGCCACCATTCTCCCCTCCATTATGACAATGAACTGCACCTCTGAATCTGTAAGCAAGCCCCAACCAATGTTTTCCTTTGCAAGAGTTGCTGTGGTCCTGGTGTCTCTTCACAAAAACAGAGCACTGACTGAAACATCCAGCAGTGTTTGAACTATAAATAGAGAGATGATTGTAGACACTTTCCTAGTGGCTTTAAGATGTTATTTATTTATTGCCATATGTTATGCTTTTCCTCTTCTTCAACTACTTCCAGAAACATCCCGCTTCCCTACTCATTCAACTTTGGTCTCTATCTCCCTCTCTTAATTTCTCCCTCTTTCCCTCCCCTTGCCTCCCTCCCTCCCTACCAACATTCATCCCTCTCTCTGTCTCTCTTTCTCCCTAACAAATAGAAAACAACAACAACCACAAAACAAACCAAACAAAAACAGAACAACTGCCCCCCTGTAAGGCCCAGGAATCAAAGCAGAAAAGGAGGCAGAAAGATTGTAGGGAGTAGTGGATGACTCTAACAAAACAGTGTCTTCCAGGCACAGTAGTCCTGCCGCACATATGAACTCTAAGGTACTGTGGCAGCATGCACAAGACCTGCACAGATTCAAGCCAGACAAAGTACCAGCACCAAAAAGGGAAAGTGAGCATACAGCCCCACCCATAACCAATATATTATTTGCAATCCAGACTTTCTGGAAAAGCAAAGTCTGCTTTCGCCAATGGAACGTCTCTAAGTTTTAGTAAGTTTATCTAAAATCTACTCAGTGTTGGATGTTTCCTCATCCTACAGTCTAACTTCCTTCCGTACTTCGGTTTCCTGTTACACATACATTTCATGAGTATTTCTTTACATATTTAATGTGTTTGCCTTTATTCACACTCACCTAGAATTTAATTTCCATAAGGATTAGAAAAGTTATTATTTTTCCATAGACATGCTTTTCAGAATTCTATTTGATGTATTAAGCATTTTGAATATATAAATTAATAAGCTTAACAGTTAATCAAGTAAAATGGATACGCTCATTTTGCTATGGCATAGCTCTACAAATGTGTGTATCTAAGCATCTTTCCTTAAATTTCAAGCAGACTACTGTTCAGTATACAGTGAAAACCTGTTGCTCCTTTATTTCCATGGCAGGTTTTATTTTCCTCCTTTACTTATTGCACTGGCTGTATCTTTTTGTGCAAGGTGGAAAGTTTATTATTATCTCTGATAAAGCAAAACATATTCTTAGTCATTATTTACACAAACTTTGGAATTACAGATTTTGAAAAGTAGAAAATTTCCCTATAATCCCTCAGGAAAACAGGAAAATAATTTTTTCAGTGTTCCTTACATGAAATCAAGAAGCACCCAGAGCATAAATTGTTTCCAGAAGCAACATACAGCTTTTGTAAAATAACGTTTTTATTAAAACATAATTACATCATTTCTCTCCATTCCTTTTGCCTTTCCTTCCTTCAACTACTTCCTCTTTTCACACCGTAGTGGAAGACTACTTCTCCCACTCTCAGCATCTGGTAGTATCCTATAGTTCCTTTTCTAGGGGTGGGGCCTGATGAGTTTCACCCTTCCATGTTAACATGTCTCTTGTTATTGTTGACATACATGGTCCTGCTTGGGTAGCCATATTGTTGAGGTATCATGATTAAGGCTTCCCTGTCATTTCTAGGAGACACAATCTCACAGTAGATTCCTGGTCTTCTAGCTGTTACAATACTCCTGCCCCATCTTCCATGATGTTTTCTAAGCCTTAGGTGAAGGAGTTGGGTTATGGATGCAGCCTTTGTGCCCAGGTACCCCATGATCAGTTTTGTTTTGCATGTTGATCAATAGTAGTTTGTAATATAATGATTTCTGTCTGTTGAGAAGAGAAGCTTCATTGGGGAGTATTGGCAGTTACATGTATCTGCGTGTATAAGGATAGGTATTTTGAATGCAGTTAGGAATTATGCTGGTTTAGCCAAGTGTCAGATGTGAGATCTCCTCTAGGACCTATGGTCATACTAGCCCTGGGTATTTGGCTAGATTTCTAGTACAAGGCATTATTTCCTTCCTGGTGAGCAGTCCTTAAATACACTTAAACAGCTGATGTTTACCAGGATGATATGAGTCTCCACTATTTCACTTTTAGGGATCTTTTAATATAATACTAAAGATAAATCAATTTGTGTTACTTGTTTCAGTTCATAGGAGTAAAAGAAAAAGTTTTTCACTACTCTCTAAGATGAGAGTTGTGGGGATTTATAGATACTATTTATCCAGATTGAAAATGTCTCCTCTTCACCTTGTTCCTTGAAAGATATCATCACAAGTAAGCATGCTCTTCCACTTTAATCTTAGGCATGCTGTAGGTTTATAATTTTACATGTAGACCATGTCTTCCATATAAATGAAACTATGCTCACAAGGAACTACATTAACCAGGTCCACAGAATTTTTTATGTCATTATTGCTAACACAATCTGAGTTTCTGTTAAAGGTAGCACATGCCAAAGTGAAGGAAACCTGAAAGTTTAAAAGTGGTTATGGTTAGGCATTAAGTATTATCCTTTAACATTTGTTGTTAGCTCATTTGCAGTCTCCTTTGCTTTTGGTAATCTGAATATCTATGTGTCAGACGTTTGAGACTACGTTAATGTAAACTCTGGGTTCTGGATTCTGGGTTCTCATTTTTGTTATCCTTTAAACAACAGTTACTTTAAGATTCCTGAATATTAGTTCCAAAATATAAGCCATGTTTATATCAAACTTATATTAACTATTTTATTAATTGACTTCATAAATGTTTGTGTGCATTTATTTTTATAATTTTTTAAACTTTTTTATTTATTCTTCAGAAATTTCATTCAAATGTGTTTTAATCATATTCACACTCATCTCTAAATTCTCATAAATATATCTTCCTTCTGTATCTACCCAACTTTGAGTGGTTTTTTTTTAAAGAATTAAGTTCTACTTATTCTGCCCTAAGCTGTCGGATATATGGCCTTCATTGGAGCTCACTCAATTCACCAAGGGCTATACTCTTTAAATGTATATAAAATTATAAGAGCTGATGGCTCTTATACTCTCATGCTCTGACTTCCACTATAATTCCAGAGCATTAGGAGGAGCGGGATGTGATGTAGACATTCCACTTAAGACTGAGCATTCCAGTCTCTTATTCTTTGTGTCTTGATAAGTTAATGAGTCTCTGTGTTAATCATCATATTACAGAAAGAAACTTTTCTGATGAGGGTTGCTGGATGTATATGTATAGTCATTAGGAGTCAACTTAATACTATGTCCACTTAGCAGAGTAATAATAGTAGGTTATCTCTTAGAGAGTACGGTGTAGTGGGTAGTCATTCCAGCTTTGATCTGGAAATTCCAACCCCCATTGAGGCTTCGGTAACTGTCAAACCTACAAGGCAGGGCCGAGAGAGGACCCTGAAGACCCGAGATCTGGATGTGCTGGCTCTCTTGGTTTCTGGACCCTGGACGCTAGAGGTAGACCAAACAGAGTTTTCCAGAGAACACCGCCGGACTGTGCTACACCTTTCCCAGACCCTGTCACCTATCCTTTCATTTGTGAGTTACCCCACAAAATAAACCTCCCTTTTAACTACGTGGAGTTACCTTAATAATTTCACCAATAGTATGGCCTGTTGATACACAGCTTATTGGCCCAAATGATAATGCCAGGTATGAGCTTCAACCATAGCTGAAGATGCTGTATACTTGAGTAATAGAACATGGAAAAAGCAGGTTGTTACTGGCCTAGCCTAAAAGGTTCACCTAGATTAGCCTGATTTTGCAGTGGGAGGTATTGTGTATGTTACCAGAAGAGAAAGAGAATTATCTATCATATTTAGCCATGAACCATGTGAGAAAATAAACAATAACTATTCTGCCAAGAAATGCCTAGGGCTGCAATAGTGCCACAAATTTCATAGAAGAAGCCAATCACTTTCTGACTGTATTCAATGCCCACTTCAAAGTGTATGTGTGGGAGTTACTTAAGTGTGTTGTTATATGCTTCCCATCACTGCTTTTTCTCCATCTCATAAAAGTTATTTCAGAATACCTTGCATCTATTATCATGTAACTTGTTTTGGCTATACTTTCAAAAGGTATTTTTATAGTTTTGGGAGGCTGTATAAAACTGTAAATGTTCTTCCTTGACTCCTACATTCTAGCCTTTGCCTGGAAAAATTATTGAATTCCATGGGAAGAACTAGAAAATAAGTGTAGACTTATTCTAGCCATGAGTTGCCCTATAACTCCAATTTGTTACATAAGCTGAAATGGAGTTCTTAACAAAAATTTAAAAATTTTGGGAAGATGGCACAGTTGATAAAGTCCTTGTAATTTAAGCATGAAGACCTGAGTTCCATCCTCAGACATACACATGCGCGTGCGCGCTCACGTGCATGTGCGTGCACACACACACACCAAAAACCCTGTGAGTGGTGGTGATGTGTTTATAATCCCAGTACTTGATACTCAGAGACTTAAAGATTCTGGGTTTTCCTTACCAGCCAGACTAGCCTACTCAGCAACTTCCAAGCCAAGGAGAGACCATTTCTTAAGAAGTAGGTTGAATAAAGAACTCAAGAAACTAGACATCAAAATATCAAACAATACAATTAAAAGATGTGCTACAGAGCTAAATACAGAACTCTCAATGGAAGAATCTCAAATGGCTGAGAGACATTTAAGGAATTGCTCAACATTCTTAGTCATCATGGAAATGCAAATCAAAACAACTCTGAGATACCATCTTATAACTGTCAGAATGGTTAAGATCAAAAGCACTGATGACAGCTTATATTGGGAAGGATGTGGAACAAGAGGAATACTCCTCCACAGTTAGTGGGAGTGCAAATTTGTACAACCCCTTTGGAAATCATTATGGAGGTTTCTCAGAAAATTGGGAATCACTCTACCTCAAGACCCAATGATGTCACTCTTGGGCATATATCCAAGGAATGCTCAAGCATACCACAAATACACTTTCTCAACTATGTTCAAAGCAGCATTATTTGGAATAACCAGAACTGGGATAAAACCTAGATGTTTCTCAACTGAAGAATAGATTAAAAAAAAATGTGGAACATATACACAATGGAGCACTATTCAGCAGTAAAACAACAATGACCTCATGAAATTTACAGGCAAATGGATGGAAATAGAAAATATCATCCTGAGTGAGGTAACCCAGACTCAGAAAGACAAACATGGTATGTACTCACTCATAAGTGGATACTAGATGTAAAGCAAAGGATAATCAGACTACAACTCACAGCTCCAGAAAAGCTAGATAACAAGGAGGAAACTAAGAGGGATGCATGGATCATCCTGTGATGGGGAAATAGATGAGATCTCCTGAGTAAACTGGGGGTGAGGGGAGCAATGGAGGGTAGTGGATGGGGGATGGGATCATGGGGGTAATGGGATGTTCGAGCTGGAACAGGGGCAGAGTGGGAGAGCAATAAGGAGATACCTTGTTAGAGGGAGACATCATAAGGATAGGGAGAAACCCAGTGCGAGGGAAGTTCTCAATAATCCACAGAGAAGACCCCGAGTTTAGACTGCTAGCAGTAGTGGGGGGTGAGCTGGCCTATCCAGGTGATCAGGTTGGTGGATGCCCTGAGTGTCATTATAGAGACTTCACGTAGTAGCTTATGGAAACAGATGCAGAAAACCATGGCCAACCACCAGGCCTAGCTCTGGAAGTCCAGTTGAAGAGAGGGAAGAGGGATTCTATGAGCAAGGGGCACGAAAACCATAATGGGGAAACTTAGAGATACAACTGAACCAAGCCAGTGGGAACTCATGAACTTTGGAGTTACAGCTGTGGAGCCTGCCTGGGACTGGACTGGGAAGTCATACCTTTTCAGAGGAGGGGATGGGGGATGTTTTGGGTGTGGCAAGGCTGGAGGGGGAGCAGGAGGAGGGATGAGAGACAAATCTGTGGTTGGTATGTAGAATGAATTAAAATTTTCTTAATTAAAAAAAAGAAATAATATTGAGATGTGTAGACCCTCTCCCCATGATGGTGGTTCATCACATGGCTATTTTCAATCTATAATGATGTAAAATCAATATGCCTTGAGTAGAAAGTGGAGACTGTTTCCATTAGAATTTTGATTGTAACTTGCAATGTGTGACAAGACACCAGAAACACTCACTGATTAGTGACTGTAAGCCATAGCTCACAGTCACATGATCATCAGTGACGTGCTAGTGTACTGTTTCACTACTCTGTGATGTGTGGTAGGCCAGATGCATTATATGCATTTCAGATTATGACACTTTCAACTTACAATGGACTGGTGGAGATACTATCTTTTCCTAATTTGTTAACTGTTTGGATATAAAGTTGATTTCATTTGTGGAATCTTATTGTCTAGAAATCATTAATTTTCCTTCAAGTAATTTAGGATTTTGTTGTGGAGACAACACTGAACCACAAAGAAACCCAAGGCAATTCTTTTTAGTGAATAATAGTCATTCTTGTGGCAAAGTTATAATTTTATCCATCAGAATTTATAGTTATTAATATCTGTAACAGAAATTAATAAATTAGGCATCAACAAGTGGAGAATCAAATGCTTGCTTTTAATTTTTCAGTATAGAAAATATTCTTGGCGATTTCCTCAGGCTTTTGTATTAAAACCTAAAGTAGATAAAACACTGAGGGCTTAGGGTCTGGGATAAGAATGTGTTGAGTAAGAGTCTATATATTTCCAGTTATTTCTTGTGTGAAATGTGGGACAATGTAAGTGACATCCTATAATCTCTGTCTGTCAAGGAGATCCTTGATTTTGCTTTGTGTCCCAAAGGATTTCATGAGAAATAATGCTTCCTCTTCGCATTATCTCCTTCCTTGTCATCTGTAAAGTGGACAAAGTAATAGTACTGAGTAAGGTTAAGAGTATGGTTATATTGAAATACTACAGTTGTTATGAAGAATAAACTGGATAATCAAGGAAAAAAATAAGGTGAGTGCCTCTTGAATGATTCCCAAGGCTGTTCTCTATCCTCCACACACATATATACATGCATTAGTGTACACACACACACACACACACAAAAAAAAAAACCATGCGCACGCACACTCACATGCATGTATTAGATTAATTTTAATATTTGGGGCTAGAGCAGTGACTCAGTTGTTAAGAGCATATACTGCTTTTGCAGAGGACTTGATTTTGATACCTATCATTTTAATAATTCACAACCACAAGTCATGGTGGTGTGTGCCTTTAATCCCAGCACGTGTGAGGCAGAGGCAGGTGGATCTCTGTGAGTCTGAGGCCAGTCTGGTCTACAAAGTGATTTCCAGGACAGCCAGGGCTGTGACACAGAGAAAGCCTGTCTCAAAAAAACAAAACAAAAAAATAATAATTCACAACCACTAGCTCCAATGGCATCTGATGCCTCTGATGACATTGGACATTGCACACATACTTACATGTACACATGCATGTACATGCACACACAAAATTAAAATTAGAATATTTTTAAAGAATTGTAATTTTTCAGCTTATTCTTTTTGTTCCTGGTATTTGCCTCTTTCTTATTACATAATCATTCTGCCAAAGACATGTCCAGAACTTTGTATTTTTAAATATTTATTATGTTTATATTTAATGAAGTGTGTATGTCTGTGTCTCTGTGTGGATGTGTTCACATGAGTGCCTGGGCCCAGGAAGCCAGAAGATTTTCTCAGATATCCAGAAGCTGCAGATTTTGAGTTGTTTGATGTGGATGTTGGGAACTGAACTCGAGTCTTCTTCAAGACCATTAACTGCTCTTAACTGGTAAGCCATCTCTTCTCTCCAACCATTGTCAATTTTATATATGTTGAATTTATAACAAAATTCAAAATTTATACTTTTTTAGGATGGTTGATACCAAAACATAAAAGAAAGAAAACCAACCACGTGTTAGGGCATGATGCTAAAAGAGAGTTTTCCATTACTACATTCATACTTAGAATCCATAACCAACTGAGCAGAAAGCTTTCAAATGTATGTGATGCAGATGAGTACATAAATCTGGAACACTGTACAACCTAGAAATAACCACAATAAAACAAAACAAAACAAACAAACAATATCAAAATGCATATATCAGATTTGCACTGTAGAGATATTAGAATTTCCAATATTATCTTAGTATCAAAAAGGGCATTCATCCTCAACCCATTCTACTGCAAGAACAATTGTAAGGCTCATACTTTTTAAAAGTTCCTATGATGCGCAGGGAATTGAATGATTAATGCTGAATCAATACCACTCCCAAAGAATCTACCTGATTTATCTTTCAGTCAACATGGGAAAACCATTTTGATGTTATGACTCAGCAGTTGTCAGGATGTAAAGCTCTCACAAAATAATTTTAAGGCTGGTCTACACTTGCTGACCCTGCAAAAGCAGCTGCAAAATGTGACTCTGAGTTTGCTCAAGGATTTATCTCAAGTGTACCAGACATTCTCTCTCTCTCTCTCTCTCTCTCTCTCTCTCTCTCTCTCTCTCTCTCTCTCTCTCTCTCTCTCTCTCTCTCTCTTTCTCCTGTTACCATTATTACAGAACACAGTGTGTGGGGGAATCAACAATAAATAAGGAAAAAAACTGTCTGACATGATAAGCAATATTTTACCAAAACTTACTTAGAAGGGATTTAAGCTGTAGAATGAAGCAAGGCAAGCACTACAGCCATGCAACCATTTACAACTCACAACTACAACACAAAACATGTTTTCTTGGAAAAGGTTTTTCTTCATATAATCAAGATATTCATCAAAATTTGATTATTAACAGATTGTTTAGATAATTGTAATACAGACAAAGTAAAACATATAGGATAAAAAATACCTTATTATTATATAAAACTGCATATAGTCTCTATTAATTTTTTCAGAGGTCTTACCTATAGAATTTGTCCCTATAACAATGAAGATTCTATGTATCTTGACTGATATAATTATCTGCATCTGCACTCTATCCTTTGTCTCCTCACCATAACTTCTGTGTAGAGAATCCCTCTTCACTTTTTTCATTAAGTATAGATGCCACCTCCTGCTTTGCCTTACTTGATTGGCTTATGGAGAACAGTTTAACATGCTTATTTTCTAACTCAGCATCCTGGTTGTTTCTTTCATGGCCTTTATATTGATGTGATTCTAACTAAATTGAATAGCTTGCCTTCCATGCTGAAGGTCGAATTCTTGCCTAGCATACACAAAGTATTTGACCACTAGCATTGCAAAAATTAACAAAAGAAAAAAATGCAGAATATATTCTAGTGACTTACTCTACCAGAGTTCTGTATTTCTTAAGGCCGGAGTGTGTTTTATGATTTAGTATGTTAGATATTTAGCATCTAGTATTGTGATATTTTATTTGTGCACCACAATAAAGCTTAGCTGAGGATCAGAGGACAAAGGCAGCCACTATGTTAAACATAGAAGTCAGGCAGTGGTAGCACACACCCTTAATCCTAGCATTCTGGAGGCAGAGATTCTTCTGGATCTCTGTGAATTCAAGGTCACACTGGGAACAGAACCAGGTGTGGTGGCACACACCTTTAATTCCCAGCACTGGTTAATCATAGATGTCTGGAGGTTTGTACAGACAGACAGGAACTGATAGAGCTGGGCAGAAAGAGGAAGTGATGTAACTTCACAGAGAGAGGAAGTGAGATGGCAAGGACAGAAAGGATATAGGCATGAGTATACAGGAAGTAGCTCTCTCTGGAGGGTGAGGAGTTGGTAAGGTGAGGTTGGCTATGGCTTGTCCTATTCCTCAATCTTTCAGTTTTCACACAAATATCTGGCTCCATTTTTTTTTATTAATAAGACTGTTTAGCAATTTGTCTTACAGAGCACACTAGAAGGCACAGCAGCAGTGCTGTCAATATTTGTTGACTAAATAAATAAGAATCTATCTTTCTTGGAGTTGATCCTTTCTCATAAAATACCCTTTTTTTCTCTCTCTAAATGTATTCTGTAATTCAACACTGGTTGTATGAAAAGGGAAATCCCAGCACAAATCAAATACATCCACAAGAAGGCAGTGATTTATGCAGCAGACACCCAGAAGTTGAAATACAGAAATGGTGGGAAAATCAGCTCTAGAAATCCCAAGTTACTGCTTGCCTCCACTTTCCTGTTCTATTTTCTACTAAGTCAGCTGTATTTTCAAGGGAAACATCTCAGGGTGTGAGAAACATGGCTTCCAGAAGCTCTGGGCCAATAACCAATCAGCTTTGCAAAGCATGGAAGATTTTTCCAATGTCAGGTGACTTTAATCTCAGATATTTCATATGAAGACATTTCCAATCAGAGCTCTATCTTACAAAATTAGGATCAGAATAAAGAGGATGAAGAAGAAGAGGAGGAAGATGGGGAAGAAGAAGGAGGAGAAGAAAGGGGAGGAGGAAAACACGACAATGACAACACAGGAATGACAATGACAACAATGACTCCCACAAGAATCCTACAGCCACTATAAAGTGTGCTCTATTTCTTAAACTTCATGATGAAATCTGTAGTAACACCTTTTCTTAATAAATCCAAATTAGCTTCAAACGAAGAAAGTCAAAGGAAATATGAAACGTATTTGAAAATACGAAATCAAGCCACCACCATCTTAAATGTTATTTATATGTCTGAGCCTTCTATTCTCTCTGTACCTGCCCTCCCCCTCCCTCATCCCTCTCCTACCTCTCTCCTCTATCTCATTATTATTTAGAGAAAATAAAATAGTGAAACTCGGGGCAATTATGTTCCTGGCTCAGAGAAGATTCTGATAGAAATAAATCAGGGAGGCATACTTGAAGCTCGCCATTAAGAGTTGTAGAGATTTATCATTATAGTACATATTATGGCCTTTAATAATCTATTTGTGCTATGTCATCTATATCAACACATCACACAGTGACATTTGAGTCAACAATGGACCCTGTTGGTTTCATAGATTATAACGTAGCTGAAAAGTTCCCATCACCTAGTGTTGTGACAGGGATCATAGCATAGTACCCTATTCACATGGTCATGTTGATATGTATATAAACAAATTCACTTCAATTCTTGTTCTATAGGTGCTTGGTGATACAATCATGTGCAGTATATGATATTGATAGCAATGGCAGACACGTATGCTACTGGTTTGTGTATTGTATCACTATTTCAGATGGTTAATGGAAGATAGCCTTAAGCTGGTCCTCCTAAGGGCCTTCCAGAAGAAGGCAGTGTTATCAGAAGAGATGGCAGCTCCATGGGTGCTTTTACTGAATACTTTCCAGTGCGAGGTCAGTGACACTGGAGAGTCTGACCCTATGTGGGCTGAAGTTAATATGTGTGATTTTAGCAAAGCATTCAATGAAGCAAGTCTAAGAATAGAAAGTAAATGAAAGACTTTCAAAGTCAGCCTGCCCTGAAGGTTAACAGTAAAGCTTGTGTTTAGTATGGACAAGACACTGGGTTTGTTTTGAACATTGAAAAAAATCCTATTACAAAAAAGAAATATTTGGAAAATAAGAATATAAAGAACAGTATTTTACAGCTATACCATGTATTTCTTTTAGGCTGCATATCATTACAAAATTTGAAGTATGTAAAAAGTTTAGGGAGTTAAACATATTATAGTAAACTAAAGTGAATTTACTGCTGAAGATTTTAAAACAAATTTAGTGCAGTCTGAGAATGTGGTGTTTGTAAAATTTATGGCAGTGAACTGAACGTAATGATGCATGCTTACAATCCCAGTACTCAAGAGGCAGAGAGGGGGTTATCTTGATTTAGAAGCCAGGCTGAGATACATAGTAAGTTCTAGTTGAGCCTGGACTACATAGACAGAGCTATTTTAAAACTAAACCAGACCAAACCAGAGTAGACCGTACCAGACAGAAATAGAACAGAATTAAATCTACTGCAATGAGCAGTAATGAACACTTGGCACTCTATCACTTACTCATCAAAAGACCAGGAGCCGGGAGTCTCCATGGAAATCACCTGTACAAAGTACCACTGTTTATAATTTTTATTATTCTTTTTTGCAGTCCTGGGAATTAAAGCCAGTGCCTTATGCATGCTAGACAAGTGCTTGATCACAGAGCCATGTCACTTACCCACCCTTGTTTTTATCCTATAATTTAGTATATGTGTTCTATGTCTAGGTACATTTAGATGACCCACAGCTAGGTTACAATCATGGTATTCAATATGGCAACATGGCACACAGATTTGTATTTTGGGAGTAGCACTCTAGGTGTGCTTTGAGCTATCCCACTGGTACTTAGGTAGTTAGGTCTTATGATATTTCCAGAACAATAAAATTGCCTACCTACCAAAGCATCTTCCAGGGGGTAACCATATGGTTAAGTGATCCATGACTATATATAAAATATGAACAGCCCATGAAGACTCACAGTGAACATCAGTTGAGCAGTTCTGAGAATCTGTCATCATTCTCAGTAATTATTGTGACCTTTCAAAGGTCTTAGAATGCAACCAATTATCAAAGGATTGGATCTTCGTTGATTAAAAAAGAATGAAATAAAAATAAAATAATACAAATCAACAATCCCCAGTTACTTATAATTTTATTTTCTCTGTTAAATAGTGTAAGGGGAGTGATATTGAAAATCAATTAAATTGCACACTTCAGAAAAGCAGAGAAAGCTTATTTACTCCCAAATGATTCTTGTGAGAGAAAGTTAACACAACAATGTGTAAGATTATAAAAGCCATGAAAAATTTATGCAAAACTGCAATAGTAGTGTCTGAATATTATCATTTAATTGCTATAGCTATAGTCTCTGTTTAACCAACATTTTATAATGGTTTTCATAGCATCTTGATTCCAAAACTTCCAAGACAGTTATGAAAAGCTGATATGGATACCTATTTTAATTGAGATGTTAACAAATGCAATCATCTATCAAGACATTTTAAAGACACACAACTATATATATAAAACACATTTACAGGACATTTTATTGCTGTGTTAATTTTTATTTATTGTGCTATTAGTATTTGCAGTACTTGCTGAAAAATAGTAGCTTTCATATATGCATGGCCAGTTCTTTGCCACAGAATCACACCTCTATCTTAGAACATCTTACATGGTTTTCATTCGGCCACTGTCTTTTCCTATAGTCTAAGATGTTGCATCAACACTTATGTTTTTGATAGCATTGAATCCTTGTCAATTAGCATCATCACCCATGGAAATGTTCTCTGTACTACTGTTTTGCCTATCTAAGTTGGAGGCATTTCCCTCCCCCCCCCGCTTTGGAGATTTTTATTGTTTAGCCTGATTTTTTTTTCTCTCACTGTGTGTGAGTATGGTGCTTTTGTTTTTGTTTGTTTGTTTTTGAGATGGAGTCTTATTATGCAATGTAGATTGTCCTTGAAATTCTGACCTTGCCATCACTCAGAACTGTTGAGGTTGCAAGCATGTACCACTATTTTTCTCTTTGAGTCTAATTTTCTGCAATCTGCACATACAACATTCCACTTCCTTAGTTAGATTTATTACATTTTCTTAGGCTATTGTGGATAGTATTGTTTCCTCAGTAACACAATCCCTCGTTATGTACTTGTTGGGAATTGTTAGCTATAAGGAGAGGGAGAGACAGTTTTCTCTAAGTGTAGGCCCTGGTAAGCTGACAACTCTCCAGTGAAAGATCATATATCCAATAATATTTGGGCAAAAAATTATAACCCTTTATATTAGGGGTTAAATAAAGACACAAAGTTGGGTGAGTAGGGAAGGGAAGGGAATTATCTGAAGAGTTGAATGCAGTACATATGACCAAACTACGTTGTACAGAACTCAAAATGAACTAAAAGTAAATTATAAATAAATAAATAAATAAATAAATAAATAGAGAAAAGAAGGGGTTATTAATTTTTGACATAATTTGAACATTAGAAGATACCAAAGATAAAACATTTAATGTTTTTCACTGGACTGCTTGATTCTTTTATTAACATAGACAGTGAAATTTACTCTGTTGTTATATGGAGAACAAAAACATAAACATGTAGAAAACAATGGAGTTTTATCTGACAGTTTGATAAACATATGCAAAAATGCTTTTTTTTTTTTTTTTTTAAAGATTTATTTATTTATTATGTATACAGTGTTCTGCCTGCATGTATCACTTCAGGCCAGAAGAGGGCACCAGATCTCATTATAGATGGTTGTGATCCACCATGTGGTTGCTGGGAATTGAACTCAGGTCCTCTGGAAGAGCAGGCAGTGCGCTTAACCCCTGAGCCATCTCTCCAGCCCGCAAAAATGCTTTAAATGAAGAAGAAATGGAATGAACCCTCTTAGCTATATTGAAATTAATTCTTACTTTAATTTTATAATTATATATGAACCACAAAGACAAAACTTCTGGAATTTCAATATACTTTTAAAATATATTTATTTTCCTTTTATTTAAAAAGGATTATTTTTCATATATGATATATCCTGATGACAGTTTCACCTCTCTCTATTCCTCCCTGTTTCTCAACCCCTCCTCTCCTCTCTGGATCTACTTCCTTTATGTCTCAGGCTTCTCCGAGATCACATCCAAACATGGCAAAATAAAATATAAGGTAAAGCAAAAACCATCACATCCAGTCTAGACAAGGCATCCCAACAGAAGAAGAATAGCCCCAAGAGTAGACACAAGACCATAGATCCACGCATTCACACACAGGAGTCCATAAAAATACTAAGCTGAAAGTAATAATACATATGCAGACAACCTGGTGCAGACCTCTATTTTATCAACACTGTGCTTGTTGCTTCAGTCTCTGTAAGTTCATATGAGCCTGTTCAGTTGATTCAGAAGGCCTTGTTCTCCTGGTGTTCTCCATCCCCTATGGTCTTACTCTTTCTGCCTTTTCTTCCATGGGTTCTCTGAGCTCTGAGGTGGGGGATTTGATGAGAGAATTCCACGTAGAGGAGTTGTGTTCCAAGGACTCTCTGTGTGTAATGTTTGCATGTGGGTCTGTGCATTTGCTCCTGTCTGTTGCAGGAGGAAGTTTCTCTAATGGTGGTGAACAAGGCATTGATCTCTGACAATAGCACAATATCATTAGGAGTCATTTATTGTTTGTTTTTTTTCCCTGGGTCTTAGGACTATCTAGTCTGGTTCTTGGTCACTAAAACAGTGTCCAGTCTGGGTTCTGTCTCATAGAGTGGGCCTCAAATCAAATCAAGCATTGGTTGGCTATTCCCATAAGTTCTGTGCCACCATTGCTCTAGCGTATCTTGCAAGCAGGACAGATTTTAGGACAAAGTTTTGTGGCTGGGTTACTGTTTACATTTCTCTTTTGGTAGCCTGCAGAGTACCTTCCCACACCAAAGACTTTAGAATGTAGGGGTGAAGGCTCCAAGTAAGCACCAGCTCAACTTCTCCATGTTCAATGAGTCGTGTGGGTATTGTCCTCAGCAATAGGGCTCCACTTTCAGTTTTCAGAGAAAAATCCAATGTCTTAGCAATAGCTTGTGTTGTTTGGAAATTTCCATGTGACCCCTCTTGGCCAACAACAACTCACTTGAACACAACCCAGTCCTGCTACTGGAAGCCTCCTTTGGTGCCAAAAGATAGCCAGCTGGGACTCTGTCTGCTCCATTGTTAAGAGACTTCATTAGGATTCTTTTAGCATATTTTAGGAAGTTTCTACTACCCAAGTTTCCATATCACCCCTCAAATACCCCTCAATTCCAGCCATCTCTCCAACATTCTTTTCCTCAACTCTATCACACCTTCTCCTTCCAACTTGAACCTCCTGTAACTTCCCCCAAGCTCCCTCACCCCCAGTTTCTTCTATACCTAATCTCTCTTGGACTGGAGATTGTAGGTTGGTGATCATTTATATGATGGCTAACAGCCACATATAACTGAATATGTACCATATTTATCTTTCTGTGTCTGGGGTACCTCACGCAGGATTATTTTTTCTAGTTCTATCCATTAGCCTGCAAATTTCATCATGCCATTTTTTATTAACAGCTGCGTAATACTCCATCAGTTGGAATTTCAATTTTTTAAAGATTTATTTGTGTATTTATGTATTTATTTATTTATTTATTATGTATACAGCATGTATGACTGCAGGCCAGAAGAGGGCACCAGATCTCATTATAGATGGTTGTGAGCCACGATGTGGTTGCTGGGAATTGAACTCAGGACATCTGGAAGAGCAGTCAGTGCTCTTAACCTCTGAACCATCTCTCCAGCCCCTGGAATTTCAATTTTAATCAAGAAGATAACCACAGAATTTATGTTTTCATCTATATGAAGCAAAGTGAGTTTTTTTTTCAGTTATGAAATGCAGTTTCTAAGCTATACATGTAATTGTGACAATTCTCAAGGTTTGAAAAAAAACAAAGTAATGGGAAAAGTTCTTTGTCTACCACCATAATATGAAAAATAGTACTGTGGGCACATATTGGGGGTAGATTTTCTTCTTTGTCAGGTGGTAGGGAGGACCCAGCCCACTGTCAGCAGCAGCAGCCCTAGGAGGGTGGTCTTGGGCTGTTATAAGTATAATAAATGATATTAAGCCAGAAAGCCAGATATCAAGCAGCATTCCTCCATAGTCTCCACCTACTTTGAAGGGTTCACAACACACCCCCACGGTCGGTCATGTTTGCATATGCCCGGCGGACACTCCCGCCTAGCCAGTTCCAGGTCAGGATAGCCATTTCTGGGTCAGGGCGTCTCGTGTGACCAGGATCCATGACGTTTCATGACAACATACGCGCGCAACATGGCTATGTGATCTACGCACATATGTGGAGTAGTGACGTGACCTGGGAATGCCCAGCCTTATAAAACAAGCGCCTTGTTCCTGGTTCTTTCTTCTTCTCCACACACGTATCTTTTCCACAGGCCTGTGCACTTTCTGTCTCTTTATCTTTAATAATACTCTTATTAGCAGATTCTGTCGTGTTTCATGACATTTCCTTGCAGGGTAAGAACACAACACGGCCAAATAACTAACATACTTCCCTCATAGATGGACTGTATTACATGGACCTGCAAGAAAAATGCATTGTTTTTTCCTTTAAGTCATTTTTGGTCAGATCAACAAAAGATATACTATAAAACTGATAAAGTAAGAAAAAACATGAAAAATGTTCACATGCATTTGAGAAGTTAAGGAATTTAAAAAGTTCAAGCCAGAGGTTTCCTACTTTACCAGAATATTTCACAGTATCAACAAATATTAACAAGTCCAGCATTCTTCTGCCAGCTGACATAATGACAATGGCATTTTTTAAAAGAACAGCATAGTAGCCCATAAAAATTAACTGAATATAATAAAATTGGGTTTCATATTAAAACAATTTCAGTGAGATACACAGTAAAGGTACATATATGAAAAATATTTATAGAAAAGCTACCTAAAATCTGCTTCTGAAAATTGAGGAAGGTTTAAAGTTGGTCTTCTATTACTTTGATTCATCACAATACTGTATTTAAAAGACAATATACAATCAAAACTCAGAAAATGCTATTGAATCACTTTCCCACTAATGTCTTAATGTCATCAGAAGACAGTGTAATGGTTTAACAGATGAAAGCATTTAATTCCAAGTCTGACAAACTGAGACCTTGAAACTTACATAATGGAAGAAGAGAATTAACTCTTGCAAGTTGTTAGCAATCCTCTGACCTCCACTAGCCAGTGTGACACATTTGTGTGCATGCTTGCACACACACACACACACACACACACATACACACACACGCACACAGAGAAAGAGAGAAACTTAAATATGAAATAATATTAATAAATTAATAATAATAATGTTATCAAATAGGGAATTTAAAGAGGTTATAAACATATTCCCAGCTGGGCAGTGGTGGCGCACGCCTTTAATCCCAGCACTCAGTAGGCAGAGGCAGGCAGATCTCTGTGAGTTCAAGGCCAGCCTGGTCTACAGAGTAAGATCCAGGAAAGGCACAAAGCTTATACAGAGAAACCCTGTCTCGAAACAAAAACAAAAACAACAACAACAACAAAAAAAACATATTCCCAAATAATAAATAAAAGACAAAATTTCTTGATAAATATAATAATGTTAAGTGATGATAAACATTTATCATCATTTGAGTGTAGAATGCATAAAAATTATAAATCTATAAAGGAAAGAGAAAATATATTCAATAACATAAAATAGTCTAAATTATCTAAGAAACTAAGCAAACATTCCAACAGCTACTACATCAATTTGGGGTGTGTTCAGTTACAAGATAATTACTTCAAAATCATAAAAGTCCTTTGGATAAACATGAAAGTGATTAGAAAACATCTTTCCATAATGTGGAATGGAATGACTATTATCTGAAAATTAATGTATAAATAATAACCATTTAAAATCTTAAATATGCTGTTCCTTCTTAGAATAATTTTAATTAATTTTTTAACATATTCATCATCAGAGAGGCTTCAAATTATAGGAGTAGATGCAGAGACCCCTAGCCAAATAGAAGCCAGAGGGATTGAGGACACTAACCCACAGAATCAAATAGTCAGGGATCATAGGGACTCAGAAAGGCTGAAATGATAATTAAGGAGCCTGTATGGGTGTGACCTAGGTCTTCTGCATACATGTTATAATTGTGTACCTTGGTGTTCTTGTGGGACTCCTAAAAGTGGGAACAGGGCTGTCTCTGACTGTTTGGGGGGCTTTTTCCCTCCCATTTGTCCAGCCTTAATATGAGGGAGTATGCTTAGTCTTATTGCAACTTGATATGCTATGTTTGGTTGATATCTCCGGGAGGCCTGTCTTTTTCTGAAAAAGTGGACCTGGGAGAAAGAGGGATCATAAATGGGCTGGGAAGAGAAAAGGGAGGGGAAATGCAGTTGGGATATAATATATGAGAGAAGAATAAATCAAAAAATAAAAATGTTTCATAAGTTTTCAATTAAAAAAATGATAAAAAAACAGAAAAAGAAAAAAATAATGATGTACTATTGGTCGAAGCAAATGTAATGGATGTAAAAGGCACATACTAAAACATTTAAAAACACATGTAGGGGTAGAGATTTGGCTTGGTAGTTAAGAGCATGGTCTGATTTTCCAGAGGACCAAGTTTCAATTCTTAGCACCTACATGGTAGATCCCCAGAGTACCTGACACCCTCTTCAGATCTCAGGGAACACGGTATGCACTTGGTGCACTGAAATAGATGTAGGCAAAATACCACAGCAAATAAAATAATAGAATAAAATAAATAAAAAGTACATGTATCCATAGTTTGTTCACATGTCTGTGAGTATGTGGGTATATAAATATATGAAATACATCATGAAAAAGTCCCTTTCAAATATTAAGGAATAAAACTTTATTTAATATAGCAGGGGCATTAGGACATTCACTTAGAGAAATTTTATTTAAATAAATCCAAATGTGAAAAGCTTTTGTTGAGCCTGGCAACCTGAGTTCCGTTCCTGTGCCCAGCTTGGTGAAAGGAGAAAACAAACAATGGCTAATTGTCCTTAAATTCCACATACACAAAGAAAGTAAATAGATCAATATGATTAAAATAATTAAATGTAGTAAAGGTTTTAAAACTATACATATAAATATAAATGGGAAAAAGAAAAGGATAGAGTGAAAATATAAAGGTTAACGTCCCAAATACAAATACATACCACATATGTAGATAAGAAACACAGATTAAAAGATATGTACTATATACATATATATTGGTTTTTCGAGACAGGGTTTCTCTGTGTAGCTTTGCGCCTGTCCTGGAACTCGCTTTGGAGACAAGGTTGGCCTTGAACTCACAGAGATCTGCCTGGCTCTGCCTCCCAAGTGCTGCGATTTAAAGGCGTGCGCCACCACTGCCTGGCTATGTACAATATTTTAGACAAATAACCAAATAGAACTCAGAATGAATATAGGCATATAAAATCCACTTAACAGGAAAACTAAAACAAAAATAGTAATATTATATAGTATTTGTGAGTATAAGATAAGGAGAATAAAAAAACAACCAACTGCACTATGAACAAGGATGTTAGTAGCAGAGTGTTCTCCATAAATTCCACAGGATGATGAATAATTAATAGATCTATTTTCAAGATTAATTTGTGATGTACTTTTCAGTTTACTATTTACTCTTTTATTTACTTTGGGGGGGAGAAAACTTTATTGAACTATTAAAGGCTACAAGATTCGTTTATGTAAAATATATTCATTATAATGTTCCATGATATATGTTTGTCAATATGTAAATATCTAAATTAAATTTCATTCCTTGGGAAACTATGATGTAAGGATACTGAGAGATGGAATAAGAGTCTTCTCTAGGTTATGCCCATAAATGCCAGGGACCAGCTTCAGCAGTTTCGGGGGTTTGAAGGATGGGATACCTGGAAGGCACAGTAACGACTCAGAGACAGTGCTCGGCCAAGCTGACAGGTCACTTCGGGCTTCTGCAGTTGCTCAGTAGCTTCTTTGCTACAGCTTCTTTAGCTTCTGCTTTTGCCTTGGTAACCTAGTCTTTGATTATCATAAGTAAGGGGAAACAGAAAGAAAAGGGGGGAAATCACCAAATACAGAATGTTCTCACGATTCCAAAGGTTATTCTTAGAAAATCACCAATATATTCTTCATCATCAAGAGGAACTATCCCAGACTTAACACCAAAGCAAGCATAATCTATTTTTATTATTAATGATTATACAATCTTCTGAGCACTTGACCCAGAGGCTAGCAACATGCAATTTCACACACAAAAAAGGTAAAAATGAGAATAGTAGTCAATGTACCAGACAGACATTTCCTTCTCACACAGTCTGCTCCAACCTCAAGATCCCTCCTCAGCCCTCTGCAAACACCAAGGCCCATGACTGGTGGGCCACAATGACCTCAGACAAGAACTCTGTCCCTGCAAGTCAGCAACTTTTGTTCTTCTGTATCTCAACAATTCCAAGAAACACCTGATCCAAATTTCAGAGCTCCTATGAAAGGAAGCTCACCTTTTCTGGCAGCTGTTTTTAATCTAGAAACCCAATAAAACTTGTAGCAATCACTCCATCAATTGTCACATTGTTGCCACACTCCTTCAGGAGGAATCACAAATATCTGGATTAAAGTTGCCATCTCCCGGCCGGGCGTTGGTGGCGCACGCCTTTAATCCCAGCACTCGGGAGGCAGAGCCAGGCGGATCTCTGTGAGTTCGAGGCCAGCCTGGACTACCAAGTGAGCTCCAGGAAAGGCGCAAAGCTGCACAGAGAAACCCTGTCTCGAAAAAACCAAAAAAAAAAAAAAAAAAAAAAAAAAGTTGCCATCTCCCTTTCTTGGTGGAGGCCACTATTTTCCTCCTAGTCTAGGTTCCCACACTTTTAGTTTGTCATCCCATCTATCTTACTCCATCCACAGTCTTCAGCCAACACCCCTTAAGGTCTCAAGTTTTACACAATGCCCTTGGAATATCCTCAGAAACTGAATTATTCATCGTGGCCAATTTGAGTCCAGTGTGTTGATACACATCATACCATGTGCTATAGTTGAGCACACTTTTGGTACAGTTTATCCAAGCCTGAAAAGCTTACCCAGGCTGCAGGTTCTTTCTCATGAACTGCATAACTCCCTTAACCCCAGCCTGGGTGATCATCTTTGTATAATTTCCTGTGAAATTTACTTCACTCCTTTCCTGTATCACAGAAATCTATATAGATATTGATAAGGACAAAGACGGAAGAATGAAAACTTTGGGAGTAATTTTATTGTAATTATATTTTAATTTGATATCATTTCACTGTCTCTGAAACAATTATATTTTCTTTTGATTTTAACTTTTGACAAGATAATATTTAAAATCAACAACAATAAAACTATTTTGAAATGATTTTGCTATTACTTTCAAGAAACTAGAGGTCAGTTGAACACTTATACTCATTTCTCATTTGAAGCTGGAAAATATAATGATATTTGAAATGTCAGAATTTACTCATAATCTGCTGTATTGTGATAGAAGTTAGTCTCTCCAGTATGTGTCTAGCCATCTTGTGGTAATGCTTTCTGTCTGTGTAAATGTGTATGGGTATATTCAATGATGAATTTCTCTTAGAAAGTGTAGATAAGGTATCAGCTCAGAAAAGCCCCTTCCTATTAGTCTAATCTAACGTGTATTTAAACAATTCTGATTTTCCCCAGCCTATAATGAGAAAGAATTTAAATGTAACATCACACATACAGTTTCCATTTTTTGGAACCTGTGAAATTGGTTTTTGCCATAGAATGTGAATTTCCCATAGCACTGAAAAAGAGGAGTGAAAGCATGTGGATGTAGAGATTAGATACTCTAAACTATAAAGCTCCTGTTCTCTGAAATCTATGTCCACTCAGCATGATAAGCATTTCAGGGTCAAAGAAATAGGGAAAATTCCATTTGTGGAAATTATACTTAAAACTAGTACTGCCTACAGTTTTGTTATAATTTGAGTAAAAGCAGTTTCTAAAGCTTAGAAACTGGCATTCAGTGGTGCAGCGGGCATGTGTTTGTGTTTCTATCTAAGCCTTTCGCAAAGATTTGCAGAGCACAGTAACAAAGGAAAATCCTCTGGGATGCAGTTATGTTTTTATTGACATGGTAAACTACCCAGCATCCACAATGTTCTTGGCCGGTGTAGATCCCCTTAATGCTTTTGATAGAGCCCCATTTCTTCTCGTGGCAGTGGCATCCAGCCCTCTGTCTTGGAAAATAAATAAGCATGGAGACTATTTCTCTCTAAAAAGGGCTTAACCTTAGGAAAGTTGTTTTCTTCTTAATCGGTGCTGCTTAGCTCACAATGAGGCCTTACCTTAGTTTGGTGTCTGTTGCTGTAATAAAACACTGTGTTCAAAAGCAACTTAGGGAGGGAAGGCTTTATTTCATCTTACAGGTTACAGTCCATCATTAAGGACAGTCAAAACAGGGACTAGAGGCAGGAGCTTGAGGCAAGAGCAAGGAGGAGTGCTGCTTACTTGCTTGCTTCCTGTTCAGCTACCTCTCTTATACAGCCCTGGCCCATATGTCTGTGTATAAAACACCACCACACAGTGAGCTGAGACACTCTACTTCAATTAGCAATCCAAAAAATTGCCTCACAATGCTCCTACAGGCTAATCTGAGGGAGGGAATTTATCAACCTGTGTGTGTCATGTTTAAACTGTTATTAGTAATCACCAGATTGAACTGGACATGTGGTTGCACACAGCTCTTTTGATGATAAAAGTAGAATGTCAAATGTTTAAAACAAAATCAGATGATATACAGTAAATGTATAAACCTGCTGCACCAACCAATATGTTTATAAATAGACATTTGTCCTAATATGTCCCTCTATCATGAGTTAAAGTTCTTTTTTTTTTTTTGAAATAGGATTTTTCTATATGGATTCTGCTGTCCTACACCTCATTGTATCATACAGGCTCAGCCTGGCCTTGAACTTATAGTAGTCCTCTTTCCTCAGCTTCCTGAGTAATGGGATTTAGAGGTGTATGCCATCACACCCGGTTAATCATTAATTATCGTATTTCATATTCATCAGTGAAATTAAAAATCTATCAGTAACAACTGAGCACACCTTTATTTTTTATCTTATATCACTATATATTTCCCCATTTAATAATGAATATATATATTTATCATTATACAGATTTATATCATTTTATGCATATATGTATATATTTATATTTCTTAGTTTAGTTTATTAGTCCAGGCTGGCCTAGAGGTTTCAGCAATCTTCCATCCTGGCCTCTACCTCTCTAGTATTGGGATAAGTGCATAAGCCACAAAGCCTGGTTTATTTTCTTTACAATGGCCTATCTAAAACACATCTAACTTCTCAAAAATGTGAAATTAAAAGTAAATAAATATATAGCATGGACATCACACATAGAACTTGATTTATCCATATCCTACATTTTGACGAATTGTTCATTTTAAACTTCACAAAAATATGGAATCCTTAGAACATTTTAATTCTTGTGTTCTGAATTTGTGTAAGCAAAACAAATAGTGGCAGCCAACTATCTGGAAATGAATTTGACTGAAGTTTTTTTCCTTTATCTTCTTTTCATGTCATGTGTCCAAACCTGAAATCTTACTCAATATCTTTAAAAGGACATTGCACTTCTATTTATTTACTATTCATTATTACATATAGCTTCATTTCTTCCTGTGTTTAATGTTTTTACTTTTTTAAATAGATTCTTTTCTCATACAATACATCCCAACCACAGTTTCCCCTCTTTCCACTCCTTTCATCTCCCTCTATCCATCCCTTTCTCCTAGATCCACTGCCCCCACCATTTCCCTTCAGGTCTACATTTAACTTCTCATCACTTCATTAATGGGAATCATTTGAAAATATTTTCTTGGGGACCAGGGGATGGCTGGGGTGGTAAAAGGATTTGCCACACATGCATAATGACCTGTGTTCCTGATCTCTAGAACTCATTAAAAGTTGTATCTGGTAAGGCATATCTGCCATCCCAACCCTCCAATGAAAGATGGAAGGCAGAGACTAGAATATACCTAGGAGCTCACAAGACAGCTAGCCAGGTGGCTGTAGGACAGTGGCAGGAAATATAGCAACCCCAGCTTAACACAAAGTGGAAGGAAATAACCAGTTTCCAGAAGTTTTTTCTCACCTCCATCTCGGCACTATGGAATGCATATATTCGCATTCATACCTATACGCATGTGCATACACACACAAGAGAGAAAAACAAATAAAAATTAAACATCATTTATTTTACTGATTTCCATCACCCAAGGCCAGAACCTCTCTGGAGAGTCATTTTTAGCACTGATGCCTTATAGTTCCCCCGACATAGCTATACCAGCAGGATGATGCTACCAACAGTGCTATGAGCATGTCTGAGGGGAAAGGCTCCCCACCTGCGGGTCACAAAGACAACTCCTTTTCTAAGAAAGGACAAAGTGTGATCTCTAGCCGGATCCTTGCAGCAGATGCTTTGGAGAAATTCGGATGTATAAAATACACCACAGACTTGAAGTTTGCAATGACTCACTGTATGATCCATTTTACTGTTAGACTATCTAGCACTGTGAGTAGTATATTCACTGATCCACTTTCAAAAGGATTTGCATAACCTGGCTTCCTTGCAATAGAAACAATATGCCATTTTAAATTCACACTCAGCTTTATATGATTCTAATTTTATTCTCATTGTGTGTATTAAGCATGAAAGTGAGCACTGCGGAAGTGCCATCACATTTTTGATGAATTAATGAAGATGATATTCCTTTCACAAACCGTAGGGAAACACTGAAACCAGAGAGAGGAGATAGCTAACCATGAATAAGTACTTACTACAGACTCAATTCCACTTCATTGCATATTTTAACCCTTTAGTTCCTACTATGGTATGAGGTTTACTAAAGAAATAAATCATGATGTATTTGAGAAAAGAAAGAAAGGAAGGAAGGAAGGGAGAGAAAGAAAGAAAGAAGAGAGAGAGAGAGAGAGAGAGAGAGAGAGAGAAAGAAAGAAAGAAAGAAAGAAAGAAAGAAAGAAAGAAAGAAAGAAAGAAAGAAAGAAAGAAAGAAAGAAAGAAAACTATGGTTTTTGGAATGCAAATGCTGAAACAGAGGCAAAGATGGCGATTGCAGAGTCGGCAGTGGTCACAAACATTTCTCAGCTACAAGTGATAAGACCCTGTATTTGATTTGATATGGGGAGAGAAGTGGTGAGGGAGACTTAGGAGCAGGCAGTGGTTCTGAGGCCTTAAGATTAAATGTGTTCATGGGTAGAGATGCCATCAGGCAATGGCTATATGGCATAGAAAATGAGGATTATGGAGATATAAGATTCCAGATATGGACAGACTGATTTTCAAATGCTTATGTAATATGGGGAAAGAATTGTGCAATGTAGTCTATAGTGGTTAATTTCTGATATATGAAATAATGTTTCTCAATATACGTGTTGTTTTAAGATGGTCATGGACTATATTTACTTGACAACTAACTTCTTTTACTAATAGTGATTAGATGACACTAGGCAGGTTGCCTCATTGAAAAATGGCAATTCTGACAGATCCTAATTAGGTTTCTTCAAAAAATAAAATGCCATTGTGATTACCCCAATAAATGTTCTTTTACCTGAATCATTATTTTATGATCAAATATACACTATGGAGTATGCCATCACCTAACTGGGTACCTACTTATACATTATAATAACCTTGACAGATTTTTATTCTGTTTTATTTCTTAATTATTGATGAAAATATGCCAACCAATTTTGTCCAAATGCTTCAACGTTGCTTGTCAACCAAATACTTTTTTAAAGAACAGTCCATTTGAATCTTTATAAAACAGAGGCCTGAAAAAGTCTATCTATCCATGTTTACTCTGAAAGCACAGGTACCTGAGTTTGATACTCAGAATTCAGGCAGAAAATGTGAGGCATACTGACTTACTCCTGTAATCCTGATGCTGGCAAAACAGATCAGTGGGAACTGTGGGACCTATGTGCCGCAGTCTCACCAAACGGTGAGCTCCTACTAGTGAGAGACCCTGTCCCAGTAAAAGAAGAGGAGAGCCCCTGAGGAATGGCATCAGAGATTGTCATCTGGCCTTCATATCAATACACACACACACACACACACACACACACACACACACACACACACACGCCTGTGCAGCTGAAACACATACATGCATACACAGACACATACAAACACAAATTAAAAGAAAGAAAAGAAAAGAAGAAAAATAATCAAACACTCTATCATCACCCCAACGCATTTTGTTGTTTCTGCTGAGTCATTGTTTTTAAACTTGGCTCACAACCAAAACCATGCTAAATGAAATTTTTTTTTTTTATTTTCAAGAGAAGCTCTTTTCTCTATTTGTGTTTTCATAACCAACATTTTTAGTGTTATACAATATAAAATTGAATGTTTTTTCTGCTCTATGATTGGATGTTCACTTTTGATAAATGTATTAGCTCCTGAAATATGTTCTTTTTCCTCATAATCAAGATCGTCATTCTACTAAATCCATAGATATCTTAAAACCATGATCATGAACACCTCCACAATATTACTTTGAAATAATGCCATATAGGAGAAAGTTTTTTAGAAAGACCCACCTTCTATGACTGTTAATTGTTGCAGGGTCTCTTTGAGTAGGAACCCAATGATAAAAGACATTAAAACAGAAAGCATTAAAGTTTTATTAATTTTACATATCATGGGATATTGACGGCAGTGAGAAATGGAAGAGAATAACAAGCATGATGTATACATACTTTTAAAACCAACAAACCAACAAAACTACAAACTTATGAAGGTTTAGAACAAATGGTTATCTGGGCTATGTTAGTCAATTCTAAGGATACTGCAAAGAAATATATATGAGAGGCTGGAGAGATGATTAACAGTTAAGAACACTGACTGATCTTCCAGACAACACAGATTTGATTCCCAGCACCAACATGGTGACTCACAACTGTGTGTAACTCCTGTTCCAGTGGGTACAATGTCCCCTTTTGACCTTCATGGGTGCTAGTCACACACATGGTGCACATACAAACCTTCAGGCAAATATTTATAAAATAAAGATATATGATAGGTATATTATACACATATATTAGATGTAGAAGCCTTGTAAACATAGAATCAGTAGTGGGGAGATATTCAGTGGTCAGAGGACTTGCCAGGCAGCACAAGGAGCTGGGTTTAAATTCTCAGTACCCATATAAACATGGCCATGCAAGACTCTAATCTCACTTTGGGGCATGAGACATGGAAACAGACTAATCAGTAGAGATTTTTGTTCAGCTAGCCTAGCATAAAAAGATGAGCTTCAGATTCAATGAAGGATGGTTTTCTCATGGCATTAAAGTGAAAAAGCAACAGATGAAGACACCCAGTGTCTTTCTCTGGTCTCTGCAATCCAAGCATACAACATATAATGACAGTAGACATATACTGCACCACAGAGACACAAAATGATATCACCAAACTTAGTGTTGTAGTACATTTTAGCTGCAATGACAACTATCTGGTGATCAAGATTATTTTACATGCTTGATACATATAGAGCATCTCCCAGAAGATCCTCCTCAGCTAGTTGCATGCTGGGAAAATGTGGCCCATTAGCACATCATGAAATTACACTTCCCTACATGATTTTAGCATGAAATAATCAAAAGAGCAGTTATGCAATTTTTGACTTAAATCTTTCCACATCTAGAGTTAACAAGACAAGAAAGAGGTAAGGAATCCTACATGGACACTAGGGTTTAACAATATAAGTCTCAGGTATCCATGGGTAATTAATCCCATCTGTATACTTCCTCCTATAAAGTATTTTTGAGAATTCTGGAGAAGATATCATAGTTGCATCCCATCCAAATTCACTCAAAGCCAAGTGGCTGAAGTATCTGTCAGTCTCCTGAATGTTTACTCATCCTGGAATTGGATTTCTAGTTGATTTGACTTAGTTGATGTATGCCAAAATTTACATTAACAAATTGTGCTTTTAAAACTTTATCCCTGGCCAGCTAAACAATGTAGTTTGAAATGAAGGGGGTCAATGTCCATCTCTATGTATTGAGTTCAATTATTAGGACATTTCCACCACAAGGTAGCTTGAATTCTATTATCTTAAAATCTAAAATTACTACTGAGAGTTTCTGTGATTCTACTTCTCTATAACAATTTGAAAGCTGTATATTTTAATTAATTCTTAGGAGCTCTTCTGCTTTATGAAACTAAATTGTTTATTTCAGGATAAAAAATGTTTCTCAAAGAACTTTGTAATTTTTCTAGAATCCCTGCTTCTGATGTTCCTGGCTAGTATTAACAGTGAGCATGAATGTCTTCAGTTATTAAAATCCCAGTTTTCATCAAGGTTTCAACCTATACACATCAATCAGTTTATTTAGACACAGATGACAAAAAAATACAGACTTTATATGTAAAGTAGGTTATTTACTATGCTGTGATATGAACATTATATACAGTGTTTACATTTGTATGGTTTTGATACAGTGTGAATTACATATTCATGAATTCATTATTACAGTTCACACATCCAACATCCTGAAAATATTTTTCATGCCCTATTGTGATTTGTCTTTCCTATTACTGGTTCTGTTCATCATTATCTCATCTTCAAAACAACTAGTCATCTATTATCCACTGATAGAGATCACTTGTTATACTTGCAGACCATTGTATAAAGAGAGCTGTACACAGTCCATGTTTTGTATCATTCTTCTAAAATAAATCTTATTCACTATTATTAAATGTATATGATGTGCTTGTGTGATGTGTGCATGCCACTGAAAACGTGGAGATCAGAGGATAATTTTGTGCCGTTGGTTATCTCCCCCTACCTTTACATGGATTCAAGGGTAAAATTAATGTTTTCAGTCTTACTTGGTAGGTGCCTTAGCTGCCATCTCCCTGGCATATATATCAGTCTTTTTACTGAGAGTAATTGTTTGAGAATTATCCATGTTGATTTATGGATTAGAAAGTTCATTATTTCTTTACTGTGTAATATCAATGAATGGTATGAATATGTTGGAGTTGTTAAAACACCACACTAGGGTTGGAGAGCACTGGGTTATTTCTAATTTAATGTATTCCAAATTAACCTGCCATCAATATACTCATTGCACATATTTGTATACAGTATTTTTACTTTTCAGGGGAATGTATGCTTAGGTTGAAAGCCTGGATCATAGGGGATGTGTAAGTTTACCTGTTAGGAAGCTGGCAATCTGTTTCTCAATATGGTTGCAGCCTTGAACATTACTACCACACATAAGGTAACCACAGAGACTCCCAAGTATTCATAAAAGTCAGTGGTTGAGAACAGAGGTAGAGGGAAATTTCATAACTTAAAAGAACTTGCTGGGAGTCAATCTTTCCTCGGGTGAGGTTTTGACATAAAGCCAATATGTGTCTTGATGAGTTAGGTAAGGAAACATGTGTGTCATAAACATGTCCTTTCCAGCACTGAAACAGCCCTTGATTCTTATTTCTCAAGAATTACAACCTGATTCAGACGTCTTAAGGTTGGTGACAAAAAAGCAAAGCAGGCTCAAAGTAGAGACACAATGTTAGGAGAAACTCTTGCGTGTGTATAGCTTAGAATATAAAAAGTGTTAGAAATCCAACTTTGATTTCTTAATAAATAAATGGAGAGTAGTATTACAAAGAGGGAGGGACACTCAATGTGGGAAAACACATTAAGAAAGTGTAATGTTGAGGTGAAGAAATGGGCCAGCTATTAAGAGCACATGTTGCTTTTGCAGAGGACCAGGGATCAGTTCCTAGCACCCACATAGTCTCACAACCATCCATATCTCCAGTTTCAGGGAAACTAATTCCTTCTTCTGATACCCTTGGATACTCAGTGCACAAGGTACATACGTGAAGATGAAAGCACTCGTATACATAAAGTAAAATAATTAAATTTTAGAAAAGAAAGTACAATACTGAAAATTTATCTTTAATCACTTCCCTTTGCTAATCTGGCACCATTATCTCCTAATATCATTATTTTAAAGTATTCCTCATGTTGATACTAATTTAGAACTCTGATTAGAATAAGGGTTCTGATTTGTTTGATTTGTTTTTGGTTGTTTTGTTTGTTTGTTTGTTTTGTTTTGTTAAAAAGTCTTGTCTGTAGCCGATGGCAGCCTAACACTCATGATGTAGCCCAAGTTGGCCTAAAAATCACACGTAGTCTAGCAATTTAACTACCTCATCCTTAGTGCTGGGATTATAGTTTTGAGTCATTGTGTCCAGCCTGGAATAAGATTAAGTCAGATGTCCCAAACTGTAGAAATGTAGATTCCATATATCTTTATTTCAGACAATTTCATTTAGATAGACTGTCAAGCCTAACCATGGCCAATCAGTTTCCATCATTTTCATTGTTTGCTGTTGTTATTGGGCTTACTTTTATTTCATTCTTTGATACTTTACTGTACTTAAGTTTACTCTAGTTTACTGTTGTATATCTCCAAGCTATATTTCTGAATTCTCTATGATCATTTTTGCCATGCTTTCAAACTCTGTATCCATTGCAGAGTGACATTTTCCCTTCTCGTGTCTCTTGCAATTGACTGTCACAGATAGAACTGTAGTTCTGTCTTACAGAAAAATCTGACACTAGTATTTCTCAAATATTTTTAGTAAATTTCTCTTGATGTCCGACCATGTAAAAAGGGTAGCTCAGAGGTCTAAAGAAAAATCTAAAGAAGATTTTCTGCTATTTAAAATTATTTGTTATAAAATATTTTTTTTCTTTTTTGGCAATTTTATACATGCATGAAATATATTTTGATTACTTTCTGTCCCTGTCCCACATCTGTTCATCTCCCTCTCGATCAGATACCTCTAACATACACTCATCTTTTTGCCAGAATCATGACTTTTGTTTTTGGTTTTGTGACTTTCTTTTAACCAGGGCCATATATGTGAACACTAGATTGTAATTATCCATTACAGCTTGGTGGGGTCATCAGTATTTGTTGCTTTAGGTGTTTGTATGTTCCTCCTTTACCTCCAAATGGAGTAAATATTGATTCAGTTGCTGTGTCAAAATATTGCTGTGACAGTCCACTCTTAATACTTAGCAGCACTTCCATACTTAGGTGAAAGTGGCGGATTGTATCTGCTGTGAGTCTTTCTCTGCTGCCTTTTTCATCAACCATTTTAGAATGTTATGCCAATGTAAGTCCAAGACTATGAGAAGAACTTTGGAAATGAAAAAATGAATTCCTGATTACACTTCCATGTTGGTAAATTTGCTGCTCTTCTCAGCTCAAGCTTTAGACACAGCTCTCTTCTGACTTAGCCTACATTTGGGCTATTCGTCATTGTGGCATATAGCCTATTGGGAAGTGACAAAGTAAGATAGGAAATAATTTATTGTTTTAATTATACTATTTATGATTGAGGTTTTATATACAAAAATATTTTCCACCTTCAACCTAACAGTAAATTAAAATGTAAGTTTTTAGCTTAATCAGCAAGTCTCAGGCCCTAAGGTTGACACTTCCTAAGGAAAAGCACCAGAGATCGACACCTGATTCCCACATGCACAGGTAGATCTGTACCCACAAGGAAGTGAACACACAGACACACTACGTTAATAGGTTTAAAAAATAACAAAGATGTCAGTTTACTATTGTCTTTAACAAATAAGAAACAGACATGCACCTGGAGTACAGAACAAGGACCAACAAACAGCTTTGTGCTTTAAATGGGATTCTACAGAAATTCAAAGTATCATTGTGCAATGGTATTTAAAGAGCAGTATTTCTACCTGTTTGATATGCTGCATACACTTCAAACAATATGCTTTGAGTTAGTGCATTTTAAGGGTCAAATCCATCTAATGTTTTCCATATATCTGGTGGTTTGAGATGCATTAGCAAATACCATCAGAATGAGGAAAACAAAGCAAATCTGGAGAAACAAAATATCTGTTAGCTGGGTTTATTAAAACAAAGATGCTTGGTAGCCTGCACATGCTAGTATTTATCTACTGAAATTTCTTCAAACGACCCCTGTAAAAAAAATGTTCTTTTGAAAGTTCAAGACTAAATATGCTTTTAAAAATGTGTGTGGTTTTATCTACATTTTAGCTTATATACCAAATTTATCCAAAATTAATATAATTAAAATTATGTGAAACATTTAGATTATTGTGGCATAGGTCTTAGGATGTACTTAAAATTTCAATATAATATTGTAGTGCAGAGTTGTGCCAACCTTTGAAATAATAGGGAAAGGAAAGTTTGAATTTCTGAGATTGGTTTTTATCATTGTTTCATACAGCTAAAGAAGAAACAATAGACCTAATTATGCTAATGGCACTGCAGCTAGAATTTTAAAATTCACTTTTATAATGAAAAAGCATACCTTAAACATAGTACTATTAATGCAAAGATAACTATTCATAATATTGTTTGTATCCTATTCAGGTAAGGTTTTCACATTCTCTTCAGCAACCTAATTTGTCTCATTATATTCCCCTTGTTCTTTGCCCTACAAAGCAATTGGTAAAATTAAATTCAAGGTCAGGATAAATGGTTCAGCTGTTAAAGTCTAGGCTCTCAACCAAAACCACAAAAATAAAATCCAAAAGTTTCTTATCTTTAAAAATTGTGATTTTTAAAACTTACTGTTTAGAAATTATTGGGAGGAGACTAACTTTGTCCAGTTGAGAAGAAAAAAAATATGTTAACTGCTGATAATGACTGATATGAATATGGACATCCATTATGGTTAACAGCTCAACAGTTTGCAGACCATAATGTATGATCAATAATATGACAAATGCTTTATTAATATGGTGAAGGATACATTGTAGAGATGAAATCAAATTATAAACATATACATAATATAATCTTTTGAGCAAAATTTGAAGTTGTCGCTATTCACATTTGTGTGAGGTCCAATAGCAGCAAGTTAGCTGTTCGAATCAATAGGCCCTGAAATCCTATCTTTATGTGCATGATTGTCTCCATAAAATAGGGATTGTGCTATGTGCTTAGAATAAGGATTAGCTGAGTTGTGGGTAGGATAGGGGATTTGAAGTTAGTTTTGAAAGTTTCTAATGAGGGTATGGAGAAGGGAAAATGAGTAACAGAAAGCTAAGGGAAAATAAGTGCTGAGTTGCTTTAGAGCTTAAGCAAAATCACCATCATAAATGTATAATGAATGTAATTATAGAGAGCATGAAGCTTTATCCAATAGCACATGCCAGCCTGAGGAGAAAAAAAAAAAAGATGTCTGAATGGGTCAACATTAGGGCACTGGCTGGGATGCAGCAGCAGAAAAGGGGAATGAGTAATTGGAAGCCATGACGAAGAGCCACTGAGATGATTAATCATGAGATGGGTCCAGGTTGACCTGGGAAAGGAATAAAGCTGAAAAGGTTGTATTCTAATAAACTAAGACGAGTTCAAGTGATTGGAGGTTAGAGATCAGGGTAACAGAAGGTCGGGCAGTGTGAAGAGTTGAAGAATAGGATTCTGACTGAATGTGTGGAAATGTCGGAAGTTTGGAATATGACTTACTAAAATATATTCAATTTCATACATGCATGAAAAAAGGAGATCCCTGTCCTTTGTAACAACTGGATGATTTATAAATCAGGGTAAAAATGTCAATCTGGAGAATATAAACATGAGTTATTTATTTTCATTGTCACTAGACCATAAAGCTATTGAGCTTTGAATCAACACCCCAAATAGAGTTATTAGTAGCTCTAAAATTAAGTAAAGGTAATTTAAATGTTTCCTTAAATAATCACTGGTTAAGATTCTTTTTTAATCCTAGTTGTGAGCTGATTCATAAATAGTTGCTATAACTACATTGATCTTGGACTTAAATCCAGACAGATCCATAAGCATGCCAGCCATTTAAATAGCTGATTTTTTCACAATACAAAGGTTGTGAAGTACAAAACTTTGATTTGTCTTGAGTTATACTGGTGAGTATTGTAAACAACCAAATATTAAAGAATAGAAATAAATGTGCCACTAGTATGTACCATTAAGACAATTGGACTATTGCTTGTGAAGACTAAAAACAAAACAAAAAACAAAAAAAGCAAAGAAAAAAACAAATGCATTTCTGAAATCTCAAGTTAAAAAAATTAAGGAACCGAATGAAAGGAAACCAGTTGCAAAAAAACTTTTTAAATCTATCAATTTTTTTTTGAGGCCTCAACCCTAGACTGAGAATGATGACAACAGATAAGAGCAAGAGAAATGGTCTTCTCCAGGGAAGAGCCCCCAATGAGTTATCCAATAACAAACTGACAGCTCTGCATGAGATCAGGAACATACAAGTAATATTAGAAGAACTGAAAGGGTTGTATTTATGTATTTAAGAAAACACACATTATATTTATATATATATATATATATATATATATATATATATATATATATATATATAAAGATGGAACATGTATAAGTCACAGAAATTATAACCTAAAATATAAATCAACTTGATTTCGATCAAATACCAGCATGATTTCTCCATGTCCTATGATTCAGGTGTGATGATTTGTGTGTATAAACAATTAAAGAAAAAGCCAAGCATTTGAAAGAAAGCAATGGGATGATATTTGAGAGGGGCTGGAGGAAGAAAAACAGAGAGAAGTCATTATTTATTTAATATACTATAATTTCAAAAATAACAAAATTATTAAAGATACTTCTTAGCAAATTTTTAAAAAACATTTGTATGATTGATCAAATCTGTCTCGCCTTATCACCCCTAAAATTCCTCTTCCATTCTCCCCAACAGTTTCAATTTTCTTTTTCAACTTCATACTCTCTCCCTCTCCCTTGCCCCCTCTCTCCCTCCAAACCCATTAGGTCCAATCAATGCTAAGTGTAGATGCATGGGCATTGTACCATCTGCTGACAGCCATCCATGAAGACAATTTAATTTGCTTCCCTAACAGTTGTCAATTGTCAATAGTTCCTCAGATGGTTGTGGACATCATGAGCTCCTGTTCCATTTATACTTGGATTTTGATTGGCTCACTTTTGTTATGGCTCACTTGCCTTTGTGCAGACCTTGTGTATGTGGTTGCAGCTGCTAAGAGTTCAACAGTGCAACAGTGCTGCCATGTCCAGAAAGCATCGTTTTGATGCAGACATCACTACTTCTGACTCTTAACAGTATTTTTACATCTCCTCTTTCACAACGTTGCCTGAGTCTTGAGGAAAAGGGGTTTTGATATGGATACCCACTTAGAGTTGAGCAATCCATAGTCTCTTAATTTCTGCACACTGACTAGTTATGGGTCTCTGTATTAACCACTATTTATTGTGACTAATTTCTGTGTGATATTTTTCTGGTGAAGTTTGGAAGATGCATTAATCTATGAATTTAAAGAGAAGAAATTAGAAGGCAGATCATTATTATGTCCATTTGTCAGGATGATATTATTACATTCTCTTTTAGGGCCTATGACCTAGCCAGTCATGGGGTTTTGGCCCAGTTAACAGTACTAGGTATGAGTTCCATCTTCTGGAGCGGTCTTTAAATTTAATAAGAATTTAAACCACCCATTATTGATTTATTCCTATAGTAATGTGTTATTATTACACCAGTGATAGTATTTGACCAGTTGTAATTGAAGCCCACAGGGTTCACAGATAGATGTGGATGTTGCTTTTCTACCATGTCAGCATAAATAGAACCTTAAAACACTATGACCGATAAGTAGTGATGAAGATTCCATTTGAAAAGCAACTTGATTTCTCCATGTCTTATGACTCAAGTATGTGGTATCTTGAGCAATAGGGTCTTTGAACAATGGTGATAGTCTGTAAGCTTGGCGTGACAGGTCTATGGAACCCCACTAACAGCAACTAGACAAGAGGTAAACCACACCTGGCACTGGACTTTTTATTTGACAGCCTACCGTGTCTGGAAAATCCCCCCATTATAGGGCAAACCCCAGTTAAACTCCTCTTATTAGAATATACATACATATATATATATATATCATATATATAATAAATATATATGTGTATTTACTATATATATATATATATATATATATATATATATATATATATATATATATATGGCTTCTATAGTAGTAGGTTTCCATGTTAGATTTTCAAAAGATTTTATGTTAGTTATACCTCCCCATACTCACTCCTTTACCATGTCCTCCTATACTCTATTCAATTTAACCCTCCTTACTCAAGTATTCATTCTTCTTCTCCACCTTTATAATGGGTGCATTCTGTTCTTCTCAAACCCATCTCTCCCTGCTCCATGGCTCCTTACTGGTTTCCTGTCTTCCATCAGTTCTCAAATTTAAATACATACATAGATAGATACATACATGTCTGCATATGAGAGAGAACATGGAGTATTTTTTCTTCTTTCGTCAGAGTTACTTCACTCAGAATGATTATTTCTAGCTCTATCCACTGTCCTGATTTTTTACAATTTATTAACTTTTAAAATATGTGTTATCATTACTATCTGCTATTTTATTTACTTTTCTGCCTTCATATTTATGGAATTCTTTCTACTTGATTATAATATAATAATATAAGCCTTACAAATCAATTACTTTCTTTCCTTGCTATTTTCAATGACTTAAAATAATACCCAGTAGGCACTTACATGTTGACCAAGACAAAGAAATTTGAACTATTAATTAAAGTCAACAACTTTCCCAATTATCATTTCTTAGGTTCACAGGATGCCTTGGTGTTTAAACATTAACATACTGGTTCGTGCTACAGCTTCAATCACATTTATATAAGATTTATTTGCACTTATATGTTTTTTGTCCATTCTAGACTTTATCTTGGAAATCATGAAAAGAATCAGAAAATTTGACAAAGTTAAAGTTGTATGGTATGCACTGATGCTATTGGCAAACTAACCATTAGATTTGTTTGGTATTTTTGGTGCTGAGCATGGAACCTAAGACCCCTTACATGCAAGACAAGTATTGTACTATGGAGCCATACCTCCAGCCCAAACCTGTATAAAATCCTATAGAGTCGATATTTGCCGCAATGATGACAGTTTTATTAACCATCCTTAAACTAAATATGGTCTTTAATGGCATATCTTGTATTTTCAGATTCTAGATTGGTTTGCAAATTATGATCACTGACAAGATTACAATTTGTCATAAAGTGTTTACCTACTGAAGCCCATTAATCTCTTCCTATGCTATTATGTGGCAATTTTAATTGTATCAGAGACTAGACTAAATAATTGATGTTGCTAAACATTAGATGAGGAGATATTATTTATTTCAATCTCAGAATTGAAATAGGATTGGATGTTTATCTGTTACAATATATGTTATTAAGTTTAAAACATTTGTTACAATGTAAACATTGACACAGGTAAAATAATTTAAATTAGGATATGAAATAATTATGGCCAGGAGCAGAAAGAAAGGAAAGAAGGGAAGGAGGGAGGGAGGGAGGGAAGAAGAGATGAAGAAAGGAAGGAAGGAAGGAGAGAAGGAAGGAAGGAAGGAAGGAAGGAAGGAAGGAAGGAAGGAAGGAAGGAAGGAAGGAAGGAAGGAAGGAAGGAAACTCATGGAGATAGGCAGAAACTGGGTGCTAGGGAAGTTCCCAGAAATCCACAAGGATGACCCTGCCTTAGACTACTTGCTCTAGAGGAGAAGATGCCTGAACTAGCCTACACTGATAATCAGATTAGTGAATACCTTAACTGTCATCATGGAGCCTTCATCCAGTAAATGATGAAATCAGATGCAGAGATCCACGGCCAAGCACCAGGCCAATTTCCAGGAGTCAGTTGAAGAGAGAGAAGAGGGATTCTATGATCAAGGGGCATCAAGATCATGATAGGAAAACGTACAGAGACAATCAAACCAAACTAGTGGGAATTCATGAACTGTGGACCAACAGCTGTGGAGCCTCCATGGGACTGAACTAGGCACTCTGCATAGGTGAGACAGTCATGAAGTTTGATCTGCTTAAGGGGCCCCCTGACCATAACATCAGGATCCACCTCTAGGACATGAACAGGCTTTTTGGAGTCCACTGACTAGGGTGGGACAACTTACACAGCCTTGGTGCAGGGGGTGGGGCTTGAACCTGCCTCAGCTGAGTGTATCAGCCTCTACTGACTCCCCCAGGGAGGCCTTGCCTTGGAGGAGGTGGGAATGGGGTTTGGTGCAGGGGGGGGGGATAGCCTGGGAGTGGGAGGCAGAGGGGAAGGGATCAGAAGTTGGTATATAAAATGAACAGAAAATCTCTTAATAAAAAAATACTTTAAATTGTTACCTAATGATTATGTTTTAATATGCTTTGAGAATGTGTAAAGTTACAAAATGGAAAATAATGCATTTAGCTTTTCCTTTGGGTCTTCAGAGTACTGTCTTAGTAACATCCAAAACAGAAACTTTCAACTTGTAGGCACGAAGTTTTCCCAAAATGAAAATTTGGGGATTTCTAGACTCAGGCTGAGAATATTAATAGAGATCAAGTGAAAATAGAATGCACTGCAAGCTGCTGTGTTTCTGTCTTAAAATGCATCTGTCCCCATTGTCACATCTACATGCTTTCTGTTAAGGGACGAAACTTACTTCCAAGGATACTCCCTTTTCTCAGCTGTAAAATTAGAAAATGGAAACCTATCATATTAGTCCGTGATTGACAAAAGAAATAAAAAAATAGGAGGGGAAAAAGCTAACTATTCCCTACCTACTGAAAGGATCAGTGTACTAAGGAGTTCAAAACTGGACAGAATTTGATCATTTTTTTTTTTCACAAAGCATTTAGAAAGTAGGCGCTTGGAAACCTACTATATTAAAATCTGTAGGGTCAAACACGTGTTATGAAAGAAAAAGGCAAAGTAGTATCAGATTTCTGATATGAAAAGAAAAAATACATTAATATAAGATTTAGAGAGATATTCTATGTCAAGTTCCATTTATTATGAGCTTGAAATCAAAATTATTTGAATATGTAGCAATCAGAAGAAAGCAGGCTACTGGAAATAACAGTGAGAGAAAGAAGATGATAATGAAGCCCTGTAGGGAACCATGTGCCAGGTAGCTAAGGAAATGCCTTTCAGAGTCAATCCTCAAAAAGTGTTCTTCCTACAGAGTGGATTATGATGAACATAGCAATGTAATAAGTCACATAGAACCTTATAGGTGGCTCCCATTGAATATTACTATTGATTTTGTCTTATACACACCCCTACACCCACCCACTCATATACCTGCCTATGTATGTATGTATTATATATATTAATACTGTGGATGATTGATTGATAAATAAAGTGATGACTGGCCAGTAGCCAGGCAGGAAGTGTAGACATATAGGCAGGACAAGGAGAGAGGAGAATTCTGGGAAGTGGAAGGCTGAGTCAGAAGACGCTGCCAGCTGCCGCTATGAGGAGCAGGATGTAAAGTACAGGTAAGCCACGAGCCATGTGGCAAGGTATAGATTAATAGAAATGGGTTAATTTAAGATAGAAGAACTAGATAACAAGAAGCCTGCCACAGCCATACAGTTTATAAGTAATATAAGCATCTGAGTGATTATTTTATAAGGGGCTTGGCGGATGGACCCAGAGAGAAACTCTCCAGCTACATATTAGTGTATGTGTTTGTATGTGTGCAGGTATATGCGCATGTGTGAATTTATCTGTATGTGTGCATATGTGCTTATATATGAATGTGTACATATGTGCATGTGTGCTTATTTCTATATGTGTATGTGTGCATATGTCTATGCATGTAAATGTTTGAAAGTGTTACAGTTTAATCTATGTTGTTTTAGTTCTCAACTTTCTATGCCACAGAGTAACTCATGTTTGTCAACCACTTTAGCATCCACTTATCTAATATATATGCCAAATGAATAACTGGTATTTTCAGCTATTATTTCACATATACAGTTCAATATACATTAGAGGAACAATGGATACATATGGAGGACTGACCATATGACAGTAGGTGCATTTGAAATGCATTCACCATATTAACCTTTAAAATAATAGAACCTCAATGGCAGCAAAGAAAAATAAAGCAACACCATGCTTTTAAATGCACTAATGAGTATGATAAATGACTGTAAGAACAAGAAACATAAAATTTACCTAGCCCTACCACATAAAGGAAATCCCTTGGAAGATACAGAATTAGTCAGTGTCATGTAGATTTATTGCTTACAACATTTATAGTAGCATAATGCAAATGATTCCATTTAATGAATTCTACAGATATTTGCTGTGTTCTTTACACAAAACACCCATCTGGGCACTGTGGAGCATGCACTTATGGCTTGGCTCAGTTCTGTGAAGAAGTCCTGTGTTTACTTGGTTCATTTAGCACAATTGTCATAACAGAGAAGTGGGGGAAGTGTTTTAGGCACACTATTTAGAAAATTTATTTTAGGTTCTGCTTTTTTATTTTAAATTTTAGTAATTTGTTCTTTAGTTATGTCATAGATGTCTATAATGCATTCTGGTTAGTCTCACCCCCTACAAGACCTATGTTCTTCAAGCTTTCCTCCATCCTTGACAACCACCTTCTCTTTTCAACAAGTCATTATTTCACATCCATGTTTTTAGCTTTAAATAATTACACACTGATTTTAACTAGAATCATCTGTGTGACCACAGGTTTGTGTTCATCGAAACCTCTTTGATTCAACTGTGACTATGCAACAGAAGACAATGAATGTCTCTCCTTCAGAACCCATCAGTAGCCAATGATTCGACCCTAAGAAGTAGATCACTGTGAACCTAAGCCTGTTACACAATGGCACAGTCAGTCTTGTACAGGTGTAGATGGGTTAACTTCAACTTCTGTGAGAACAGGATTTCAATAGTCATATCATGCCCAGAGTGTTACCCTGAACATACCTAATTTCTGAAACTGAACAGGGTCGTGACTAGTTAGTACTTGGGTGGATACACTTGGATGGTTTTCATCCAGGAAGACTACGTGAAGGAAGAACCATCCTGGAGGGGAACACTGAAGAGGAGAATAATTTAAAAAATAGAATTAGTCTAATAAAATAGTTAATACAGAAAGAAGATAGATGTGGATGAGATAGTAATTAGGGAGGTTGGGAAAAGTGTTCCACATCTGCTAAATCTGAGACAATTGTGTAAGCAATCAGGATCTCAGAGAAAGGCATTTTTGCTTTTGGATACATCTGATGCACATGAATATAACCTGACTTTATATTACAGAGTAGTAATTCTAGTGAAGTTATGCATGGTGGGAAGGGAAAAGGCTAATGAAAATCATCTCAGACTTTGTTCCATGAGTCAAGAAAAGAGACAATGAGAGACTACCCTGAGAATGATGATGACTTTGGGAAAGAAGAAAATATGATAGTCAACTGAGGTTGATGTTAGACATAATTTTTAAAAATGATACTGCTCTTTAATTTACAGTGAGACTAAAACATTCACAGTCATATTACTTGGAAGAAATAAGACAAGTAGAATATGGCAGATGTTCTACTTCTAAAAGAAGTTGGGGTTGTTCCATAACAGCAGGAAGACATATTGTTTCTTTTGGACTTGTAATTTTTATTATTTCTTTTATTTTTGAGATTATGTGATAATGAAATCATTCCTCACTTCCCTTTCCTTCCTGTAATGCTACCACTTACACCTCTTTGTTCTCTTTCAAGTTGTCCTCTTTCTTCGTTAAATTTTGTTATATGCATATATGTATATGTATAGACATTTATTTCCAAATATAATCTGCTCATTCTGTCTAATGTTGCTTATATGTATGCTTTCAGTACTGACCATTAAATAGATATGAGCTAATGAAGTATACACATGCATTTTATACATATCAACTGAGTAAAATGGATTCAAACAATTGAAAATCTTATCTTTGCACCAGATATATTTTAAAAGAAAAGATTATGCATAGTTCAAAAAAGTGAATATTCACAATTAGTTTATTTTGTGAGTTCTAGCATGATTGTATTTAAATCTCATAGATAGATGATAGATAGATAGATAGATAGATAGATAGATAGATAGATAGATTTGAAATAATATGTCTTTGTGTGGTTCACAGATATAATGTGGTCTGTTCACCTGATAAAGATGAAATTATGAAATAAAAGTCTCAATGCATTGCTCAGCTGTCGTCAGAGAATCTACCTCCTAAAGCAGATGGGAACAAATACAGGGACCACAGCCAGAGGGTCAGCAGAAAGTAAGAGACTTTGAAACATTCAGCCCTAAATGGGATATTCTTATCAAATCCCTCCCCACGGAGCTCAGGGAAAAGCTCAGAAGAGGAGACAGTAAGATTTAAGAGCCAGAAGGATGGAGGACACCAAGGAAACAAGACCTCTATTTCAACAGGATCAACACACATATGTACTCACAGAGACAGACAGCATGCACAGGGCCTGCATGAGTCTGCACAAGATAGGGTTCTATAACAAAAAGGAAAAATGACCCCATCCTTAACCAAAAAGCTATTTCCAATTGACAACCACTTGAAAATGAAATTTTAGTTTCCTCCAAGTAAGTCTCACTGGGGAACAAACTACTCTTAAGGTAGGCCCCATGCCCACTAGTAGATGATCAAAAGAGAATGATCTCAACGGCCATCTTTGGAGGTTCCTTGTCTTGTAATATAATGTCAAGTCCTTTTCTTTTTGTGTTTTATTTCATCTTTTTAAAATTTATTTTCTTATTTTATTTTTTCTTGTTTTTTACACTATGCATCCTTTGAGTATTTATTATGGTTTTTAGTTTTGTATTTTTAAGGGATTCCTGAGCATGTGAACAAGTGAGTCTGCATGTACACCTGTTTCTTGTGCCTTTTCTTGGGGTTTTTTCATTCTGCTTGTTTTGTCCAATTCTGAGGCATTTGTTTTTGTTTCATCTTATTCCATTTTATTATTACCCCTTAAAAGCCTGTTTGTTTTCTAATTAGAGACAGAAATGGGTTGAAGGATCTGGATGGGACCCAGTGTGGAGGTGCTGGGAGGAGTAGAAAGAGGAAACCATAATTAGAACATATTATGTAGAAAAAATATTTTCAAAAAAAGAAAAAGAAATTTGCTGAATGAATTAATAAATAAAATGGTTGATATTGAAAAAAAGAAAGACAGCCAGATGGCCTTGGTGAAATGAGAATTATGCAAGAATCAAGAAAGACAGGATAACACAGTAGTCCTCCAAAATCAGCTAAAAATAGTGCTTAACCCTGCTTAAGAATGTGATGAATCAATAAGAGATCATGTGAAGACCTTACTATTTGGAGACAAAACCATTCTCTGTCCCATCAGACATAGGAAATTGTAAACTGATGTGAAAGATTTGGTGACGACTAGGTAAGGAATTCAGATTATATTCCATTTTATACAAAGTAAGCCCTGAAGACTACGTTTGAATCTATGTGGGCATGGCCTGATGGTTAATTCTCTTGGAGATAAGGTCATTTCAGAATTAAAGAGAAAAGAAGCTACTCCTACGTCTTGTTTCTAGCAGTTGCTAAAGTGGCTGCTTATATGAGCAGAGTTAACTAATATTTATTTCAGCATGGATTACTACTGAATAGTGCCAAGGATGTACTAATGAGAGGTGCCTAACATAGTTCTTCACCTATTAGAAACATCATCTGATGGGTTCATTGCAAAAATCTCAGGAAGTAAGTACAGATCCATTTTCTAGAGAGTGATTCTGGTCACCAATGGTGTAGGTGTGGCCTCTTACCCATCACATACTCTGTAGTTTAAAAGGGGGACCTGAAAAACCAAGTATACAGAAGTCTTGGACTTTGTCATCTGCTGTTAGCTATTCCATCCAGATTGAACCATCCCATTTTCATCTTATAGTGACGTTCATATATGAGCAAGAGTTATTGAGACCATGATTGGGAAAAGTACAGAGACAACTAGCCAAACTAGTGGAAATACATGAACTGTGAACCAATAGCTGAGGAGCCCCCATGGAACTGGACTAGGCCCTCTGGATAAGTGAGACAGTTGTTTAACTTGAACCGTTTAGGGGGCCCCAGGCAGTGAGACCAGGACCTGTCCTTAGTGCATAAACTGGCTTTTTGAAACCTAGTGCCTATGCTGAGACACTTTGCTCAGCCTTGGTGCAGGGAGGAGGGGATTGGATCTGCCTCAACTGAATGTACCAGGCTCTGCTGAACCCCCAGGGGAGACCTTGACTTGGAGGAGGTGGAAATGGGAGTGGGTTGGGGGGCAAGGCTGGAGGGTGGGAGGAAGGAGGACAGGGGAATCCATGGTTGATATGTAAAACGAGTAGAAAATCTCTTAAATATAAGAAAATAAAAGAAAATAGGAAAGTCAGCAAAAGGAGTTAAAAAGAACTTACAGCTTGAAAAAAAATGTTTCTGGAAACAACTGAACCTTTCTAGCATGGGAGAGCTGAAACACAGAAGAATCACAAGCCCCCCACCCCCCTCCAGGTTACAAAAGCAGTCAACAGTTGCTAGCAAGAGGACTCTGATGTGAAGACAGATGAAGGGGGCACCAGGGCTGCAGCCACAGTTAGTTTCATGAGTCAGAAAGAGGACAAGAGGACGCCTCTTTGGTGATGCAGCTGTTTTTTTATTGGAACACACTGAAGTTATAATTTTACTTTTAGATATAAATGTATTTGAGTGACTGTTTTAAGTAGTATTCATCTACCACTGGTGGAAACTCGCCTTATGAAAACATTTATTCTTCTACAATCCCTGGTTGTCTTATTCAATACAAATTCAGGTATTTCCCAGACAAAATTCCATTTCGCCAACATTGGCTGAATTTTGTAATCAGAGGTAAAGAGGCAAAGGATTGGGGGATTTTTCTAGCAGGTCAGACAAGGACTGGGATGGACCAGTGTCCCTAGCACTTCAGGAAGCATATGTGAAAATATAAAGATATGATCCTGAGTTGTGAATCCTATAAAGGACTCATACATAGTGAGGATCAAGAAAACACTTGAGCCCATTAGAGAGAACATCTATGGTGGAACTGAAAGGCTGAATCTAAGTAACATTGATGTAAAGGGAGAATGACCTAGTGCGTCATTAAGTGTGGTACACAGTGCTGTATTGCATGTTGTCTGCTCTTTCTGGTTTGTTTTCCTTTTTAGACTTCTCAACATGACTTATTTCTCTTATTTCTATTCCTCCTTTCCAGGATGTTTGTCATAGACCTAAGAGGGAGACAGAGATGATAGAGAAATGGGCGAAGGGAGTTCATCCATATCTCATGCCATCTCTAAGGCACAGATCTGGATGTAAGAACATGATAGCATTCTCTTTGTCCAGAGAGAAATGAGAAGGAGGAAGAATGGTTATTATAGTTTTCTCCGTTGATTTGAATCCCTCAGAGTGGCATTTACCATGCTAGAAGAATGTCTGTTTGTGACTTTTCACTGATGATTTGTTTATGATTGGTGATGAAGTGTGGGCAGATTAGAAAAATAAAATACAAAACAAATGGAGAACAGTACTTATCAAGAGCAGGAATAATTTTCAAGTTCAACAAAGCATACAAAATTCTAAAGTTGTACAATCGCTAGGTTTGCATGAACTACCCTGCTGTTACCATGTAATTAAACGCAAGATGACTAGAAGAGAATTCTGAAGTGAGCAGGCATACATTCCACTTGGCTGACTTTCCTGCTGAGCAAATGTTTCTCTTGGCTTGAATGCAGACCTTCATTCATTTTCATCATGAATCATTTTCCTGGAAGTTACTGTTGCATAAAGGGTGCTTCTCTGATTCCTGATCAACCCAGACAGCCACAATCAGTCGGTGGTAAATGAGCTTAACATGCAAAGTTTTTATCTCCAGATATTTCCTGAAAGTTTCTCGTTGTGTCTTTGATGTGATCTTTTTTGTACAGATCCACACACCTTCATCTTGGATTTGAACCTGATTAGATTTTGTTTATGCCGCACATAACTGTTTTCATGACAGGCCTCCCTGTAATCTAGTGGGAAGGGCTCATTCACCATCAGATGAAATACGGGAGTTTCCACGAATATTCTTCCCAATCATTGTCAGAAACTAGGAAGATGTCAAAGAGACAAACAGAAAACACAGTCTTGGTGTTCTGATATAAATATTTATACAGTGAAACACTGTGTCATTTTATTATAAAACCATCAATTATATTAAAATAATTCATCATTTCTTATGAATGTTAAGGAACAGTAAAATGCTCAAATGTTGAATGAAGTATATTATTGGAAGTAATTGTTCCTTTCTCTGTAAATATTGATGGTATTTAAACTTTTCACAATGATGAAAATTTTGATCATACATTTTTAAAAATGTTTGCATAGAAAGTTGCAAACATTCATTGATAATTAATCAATAAACTTGAATTAATTTAAAACATGCAGTGATAGATATGGGATTAGTTTCACAAAATCATCCCCAAGGTGATCTTACAGGTGAAGAAATTGTGTCCCATTGAAAAGTGGGAAGTCATTTGTTCCTGTCAAATAATCACACTGTGGTAGGTATGCATGCATCTCTCACCTTAGGGGTTAACCTAAGACACAAAATGTCTGTCCTGGTTGAGTCCAGGTCTCAATTATGCAGTGTTAATTGGCTAATCTGCAGGCCTGAATGATTTTTTCACTAGATAAATATCAACTAGAGTTTAGCAGACGACCTGACCTGCCATCCATCCATGGGCACTAGCCTGGGTGTTGCTGGTGCAGAACACAACAATGAAAAGAAAAGTGATATCTTAGGATCTTTGCCATGAGATGATTCTACCGAAGCACTCCTTCTTGCCCACATTAATGTGGCTGGGGAAGAATCAATTTGGAAACCAAGAATGAGCATTGTCCTTTTAGCTGCTGTCTGTACAAATGGTTTTATCTAAAAAAAAAAAAAAAGTAATTCTATTTCTATTAAAAATACCTTTTAAAAATAAATAAAATGTTAGAGAAAATAGGAAGGGAAAAATCACATCATAAACACAAAAGCCTGCTATCTAATTAGTAATCATGTCAAACAAACCAAACTGTCCATTATGGTATGTTAGACTCACATGAGCCACTTAAAAAATTAAAGCAAAATTAAAAGTCGGGATGAGAGAAAATGTCACTCAAGAGAATCATTTATAACTCTGAATATTCTTTTACTTCATTTTTCATGAAGTAGCCAAAATAAATTGTGTCTTCTTAGTTTATTGAAAGACAAAATCACCTGCAAATGCCAAAAAATTGGATCTGAGTTTGGAAATTAGTGTGTGCATGTGTAAAAATATTTGCAGACAGCCCCAAATGGAAGAACAGATGGGACACAAGACTTAGTTATAAGGATGGCCATTTATACCGTCATTTACATTGTGAGATACAATTTGGATATAAAGCAATTCAACTGTCAATTATTCAAGTGACACATTACAAAATGATTTGTCTTCAAACATAGCAATTATCATGATTGTGAGATCCTAGCTGTGTGTCAGTACCTGTTTCTACATTTGACTTTGTTCCCACACATATTTTGTTTTTTAACATCTATTTATTTATTTATTTATTTATTTATTTATTTATTTATTTATTTATTTGTGTGTGCCACAGCATATGTGTAAAGATCAAAAGACAACTTGCTTTTATCAGTTCCCTTTTTCTACCATGTGTTTTCTTAGGATTAAACTCAGGTCCTCAGGCTTGGGGTCAATCCTTACTTAGTGGACTATTTCACTGCACCCTAAATGTGTTTTTTCAAAGAATTAAAGCTATAATCTGTACTGATTTTGACTCAACATTAAATGTGTAAATCATATGCTATTCTATAATTTTAGTAACCTATAGACTATGCTACAAGAATGATAGTTGTGAAATTAAATTGTAAGCATTATTTTAATGTTTATTTAAAATACAAACACTTCTAAACCAACAAGTTATATCATGGTTCTAACTATATGTATGGCCTTCAGCAACTTATTATTTTACATGATAAAATCTAACAAATATAAAGTCCCCATTATTCACTCCTGCCATCATTTTTAGGGGAGTGTAGTTGATATGTTAAGATTTGAGTGCCATGCATTTCAAAATATGGGACATTACCTAATTCTTTAATGTTGATCTCTACTTGCATGGGAAAAAAACCACAACTGATAGTGTGACTTTTAGCTGCCTGTACAAAAGAGTGACTCTTCCAATTACATAAATAACTAGCACATACAAGGTAAAGGAACACAACTTTGAGTCATTCTGAGAGCCTGAGACTTTTCCTGGAAACGTTTTTACAAAAAGTAGATTCTAACTAGAGCTAGATTCTGTCTTAAAACCATCAGATCAGACAACATTTTTGAATTTGTTGCTTGTCTATTTTTTCTTTGTGTACATACCAGGAATTTCATCTAGCTTTGTCCTTGGTCTAGGCTCTATCCATTATGGCTTTGGGTAAATAATGACTAGGGATCTTCTTCTTTTTTTTTTTCCTATTCTTTTTTTTAAATTTTATTTTACAATACTATTCAGTTCTACATAACAACCACAGATTCCCTTTTTCTCCCGCTTCCTGCCCCCCTTCCCTTCCCCCTAGCTCACCCCCCATTCCCACTGCCTCCAGATCAAGGCCACCCCCGAGGACTGAGATCGACCTGATAGACTCAGTCCAGGCAGGTCCAGTCCCCTCCTCCCAGACTGAGCCAAGTGTCCCTGTATAAGTCCCAGGTTTCAAACAGCTATCTCATGCAGGGAGCCCAGGACCTGGTACCATTGCCTAGATGCCTCCCAAACAGATCAAGCCAATCAACTGTCTCACCTATTCAGAGGGCCTGATCCAGTTGGGGGCCCCTCAGCCTTTGGCTCATAGTTCATGTGTTTCCATTCGTTTGGCTATTTGTCCCTGAGCCTTATCTAACCTTGGTTTCAACAATTCTCGCTCATATAAACCCTCCTCTTTCTTGCTAATTAGACTCCCAGCACTCCACCCGGGGGCCTAGCCATGGATGTCTGCATCCAGTTCCCTCAGTGACTGGACGGGGTTTCTAGTACGACAATTAGGGTGTTTGGCCATCCCATCACCAGAGTAGGTCAGTCCCGGCTGTCTCTCGGCCATTGCCAGCAGTCTTTTGTGGGGGTATCTTTGTGGATTTCTGTGGGCCTCTTTAGCACTTTGTTTCTTCCTTTTCTCATGTGTTCTTCATTTACCATGGTCTCCTATTCCTTTTTCTCCCTCTCTATTCTTGATCCAGGTGGGATCTCCCACTCTCTTTCCCTCGATCCTCGCCGTTCATTGCTCCCACTCATGTCCAGGCTGTTCATGTAGATCGCATCCATTTCTCCAACATTGGGTGATCCCCGTGTCTTTCTTGGGGTCCTGTTTTCCAGGTAGCTTCCCTGGTGATGTGAGTAGCAGTCTAGTCATCTTTGTTCCACATCTAGCATCTTCCTATGAGTGAGTACATACCATATTTGTCTTTCTGAGTCTGGGTTACCTCACTCAGGATGATTTTTTCTAGATCCATCCATTTGCCTGCAAACCTCATGATGTCATTGTTTTTCTCTGCTGAGTAGTATTCCATTGTGTATATGTGCCATAATTTATTTATCCATTCTTCAGTTGAAGGGCATCTAGGTTGTTTCCAGGTTTTGGCTATTACAAACAATGCTGATATGAACATAGCTGAGCGAGTGATCTTGTGGTATGATTGAGCATTTCTTGGGTATATGCCCAGGAGTGGTATAGCTGGATCTTGGGGGAGATTGATTCTCAATTTTCTAAGAAAGTGCCATATTGATATCCAAAGTGGTTGTACAAGCTTGCATTCCCACCAGCAGTGGAGGAGAGTTCCCCGAGTTCCACATCCTCTCCAGCATAAAGTGTCCTCAGGGTTTTTGATCTTAGCCATTCTGACAGGCACAGAATTCTACCAGATCTTCAAAGAAGAGTTAATACCAATACTCTCTAAATTGTTCCACATAATAGAAACAGAAGGAACATTACCAAACTCCTTCTATGAGGCTACAATTACCCTGATTCCTAAACCAAACAAGGATGCAACAAAGAAAGAGAACTACAGACCGATCTTCCTCATGAACATTGATGCAAGAATACTCAATAAAATACTGGCAAACAGACTCCAAGAACACATCAGAACAATTATCCACCATGATCAAGTAGGCTTCATCCCAGGATGCAAGGGTGGTTCAACATACGAAAGTCCATCAATGTAATACACCATATAAACAAACTCAAAGAAAAAAAACCACATGACCATCTCACTAGATGCAGAAAAGGCATTTGACAAAATCCAACACCCCTTCATGATAAAAGTCTTGGAGCGTTCAGGAATACAGAGAATATACCTACACATAATAAAGGCAATTTACAGCACGCCAACAGCCAACATCAAATTAAATGGAGAGAAACTCAAAGCAATTCCACTAAAATCAGGAACGAGGCAAGGCTGTCCACTCTCCCCATACTTATTCAATATAGTACTTGAAGTTCTAGCCAGAGCAATAAGACAACATAAGGAGATTAAGGGGATACAAATTGGAAAGGAAGAGTCAAGCTTTCCCTATTTGCAGATGACATAATAGTATACTTGAGTGACCCCAAAGATTCCACCCAGGAACTGATAAAGCTTATAAACACCTTCAGCAACATAGCAGGATACAAGATCAACTCAAAAAATCAGTAGTCCTCCTATATACAATGGACAAAGAAGCTGAGAAGGAAATGAGAGATACATCACCCTTTACAATATCCACAAATGACATAAAATACCTTGGGGTAACACTAACCAAGCAAGGGAAGGACCTATATGACAAGAACTTTAAGTCCCTGAAAAAAGAAATTGAAGAAGATGTCAGAAAATGGAAAGATCTCCTATGCTCATGGATAGGCAGGGCCAACATAGTAAAAATGGAAATTTTACCAAAAGCAATCTACAGATTCAATGCAATCCCCATCAAAATGCCAACACAATTATTCACAGACCTGGAAAGAATAATACTCAACTTCATATGGAAAAACAAAAAACCCAGGATAGCCAAAAGAATCCTGTACAATAAAACAACCTCTGGAGGCATCACAATCCCTGACTTCAAGCTCTACAATAGAGCTACAGTAATAAAAACAGCTTGATATTGGCATAAAAACCGACATGTGGACCAATGGAATCGAATTGAAGACCCTGACATTAACCCACACACCTATGAACATATAATTTTTGACAAAGAAGCCAAAAGTGTACAATGGAAAAAAGAAAGCATCTTCAACAAATGGTGCTGGCATAACTGGATATCAACAAGTAGAAGGCTGCAAATAGATCCATATCTATCACCGTTCACAAAACTTAAGTCCAAGTGGATCAAGGACCTCAACATAAATCCAGCTACCCTGAACCTGCTAGAAGAGAAAGTATGAAGTTGTCTTGAACGTATTGGCATAGGAGATTACTTCCTTAATATAACACCAGTAGCACAGGCCCTGAGAGAAACAATCAATCAATGGGACCTCTTGAAACTGAGAAGCTTTTGTAGAGCAAAGGGTACAGTCAACAAGGCAAAGCAACAGCCTACAGAATGGGAAAAGATCTTCACCAACCCCACATCTGACAGAGGACTGATATCCAGAATATATAAGGAATTCAAGAAATTAGACATCAAAACGACCAACAGTCCAATTAAGAAATGGGCTATAGAACTAAACAGAGAATTCTCAACAGAGGAAACTCAAATGGCTGAAAGACATTTAAGGAATTGCTCAACATCCCTAATCATCAGGGAAATGCAAATCAAAACAACTCTGAGATACCACCTTATGCCTGTCAGAATGGCTAAGATCAAAAACACTGAGGACACTTTATGCTGGAGAGGATGTGGAAGTAGGGGAACTTTCCTCCACTGCTGGTGGGAATGCAAGCTTGTACAACCACTTTGGAAATCAATATGGTGCTTTCTTAGAAAATTGGGAATCAATCTCCCCCAAGATCCAGCTATACCACTCTTGGGCATATACCCAAGAAATGCTCAATCATACCACAAGAGCACTTGCTCAGGTATGTTTATATCAGCATTGTTTGTAATAGCCAAAACCTGGAAACAACCTAGATGCCCTTCAACTGAAGAATGGATAAATAAATTGTGGCACATATACACAATGGGTTCTTCTTTTTTAAAGGAGGAAGTCATATTTATGACACATTCTAAAAGATTCTTTTTGTGCCTAGGTACAGAGTTCCCGTACTTCCATGAAAGAACCAATTACAAAAAGAAAGAGACATAGTTCTGCTCTTTCTCCACTAGTCACAGTGTCCCAGGCATCTGAAAAGCCTACAATTATTAGCAGCCAATCAGCTGAGATGGCACTGGGTGCTGAGATGGCACTGGGTGCTAAGGGAGTGTTGCTGGCTAGAAAGCACTTGGTGGAGAAGAGAGAGAAGTGGCAATACAGGAGAGGCCAGGGAAGACCCTGAGGAAATATTGAAGGGTACATAGTTCTGCAGTGGTTTGGATTTTGCACAATCCTTCTGTATGTTCATATGCAGGTTCTTGATTTCTGTGGATATGGCATTGTCTTAGTTAGAGTTTCTATTGCTGTGAAGGGACACCATGACCATGGCAACTCTTATAAAGGAAACATTTAATTGGAGCTGGCTTACAATTCAGATGTTTCATCTATTATCATCATGGCGGGAAGCACGGTGGCACACAGGCAGACACAGTGCTAGAGAGGTAGCTGGGAGTTCTACATTTGGATCAGCCCACAGTAGGAAGAGAGAGTAAGACACTAGACCTGGCTTGAGCATCTGAAACTTCAAAGTCCATCTCCAGTGGCAAACTTTGAGCAAGGGTCCACCAGCTGGGAACCAAGTGTTCAAATTGGTGAGCCTATGAGGTCATTTCTCATTCAAACAACTACAGTGACCCTTGGTGGAGTGGAGGCTTGAACAGCTAACAACACTGACTGAAGGACACACAGAAGAGAGACTTTTTATAGAATTTATGTACAAGTACAGTACAGGTACTTGGAAAGGCACAGTTAGTACCCATTTCTCAGTGACCATAATTTTCAGTCCTGGTGTGAAGAATCCTGAGGAAACACAGGATGTTGTAATATAGAAATGTTTGCACTAAAATATATAAAAGAATGCATCAGATTGTCTTTTCTGCATGTGGGTCTCTTTGATTCATAACTGTCTTAGGGTCACTTAGTACTTGAAACTGTGATTTTTGCTAGAATGATTATACCATCTTCCACCTCAAAGGCTTTTCATAACTAAATACAGTTCAAAAATGCTGAATCTAAAAAATGTTTCCATAACAGAAGTTTCCAAAGCAAACCAGAATGAATAAATTTCTCGGCCTCATATGAAAAATACTTAAAAACACAGAAATAGTGTTTAAAAACTGAAGATAAATACACATTAAAAAGTTACCATTAAATACATTTCAATTTAAACAAGATATAGAAAGTGCCTTTGAAAAGGCATAAGCCCATGAAAGGCAGTGCATATATTTAGTCATTTTAAGAGTATAATAACTATTACTGAAAAAATGTTAAAATTGTGTTTCTATAATTATGCTAGTTCTAAAAGATGTCAAATCAGGTAATACCAAAAGCATTGCCAGATTGTAAGAACAATTTTGTTAGGTCCTTAGAAAGGTATAATGGGAGAGAGGGACTACTGCATAAGGCTCCACACAATGGATTAATTCTGGTGACTCTCAGGTGTAGTAAGTGCAGACAGAAAATAAAGATGGAAGTTACAATGAGAACAATGCAGAATTCCAAAAATTCTCCCACAATCGAAGGTGAAAGTGATTGTCAAATATGTTGACTTCACTAAATTTATGTCACCATAAAACCCATCAACACACCAAGGGTAGTAATTGGGGGCTGGATATTGGAATGCACACTGTAGCACTGGAGATCTGACTTTAATCAACACCCATGTGATACTTGGTTTTGTTTTGAAACAGGATCCTTTACAATGGCTCAATGTGTCCTCACACTCAATTATCATGGCTCAACCTCTAAATGCTCTAATTAAAGGTGTGTGCCACCACAGTTCCATGCACTTCTCAGTGGAGAAGAGATCAGGTGTTCACACAGACAACAGCACAGAAGGCCTTCAAAACTCAGAAATTAGAAGAAACTCAGAATGTGAGAGTAAAGTGGGATTGGACTAGAGAGAGGTCCATCATAGACTTAGGTTATATGAGTACATATAGCAATGGAAATTCTACATGAAAGTGTAGGCAGCATATAAATTTAACACTTCCTAAAACAAAGAAAGAAAGAAGGAAGGAAGGAAGGAAGGAAGGAAGGAAGGAAGGAAGGAAGGAAGGAAGGAAGGAAGGAAGGAAGGAGAGGCAGAAAGAAAGAAAGAAAGAAAGAAAGAAAGAAAGAAAGAAAGAAAGAAAGAAAGAAAGAAAGAAAGAAAGAAAGAAAGAAAGAAGCAAACAAGGAAACAAATGAAGGCACAACCAAAATGAAGAGTCAACTGAATTGATCTTAGTGTTCTTTGCAAGGGATAGAAATGCATAGTGCTACTCATGCCATTGTTTTATCTAATGCTTCCTCCATCACAACATCTGCCTTGTACCATCACATAGATGTATTCCTAAATCAAGCAGGATTGTACACACCAGAAATCTGAATCCTTCTGAACTCCTAGATGGAAGTATCCAGAGATCAAAGCCTTTTGGAGATTCCTAAGAGCATCTCTTCAAAGAACTTGCTTCATAAACTGCCTCAAAGCCCCTTAACTAGTCCCAGTAGCCTCTGGAGTTTTGGTAAAAATCATATTTTGTAAATTTAAGTTTGATTGTTTTTACTTCCTTGATAAGGACTTTTTAATAACTTGTCTCTACCATTTGTCTCTACCTTATATAAAAACAATCATCTACAGCCTCACAGAGGCTAGGTTACAAGGAGGGACTAAACGAGGACTGGGATGCATAGATTTTCTTGGGTATGAGAAACTGAAGAGATATCTTGGGTAGACTAGGGGCTGGAGAGAATGGGGACACGAGTGATTGGTTGGGAGTGGGTAGAGGGGGAGAGTAATAAAAGTGGCATCTTGATGAGGGGCACATTTTCGGAGTCATGTAGAAGCCCGGTGCAAGGGAAACTCCCATGAATCTACAAGGATGACCTCCACCCCTAAGACTCCTAGCAATAGTGGATAGGTAGCCTGGACTGGCCATCTCCTGTAATCAGATTGGTAACTACCCCAATTGTCATAACAGAGCCTTCATCCAGTGACTGATGGAAATAGATGCAAAGATCCACAGCTAAGCACTGGGCCAAGCTCGGAGAATCCTGTTGAAGAGAGGGAGGAAAGATTGTAAGAGTCAGGGGCTCAAGGTCAACACAAGGGAGCCCACAGAATCAACTAACCTGGGCTAATAGAAGCTCACAGTCACTGGACTGACAGCTAGGGAGCCTGCATGAGACCGACCTAGGCCCTCTACCTATGTGTGACATTTGTGTAGCTTGATGTACTTGTGGGACTCCTAGTGGTGGAAGCAGGTCCTGTCCCTAAGGCTTTGGCTGGCTTCCAGGAACCTATTCCTCACACTGGTCACCTTGCACAGCCTTAACACAAGGGAAGGAGCTTATTCCTACCTCAACTTAATATGCCATGCTTTGTTGACACCCATGGAAGGGAGGCCTGATCCTTTCTGAAAAGAAGCAGAGGAGGTGTGGATGGGAGGAGGGGGAGAGTGAAGGGAATAGGAGGAATGGAAGGAGGGGAAATTTTGGTCAGGATGTAAAATAAATGAATAAATTTAATTAATAAAAATATCTTTCATCAAAATAAATTATCCCTGGGATTAATACTATTTTCATATTTTAAAACATTTGAAAACTGTGTTCCCAGTTTCCGGCATTGCTCAGGGGGTTTAGCAGCACTGTTGGGTGAAGTATGCCATTGGTAGCAGGCTCTGAGATCCCACAGTATTACTTACCCTTCTTCCCTCTGTCTGCTTGTATTCACAGTTGAAAATGTGATCTCTCTGCCTCTGGCTGCAGTAGCCCAGGCTACTCCCCAATAGCATTAATGGACTGTTATCCCACTGTAACTGTAAACCCAAATTAAACCCTTTCTTCTCAAAGGTGCTTTTGGTTGTGGTATTTCATTGCAGGACCAGGAAAATAACTAATACAGTTACTATTGCATGATTTTCCTGGGGAGATTTGAACAACATCTATTGCTAGATGGAACAATTGCAGAAGAACAAAGAGGCTGGGGGTGGGGGAGAAGAAAAGAAGGTAATTTTTGATTGGTATGTGAAATGAATAAAAGGATTTTCTTAATAAAAAAAAATATGATTTTTCCCAGATAGAGTTTAGGGAGACAGTGAGTTTATTTGGATAACTTACAAAAATATGCATCAGAGGTTGCTTTCTGGACCATGGATGACAAAAAGGCAGTTGCATCATGGAAAAATCCACCCCAACATGGATGAGGTCTCATGGCAGCTGCATCCCTTGAGTTCCTTGCAAACTTGCAGGCAGCTTTCTCAGCTTGAGAGTATCTCTTCATGAACCATTACTACCTCATATATAACCTTTGGAAGGGACCTTGTTTCAGGAACTTCCTGAGATTTATGGGTTGTTTAGTTCCTGATTCTTTTATCTCCGGTGTCGTGAGGTACATCTTTCTAGAAAAGAGTGATTCTATTCATGGGAAATTGATATCAACAAATCATACAATGGGAAACATCAGACATGCACAAACTCTATTTCATAAAGAGAACAAAGGCCACATCACAAGTTGCATTGAGATATTCTTCAAAGTATGGTAAGTGGTACATTATTATTTTTGTTATATAGTAGTTTTCACTTTATATTTTGAGCTCAGTTCATGTGGTTTACCTTATGAGCAAACCAGTATATAGATGTGTGATAGACTTTCAAGATATTGATTACAATGGATATTTTAAATGAGATTGGAGGAGTACTTCCCAAAGTTGCTTTGTCCTTGTACTATATGCAAACAAAACCTTTTTTAAACAAAACAAATAAAAATTTTTTATACTATACCTTATTTGCATTACAAATCACATTAAATACTGCTGGTGGGAGTAATTTGCTTTTTCTGTCTGTCCAAATCAATACCCCTTATTTCCCCCTTTATCTAGAACCCATCATGGTAGTGAATCATTAATACCCATGTGGAACAAACAGAGTTCTGATGCATTTTGTATTCCAACACACAATGTGAGGTTATGTGGAAATAGGTTTTGTGTCTTTAGGTCTTACCTTATCTGCTTCAGCAGCAATGGGGGGGGATTTCTCACAATGCACTTCTTAACTCTAAGCTTTTCCTTTGTTTAATCTTTTTGTGACAAAATACTATAAACTGCATTAGCTTCTGACATTCAGCAAGGCTGAATTGAGTGTCTTGTCTTCTTTTCTCTTTTTTGTCTGTGTTTGCTATTACTACAATTAGACTGTCTTATTGCTGTTTCTATTATAAAATTGCATACATACATATAAAATTAATTATATGTAATAAATAAATGTAAGCCAAAGTGCTAAATGGTTTTATTAATTAAAAAAAACAGAGCCGGATATTGGGGTTAAAACCTGAGAGATCAGAGGAATAGGAAAAACCACAGCTAACCTCACCTCACCAACTCTCCAGCTTCCAAAGAGACCTACTTCCTGTATACCCATGCCTATATGCCTTTCTGTTCTGCCATCTCACTTCCTCTCTGCACAGCTACATCACTTCCTCTTCTTGCCCAGCTCTGTCACTTCCTGTCTGTCCGTACAGACCTCCAGACATTTATGGTTAGTGCTGGGATTTAAGGCATGTGCCATCATGCCTGGCTCTGTTCCCAGTGTGGCCTTGAACTCGCAGAGATCCAGATGGATCTGTGCCTCCTGAGTGATAGGATTAAAGGGGTGTACTACCACTGTTTGACCTCTATGTTTACTATAGTGGATGGCTTTTTCCTCTGATTCTCCAATAAACTTTATTGGGGGACACAGATAAAATACCACCACAAATAAATATATATAATTAATAAAATAATGTTATCTTAAAGCCATAACATAAAATCAATTTCAAATTTCCATTACATACTTGTAGTTACAAATCTTGAAGACAAGAAATGGCCTATTTTTCCTTTGTGTTAATATATTTACATGTGTGTATGCATGTTTGTGTGTGTACACTTTGTAAATGTGTGCTTGTGTGTGCACAGGATGTAATGTTTTGCTGTACATCTGTATTATTTCTCTCCATACTCTTATCCTGCCCCTAAACATGGCTCTCCATAGTCTTGTATGACTTGCAACTTCGATTGAATTGGGACAGTTCAACGCTCCCGAAGGAAGTTAGAAGGAATGAGAGTGACAAGTAGCTGAGTTTGTGTCTCTAGTTTCCTTCCTGTTGGGTGGCAGAACTCTTCACAAGTCTCAATTTTGTGTCACGATAATGGTTACCTCCTACTTTCTTCCGGCCTACAGGCTGTACGGACTTTGAAGAAACTAGCCTTTGGGGATGTACTACATTTTATTTCCTTATATGATGACTTCTCAGTGAAAAGTCCTTTGGTTGAATACCCCTCACTTTATTCTAATTTGAATATACCACTTGTTTCCTAATGGAAATCTTAAGGACAATTCCTCATTCACTGCACACACATACATGCACACACACAAGTAAACATATGCTTACACATTCAATTTTACTTGCCTAGCAGGCTACTTGTTATTCCAACATTTTTATGAGGTGATATAATTACTTTTAGTCTCATTTTGCATTTTGATGGTGAGAGTTCTCATATTACAGTTGATGGCATTATTCAATCCTCATTTACATATTTCACCAAATTTTTGTAAATATCTGTATAAGTTCCTAACACTAGATTGTATTGTCAAAGTGTACGTGTATTTTTTTTTAATTTGAGCGACACTGGTAATTATTTTGTCTTTTAATTGGTTGTATTTTAATTTGAATTTTTACTGTCTAAAGAAGTTTAGGTAACCATAACAAAAATATCATTGAACTGATGGCTTACAGATCGTGTTTCTCTTAGATTTGGAACTTAAAGACCAATATCAAATCAATGCATCCTCTGATGTGCAGCTAGATTGCTAGCTTCTTGCTCCAACTGCACACAGTAGAGAGAATGAGAGAAGCCTAGAGGATCTGTTGTAAAACAATACTCATCAAATTAATAAGGAGCTTTATCCATCTGCCCGACCTACCTCACCAGAGCCCCAACTATTACCACTTTCACGTTGAGATTTGTAACTTCAGCATGTGTACCTCACAGAAACACAGAAACATCCACCAATAGTTCAATCAAAGATTTTAACTCTGCAAGCTCAAAATGTGAGAAATGATTTTTTCATTACAATACATGTGTCACTGAGTGTGAGCTATTGGACATGATTTATATGTTTATTGAACTATTTGTATTCATTTTCTTATCCATAGGCTTTACTTAGTGGATCTTGATATTTATTTTCTAATCAAAGAATAGTTTATATAGACAAAGTAAGTAACATTAAAAGCTTGTTGGCTTTGTTCTAAAGTCAAATAAACCCATGGTATTTTTCCTTCAAGATTCTGAGTTATTTTTGGAAACTGGATATTACTGGAATTCTAAGCCTGGTATCACAGCGGCTGAGTCTGCTGATTCAGGAACCACCTTGATGCTTGAGTTCATCTAAAAGTGCCAATCAAAGTTCTACTCAAGCTATTTCTTTCAACTCATCCTCCAGACCACTGTGCTGAAGTTTCTTAAATTATATTTTTAATTTGTTCTTTGAAAGTTGTATGCATTTATAGATACATATATGTGTGTCCATATATATATTTTGGTCCTGTTTGTCTACCTTGATACCCTCCCAACTTCCTTTTTTCTTGATCTGTACTTTGTAATATAAATAGAGAGATTATATAACATATATGTAGTTTGTATATTTTATATACAGTATATAATAGATAGAAGGATACATATATAGATATTTCTCTAAGAATTTCATACAATATATTGCAATTATATTCACAGGCAATTGTCTTCTCATTGCTCCCAGATCCACCCTTACCTTTCTGCCCACCCCAATTTCTGCTTTTTGTTTTGTTTTGTTTTTTCCAGACAGGGTTTCTCTGTGTAGCTTTACACCTTTCCTGGAACTCACTTTGGAGACCAGGCTGGTCTCAAACTCACAGAGATCCGACTGGCTCTGCCTCCTGAGTGCTGGGATTAAAGGTGCCCGGCTAATCTTTTTTTTTTTTTTCAACTTCCTCTTTTATTTTGTTTTATTTTTTTTTTAATTTGATTATCTGTCAACTCCGTTTAGTGCTGTCCACATGCTCCTGAAACAGGGCCATCCAGTGAAGCATGCTCTTAAAATAAACTTACTCTCCATCAGAAGCCGTCAACTATCCATACCTCCTTTGTTAGGGTTGGAGGCTCATGAACCCCTTCTCACGCCATGCTAAAATGTTGACTGGCTTGATCTTGTGCAGGCAACTACAGTTGCTTGAGTTCATGAGTACAGTTGTCCTGTCATGTCCAGAAGATACAATTTGGACATCATGTATTTTTTTATTAGATGTGACCATGCTGTGGAAGGTAGGAACATCCTCTTCATGGGAAAGCAAATACACATTTTGAAATCATTGATGAGTCACTTTCTTAGTAACAGTGAATAGATCCCACTTAAATATCTCAGAACGTCTCACCCTCTGAAGTAATAATTGCCATCTCTATTATTTATTACATAAAACAGCAGTCTCTGGATATAATGGATTTGGGAGTATACTGACAAATCTGAACTATACTCTGACTCTAAATTTCATAATATTCTAAACACACTGCTGTTTTTCAAACTATTTGTGATAGAGAACAAGATTTTGTTTTCCTCTCAGTTACACATGGGTAATTGATCTAATTACCCATGATGAGTACATAGCTCATGCTGTGTGAAGTTCATCATTCAGGTTCAACAACATGAATTGGCTTTTAATGAAAAGAAAAAGTCCATTGACTATAGGCTCAGTCATCACATGGATGTGAAATTTCTAGAAAAAAATTAATATTTACAATGTTTATAATGACTCCATTCTGAAAAAAAAAACTGTACAGTGGTTCCTGTGTACAGACCACATTCTGCATTGCATTGTTCTATAAAATGTTGCCAAAGATAACTTTATCATCTGCACTAGTGAAAGATCGCATGTCATTATGGAGTTGAAAGTGAGACAGTCAGAATTCTGCCTTTATGATGAGGCAGGCTGAAACAAACAAAATGGCCATTCAAACATTTCATGGAAAAAGTGTTCCTCAAGGAATGTGATTGATAATAATAAACACGGAAGCTGCTGTTTGTTCTCCATTAAGCAGAGGAAATCTATTTTCACAGTTTGTTGTAGCCGTAAGCTTGACGCTTGTTGTCTTTATTTTTATTCCATGTTGTGGATGTTTAATCTTCCCCTTGGAAAATTACTTTTCATTTAATGAGACGTTTTGTTCAGTCTATTTGTAAGTAAAGCAACCATTCTTAAATAATTCGTATTCCTGTAGTTTCCATTTCACAGCTGATTTCCTTGTTGGTGGACCTACCAGTCTACATGACTTGATCGTCTTTCCAAACTTTCTTGAGAGGACAATGGCACACTGTCTGCTGAATGGAAAGCATTTTAAGTCTTTAATAGTTCAACAATTTTGTCACTAGAATACTTTTCCCAAAGTGCACAGATATGAGGCCAGTCTTCCTTGAAGAAAAAATTTTAAAATATTAAATAATACCAGTACCATCTGAATGTCTTGAGTAATGCTTTTAACTAATTAGAAAGATTATGTATAAAATACAGATCTCAAATTTGTTCCATTTACATGCATTCTGACCTATATAATATTTATATTGGCAAAAACATACTTTATCAACAGCATGAGTGAAAGATCACATGCTGTTATTGAATTTAAAAAATATATAGAAATCAGATTGTGCCTTCCAGGTAAAGCAAAGCTAAAACAAATACAAAGCAGACATTCAAAGATTTAGTTGGTAAAAGTATTCATTGAAGAATGTAATGAGTAAGTTAAAGCAGTTTTTGTTTCCCATTAAGTGGATGAAAACTAATTTTGCAGACTGTTGAAACATTTTCTTGTGGACACACACATGAATGTGTCAGTTTTTCCTCACTTTAAAATTTAGTTTTCTTGAATCTGTGAAATGGATCACCAGGTAGATGTGCTTGCAGTACAAGCCTGGTAATTCTGAGTTTCATCTGTGAAAGGAGGGAATCTGCTGCACAATGCTGTCCTCTAAACTCTGTATATACTATGTGTGTGCAGGCGTGTGCGTGCACACGTGCGTGCACACACACACACACACACATCATTCACACTCACATCATGTAGACACACACAGATATAATAATAACTATTATTTACATTATTTTTCTATTAATTTATTTTAAAAATAAGGTCATTCTCATTCTCTTTCTTTGGTGATATTTTTATCTAATGAAAACTATAAAGAACAAGGATCTCTAAAAGCAACTTTTCTGTGAAGATAATGCTCAATTTTCCTTAATAACAATTTTTTAACCTTTTGATGATCATCAAAAATTACCTCCAAAAATTCTGAACTCGAAGGGTTGTGATATCTCTACCTCATTGGTTTTGAGACAGCATAATCAAATCTCTCAAATCTTCTGAAATCATTTATAGTGCCAATGATGCTGGAAAGGGGTAAATAGGAATGTTTCAAATGCCATGTATTTGGTTATATGACAGAGAAAGCTCCATAATTAATAAAAATGGGTAAATACAGAATGGTCTGCTGACAATGAACGCTATGGCCTCTGTTCCGCATGGGATATATTTCTTCCTGAAAGTTGTCCCTTTCTTGAATGATTAGGAACCTTGTCTCTGAGTGATTCTGCACAGCCAAGCAGAAGGCCGAGAGCTGTTTTCTACTGAGTTTCACTATTCTTCTCTGTTAGGTCGCTTTCGGTTCCTGAGGGCTGCCATTACAAACTACCACAATCTGAGCTGCTTAAAACAACAATCATTTAGATAATTTGTCTTTCATAGTTTTAGAAGCAGTAAGTCTGAAACTAAGGAGCTAGAAGGCTCATGCTCCCTCTGAAGCCAGGAGGAAGAATCTCTCTTGTTTCTGTCTAGCCTCTGGGGCCCCTGGTTGGCAGCTGCCTCAGTCTGATGTCTGTCACATTGTGTTCTCTCTCTATGTTTCCAATGATCATCCATCACACATGCAGCTGTACATGGACACTAGTCATGTATGGATACCAGTCAGGCTTCAGCAACAGCCATATATGGGTCCCAGATGTACATGAGCAACATTCACACATGGACATCAGTCATGCATGGATACCAGCCATATACATATACCAGTTGTACGTGGCCACCAATTATAAATAAATACCAGCTGTGTACATAGGTACCAATAATAATTGGCCAAGGGCCTATCTGAATCCAATATGACTTTATCTTAAGTACTTATATTTGCAGTGAAATCTTTTCCCAATAAGGTCCTAATGTGGCATGTTTGGCATTAATACTTCAACACTGTTTTTGGAGGAAAGGTTATCATTCAACTTACATGAACACCTGTCTGACATTTTTGCAAATGCCAATAAATATTCTGATTGAAGTGATGAGTGCTATTATTGAACAAGTGTCTGTTAAAACTTGTAAATTTCCTGAGTGTAGTAACTCTCTCATGCACACATTTTCCTCTCTCATATACACACAACACATGCTCATCATAGGCTTATCAACCTATATGTTTTGTTTTCTTCTTATTGTAAATTGTAAAAGACATTGATAAAACATGGGTGATTATTTTTCCTTAGGTTGAATTTGGGGCTGACTTGGGGGCAGGATTAGAAATTTCCCTGTACATTGTCTATGATAACATTTATTATTCTAATTAAAACATTAGAGAAGGCATTATAATTATCATATTTTGTAGATGAAAAACATATAACTTATCTAAGCTTTACCCTATAAACTTTCAGAGTTTAGGGAACATGGAGAACACCAAAAATCAAGGGTAGTATATATGATATGATAAGCAATTTCTTTTCGATAAATTTGGTTGCATTTCAATCTACCTAAGCTAGTAATGTATTGAGTCAGTCAGTGTTCCCCAAAGCATGTGCCCCATTTTCATATGTTAATAATAATAAATTAACTTTTGACTACATAATAATAAATTGTCTTAATTTAACTTATACTATCATAGTTGAATAAGGTTAATTGAGGTTCCAGAATATATTAAGAGTTAAAAGATGTAAGCAACAAAACCTTTAACTAAAGCAATGACCATTTACCAGTATCAGTGATAAGATAATGATTGCTGTGTAATTACAGCTGTGTACTTGCAATTACTTCAACAAGCCTTATTGACCATCTAATAAGAAACCATCAATATGTCAGAGGTTGGTTGTCCCTGTATAGCCTTCACACTAAGACAGACAATGCTGCAGCTCTAAGGAATTCAGAGGCTACAGTAACAGATCACATAGACCATGACCTTCAATCACTGGGCTCTGCTTAGCTTCCTTGCATGTCACGTGCACACATCCATGCTACCATTAACTCTGCGTTGCTCATTCTCTTTCCTCCACATATCTTTTGTGTATTTCTCCAAAATAAGAGCAGACACTCTGTAACACACAAACACACACACACACATGCACACACACACACACACTTTTCATGATCGTTAAGATTGTTTCTTGAGATCATCTTAACACATTTTCTATGTGTCATAACTTTAATGAGTCCATAAATTTTCCTATATTTGAAATGTGGTCAACATGCAACATTATTGGAGATTGGGGAACACAGAAGCACCAGACTAATGAAAGAACTAATATTATCAAGAAAGCGAACATATCACCACAGGAATAAGAGCCCTTTTAAAACATGCATTTTATCTATTTTTCATGTTCTCTCATGTTACTATATTCTCTATCCCTCCAGCCCTCCCTCTCTCCTTCCCTCCCACTCGTCTTCTCTTCCTATCTATTTCTCTCTACCTAGCTGCCTTCCCAAACCCCAGGTCTCCCATTTCACAGCCTTCAACTTTAAAGTACAAAAGCACTCAATAAGTGCTGAGCCTACTGTCTTGAATTCCACAGTGTCTAGCAACATAAGCCAAGATTCATTATAAAATATTCAACCTGTGGTGTTCTGTTATAGGAACCTGAAATGGACTAGGTATTGCATTCATCACTATTTTAGGAGAAAACAGAATAGTCAAACGATATTCTTTGAGAAAACTATTTGCAAAGCTTTGGGGAGAGTGTAGGGAGACCATAGGTATAGTAATGTACTGTGCTGGGACCAGAAATTAGAGAAGATCAGAAGCATTCTCTAGTTTTGAAGCAAAAGGAAAATGACAATTAACTAAATATGTAAAAGGTGAAAGCTGTATATAGAAGCCTGTGTAACAAATTATATGAACATAGGTTAAAAAAATGTTTATGCAGAAACCAATAGGAGAAGAAACACTGTGACCTTATCTTTATTTCCCTCTCCCCAATCCAGTTGGCCATACTTAACCAGAATCAGGAGAGCAAGGGATGTAGTTCATTAGAGTCAGCCACCACGGACACAGAACAAGGTAGGGTAAAACTTTGTGAAAACATGAGAAGTGGATGTTCAGGGCAAAGAGAAGATCAACAGTGAACACTTGCCAGCCAGGTGGACAATTTCCAACAAGTCTGTGGAAGACAAGAACACAGATCCAGTATGGACAAATTTTCTCTCTCCTGAAATTACCCTGGAGTTATACCTTATCAATACTGACAGAATATGATAGCCATTGCAGATAAGACCCCCTCTGATGCCCACGTGTCGTCTACAATATTCTTTGAAAATTTTGGAGTGAGCCATTTGTGTGCCACATATCTGACAATGCTGTTCACGCAGGTCCCAGGATTGCCAAGGAGACTTTTGCCAAGAGACCCGAGAATTACTAATATTCTTGGTAAACCTCCCAACACATCTTCTGGTGTAAATTTTCCTCCACTTACTTTTTTCACAAGGGATCAAAGAACTAGCTTGTTTGCTACCAGACCTATGGCAAGAGAAGTGCCATTCTCTTGTAACAAAGTATCTAGCAGCACATATAAATTGCTCCTTGCCTTCTTTTGTCTCAGTCACTGCAAAATGCTACAGTTTCCAAAGCCCTTAATCGTAACAGCCCTGGGCTTTTCAGAGTCGCCTCTGACCTGCTTCCTTGTCCAGTTTCCATCCACCTTCATCTAAGTCCACGCTCTCAACCCTTTAATATACTTCTTCATGTTGTGGTGATCCCCAACTATAAAATCATTCTTTTTTTTCTACTTTGTAACTGAATCTTGCTGCTGTTATGAATCACAATGTAAATATCAGTGTTTTATGATGGTCTTAGGTGACCCTTGTGAAAGGGTTGTTTTACCCCAAAGGACTCACAGTTTGAGAACCATATGAGCTATAAGGATGATGACATCAAAACAGAGTAAAGATTCATATTCTGAGATCTAACATCACATGTATACCAATCTAGTTTATCATACATCTAAGTATTATACAACCAGCTAAAGAACACATATCCAGATTATGTAGGTGATTATGTAAAACATTATAGTAATAAAGATGACCCAGATTTATGTTTTGTGCAATCAAATTTTGGTATGGGTTAAAATGTGGCTACTGCTTTATACATTGTATTACTGAACCCAATTGGCCATTGACTTGCATCTGTTGTTATAGTTCCAAGCCTTATTTCAAAGAAAGAAAAATATCTCTTTGGGGAATTTCATTTTATATCCTATGACATTGAAAGTCTTTATGAATGTATTACAAGTATCACATATCAATCATTGTCAAAATCTTATCAACAAGGAAACTAATTTCTCAAAAAAAAATACTTTTTTCCTGAAGTGCTATCAGAATGGAGGATTATGTTAAAATAGCAGTCATGAAAAACATTCCAACTTTGTAAGCTCTAGACAATACATGCAACATATTTTGGTTTGGAATTGAAGTAAAATAGATTTAGCAGCTAGATACAAGTTTCACTTAATCTGTGAATGCATAGTATAAACATAGTGAGAATCTTACCTTTTTAGTGTTGTTTGTGATTTAAATAAAGGGTATTGTGTTCTTCCCTCCTCAGGTTTCTCACCATTATATCATGGACAATGTCAAAAAGCTTTCTTCATGAAGATGAAGTTAGAACAATCCATATATAGTCAAGAAATGTTTTAACTTCAATATAATGAGGGAAGCATTGAAAATTTATTAAGAACATTTCCTACTGTGTGTGTGTGTGTGTGTGTGTGTGTGTGTGTGTGTGTGTGTGTGTGTATTTGTGCAGATGCACACATGCCACAATGTACAATATGACGTGTGGAAGCCACAGGGCAATCTTAGTTATCAGTTCCCACCTTCCACCTTACTTTAGGCAGCTTCTCATCAGCACAGTGTATCATGCTATGCCGGCTTAGAATGGGCTTCCAGCGATACTACATTCTCTACCACCTACCCACCTTTCTATGGGGAAGTGGCTCTCCCCATTTGATTCCACTTTTACCTCATGTAGATTAGAGTGTACACCTCACCACTAAAGGACTGTTTTGAGTGCCAGTTCTGTTCATTAACCAGACATCCTGATCTAAACTCAGGCAGAAATTTGTCAATCACTTTATCTTTTTTCTGTCACTAAAAGAATCAACAAAGTTAAGGGATAGATCAAAGTTTCTATGTTTTCTTTATTAATTCTGAGGAGAATAATTTTTTTAGTGTGCCCATGTGGCACAGATATAAAACATTCCCAGTTTTCTTAAATTACTGTGGTTAGTGCAATGCTAATTGTAAGAATGCAGTTGTACTGAGAGGACTCAATTTCAGACAAAAAAAAAAAAAGGCCAACTCTCAAGGGACTCAAGATTTGCATAGACACAACTCTGATAGTTCACCAGAAGTAGAAACAACATCTAGTTGGGGAGTATTAAGAAAAGTTTTATGGCAGATGTAGCAATGAAGAGAAATGAACTGCATAATTATTGTCATCTTGGATTAAATTGGAAAGCTGCATTCTAGGCAGCAAATGGCATGAACATGTTTCTAGTCATTGACAAGTTGTGGGGAGGCACTCATGTTTGAAAACCATAGTGAAGTCAAGCAGTCATTAAACATCGTTACCTTTCTAGAAAAGGCAAAAGGGGCACTCCATTTGTTGAAACAGACTTGATGACAGAAATTTTGCTTACTAAAGGTCTTATCTTTGACCATAGAGGGGTTTCTAAGATGTGTACTACTTATGTAAATTCTATAGTTAGAGACATCATATTTTCTTGAACCCACCAGAGATTTACTATGTTTCAAAACATCAAATTCTAACAGAATGAGTATTTATATATGAAATGCACAGCTTTCCTGCACTACACAAAGAACACTTAGCATTCATAAGGGTTGTTTCCTGGAATATTTCTATCTTCCAAAACGTATTCCTCAGATTATTGTAAATAACACAAGGTCATTACCAGTAATTTTTTTATGTTTTTAATATTTTTTATTTAATTTTATTTTATTTTACAATACCATTCAATTCTACATAACAGCCACAGATTCCCTTGTTCTCCCCCTTCCTGCCCCCTCCCCTTCCCCCCAGCCCACCCCCTATTCCCACCTCCTCCAGGGCAAAGCCTCCCCCGAGGACTAAGATCGACCTGGTAGACTCAGTCCAGGCAGGTCCAGTCCCCTCCTCCCAGATTGAGCCAAGCGTCCCTGCATGAAGACCACATGAGAAAAGGAAGAAACAAAGTGGTAAAGAGGCCCACATTACCAGTAATTTTTAATCAAAGTTTTTTTTTCAAATTTCTGTACTAATGTTTAGTGAATATATTTACTCTTAATAAAAACCTGCCAATGAATGGTTTCCTTTTCTTCATATCATTTTTCCATAACAATACCCTATGTAGGGACTGAAATTATATAGATTATACAATAAGTTAAAAGCTATCAATAAAGCATTGATCATTTTGTAATATTTGTGTGCACACATAATTTACTGAAAAGACTATTTTTTTTAAAAATGTGTAAATAAAGTGCAATTTTCCCAGGATAGCTTCTTCCAATTACACAAGCTGAGACAATGCTGAGTTTGGAATACTGAACAGAACATGAAGATTCTAGGTAAAGCCAGCCCTTCCAGGGCATCCATGTTTACAGGAATATGTAGAGAGGAGCACTAGATATTGCTAAGTTTAGTCAGAGTTCTAAAATCTTCAGGATAAATATTGAACATGGCGTTAGTTCTAATATAAATGACCTTCTCTAAGGAACTAAAAACCTCTGAATGCTTGTTATTATTTATTTCACCTATGTACAGGAAGGTACATATTTTACACTTCATTCTAATTTATCCTTAATGAATTTTCACAATTAGTTTTTTGTTGTTGTTGTTGTTTATTTATTTATTTTGAAACAGGGTCTCCCTACATAGCCTTGGCTGTCCTGGAACTCACTATGTAGACCAGATTGGCCTCAGACTCACAGAGATCTGCCTGTCTCTGCTTCCTGAAGGCTGAGATTTGAGGTGTGTGCTACCAGGTCCAGCCAACAGATTTTTGTTTTATTTTGTTTTGTTGTAAATGTGCCCCAGCCAGTGCATGAAGGGCACCAGTTCTGTTTAAGATCGACAGTCATCTTTCATTAATTCTAGAACTGAGAAATCACACAAAAAGTAAAATAACAAACAACAAAAATGAGTGTAAAAGGGACTGTGTGTTTTAATAGTTAAGTTTAAAATAATCTTTATGATATATCAAATACAGGTCAAAATTAAGATAAATTCTGCCTTGGAAACTCATTCAGGATCATGATTAAACTAAATACAGAATAAAAGTGAACATGGAGGGATTTTTTTAAGGAATTGAAATTATATTGTATACTTCTCTATATCTGTGTTAAGATGAAGGAAATAACTACTTACTTCATAAGAATAAAATGTAAGGAAGTCATGTACAGTAGTACATATCTTTAAATCCAGCATGATGGAAGCTGAAGCATTAGGAAATCATGTTCCAGAACAGCTTGGGTTACAGAATGAGACTCTGTATCACCTGTCAATAACAAACATGAAAAAGATTTCAACATTGAAATGTGATAATATATTAAAATTCATCAAGATGTCTTCTCTTCACAACACAAGAGCAATATACAAGGAGAGATAATGAAAATTAGGAAGAAACTCAAATGGTTTCATTGGGGATAAACTGTTAACTTGCAGAGACTGAGAATTTAAATTACTTTTAAATGAGTTTACCATGAGTCACTGTGAAGATTCAATTGTAAGCATAGCAAATCGATGCCATATACATGGACATTGCTAGAAAATGAATAAGAAGTCCACGCTGACAAAGTTACTTTCTTCAAACATTTTAGTAGTTAAATTTTTAATTGACATATCCCTTAAGTAATGTGATATAAAAAAAAATAGAAAAAAGCCAGGATAAATGACTCACCAGGTAAAAGCACTTACCATGCAAGCTTGACATCCTGAGTTTAATCCCTGAAACCCACAACGAAATGAGAAAACAAAAAAATTGTCCTCTGACTTATACACACACACACACACACACACACACACACACACACACACACAATTATAAAAGAGAATCTGATGTTTAAAAATAAGTAAACACAGCCAGGCGGTGGTGGCACACGCCTTTAATCCCAGCACTTGGGAGGCAGAGGCAGGCGGATCTCTGTGAGTTCGAGGCCAATCTGGGCTACAGAGTGAGTTCCAGGAAAGGCGCAAAGCTAAAATAATCTTCGTCTAGGGATAATATTCTACTATGCTCATACACAATCTTGTCCTTGGAAATATTTGAAAACAGGAGGCTGTGGCTCTCCCAGGCAAGCCTCCATATCCTAATGTATATAATTCAAGCAAGGCAAGCTTGATGAATCCAGAGCTCTGTCACTGAATTCACTATGCAAACTTAGCTAGACTTCTTAATCTCTGTTGACCCTTGGTTTTACCTTTATATTGTAATTATGGTGCTATTAACTAGCATGCTAGGTGGCTGAGCTGAACATAGTGAAGAATCAAATACTTTTCTCCTGTATGTTGATTCTCAAAAATGGGTTCCATGAAGTGGTAGAAGAAATTGTGAGCTGTTTTCAAAACTACTGATGCTATCCTATTTGAATGATCAGGGAGCAAGCAGATTTCTCCGGCACCAAGATGGAAGTTCTCTGACCATGTTGTTCCCTCACTACTGTTATGATTTGGATATGAAATGCCACCAACTGACTATGATGGAATATGATCCCTCTTAAATCAGAGAAAAAGACAAACCTTTGTCAACTAAGCTGTTTTCTCAGAGTGTTTTATCATGCACAGGAAAAAAATAAAATAAAAACTAAGTCATATCCAGTGTCATCTCTTTTTCTAACCTAGAAAAACTTTCTGTCCTTTACAGTTTCAGAAAACTGTCGAAGGATGTCAGGCCTGGCTATATCCTCTCAAGGAGCACAAAAAGGGTGCTCACTCCATCACAGAAGGAACTCTGTTCTAGGACTGTGATTCTCAGTTCCTGGTTTCCTGAGAGTTCTACTATCAAATTGGTGGCTCTGGGGCACATGCCACCATTCAGCAGCTTCTGAGAGTGCTAAGAACCATGGTTGAGGCAGTGCTATTTTGATTTCCATAAAACATATGACTATGTGAGTCATGATTTTTGTATCACTTAAAAGCTCGAAATACGAGGTGTGCTCCATGAGTACAGTGTTCTAAGATGCCATTCACTTGAAGGTACCAGAAGAAAGAACCAGATCCATCTCAAGGAAGGCAAAGATTAATGAGCAAATGTAAGCTTTCACCTTTGTCCCAGCTTTTGGACCATCAAGGGCTTCTTTTTCTTGTTAATATAAAAGTCTTCTCAAGGTAAAAACTTAGAAAAGCTTATTAAGCTTTGGTTTATCAACTACCTCTTGTATTCTTTGACCCAGTCTGTATAATTACATAAAGGGAAACGTAAATGCATTAATCAAGGGCAGAATGAGCCTGAAAACTTTTCCTTTTGTCTTTCCCTGAGAACCATACAGAAATGTTTGTAGCATAAATCTTAAAAGGTTTTATTAATAAAAACAAACCTGAAGCCAGGTATTAGGGTGAACACTAAAAGCATTCATCAGAGAAACAAAACAAGCCACAGCCCACCTCACCTTGCCAACTTCTCAGCTGATCTTGTTTCCTCAAACTGGAAGCCTCTGAGTCCTCATCTGAATGGATCTCAGCTGAACTGTACTGCTCAAAAGCCTAAAAGCTTAAGAAGCTAAAGTTCCTGGTCCTCATGCCTTATATACCTTTCTGGTTCCTGCTATCAATTCCTGGGATTAAAGACATGTGTATTTCCCAAGCAAGATATGAGATCTCACTTGCTAGGATTAAAGGTGTGAGTCACCTACCATACTTGGCTATTCTCAGTGTGGCCTTGAACTCACAGTGATCGGGATGGATCTCTGCTTCTGGAATGCTAGGATTAAAGGCATATGCTACTACTGCCTAACCTCTATGTTTAATATAGTGGCTGTTCTGTTCTCTGACCTCAGATAAGTTTATTGGGGTGCACAATATATGAACCACAAGTGGTTGCTGTAATCTCACCCCTCCTTCCTATTGATTTCCAAAAATGAGCTAAGAAGGTTTGGAATTAGTTTGCAAAGGGTACTATTGCATGCATCCAGATGGGTGTATAGTTTATTTAAAGAACATTGATATTAAACATCTTTTGATCCATTTTCTATGCTGCCTTAATATAATTCTTTTAAAAACACAAAACATTTGAGTATTGAAATTTGAGAAACAAGCAACACATTGATGACATGAACTCACAATAATTAGATGGAGCTTTCATTCTATAGTTCTTCACATTTTATAATCATCATGATATTAACATAGACTAATTGTGTGTTTAAAATTATGTGTTTAAACTACACACTGGCATTGACTACCAATTAGGATAGATTCCAATGGCATGGATATTGAGATTGCAATAGCTCAGAAATACAAACCTTTTTTCTTTCTTTCTTTTTTGTTTGTTTGTTTGGTTGGTTTGGTTTTTCAACACAGGGTTTCTCTGTGTAGCTTTGCGCTTTTCCTGGAACTCACTTTGTAGCCCAGGCCTCGAACTCACAGAGATCCGCTTGCCTGCCTCTGCCTCTAGAGTGCTAGGCTGGAGAGATGGCTCAGCCATTAAAGGCTAGGCTCCCAACCAAAAATATAAACCTTTTAAGTCTTCTCACCATCCCCGCTTCATTAACACAAACTTAGTAGGTCCCTATTTAGAAAATTTAAGTTGTTGTGTATACGAATATCACAACTATATTTTTTGCAGGACATCATTCATTGAAAGACTCTACAGATTTGTTTTCACATGCACATTATGCTGCTCTCTTACTGTAACAACAATCATTAATAAAATAATAGACTTAGTCAAAAGGCGACACCCTGATCTTATCATTCCTCTATAGTGTTCAAAACCTTTCTAGACCAATTAATCTATTTTTAGAAATAATTTGAGGCATCAAGATATCTGTTTTTTCCCAATGAAATACAAGCTTCAATTTCTAAAATATTTATCATCTCCATTTCTGAATGTATCTTGACCAATCCTCTTTACCAATCATCTCATTCACTCAATCATTTTTAACTGCATTCAACCATGACTGATTCACACTACTAAGAAATGGTTTTAACTTTCTACTCCATTAAAAAGGACAAAGCTCTTCTGTCTTCCAGGATACCACAAACACATTTTTTTAACAAATATCTTTCTAATGAATAACATAAATCATGAAATTTTTTGTATGATTTTATTTCTGTACCATCCAAGTTTCTGTACCAATTTGTCTCCTGATCACGTTAGGTTATGTTATGCGGAGATAAGAAATGTGAACAAAGGCTAAATACATTAACATTTTCTTATGTGTCTTACTCCTTGCTTTTCTGTATCCAAACACATCACTTCAGGGCTGTGTTGCTGATTGTGACAAGGTCATCCAAGAAAAAGAAAAACTCTTGACTGGCACCAGCACCATTAGAAATATTAGACTTCTTTTAGATTCTCAGCAGAGTAACACTGGGCACTAAATTGGCACAGCTTTCTCTCTCTCAGTCCTTAGTGACATGTTATTTTCACTCTTGACCCATTCATTACTCTGAACTTATCTCTTGGTCTGAAAAAAAAAATGGACTTTAGTAAAAACCATAGGACTATTAATTGAGTAACAAGTACCTACCACATAATATATAAAACTGCATTGATCAATGCCTTTATATTTTCATTTAAGATTTCTTTAGCCCCCTTAGTTCTCATTAGGAACCTAGAGCTCATTGAATATGTTATTAAAATTCTGAGGGTTCCTTCTCCCTTGTAGGCTTTGAAAACCAATATAATAGAAATGTATTTATTTTTATTGATGAAGATCTGAAATTCATTTAACCTATTAAATGGATTGATAGCTGTAGCATGAATTGTTAGAAGGTCTTATTAATAAAAACAAACCTGAAGCCAGGTATTGGGGTGAATGCTGGAAGATCAGAGAAGCAGAACAAGTCGCAGCCACCTCACCTTGCCAATTCCTCAGGTGATCCTGTTTCCTCAGTCTGGAAGCTTCTGAGTCCTCATCCAAATAGATCTCAGCTGAACTGCTGCTCAAAAGCCTAAAAGCTTAACCGGGCTCTAGTTCCTTGTCCTCATGCCTTAAATACCTTTCTGCTTCCTGCCATTACTTCCTGGGATTAAAGGCTCTTGTTACTACGCCTAGCTGTTTCCAGTTTGGCTTTGAACTCACAGAGATCCAGACAGATTTCTGCCTCTGGAATGCTAGGATTAAAGGCATGTGTGCCACCATTTTCTGGCTTCTGTATCTAGTGGCTGTTCTGTTCTCTTACCCCAGAAGAGTTTATTAGGGTGCACAATATTTTGGGGAACACAGTATCACCACAGATAACTATCATTATATAATAACAATCAGAGAAAGGAAAGTCTTTAGGATATATTAAAGTAAATGAAATGTTGAGCAACAGTTTCTAGGCCTTAGTGCACTGAGATGGCAACAGTTAAAATACATCACACTCATTGAAATGTGAACACAAAGCAAAGCATGTTGAGACTGGCTACTGATGTATCATGTTAATAATAGATCACAATGTCTTTTAAAAGTTTTTAAACTTTTGAATGTCAACTGAAAATACTGAAGCAAAAGTTTAAAGCCCTAACCAACTCTAAACCCCATGCATAATTAATAATTATAGAATTATGGCATATATTATAGACATGAACATCGTGCAGGTGATTCAAAAAGAATTCACCTAACCAATGTGGACCTTAGCAGCAAATTATGCACAGAGAAAAAAGAAGTCATGATTCTCAGAGCTGGAAGATGAGTTTAGATATTGGGTCTCAGATAATGACATGGAAGAATAAAATTAAGGTTTTAATGTTCATGAAATTTGAAGAATGAATTTCTCACAATGGTAATCAGTCTAGTCACATGCTGTATTCGTCATTTGTGTAATATAAAGTTTTAAAAGAACACAAACACCTTACAGGTCCCCACATAATATGTTATCGTTGTTTCAGAAGTTTAGATAAAATAGATTTACCCAGATAGTTTTGCTTAAAAAGAGGTAATGTTACTTTTGAAATGATGCAGACCACATTGTTATAATTCTCTTTCAAATATCTAAAATATTCAGAGGATTAATTTTCTCTGATATTTTTTATCATAATAATAAGTTACTATTATATGTCCACCTGAAATGTCTTTGAGTAAATACCACAGTTAGGTTCTGTTACTTTATTTGGATACTTATCTTACAGTATTAGTTTATGTACTACTTACGTTCTGCTTATAACCACCCTGGTCATTTTGTTGGACCAATGTATTAAGTTTATTTAATCTAAGTTTGGTGAACATCATACTATCACTGCCTAGGCTCATATAAATTCACTTTGCATTTGAGGGAACAGAGCAGTTAATTCCTTTTAATATATTCTTTGTGGCCTTGTTTCTGTACTTTCAATTGCAAGACCTTCCCCTCTCCTGTGCTTCCTTCTTCTTTTTTCAAGGCTTTTCTAACTCATGACATTTCAGAATCCCACTTGAACATCCAATCTTCTAAGGCATTACTCTGTCTTGTGCAAAGTGGATTCTTGAATGCATTCAGCATTCAATTATCAAGATGTATGTTCTGTGAAATACCAAGGAGACCAAGATGATGTCATGTGTCAGAGCAATCTATGATGTAGTAGATGAGATTTACACCACTTGAAGATACGGTAAATTCTATAAAAAGTGGGTATTCTAAAGATGGAACTTTGTGAAGCATGTTCTCCATTACTGGAACCTCACTGCAGGTTTTTGTCTTTGTTATAGTAATAATTTTACTGACTTGTAAAGTACAGTGAAAAGGGATGGCTTCATTAAGCTCAATTGTAATGAAAGGCTTGTGGCTTTGACATTTCAATAATTAGTTCTAACAATTTATTGTAATCTCTAATTTCTTTTTATTATTTTATTATTGTAATTTATGTGTGTGGGTGTTTTGCCTACATGCATGTCTTTGCACAATGAGCATGCAGGTTATCTAAGGGAGCTAAAAAGAAGCATTGGATCTCCTGAGACTAGGGTTACAGATGGTTTTGAGCTACTATGTAGGTGCTGAGAGTTGAACATAGGTCTTCTGGCAGATTAGACAATGCTCTTAACCACTGAGCAACCCCTCCAGACCTATATCAAATTGCTGTAATAAAAATACAACACAAAATTTAAACATTGTAAGTATGCTAACTTCAGTGTTTTCTATACTCACATTATGTACAAATCGTCTCTAGAATATTTCTCTCTTGGCAACTGGGTACCTTTTAATGATGTGAATGAAAAGAGTTACACATTCTTTTGAGAAACACACAAGATATATATTAGATATTATACAAACACAAAATATATATGCATGTTATACACACACACACACATATATATATATATATATATATATATATATATATATATATATATAATTTCATCCCATGTAAGTCTTTTTTAGCACTATGTCCAATGTACATATCAGAGATTTCTGGTAGATATTTTAGTAGAGTGATTAAATAGATATATACTCAGGGTTGAGAAATCAAATGGATGAATCAATATAAAGACCTAAAGTATGTTCATAGCAGAAATTCCAAACATAACTGTTATAACAGAAAGGATCAATAAGATGTACAACCATTGTAAGACAGGTATATCTCACAGACTGTGGGGCTGAACCTTGCTGAATCAAAGAAAGTTCTAAGGTCTTATTTTATTAAAATACCTCCTCTATGACAAATATCTACAAAAAGTGACATCATTAAATCCAAGACCAGAGGTAGCAAATGAGGGCAAAAGTGAAGTGGATATTGAAATGCAACCCTGCTTCCTTCTAAAACCATTTCACCCCAACACTTCTTCCTTTAAACATTACTTAGTATTTCTTTTTTATTTATTTATTTTTTATTTTATTTTTTTTGGTTTTTTCGAGACAGGGTTTCTCTGTGTAGCTTTGCGCCTTTCCTGGAGCTCACTTGGTAGCCCAGGCTGGCCTCGAACTCACAAAGATCCGCCTGGCTCTGCCTCCCGAGTGCTGGGATTAAAGGCGTGCGCCACCACGCCCGGCTAGTATTTCTTTTTTAAATCTCAATTTTGGCTTTAATGTTTTAAAACACATTACTATTACAGACATTTAAAAGGAATGCTATAACTACTATCATTTCTTCCATTATGGTTATTATCCAATATGAAGGTAGAAAACACTAGTAATTAATTCTTCCTCTTCCCATTTCAATACTATTGAAATCAAAGTAAAAAGAATTTTTTTTTTAGGAAATTTCTTGTCTTAAAAATTTCTCACAGAACTCCACATAAGAGTTACACAAGAGGACTACTCAGATTCTGCCCAAATTTTTTGATTGTATCTTGGTGCCTCAGTTTGTAAGAAATATGATAAGAAGCTGGAGATGTAGCATCATAGAATTTGTATTTTAAAGAAATCTCTAGCTCAGAGTAAATGAAAGGAACAGGGAATCAATTATATGTGGGCATGTAATTTGAATAAATAAAAATTCCAGAATAATTGAAGCTTATATAATCAGGGTTGGAGAACGTGTCTGATAGTGAGTGACTCTATTTTAATATTATGAGTACAGTAGAACATGAAGAAAGAGCGTTATGAGATTGTAAAAGATAAATATTTAACTCAGATTGTGAAGTGTTGATGTACAATTCCAGACAAAATTATCACTGATGGTTAATTGGAAACTGAATTTAATTTGCCAGGCTAAGGCTGGAATTTAAATAAATTTACATTTGACCAATGTTACTTGAACTTACAGGTGACATAACCCTTTCATGTATATGAACTTAGTTGGAAATACGCAACCATGTATTAACAAACTCATGGGAGAATTCATGAAAACTTGAATAGCAACCATGATCTTTGTGTTTATTTTTATATACAACTCCAAAATTTACAGTTAAGTTTCATTGCTGTCTTCACACACACAAGATACAATGCACTTGCCACTTGACTCGCATTTACATACATAATAAACACATGTATATCTATGAGAGTCTTACACATGTACACAGGCTTCATTCATGTGTATATATACAGTATACCTTTTGACTCATGACAGGTTACAATGTAATAAAAAATACATGTTGAAAATACTATGATAATAAATGTATTAAATTGATAATACATGTATTTACCCTCTTAACTGGTTAGGATAGATAAATCTGTTCAGAACAGTCATCTAAAATTAAACATATTGTAATAAAGTGCTCAGAATTTTAAGGAATTTATGGAATGCTGTAGAATATCTGCTGTTGACTATAACTACTTTCTCACTGTGAACCGAATCTTGTTGCCATTATCCAGAATCACAAAATACTATCTATTATTGGCCCAGGTAAATATCGAAATCCAAATTTCTAAGTTTCTCTTTACATAATGCTTATCAATTTCATGCCACTAATATAGTCCCTTACTAATTAAAAACAGGAAAAATGATCCCCCTTTAACATGGTTCTCCTGGGGGTTTGATTAGAATATATACCTAAAGTGACAAGAATTCAAAGGAATTGAGGAAATGTCCACATAGAGAGTGTAAAACAAGGACTATAGGATTATATAGAAGCATATTATTAAGTATACAAAACAAGAGGCTACTACTAAATGTCAACTAACTTTAATATGGGAATCAAGGCCATAGAAACCTCACAAGGAAGGAACCACAGCATGTTCATGGCCTAATAAAAGGAAGATAGAAAATAAACTTTAATGTAAACTCTATGAAGACATATTAACTTTGTTACTACATCAAAAGATTAGAGTCAAACACTATCAGTATCACATGGAAAAAATACATGCAAGACATTAATAAAACATAAAGGTTAGTCCAATAAACTCAGTAGGAGTTATCGAATTATTGTGTCCTGGTTAAAATGGGTATATGAAAGAGAAATAAGAGGCGAGTCAACAAGAAGAAGAGAGTGGAGCTTTGCTTTGGGGAACAGTGCAAGTGGAGTTCTTACTTACACTGAATATTAAGGCAGTGTATTCTGTTTTGCTTAGTTTCCATCCTTATTATTTTATTTAAAACAAAGGAACCCTATTGAGCTAATTAAAAAAACTCACAGTACTAAAGTTGATAGAGTGTACAGGTTGTGGGGCAAAGCAGGGAAATCCTGTTATGAAGTACCTACAGGCTAGGAGAGATGAACATTTGGGCCACATGCTGTCATTTACAAGGGATTCCGGGCGATAAGGCACAAAGATCACTGTGGCAGAGCCTCGGGTAGGGCATCTGTCTGCTTGTTTTCTCCTTAGTGCCTGTAGGCTTTATGAATCTAGCCTGTCATACACTGCTGAGACCAAGAAGGAACGCTATCCTGGCATACAATGCTCCAAACAAAAAGGAACCCTGTCTCAAGTTGGGTGGAGATTGAAGACAGAAACATGAGGTTCTCTTCTGGCATCTTCATTCATGCTATCATGACACACATTTGTACACACACACACACACACACACACACACACACACGAACAGGCACAGTCTCTCTCTCTCTCTCTCTCTCTCTCTCTCTCTCTCTCTCTCTCTCTCTCTCTCTCTCTCTCTCATGTGTATGCATGCAAGTGTGCATGCAAAGAGAGGAAGGAGAGTGGGAAGTAAAGGAAGAGAGAGGGAACTAGAGAGAGGGGGGCTCCTCTTGTATTAGTATTCAAACAAATTGTTTCTGTAAATAGGTCCTGGATAATTTTTTCCCTAAGACACTACTTGTTTTTATTCAGATTCTGACAGTTCTCTACTTAGTATCATTCTCATTGCATCAGGATATATGGACTCAGAGGTCAGAAATTTCTGTCCTTTGGCTTTTTGCTCTATCCTAGTAGTTAAAGTGTTGTCAGAAGTTAAAATATTCAATATTCAATGGCTTTGTGTTACAGGATCATTAGAAAATTTGGAAACATAGTGACCAGTATTGTTACTTCCACATGATGAAATACTTATTATGTGATTTCACATACTTTCAATATTTGGAGCATACTTATTTTTTAATGTGGCACACTTGGTGTGACAGAATTTAAACAGGCATTCATAGCAAAATGCTGAAAGTCAGTGTGAGAAGTCTGTCTTCAGTTTACACAACCCTTCTTGTCCTGTCACTTCTGCAAATAACTTGCAAGCCTTTACTAATAGTTATAAAAATATGAGGGCTATTGTTTAAATGGGTATCATAAATGCATTGTTCATTATATGATTGATATGGGAATTTTAATATTTTTTTACTTTAGCAAGTAGCATTTGCAAAGAATGTTGCAAATGGGCGATTATTGTGTGGATTTAAATATTCTGGAAAAAGTCTAATTTATTTAGGCAGCCAAATAGAAAGAGAACTCAGACAGTAACATGACTCTGGTAAAACTTCTCTGTAATTCTAGTAAGTTCTGTTTAACATTTAATGCACTGCCTGGTTCACAGTACAGTAGTGCTTAGTATCCATCCCACTTATACTCTTTGTATATTCAATTGAGTTGCTAGAATACGTTATGAAGATTAAAACCCAAATGTAATCTATTTTGGGAACTATTCATAACCAGGAGCTCACATCTGCATAAATTAGAGCTCCAAAAACCATGTCATACATATTTTATAGATAAGCTATCTTTTCTCAATACAATTAAACCCACTAACTCAATGAATAAATTATATTTGATTTTTTGCCATTTTTGACCTATGGGTAAATATATATGTGTAGTTAAGTCATAATTTAGCTATGCATTTTTCTTGTTCATTTCCTACTTTATAATCTTTTCTCTTATTTGGCGAAATGAAGATTATGTGATGTGTGCTCAATGGCTCGTTGGCCAAATGTCTCATTTGAACAAACTGACAAGGGAGTATTTAAAATTCTAAAAGTGTCATTACTCATCGGGCCTAACAAGTTTCTGTTTCCATTTACTGTAAGAAACAGAAACTTGATTTCCTGTTGTGGATTCACTAGCCATATGGTAGTTCTCAACAATTTTGGAGGATGAGTTTAACATTCTGGCCACAAAAGTTGTCACATACCACAGGTCTGGCCATTTAGAGATTCTAGAGATAAATATAATGGAATCTAAAGCAACCCCTTGACCCAAGCTGACCCAATGGAAATCACTTATTGGAAACAAAATCTTTTGTTCCCAATCATATCAATAGCCAAATAAGTATGCAGTTGATGGGTGCAGTCTGTACAAAAGTCCATTGAAAATGAAGGTAATAAAAGGGAGGAGCCAATTACCAAGGCTGTTGGTTAGCTTTTTTTTTTATTTTTCTTTATTAAGAAATTTTCTACTGACTCCACACACTATCCAGAGAGACCCCCTCCTCCCTCCTCCCACCCCCCAGCCCTCTTTCCCAAGCCACCCCACATCCCCCAAATCGAGGTCTCCCATGGGGAGTCAGCAGAGTCCAGCACACTGAGCCTAGGGAGGTCCAAGCCCCTTCGCACTGCACCAAGGCTGTGCAAGGTGTCACACCACAGGCACCGAATTCCAGAAGCCTGCCCATAGACCAGGGACAGATCCCGATCCCCCTGCCTGGGTTCTAGCCAAGTAACCACCTTCCATAACCAGAGAGCCTAGTCCAGTCCTGTGGGGGCTCCACAGCCACCAGTCCACAGTTCATGGGCTTTCCACTAGTGTTGCTGGTCATCTCTGCACATCCTCCCATCATGATCTCCACGTCCCTCGCCTGCAGTATCTCTCCTCTCTCTCATTAATTGGATTCCCGGAGCTCAGCCTGGTGCCTGGCCTTGGATCTCTATATCTGCCTCTATCAGTCACTGGACAAAGGCTCTATGATGACAGCTAGGTTATTTGCTAGGATGGTCACCATAGTAGGCAGGTCTAGGCACCCTCTGGACCACTGCCAGCAGACCAAGGTGGAGTCAACCCTGTGGATTCCTGAGAGACTCTCCAGACCCTGCCTCTTCCTATTCCCATGATGTCCTCATCTATCATGGTATCTTCCTCCCTGCCCTCCACTCTGTCCCTGTTCCAGCTCAACCCTCCCATTTTCCTATGCTCTCATCCCCCACTCCTCGCCCTCTGCCACCCCCCCACACCCAGTCCACTCATGTAGATCTTATCCACTTCTCCTTCACATGGTCATCCATGTGTCTCTCCTAGGGTCTTTTCTTGTTAGCTAGCCTCTCTGGAGTTGTGGGTTGCAGTCTGGCCATCCCTTCCCTCCCATTTAGTATCCACTTATGAGTGAGTACATACCATGTTTGTCCTTCTGAGTCTGGGTTACCTCACTCAAGATGATATTTTCTAGTTCCATCCATTTCCCTGCAAATTTCATGATATCATTGTTTGTTTGTTTGTTTTTTACTGCTGAGTAGTACTCCATTGTGTATATGTGCCATATTTTCTTTATCCATTCTTCAATTGAGGGACTTCTAGGTTGTTTCCTGGTTCATGCTATTACAAATAATGAGCATGTGTCCTTGTGGTCAGATTGAGCCCAAGAGTGGTATAACTGGGTCTTGAGGAAGACTTATTCCCACTTTTCTGAGAAACCTCCATACTGATTTCTAGAGTAGCTGTACAAGTTTGCATTCCCACCAACAGTGGAGGAGTGTTCCTTTTGCTCCACATCCTCTCCAACATAAGCTCTCTTCAGTGTTTTTTATCTTAGCCATTCTGACATGTGTAAGGTGGTATCTCAGAGTCGTTTTGATTTGCATTTCCCTGATGACTAAGGATGTTGAGCAATTCCTTAAATGCCTTTCAGCCATTTAAGATTGTTCTGTTGAGAATTCTCTGTTAAGCTCTGTAGCTCATTTTTTAATTGGATTGTTCAGTATTTTGATGTCTAACTTTTTGAGTTCTTTATATATTTTGGAGATCAGCCCTCTGTCAGATGTGGGGTTGGTGAAGATCTTTTTCCATTCTGTAGGTTGTTGTTTGGTCTTATTAACCATGTCCATTGCTCTACAAAAGCTTCTCAGTTTCAGGAGGTCCCATTTATTAATTGTTGCTCAGTCTAACAGTAAAACCCCATTGCTGAAGATACCAGTTACTTATATATCATCAAATGGAGAAATTGAGATGTTGCCCAATTGAACTACAAGCTTCACCCCTATTGACTAGAATTCATGATGCCACAATGTACTTTTATCTCCACCAGAGAAAATTAAGCATTATTATCACTCCAATACAAAACATGCAACCTACAACAAAGACCTGTCTGTAAGATGTACTAGTGCATAAATAGCACCAATGTTTTGTGAGTATCCAACCACCTTTTGATCAGACTTAAGACCCATCCCATGAGATCAAACACATGATAGATGCTGCTAAATTGACCAGGATCCTGAGGCTAGATAGGTCATGAGACCCAGGGGATAGGAAAAAAAACCTAATACTATTTATCTGCTGAAGGAATATATCAACAAAATGATTCCTAGTGACATTTTGCTATGGCCATAGATTAGTACCTTGTTCAATCCTCATCATAGTAGCTTCTTGCAGCAAATGCTAATTAATCAAATTCTCACAACTGTAAATTTTGCAGAGTGAGAGATTTTGGATTACTTGTCTCTAAATGGGATATCTGTATCAAACCTCTCTCCTTAAGGTTCAGAGATCTATGTGGAAGAGTAGTGGACAGATTGTAAGAGCCACAGGTGGTAGATGACTCCAAGAAACAGTGTCTCCCAGATGCAATAGGTCTGCTAATCATAGGAACTCACAGAGACGGTGACAGCATGCATAAGGTCTGCAGAAGTTCACATTGAACAAAATCCTAGCATGTAGAAGGGGAAGTGGACACAAAGTCCCACCACTAATAAACAAAATATTTGAAACTGATACCTATTGGGAAAGGGAAAATTAATTTTGTCTAGTGGAATGTCAGTGGATATAAAAATCTACATTCCAGAACAGGTCCTTTGCTCAGAAGTAGTTGAACAACAAAAATGGATTACACATGATTTTTGTATTTTATGTCATGCTTTTCATTTGTTTTGATATTCACTTTTTAAAAGAGAGAAAAAGAAAGTATGAATTTAGGTGGGTGGGGAAGCGGACAGGGTCTGTGAAGAGTTGAGGGAGGGGAAAGAATATGATCAAAACATGCTGTATCTGTTGTGCTTAACCTCACCACATGCATTAAAACACTTAGTTCCCAGACCTTAAACTATATATTGCTATGGGACTGTGTGTGCTATAGAATGCCATTAGGTGGCATTAATGGCCAAGTATATGGCCACACGAAGACATTTTAAAAGGGATTTAATCCTGTAATAAATTCTCATTTGTTTTACACACACACACACACACACACACACACACACACACACACACACACACAAATTTCTAAATGAATCCATAGGCAGAAATCAGAGGTGGAGAAATGTTACTATCTCTGGCTTCTATGTGGTCTACTGTAGTTATACTTCCCCAATTACTACTCTTCAAGCATGGAGGACCAGCTTCCTCCTCCAAGGCTGTGCACTATTTGTTGTTTTAGCTATGATTGCACTCACTAGGCAAGCTTTAGCTGTTCTCTCAATTCAGCCAGATCATTATTTAAACTTCATAGTTAGGTTTTCTGGTTTTAATAGTGAGTACACTGATGCCCCTTCCCATCATGCTGAATGGATTCTTTGTTTTTAGGTAGTTAACAACTTGTATACAAAATATAAATGATGTACTAATATGATATATCTATGTGAGTTTGTGTGTATTGAAAAAAACACCAATATGCCTTTTCTGTGTATGCATCTAAATATTTCCTGTACATTGACTAATATAATGAGTAAACATTGTTCCTTTCATCTTTCACTTAGTGCACTTCAGAAGTTCATTCTTGCAACAGACACAAAACTTCGTTTTCCTTAATGAGTGGATAGTATTATATATACAAAATAAAATTTGTATTTCTTTTCATCTATAATGGCTATTTGCATTATGTAGTTATTTTTGTCTTTGATTCCCCTTTTAATCAATCTAGCTGAAGCCTTGCCAATTGCATAGATTTGTTTTAAGAGTTAACTGTTAGATTTGTCCATTTGGCTAAGTACAAAGCCCATGATATCTTCGCTGCCAAGGTCATGATAGGATTTCTCTATTTCACTCTTCTTTTTAACATTGCAGATGAAAAAATTACAAGGTTCTGCAGTTGCCCATTTTAAATGTCCTTCTACAATTAACATTTTCTTATAGAGGTAATATTAGGATTATTTATCTTAAATGTGACTTTGTTTCAGCCACTTCCAGATTTGTCTCTAAATAATGTTGGTTGCAATTCAAAATAATATTGTGCTTAGAAAAAAGACCTAATAGTTTCCAGTTTTAATACAGTTTGAATCTTTCTTCCAGTGTTTTTCAATTTCTGATATTTTGTTGGCTCTCTGGATACTCTATTTTATTGTTTGCCACTTTTATTAGGTTATTAAAACTCATTTTGTTCTCCTGAATTTAGGAGAAGTACAGAAATGTGTACCTTTTTTGAATCTCTCACTAGTCTTATATTATTAATTTATATTTTCTTGCTGCCAACATTTTCTCCATTATGATTATCTTAAATAATTCTAGTATTGGTGGATTTTCAATTAATTACATTTTATTTATAAAGATGAGATAAACTTAGATAACAACTATATTCTATTTTCATTTTTAAAATTTTTTTTTATTAATTTTACATAACGAACACAAATCCCCTCTCATCCCTTCTCCTGCTCCCCTCCAGCCTCCCTGACCCTGACCCATCCCCACCCCCTTCTCCAAAAGAGTAAAGCCTTTAGTGGGGTGTCAGTAAAGTCTGGTACATTAAGTTGAGAAGGACCAAGCCTCTCCTCCCTGCATCAAGGGTGAGCAAGGCATCCCACCATAGATAATGGGCTCCAGAAAGCCAGCTCATGCACCAGGGATAGATTCTGATGCTACTGCCAAGGTCTTCTCAAACAGAACAAGCTACAGAACTGTCTCTCATATGCAGAGAGCCTAGTCCAGTCCCATGTAGGAGGTTCCACAACTGTTGGTCTAAAGTTCTTGAGTTCCTATGAACTTGGTTCAGTTGTCTCTGTAGCTCTCATCATTATGAACATGACCCCCTTTGCTCATAGAATTCCTCTTCCCTCTCTTCCACTGGACTCCCAGAGCTCAGCCTGGTGCTTGGCTGTGGATATCTGCATCTGCTTCCATCAGTTACTGGATGATGACCTAACAGATATGTTCTTATATAAATGCATTCAGTAGTAAATGCTAACTTAACAGTAAAAATAAAATTATTTTAGAAGTTAGAATGTCATCTGATTTTATACCCAAGCACAAGTGTTATGACATATTAGTTGTGGAGCAATATAACAATTTTTATTTGTTAATGATAAGATGTGACAACTGAAATATGTAAGAAGAATATGAAATATATGAAAAAGTCAAAGTTTAAAATTTCCTTTTAAATTGTCAAAAAAAAATACACCTGAAACCCCAATAAAAGGAACATGGAACAATTGCTTACGTGCCTCCAAATGACTTAATAATATAAATAAAAATCCTAAAACTGTATGTATGAGAATGTACCATTTTTCAATACCAGAAATGTGACATTATAAATATTGGTACATTATGTGACAAAGCTATGTTGTTCAATACAAAACATTCTTTCTGAATTCCTTGGTTCCATTTAAGAAATATAAATACAAATAGGTATTCAAGTGTTTTGATAGGCTTGTGTTCTTTCACTTTTCTGTGCTTTCATAGTCACAGTACTGTGAGAATAAGGGAGTTCCATACTTATGTTGTCTTCAAATATGCTTTCTCTTTTTACTCTGTGCAAAGTCACTAAAAAATAAAACCAAAAAAGAACACTTAAGCTTTATTTAAACCTGCTTCTGAAGTGTAACTCCAACTGAATGAATTATCAGTTTCTTCCTCGTGTGACTGACAATTCATTCAGTACAGGGACAAAAGCAACAGGTTCACCATTAGTTACACTGCTGGAATACTTGAGTTCATCTGAATTTGAGGCCTAATTCTAAGTGATGGCCGAAAGCCATTAACTTACCTATATGACTTGACATATCTGGGGGAGAGATCATGGTAATGTGCAAAGAAAAGTTGTCTTCAACCTCACAAGAAATTCAGAATTATGGCTGAATAGATAATTTAGTAATTAAAATAACTTGCTGAGGACCCAGGTTCAATTCCCAGTATCCACATCTGAGTGCTGACAACTGACTGCCACTCCAGTTACAGGGCATCAGACCCCTTCTTCTGGTTTTGATAGGCATTGTAAGTAGTGGTGCACAGACATACATGCAGTCAAAACATCATATATACAAAATAAAAATTAATAAATCTTTTAAAAATGCAGAACTACTTTAGAACCCAGACCAAATTAAGACATTATATGTCCATTCAGAGGGTAGACAACTCTGCAGACAAGCACATTAATAAAATAACAATATCTGTTCCAATATAATCATAGTAAGCACAATGAGATAATAATGCTATAGTCCTCAATTCATTGAACAACACTGCCTGCATCCCTTAGACATTATAATTATTAGTGATCATATAAAGGGATGTCCCCATTAAATCCATCCCCTCAGGTCTCAGGGAAATCCATGGAAGAGGAGGCAGAAAGAATGTAAGAATCCAAAGGGATGGAGGACTTCAGGAGAACAAGGCCATCCAAATCAACATGTGCAATGCTCATACAAACTCACGGAGACTGAAGCAGCATGTGCATGGGCACAAAGGTCAGTTCCAGGTCCTCTGTCTATATATTACAGCTTTAAGTTTAGTGTTTTTATAAGATTTCTGAGTGTGCAAATGAGTAGGTCTGATACTTGTGCCTTCTCTTGGGCTCTTCTTTTATTTTTTAATTAAGAGATTTTTCTATTTGTTTTACATATCAACCATGGATACCCCTGTCTTCCTTCCTCCTACCCACCAGCCTTCCCCCAACCCAGCTTGAACTGTTTAGGGGGCCCCCAGGCTGTGAGACTGGGACCTGTCCTTAGTGCACAAGCAGGCTTTTTGGAACCTAATGCCTATGCTGAGACACTTTGCTCAGCCTTGGTACAGGGAGGAGGGGCTTGGACCTGCTCTTTGTCTTCTGTAGGTATGTCCTGCCCAACTTTGATGTGATAGATTTTTGTTTTATCTTGTTATATTTGATTTTGTTGTATTTGAATATTGTGTCTTAGAAATCTGTTGTTTTCTAATGAGGGAGAAAAATGGGAGTGGATCTAGATGGGAAGGAAGTGGGAGGCACTGGGAACAGTAGAGGGAGGGGAAACCACAATTGGGTTATATTATGTGACAAAAGAATCTATGTTTAATGAAAGGAAAAAATAAAGGAGAGATTAACTGCCACTTAAAAAAATTCATAATTATTGCTCATCACAAGTATTTAACACCAAAGAATATAACAGAACCAAAGAAACATTGAAACATACAGTTCCAAAACAATAGGTTTCAGGTAATACATACAGGTAGATAATGTAGGCTAGGGGTTATCAGCTCTCCCTAAGGAACTATCACACTGCTGTGCTGTTTTCCTTGTTTGCTTAGTGAGTAAAAACTCACAAAACTAATTTAGCCATTTTACATATGCAACTCCCTGGAGTTTAGTACATTTATGATTTTGCTCAGTTTTCTTTCTGGCATTAATTAATCTCTCAAGCCTAAAACATTTTGATTAGCCACCAAGAAACTCCAGTAGCTTTTAAGTAGTCACTACTCTCCACTTTCTCTCTCCAGAGCCTAACTGTCACCATGTGCTTTTTGTATATATTCATTTTCAGATAGGTAGTCTCTATCCATTGAGTTGCATAATGTATACTTTGTTCCTGACATCTTTCATGTAGTGTGTTTTTGATATTCCTTTGTATGTGCATGTGCATTTGTTTCCCTGTGCGTGTGCGTGTGCGTGTGTGCGTGTGTGTGTGTGTGTGTGTGTGTGTGTGTGTATGAGTGAGTGAGAGAGAGTGAGCAAGTAAGAGAGAGAGGGACAGAGACAGAGAACTTTACTTCCTTTTGTGGGTGGATAATATTTATTTCATTATGTTTTTATTTTGTAGTCTGTATTTGTTTCATCTATAATAACCACTTGGACTGTGGGATTATTTAGATTTTCAGTTCCCTTTGAATTAATCTAGCTAAAATTTATCAATTTCATGGAACATTTTGAGAGCTAACTATTGTTTTTCTACTCTGTCTTTTTAAAATCTCTGCTCTAATCTTCACTCTGTTTTTCCTTTTTCTGTCCTTGACAATAATTTTTTAATATTTTTCTGGTTCTTTACTGTGTCATGTCAAGTTATTGATTTAACATTTATCTTTTTAATGAAAACATTCATAAATGCAAATTTCCCTTTAGGCTCTACTTTTCCAATATTCAGTAAGTTTTGATATGTGGCATTTTTCTATCATTCATCTTAAAATATTTCCAAATCTTTCCTGATTTATTCTTTGACCCATTCATTGATTGACTATTTTGTATGATTTCTACTTCCTTGTAATTTGATGTTTTCTTTTGTTATAATTTGCAATTCAGTTCTCTTGCTACTAGGAAAAAACCCAGTAACATTTTAGTGTTCTAATGCTGAGACATGTTATCTTATGTAACACAGGACTCATACTAGAAAATACCACCTGTACTCAAAAAATGTATATCCCTCCATTTAGGAGCAGAACACTCTTTGATAGGGATAGATGGGTTCAAACATTCATCAAGAATTCTATAAACTTATTCAGCCTTTTTGGAAATCAATATGACAGCTTCTCAAAAAATTGGGGAAAATCTACTTTAAGACCCAACTACACTACTCTTGGGTATATACCCAAAGGATGCTCAATCATACCACAAGGACATTTGCTCAACTATATTCATAGTAGCTTTATTTAGAATAGCCAGAAGCTGGAAACAACCTAGATGTTCCTCAATTAAAGAATGATTTTTTTTTTTTAAAAAATGGTACATTTACCCATTGGGGTATTAGTCAGCTGTTAAAACAATGACATCATGAAATTTGCATGCAAGTGGATGGAACTAGAAAAAAATCTTACTGAGTGAGATAACTCAGACACAGAAAGACAACCATAGCATGTACTCACTTAGAAGTAGATATTAGCTGTAAATAAAAGGATAACCATGCTACAATCCACAGACCCAGAGATGCTAGGTAACAAGGAGGGCTCAAAGGGGCACACGGGGGTCTCCTTGTGATGAGAAAATAGAAGAGATTTCCTATGTATACTAGGGTAGGTGGGTATGGGAACATGAGGGATCAGGTGGTGGAGATGAAGGGGAGAATACTGATAGAGACTACTGAAAGGGGGCGGTCATTTCAGGATCAAGTAGAAACCTGGTGCAAGGGAAACTCCCAGGAATCTAGAAGAATGACCCCAGTTAAGACCACTAGCAATGGGGAATATATAGCCCGAACTGGCCATCTCATGTGACCAGGCAATAGTTCCAGTGGAAGCACTGAAATGCCAACCAAGCCACATGACCTTCCACCTATAGTCTGTCCTGCCTATGGTATATGCTGGGACTCATGCCTAGCCCAGTTGTAATCAGAAAGGCTTCATCCAGCAACTGATGGAAAAAGATGCAGAGACCCACAGCCAAACATCAGGCTGAGCTTGAAGGATCATAGGAGCCAAAGGGATCAAAGACATAAAAAAAAAAAAAAAAAAAAAACAGATTTAACTAACCTGGCCTCATAGGAGCTCACAGAGCCTGAACAAACAATCATGGAGCCTGCATGGGATTGACCTAGCCCTTCTGTGTATCTGTGACAGTTGTGTAAACAATACTAAGTCTCTGTGCGGTTATTTGGGAGCAGGTAGCAGGAAAGAGCTGACCACTGGTTTGATGAAAAAGTCCACATACAAGGAGTGGATTTGTGAAGGGGATGGACAGAGGAGGGGTGCATGGGAGAGCGTGAGAGGAGAGGAGGGAGGGGAAACTGCAGTCAGGATATAAAATAAATAAATATTTCTAAATGTTTAATTAATATTCATTATTTTATTGACATATATTAATGGTTATCAATATTATAAATAAATGATAAATATAAAACCAAACAAAAAGAATTCTATTTATCCATTGATCTTTTGTTAAGCTGTTCTATTATCAAAGCTGTGATAATAAAATGTGTCATTGTTATTGTAAAATTATCTCTCCTTCAGTTTTAAATTGTTTATTTTATTAGTGTATATTCTAAAGCACTTGTCTTAGATATGAATGGGCATATATGTAATGTACATTCTTCTTTCTCAATTCACATAAGAATTTTATTTAAGAAAAAGATATTATTGCTTTACCAATTATTTAACTAGAGTTTTAGCAAACTTAACCACTGCAGAAAATAAAGTAGAACTACTTGATCTCTCTCTGATAACACTTAATAAATTGACCTTTTTGATTTAAAATCTGTTCTTTATAATATCAATGTGCATAACCCAGGTCCTTTGTGGCTATTTTGGAAGGTAGCAATTCTTAAATTTGTAATCATTGTATATCTTGAAAGTCCAAAAGTGTTCCTTAAAAATAGTTGTACCATGTTTAATTGCACATTCTTCAAACTGTGGGCTTTTAGTAGGTGAGAGTTGTGTAAATTTTTAAAGAGAATTTGATGACTTATCTTCTTTTGTCTCTTTTTGTTGTTGTTATGTGTTTCCTGTATTTTTTCTCACTGTTCCTAATTAATTTTATTTTTCTACTAATTTTTATTGTTTCTTCTTTTCATTTCTTTCTATGTATTTGTGAAGCTATTTCTTGCAGGTTAGCCAGAAACAATAGTTATTTTTTTAATTGTTAAATGTAAAATTTAATTTTGAAATTTGAAATTTAAATAAAATTCAGTTGTATAAACCTATTAATAGTGTATCATTGAAATAACACATAGATTTAAAATGATTTATTTAGTTTTAATTATGTGTATACTTGTGTGGGTTTGCTCATGGGTTCATGGGCCTGTGAGGCCAGAAGAAGTCAGCGAATCCCCTGGAGTTGCAGGCAAGAATGGACTGCCAATATGAATGCTGGGAAACAAGTGCATAATCTCCCTCTGCAAGAGAAGTATGTGCTCATAGCTGCTGGGCTGTCTCCGGACCCAAATCATGGATTTTTTTTTTTTTTTGCTTTTTCCACAGTTCCACTCCCTCCACTTTTCCCAGCCCTCCCCCAACATATACCTCACCTCTCCTCCAGACTCACTCCCCCTCCATTTCCCTTCATAAAAGAGCAGGCCTCCCAGCAATATCAACGAACTGATCACAGCACAACAATAACAATAAGACTAGGCACAAAGCCTCATATCAAGGCTGGACAAGGCAAAAGTGGGTCCCAAGAGCAACCAAATGAGTAATAATATGTAGACTGTAAAAATATGAGAGCTAGTAAAGATCATGTAACACATAATTCAGTGAAAAACATAGAGACTGGCAGTGCAGTTTGCTATCAGTGGCTCACAATATGAACAAGAAAATGTGTATATAGGTAGTTCTAATGAACCAACCTTGAAAAAAATAAGATCATAGTAATGATAACTGTTTGGAGTAGAGAGTGGAAGAACTTAGGATTCAAATATGGGCAGAAGACCTGCTGTTCATACTACAAAACTCTGGATCATGTGATATTGACATATCACTTAAAATAGTGCAACTAATAACAAATACCAAACTCATCTGTCCTAAAATTCCATGTGTGTGAGTATAAACAAAACTTTTATTAATTTTCTTCTTTGACATTTTTGTCTGTGAATACAAACATGAGTCTATATAATGCATTCTAGTATAATGCAGTCTAGTTATCTACTGCTCACTCTAGCCATGCCCCCACAAACCAAAAATTCACTTCCCCACATTCACATGTTTTATTTTTTCCTGTGTTATGATCTGCTGGGTGTGCTTATAGATTTGGAAGTATCCTTTGAGCCTGTAGGACTTACCTGTGGGTATACAAGGAAAGACAATGAAGGCATCTCTTCCATAACCCATGAGAATCCAACAGTTCATCTGGAAGTGATACAGTCTTATGTGTCCCTCCCTAGTCCATAATTGACTGATGACTACTTTAGGTTTGTGTAGAAATATTACTAGCAATTGCAGTTGCTAGAAGACTATGATCCCAATGACTGTTCATGCCCAAGAGAAAGCATTTCTCAAACTTTCACCTCATTTTCTGGCTCCTATTAATTTTCTGTCTGCCTTATCATCTGGGGGTGTTTCCAGATCCCTACAGTGGGTGGTATAAATGCCTTGTTTGGGGCTAAGCATTCAATAATCACTTACTTATTTTCAACATATTGAGCAGCCATGATTTCTGTATTCATTGGAGTTTATTGCAAAGAGACACTTCTCTGGGTAAGGCTGGAAGTAGTATTTCTCTGGGAGAACAAACATAAATATTTATGAGACGTTGGGTGTCATATCACTTTAGATAAACAACTGATGTAAGTTTACCTCTGAGCCTAAATGCCCCCAAATACATTTTTAAAAACTGGATCTATAGTAGTATGCATGAATCCCATTCTGTGAACAGTGCCTAAAATCCTTCCACATCTTCAAATCTGCTACAAAAATTTTCTAGTAAATTTTCATTTCAGTTTTTTTCATTTTATACCTCCAGAATTTCTGAAATACTTGATACTTTTGTGTATTCATTACCCATTTACTCCTTCCAGCTGTTCTTACATGATTTGTCTGTTGGAAAATACTTCATTCCACTGATCATAACATTTTTACATAGTAAGTATCATGCACATATTTATTTAAGGATATTTTCTGTTAATTTTTTTCTGTGTTTGGGTGAAATTTTCTTTATTCTTTGAATTTCCTATTTTTGCAACAAACTGAACTTTTTCAACATATTTAATTTGTTTTTAGTTGACACATTAAAATGTAATTGTTGTGGGATATTAGTTCCCACTGACACTGAGACTGGTAATAAAGTGTCCCTTGAATCAGAAGGCAGAATCAGCAATTGGCTGACCAGAATTAGTCATAGAGGTTTTGGAGGACCCTGATGGCAGACATGGGAAAATATAGGAAGAGGCTTAGAGAATTTCATGGCCCTTTCGATCTGGGAAGCGTGGAAAGTTAGGGCCAGCTGATCATGCCTCTGTTGATCTTTGGATATATCAGAATTTTACCCCAATATCTGACTCCTGAGTTTTTATTAATAATAGAACAATGTAAGTAAACACACCACATAATAACTGTACCTATTAATTTGATGAGTAATGTTTTGATGCATGTAACCATTGTTCAGTGTTTAATTTGACTAAACATGTTTTGCAAAATCCTTCCTTCTTCAATTTTTGCATGTGCATTGTTGTCATTTCTAATTACTCTACTGTGAGATAGAATACCCAAACTCCTAAATTGAAGCTTAGTAAACTTGGTACCCACTGATCAAGCTCTGCCACACCCCATTATCTTTTGTCACTCTTACCAAACACTGCTCACCATCATTCTATCCTCAATTTCTATCTTTTAGAGTCTATAAGATCAATTTTATTAAAGCTGTACACTAGGAAGATCTATTTGTTCTTTTCTTTCTGTGTGATTTACTTTATGTTGCATCATGATCTTCAGCTCCAGCCAAGTCACTACAAATGACAGGATTCTATTAGTAACAATGACTGAATACAATTCCACTATATACATGTACCAAGTTTTTTTTTTATTCATTCATTAACTATAAACACTTCAATTGCTTCCATTTCTTAGCTATTGTGAATAGCACCCTGAGGCACATGGGGGTACAGATGTTTCCTTAACATAATGATCATGTTTCTTTTAGAAGTATACCTATTACTGGAATTGTCAGATCATTTGGTAGCTCTGTTTTTAATTTTTCAGCAACTTCCACATTGTTTTTCATAATGACTGTACTTACATCCGTACCAACAATGTGGAAGGGGTTCTTTTCCTCTGAGTCTTGGCCTTTTTGTGACAGAGATTTCTGGGATGAGTTGGTATTTCTTGATTTTCTTGATTAGATTTGCATTTACTGGGTGATTAGTAGTGTGTAGCAAATTTTCATGTGCCTATTGTACACAGGACTGCTGCCTTCATAATACCTTCAAGGTTTTGTTCTTTGTTTCTCTTTTTATTATTTATTGTGGATTGAATTAATCTGTTAAATGACTTTTAAAAATGTATTCATAATGTCAGTGTTCTTTGCCATGCACAGCTTCAGGATTCTGTTTCTTTAGCTCCTTGGGTGACTGAATATTTTGACATAGATTTCCTTTATCAACTAACTTCAAAAGGAAGTAAAAGTAAAGTAGAAAGAAAAAGAAATCAAAGAAAGAAAAACCTTTTCTATTTTTGTATTTCTCGGGGCCTACTAAAGACATATACAGTTCTTGCTAATCCTTCACCTTCAGCTCTTCTGAGCATGAGGGATGAATCAGTCCACAGCAAAAACTTGAAGTTTCTGTATTTATTTTTATAACTGACTTTTCTTCCCCCCCCCCATTTATTTTATTTTACAATACCATTCAGTTCTACATATCAGCCACGGATTCCCTTGTTCTCCCCACTCCTGCCCCCTCCCCTTCCCCCAACACCCCCATTCCCACCTCTTACAGGGCAAAGCCTCCCCTGAGGACTGAGATCAACCTGGTAGACTCAGTCCAGGCAGGTCCAGTCCCCTCCTCCCAGACTGAGCCAAGCGTCCCTGCATAAGCCCCAGGTTTCAAACAGCCAACTCATGCACTGAGCACAGGACCTGGTACCACTGCCTAGATGCCTCCCAAACAGATCAAGCCAATCAACTGTCTCACCTATTCAGAGGGCCTGATCCAGTGGGGGCCCCTCAGCCTTTGGTTCATAGTTATAACTGACTTTTCTAAGAGAGATCCTTAGTATGCAGACCAGACTAGACTCTAACTCACAATCCTTTATCTCCACCTTTGAAGTGCTATAAGTTCTTAACACCATTTCTGTACATTATTCGTCATGTTTGCCTTGTAGAAATATCACTTACAATATTAAACAAAGCCAGCATTTACATAGCAGATTCCTTTTACTATCAGAGCCAAACTAGGTATCTTTTTACTCTACCCAACACCCACCACTCAGAAGGTAGGGTCTTCTATGTGAGAAATGGCATGTGTGTTACTTTCAGAAGTCCTTGATATATGGAGGTTCTTTTTGGTAGTACAATTTCATAAATATATCTTAGAATTTTAGCCCCTAGAAGTAACTTCTCCTGTTGTTTTCTTGCCTCATTTATCCACTAAAGGTGCTGGGGGGTTGTTTATTTCCTTTATAGAGTTTGGAAAAAATGTTCCGCCTGTCATTGTTTCTGTTACAGGAGAATTGCAGCTTAGAGGAAACAAAACATCTAATGATATTTTTACTTGGCCCTTAAACAACTGAAAAGAGAGGAACACAATTCTGTGCTAAGAAATTTCACTTTTCTTGATCTACAATCTGGGTCACTTTTCCATACTAGGAATACAGGCTACTGTTCTAATTACCACTTTTACAGAGTGGTACATGGCATGAAGGAAATTAAAGGTCTCAAATAGCTTTCAAGTTATTCTTAACTTTAATTTTGAATACCATTTCTTAGTTCTTTTGCTTAATAGTATGATGATTCGTTGGAGACACACGCTTTTGCTATACTACTTGACCATATGTGCTGACATCAGAGACTTAATTGGGGTAAGACAAACACACTTTATATTTTTGCAAACAATCTGATTTTCTCTTGAATTGCAAAGGAGAAGCTGAGTAGTGACAAGTGGGACTGTATGAATTGTAAAGCATAAAATATTTACTATCTGACTATTTGTAGGAAAATGTGTACTTTCCTTGGCTCTGTGGTAAAAGTGTCCAAAGACCTTAAAATCTACCTCAGTAGTGGGTGTTGTGCAGAATTAAACAAACAAAACACTACATAACTTGTCAGGAATCTGTCAGATAAATGATACTTTGTTTAGAGGATATTTCCACATGACAAATGAGATTACAGTGGGTTTCTTTAACTTGGTGGTTTCATATTATGTGCTTAAAACTCTATATAACACTTAGGTTTTACCTTAGGTTGACAGCAAGAATAGTACTTTTATCTGTCTTTCATTTCAGAATGTGTATGAATTTCATTTGTAAAAAGGACTATTTTGATTTTTAAAAGATTAATTCTTGGACTGATTAATTTTATCATTATTCCCATAAAATGTATATCTAATTGAAAAACTGACATAATGGAATTGATAATTCCTACAGCAATATTTTACTGCATTGCTGTTATGAGTCCCCACAAATCATTTATAACGTGTACAGTAATGCATGTGTTGTCACCCTGTGTAATAGAATGTTTTGATCAAAGATCTAAATTGCCAGGCTTTTTTGAACAATGACTCATGAGTCTTTACAAAATGAATAGACTGTGTCTTTACTAGTCATAAATTCATTTATTTCACTTCTATAATTAGACATTGGTAAATTTCAGATTATTTCAAAAAGAATTTTTCAAAATTTTGCTTGGAGATTGGAAGGTAATTTAAATACACACACACACACACACACACACACACACGCACGCACACGCACACGCACACACACAAGAGGGAGGTGTAGGGAAGGGGAGAGAAGAGGAAAGGAGAGGAGAGGATGTGCCAATGTCAAGTAGGCATGATCATGATCATCAATAATTCTAGCAATTAGAAGATAAAGACAGGAGGATCAAAGGTTCAAGACCAGCCTCAGCTACACAGCAAGTTTGAGATGAGCCTGGGCTTAAAAGTCAAGACAGAATGAAAACAGAAACAAGATAGGACAGGGATCTGTCAGGATATGAAAGCAGGTAACATTAGGCAGAATATGGCAGACACTCCAACCTTTTGGTCTTGTTATTTCAGCCTTTGTGCCTATGAAAACGTGAAATTTTGGCTGTCTTGGATATTTTTATACGTTTATATGAATTTTAAGATTGTTTTTCTGCCGGGCGGTGGTGGTGCACGCCTTTAATCCCAGCACTCGGGAGGCAGAGCCAGGCGGATCTCTGTGAGTTCGAGGCCAGCCTGGGCTACCAAGTGAGCTCCAGGAAAGGCACAAAGCTACGCAGAGAAAGCCTGTCTTGAAAAACAAAAACAAACAAACAAACAAAAAAGATTGTTTTTCTAGCATTCTAAACAGTGGCACTAGAATTTTATTGCCATTGCTTTAATCTGTACATTTCTTTCTGTGGGATGACTGTATAGTTAATCATACCAATTTATGAGCATGGAGGTCTTTCTAAAGTTTTAATTACAGTGGTCCTTCATTATGTTTGTAAGGTTTATACTGAGGCATTAAACATTTTATTGTGAATGTTTTTGTTTTTCTCTGATTTTTCATGATATGTTGTCATTGGCACATAGAAAGGTTACTGATGAGTGTGTATTAATTTTCTATCTTTCCAAATCAATGAAAGTGCCTATCAGCAATGCAAACTTTGAGTACAGTCTTTGGGGTATTTTGTGTATAAAATCATACCATTTGCAAATACTGATATTTTGAAATATTCTTTTTCCTGTTTGGATTCCATTAATTTCTTTCCTTTGACTGATTATTCCAGATAAGACTTAAAGAATTTTATTAAAATTAAAGATGAAGACAGTGGCTATCTTTTCTTTTTCTTGATATTAATGGAAATGTTTTGAGTTTTTCAACAACTTAGCACTGATCAGTGTGGAATTTTCTTAAAAAAGCTAAATATAGCTCTATAATAGGACCAAAATACAACACTTTTGGGAATATCACAAAAATTCTATATTCTAGTATAGAGATATTTATACATCCAAGGTCATTGCTTCTCCATTCACAATAGCCAGGAAATTTAATCAGTCATCAGGCATCAGGTGATGAAAGGATAATGAAATTGTGGTATATACACACAATTTAATTTAGAGGAAAATTAATAGAACTTAAAAAGTATATACTGAGGAAGGTAACCCATTTCAGATAAACAAACAAGGCATGTTTACTCACAAATGGGGGCTCTTACTTCATGTTCTTTTTTTTTTCATTTTTCTTTATTAAGAAATTTTCTACTCACTCCACATACTATCCACAAACCCTCTCCTCCCTCCTTCTACCCCCAGCCCTCTTTCCCAGGCCACCCCACAACCCCACATCCCCAAAATCAAGGTCTCCCACGGGGAGTCAGCAGAGCCCAGCACACTGAGCCTAGGCAGATCCAATCCCCTTCCTACTGCACCAAGACTGTGCAAGGTGTCACACCACAGGGACCAGATTAGAGAAGCCTGCCCATAGACTAAGGACAGATCCCGATCCCCCTGCCTTGGTGCCCCCCAAACAGTTTAAGCCAAACAACTATCTTCCGTATCCAGAGGGCCTAGTTCAGTCATGGGGGTTCCACAGCCACCAGTCCACAGTTCATGGGCTTCTACTAATGTGGCCAGTCATCTCTGCATGTCCTCCCATCATGATCTCTTACTTCATATTCTTAAATTAATGTGTTTAATTCAGGGTTCCTAGGAGGCCAGGATGCTAGAAAGGGCCCATTAGAGAAAGAAGGTGGAGTGAGAACTTAAGAGATGATAGCAGAACACATGTTTTATGAGACTAAAAGGGGTCTACTGGGGATGATGAGGCTTAAGAAAAAGACCTATGGTGTTATGCAACTATATTTTAAAACATAGTTTTAAACTGTTCTAATGGGAACACCCTGAATAGAAGGATGATACTATTCCATGTGACCTAATTTAATTAAACAAAAATTCCATTATCAATTGTGGAAGAATTTCCTACAAGATATTGGTTAAGGAGACCCCTACACAGCTATAGACCTCACAAACTATAATTACCTGCCTGTCAATATATGCCTAATAGTACATGAGTGATATGAATAATGTATTGTTTGTCAACAACATGTTGATTGGATTTGAGGTCCATTGAAAAGGAACCCATGCCTGGTACTATAAATCTGGTCAAGATCCCATGACTTGAGTGGTCTTAGACACTAGGGGATAACTTATTGTTTTGCTAAATGGATATATTGGCAAACTGTCTTCTGAATATTTATATTTACATACATAAACTAGTGAGGCTGACAGCCACCATCAGAGAAGCTTTGTTTGTAGTAGGCAGAAGTTAATAGAGAAATTCAGAACAGGTGAAAATGTGGAGAATAAGATACTTTGACTGCTCAGTCATACATGCATACTCTATATCTTATATCTGCCTTCAATGTTCAGAGAACATTACAAAAGTGGAGACAGAAAGAATGCATTAGCTATAGATTGTGAAAGAGAATTGTCAAACAGTGTTATCTGGATATGGTTCCCTCTGTTCTCAATAAATCACTTCATTTGTGAAGATACTCACAATATTGAAACTATCAATAGCTAAAGAGATGGCTCAGTGGTTAAGACTGCAACCTGCTCTTACAGAGGACTCAAGTTGGGTTTGCAGAAGTCACACTCCTTTGGACTGTATGAGACCTTCATGTATATGTGTACATACACATAGAGACATAGGTCCTCCCTCCGTCCCTGAGGAACTATTGTCAGATAATGTGTGCTGGGACAAGTTCTGGCATTTTCTTCAAGGGTGTAGCCACTGGTAAGTTGTCTCTGTTCTAGTAAACAGAACCTCATACAAACACATACATGCACACATAGTCACATAAGTCATTATAACTAACTCAGAGGGTCAAAAAATAAGACATGAAAATATGAGGGGCCAAGTTGAGGAGAGGAAGAATTCTAGGATGAGATATAGAAGATTGAGAGAAGAACACGGGGTTGAAAATGACCAAAATTCAGTACACATTTATAAGATTGTCAAATAAAGCCTGGCAGTAGTGGCGCACACTTTTAATCCCAGCGCTCTAGAGGCAAAGGTGGATGGATCTCTGTGAGTTCAAGGCCAGCCTGGTCTGCAGAGCAAGTTTCAGGACCAGTTCCAAAGCTACACAGAGAAACCCTGTCTTGAGAAAAAAAATATAAAAAAAATAAATGAATGTTTTCTTTTTATTTCTTTTCTCAAATGTTATATAATTGAAGATGTGCTCAAATTTCAGAAGTAAGTACATAATTTTAAACAAAATTATGTGTCTTAATCCCAAACTTTGTGGGTATTAATCATTTAAATTGTTTGTTCAATAAGCCACTATATATCATTTTCTTCTCTACTAGTCTTTGTTAAATAAATTATATTATTTATAATTAAGATATAAATAATATGAGAATTGCATAGAGAGTAAGACGGTTGCTATAGATAAGCAAATTAACATTGCATAAAGGATATTAGTGTTGACTTAATTTTGCTACTTTTCCAGGCTTGGATTCCTTAGAAATTAAGAATAAAATTAATTCTGAGTATTTGGGATGGCCTTGGTGATATAGATCTGTAATCCCATCTCCTTGGGAGATCTCAGCATGGAGGATCATGTCTTAGTTTGCTTTGTGCTTCTGTGTTAAATACCAAGTTTAGGGAAGGGTTTATTAGGCATATATGTACCAATCATAATCTGTCATGGAGGAAATCCAAAGCAGGTACCTGGAGGTAGGAACTCAACTAAGGAATGTGGAGGACTATTTACTAGCTTGCTCTCATGACCTGCTCAGCTTGTTTTTAATATATATATATATATTATATGTGTGTGTATTTAATATATAATATATATATATGTGTGTGTGTTATGTATATATATATATGTTATATATATATGATATATATCATATATATAACCACAGTGGTGGTGGTGTAGACCCTCTCACATAAGTCATTAATCAAGAAAATGTGCCTGACAACATGCTCAGAGGACAATCTTATGGAGAATATTTACCAATTGAAGTTTCCTCTTCCAAGAATGCTCAGTTTATGTGAAGTTGACAGAAAACCTAACAAATACAGATCACAAATGCAAATTTTCCTGTGAAAATTCATGAGACATTGTCCCAAAATAAAAAGGAAAATGAAGCTGAGGATATAGCACATGGGGAGAGTGTTTTTGTAGCATGTTTGAGGTTAGATGTTCAGTACTCAACAGGAAAAGAAGGAAAATGGAAGAGGAAATGAGAAAGAGTTTTGAATTTTCTCACACTCTAGCCATGCTACTTATACTTTAGTGATCATTTTGTTGCTTTCAAACATAAAAAGGACCCAAATTGGAAAAATTAGAATATATCTGTATAATACATATGAATAATTACACAAGGAACAATGGGACTTCAATGCAAACTCAATTAAAAATCGTGTAAAAAGAGAATATAATTTCTTATTCTTTTGTCTTTGGTACATGAAAGGTCTTATGTCACCACTACTGGTTTCTGTCTTATCGGGCCCTTAAACTAGACTGTCTAGACTGTACATAATCTTTGTAAGGGTCTATGATCAGGAACTGTAAGTGACCCTGAGCTCTAGAGCTACACTGCTTACCACAATTCTTTCCCATGTGGGATTAATCGAAGGGTCAATAAATTTCTTCCATAAATATTTATTAAACACAATAAATATTTTATTATTTGTAAACCAAAGACTACTGACTACTGTCATTCAAATCTGGTGCTGTAGCACAAAATTAGTCACAGCATTTAAAATATGCTTATATTCCAATATATTTATTTATGAATACTTATATTTCAATTTTATATACCTTTTGTGCATCACAGAATATATTTCTTCTGAATATTTTCAATGATTACACAGTATAAACATCCTTCTTAGCCAATGGGTGAATAAAAGTGGGAGTAGGTTGGATTTAGTTCAAAGCCCCATAGCCCATTCACCACTTTCTCATATTTTCTTCTAGATACAGTGTAAATTTATCACTTAATTCAAACGATTATTTCTTTTTGATAGAAACACTAAAATTTCTCTCTGCCAAGGATTTTGAAATATGCAATACTAGCCAATTACAGTTCTTAGGCTGTGCTCCACAACTATCTGAGAATGTCTGGTAATACAGCATAACCAAAAGTAAATTGAGGCAAAAGGGTCTATTGAGCTTGTACTTCCCACATCACAATTTATCAAGGAATCAGCGCAGGAACTCAAGACAATAACTTGGTTGCAGGAACTGAAGCAGAATCCATGGAAGAACACTGTTGCTGAACTGTTCCCTCAGTTTGATTTCTTACACACCTCAGAACCATCATCCCGGGCTGACAGCACCCACTGTGATCTGTGTCATTGAATGTCAATCATCAATTAATAAAATGCCCCCACAGAGTTGCCTACATAGCAGTCAAGGAAGACATTTACTCTATTATGGTTTTCTCCTTTCAGATGACTCTAGTTTTCCCAAGTCGACAAAACAAACAAACAAAAAACCCAAATAAACAAATGAAACTACCCTGTACTAGAACATTGCAAATTATTCTTTTTACCCGGTTCTACTCCTGTACCTGTCAAACTCTCTTCATTACCCTTTCTTCACTCTCTCCCCAGCTTCTGATTATGTTTATTGTACTACATTCTTCTAATATTACCACATTAGCATTTCTATTTAGGAAGAATACATAGCATTTATCTGTTTGTGCTCAGTCTATCTCACTTGACATATAACCTATAATTTCATACCTGTTGCTGCAGGCGAATTTTCTAACTACCTTTATCCGCTCATTATATCTTCTATCTGTATGTCAAAACACTATATTCTACTTCATAAACTGTGTTAAACTATTTTGAAGAAAACTATTGTCACTGGTTTGATGATAATACTTTCTACAATGATGGAGTGTGCATATCAGCAAGATATTAGTTACTAAAACTCTTTGGAAGAGGAATCCACACTGTTTGTCTGGCTACATTAAAAAATTTCAACAAAATTATAAACCAATTCCTTTTTATTTTAGGTCTAAAATGATATATAGAAGCATAAATACTGTAGATACAAATTACTTTACAGTATGGTGACTTTCAGTGAAATGTTGTGACTTCTTAGTTGTTCATATATTATAATTAAATAAAACTCTACGGTTAGGGAAAACTGGCTGACATCAAGTTGAGCACCACTACAATTCCAAAATAAATGTGGTTTTAATACATTTAAATATATAAATTATCTGGCTTACATAAACTGCATTTTTGAACATTCTATTGTCACTTATTCAGTACTTTCCACTAATGGATTAAGTATCTTCCATGTAGTGGGTTTTGATGTAGGAACAGAGAACCCTGTTTGTTCTTTAATTTGTTACTTTTCTATTACTGTGATAAAACACTATGACCAAGGCGACTTGCAAAAGAGTTTATGTTGCCTTACAGTTCCAGAGGAATAAGGGCCCATCATTGCAGAAAATTGTGGCATCAGGCAGTAGGCATAGTGGCTGGGACGGAACAGCTGAGTGCTCATTACCCAAAACTCATGCATGAAACACAGGAAGAACTGACAGTCTGTTTAATTCCCAAAGTCTATCCCATTTCAGACTTCCTCCAACAAGAACACATCTCTAATGACCCCCAAACAATATGTGCAAGTAGGTGCCAGGTATTCAGACATTCAAGACTATGAAGGATATTTCTCATTCAAACAACCACAGTTTTAACCAGTGCTTTATCACCTCCTCCTACTTTTTTTCCTCCTCCTCTTCTTCCTCCTCCTCCCGTTCCTCCTCTTCTTCCTCTTCTACACCAGATCTGGAACTCAGGGCATCAGCAATGCTAAGGAAAGGCACTACCATGGAGCTGCACCCCTGGAACAGAAGCTAATTTGTGATGAAAGGAGCTTAGGAAGAAACAAGAACAAAGGAATAAAAGGAGAGGAGATGAATAAAAATAAAATAAATCATCTATAATATTCATTAATTAAAAAATCAAATGGATAGGTGCTGTGGGAAAATAGAATGATGACATTAACAGGATGGCAAGGTTGAATACAGTTAATTTCTTGGCATTTGTAAGTGTGGGATGGGTATGTATGCTCATATGTATATGGACATACCTGGGTGGGCCGTGTTTGCATGTGTTAGATGTTGTTTAAATGCCAGTTGTTGAAGTTGGGGTTACAGGTTTACATGGATTCTGGCCATCTGAACTCAGTTCTCATGCTTTCACAGCAACTGCTTTATTTGCTGAACCATATACCCATCCCTTGTAAGCTATTTAATAATTGCCCGGATCTTCTATGTGGAGAAAGAAAAAGAGACTTGAAATAAAATATTGCACACACTTATGAGTAAAGATTATCATTCTAATGATGATAACATTTATAATGGCTTGCATTACATCTCTTTACTTCTCACAACACAGGAAGACCATGGCAGAAGAAAATAATAAAAGCCCAGCAAGCTGATTGAATACTTTCAAATACCACAGAGCATCAAGGAGCATGCAGACCATTAATTGAACCCAGGGAGTTGTGATTCCAAGTAGGAATATTTTAGATGCCCCACTTTGCCCTGATCTTTCAACAGGACATGGATCAGCCAGCCATAGAACACTATATAGTAATGTTTTTAATGAGCACTGTAATTTCTTTTTTGTATGGCTGCCATTCTTTGTTAAACTACATATTTCCACAATAAATACAATGTCCACTTTGTTAGGTTACAGACCCAAACTCAAGAAACTTAGAATATTTATTCTATAAACCATGGTTTGCTTATTTTAAAGTTTAAATTTGGAGGACAATCTCATGTGCCTTATTTACAATATTTTTAGAGAAGCCACAGTAATGAAAAATATTTTTCCACATTGTTTAAATCCTGTTCTTCTTGCCAGATGCAGTTCTAAATCTATGTTCTCATTTATTTTCTGTGCTTGATACTGTATTCATTGCATAGAGGATTCTTAATATAGTTGCCAATACAGCATACCAGTCATTGTCCTCAAATTTACTTCAGATGAATCTTAATGCTAACCCAAATATTGTATTGCTTTTTATTATTTGTTTGTGTTTTTCATTGATTCTCCCTGCAGTGGCAAAAGCAAGGATGCTGCTTAACTCTCCCTGGGTTACCATTTAAAGTTGTAGTTTTATCTATTTTGTTACTCCATGGTTTGAATACACATTGATTTTAAGTAAGTTCACAGCTTCCTACAATTCTTCTGGTTTACTATATGCGATGCTTAGTGTAGCAATATTGATTTCCTAACCAAACATTTTAACTTCACTATGTGAATGTATTGAACAATCGGCTTAGGAACATATGTTTCTCTTATTTCCTTCAGATAGTAGGCAATGGAAAAAAATCAGTACAAACTCTAGGCTAGCACTAGTAATTTATTTATATGAACCACCTGATACGGAATTGAAGCAAGCAGTAGCAGTGCACATCCAGAAATATTTCAAAAAGGGCTAAAAGCTGAACAACAGGGAAGTAATATGGGATTCTGGGTCTTGTCAGGTTATAGAATAGTCTCTCTGTAAGGCAAACTCTATTCCTTGGTTCCTTGAAAGGCCGAATACATGCAATATAATACATAAGAGTTTACTGTTACCTTCTTCCTGCATGGACATGTCCTGTGAGATTGCAAGCAAGAATTTCAGGACTGAAAGCCTTATGTGAGAGTGAGAGTTGGCAAGGGTTGCTTCTTGCAGATTTTCCTTCTCTGGAAATAATAATGAGTGGAATAAAGATGGAGTACTTTTTTTAATACTATTTTTTTAATTTCATGCTTCAAACAATTGCCTTTGCCTTATGTTGCATACAAGTTGTTATAATGTGCACTGGCTAGAAAAACACATAAAGAGGCAGAACCAGGTTCATCAGCTCGAGACCAGCCTGGGTTTATATCTCAGGAAAGTAAGAGCCCTTATTGTAAAAGCCTAAGAACCTGACTTCGGATTCCAGTACCCATGTATAAATACCAAATGTGGTCCCATGAGCACCTGTCACCCCAGTACTGTGGGTAGAGTGGGAAGAGACAGAATGTCATTGCTAACATCACAATAACATAGTAAGAGGGGTCATAAATAATATCAAGATGACTTACAATACATTTGTGCAGATTATGTGCAAACAAAGAACCATTTTATATAAAGTACCCAAACATTCATAATGGATAATCTCTGTGAGAATCTAAGAACCAGTCTCTCACAGACAACAAGGGAAATTGTACTTTGAAAATGTGATCCTTTGGTAATCTCCTTGTGTGGAAGTTAAAAAATACATTTTAAAATACTTTGTTATAGCATGAGTTAATGGATTTTAAATGTGTACTGAAACTATTTTGTAAGGCTGGGGAAGGCTCAGAGGTTAAGACCACTCACTGCTCTTGCAGAGGACCAGAGTTCAGTTCCTAACACCCATATGGCAGCTCCCAAATGACTATAAATTTAGTTGCAGTGAATACGATGTCCTCTTCTGGCCTCTGACAGTACCAACCAAACATGCATGAGATAGATATATATATCTATCATATATATATATATATATATATATGGCAAAACACTTATACATGTAAAATAAAAATGGTTCCTGAAAGATTTCAAAAATAACATAGATATGTTTAAAAGCCTTTAATTGGTTTCTACAAACAATGAAGCCATATATATATAATATTTTTATATTGCTATGAAAGATCACTTATGAGGGCATATAAGCAGACTGAATCTTATCCTCACCAATTCACATTTTCAGGCCTCGTATCCAGTGTTTTGTGTTGTAATTGGATCTTATGAAGTAATTATATTAAAATGAAGTCTTAAGGGAAATCTTAATCTAATCCAATTGTTGTCCTTATAAAAAGAGACAATTATAACCCAAAGGAACCAGTAGGCAAAGCTTACTGTGAAAACCATGCCAGGACATAGCCAGAGAACAGCCATCTTCAAGACAAGAAACAAAGCTTGGCAGATTGAATTTCTCTACCCCTTCATCTTAAATGCCTAGTCTTCAGAGCCATAATGAAATCCATTTCACTTTGCCTAAACCATCTAGATCACAGGGTTTTGTTATGACAACCCAAGCAAAAAAATAATATGGATCCCAAAACTGATCTCTAATAACATCTCAAGAAGAAATATGATATCCCTAGAGCCCATCCTGGAAAGGGAAGAAAAGGCATATGTTGGTGAATTGGGAAACTGAACTTACCGGCCAACCACCAATAAACCAACCCAGTGCAAATATGGGGTCCAAATCTCCTCCAAGAGCGAGGCCAGGACAAGACCTTCTGATTTCCTTTTATGTTCAGCCTTTCACTATTTCTCATTGAAGAGCTTTTTTTCTCCTTCAGGTATGCTTTGTGTGATCTTTATTTTTAGCAGATTATAGTGCCACCACACATAGTTAAGGATAAATGAAGTGTACCCAGAAGTAGCTCCCCACATAAGCCAAGGAAAATACTGGCCATCTCTAATTTTCCATAAAGACAAGGTTTTGTGGTTGTCTGACAGTTTTTTGACTCATTATTGTTGGCTCTATTAATAAATAATTAACTCTCTGACAGCAAAACTACTGGTGCTTTCTGATCATGGTCAATATTTTAATAAACTCTCCAGAGAAAGAAACTTTGTAAAGACAAAGATGAGAATCTCCTTTTCTCCTTTGGTTAATTCCTTTAATTGTTAAGATTTTTCAGAAGTATTACTTTCATGCTTTGATGCTATAGTCCAGTGGTTCTCAACTCCTGGGTCACAACCCTTTGGGGTCCCATATCAGATATTTACATTATGATTCATAACAATAGTGAAATTACAGTTATGAAGTAGCAATGAAATAATTTTGTGGTGGGGGAGCGGTGGTCATCACAGCATTCGGCACTGTATTCTATGGTTGCAGCATTAGGAAGGTTGAGAAAACTGCTACAGTCTGTCCTGTAAGAATGTTTATTTTCAAAGACTATAAGGAAGGTTAAATGATAGTAATGGAATGGTAGAAAGAAGGAAGGAGGGAAAAGAGGGAAGGGAAGGAGGGAGGAAGGAAAGAAGGGAGAAATAAGGAAGAGAAGGAGACGGGGAAGCAAACTTAGATTTTGAAATTGGTGAATTGGGAAATTGAACTTACCGGCCAACCACCAATAAACCAACCCAGTGCAAATATGGGGTCCAAATCTCCTCCAAGAGCAAGGCCAGGACAAGACCTTCTGATTTCCTTTTATGTTCCTGCCTAGTTCCTGCCTAGGCACTAATGCTTATCAAGGCCTTGTTATTGATGTTCTCAAGAATTCTCAGACATGTTGGTTTTAGTTCCCTTTACATCTTTTAACATAGTCAAACCTTGAAGTGACTTTTAAATCTGTGTTTTATAGAGTGCCATACCAATCTTCAAAACTTAGACTATGGAATATAACAAAATAGTTCTGTTACATATTAATACTATAACTTATTTTACAAAACATAACTTATAGAGAAAAAAACGAAGGTGCCATGGAGTCATGGGTTCTGGAAATTTCTGTGCCCATTCTCTTAAAGCTCTACCTGGATTTATGAATCATCCAATGTTCTTAGGAAACTGTCCTTTCTAATGGGTTACAAATGTGCTGAAAAGCCCTTCCAGTGATTTCTCCCACCCCCATCCAGATCACCTGCATTGCTTCGTTGTTCGAAGCTGAATATAATACCTCTATACTTAAAAGTTTCCCAAGCACCGTAGAGGAAACTAAATTGTCATGTCGAATTAAAGTTCTTTACTGTTCTTGTGGAAGCTCTCTTGCCTTGTCCTTTTAGCTGTTCACTTGTCAGAACATTTCAATACTGAAATAGTAAAGTATTTTTTAAAAAATTATTGATTAATTTATATCCCAACTGAAATTTTCCCTACTTCCTCTCTTCCCATTCCCTCTCTCCACCTTTCCTTCCACCATCCCCTCAATCTATTCCACCTATGTTTCAGTTCAGAAATGGACAGGCTCCTATGGGTAACAACAAAACATGGCATATCCAGGTGCAGTAAGACTAAGCACCTCCCCTTGTATTAAGGCTGGGCAAGGCGACCCAGTTTGAGGAGTAGGTTCCCAAGAGTCAGCCAAAGCATTTGGGATAGCCCCTGCTCTCATTGTTAGGAGTCCCACAGATTGACCAAGCTACACAACAGTCACATATATGTAGAAGGTCTATGTTGGTCCCATGCATGCTCTCAGTTCTTGGTTCAGATTCTGTGATTTCCTATGAACCAGGTTAGTTGTTTCTGTGGGTTTTCTTGTGATGTTCTTGACCCGTCTTCCTCCCTCTCTTCAACAGAATTCCTCAAGCTTGACCCAATGTTTGGCTGTGGGTCTCTGTATCTGTTTCCATCAGTGACTACATGAAGGCTCTCTGATAACAATTGGAATAGTCACCAATCTGATCAGAGGAGATGGCCAGTTCAGGCTATATATCCACTATTGCTAGGAGTCTTAGCTAGGGTCATCCTTGTGGAATATTTATCTCACTGTGAAACTTTAAGACTGTGTTAATAAAATTAATTTGGGATCAGAGGCCAGAGAAAGACAAGAATTAGCCAGAAAGAGTGTGAAGGAACCAGGAATATGGATAGAAAATTTCACAGGAAGGAGTAGGAATGGACTTAGAGATTTGTGGTCTTTTTTGGTTTGAGATGATAAGAGAGATGCTCTCTTGCTGGGTCTCTGGCCAAAAATGGAAGGTCAGCTAGTTGCTTCTCAGCTTCTCTGGCCCAGCAAGTTTTTACACCAACATCTGACTCCTGAGTCTTTACTGGTAAATAGAACAACTTACATAATAAAACAGTATTTGGAGTCCAACGCTTGGCACAGAATCATGCTGTGGCATCTTGAAGCTGCCACTTCTCCCTGCTAGCTCAGCAGCTCCCCCTTGCTTCTCCTGCTGCCTTCCTCCTGTGTCTGCACCCCTGCCAAGAGTGCCTCATAGACTCATAGACTCATGGACTCCACTCTCATAGACTGCTCCAGCCAGGACTTCAGATAAGCCCTGTAATTTTCCATAACAGAGAATGGACAAAAAAACGATACAGCTAGCTCTCCCAGGACATGACCATTATCCCAGTTTTCCCTAAGATGCCATCACTCCCAGACAACAGGAAGTAATTTTAAACACATGATGCCTGCATTCCCAAGAGACAGAGTGGATGATATTTGGACATTCGGTGGGTTATGGATATGTGCCTTTGTTTAGGCGAGCGTTAGTTACAAGCTGTTATTGGTTATGGTCAAGGAGGAAGCTAAATAAAAAAGGTTAGATTATGGGATTTCTTTCTTCTTTTTCTTTCCTTTATCCTTCTTTCACTTCTAAATAGTGTTGGAAAAAAGGGGATGGGGATGAAAAGAAAGAAAAAGGGGGATATGGAAATGATAGGTTAAAAGGGTAAACTATTGAATCTACTTTTGGAGTAAAAAACAACTACCAGTCTCATATTTTACATTGGTAAGGTGTGGTGATATATTGTGTTACTCAATATACTGTGCACACTAATAAACTTATCTGGGGATCAGGGAACAGAGCCAGCCACTAAAATAGACATGGAGGCCAGGCAGTGATGGCACACACCTTTAATCCTATCACTCAGAAGGCAGAGATCTGTCTGAATCTCTGTGAGTTCAAAGCCTCACTGGTAACAGAGCCAGGCAAGGTGTCATACACCTTCAATCCCAGCACTTGAGATCTCATGTCTTTGCTTGGGAAGGACCCATACCTTTAATCCCAGGAAGTGATGGCAGGAATCAGAAAGGTATACAAGGCATGAGGGCCAGGAATTAGAGGCTTCTTAGCAGCAGTTCAGCAGAGACACTTTTTTTGGAGAGACTCAGAGGCTTCCAGTCTGAGGAAACAGGATTGGCTGAGGAGTTGGTGAGGTGAGGTTGGCTGTGGCTTGTTCTGCTTCTCTGATCTTTCAGCATTCACCCCAATATCTGGCTCCAGGCTTTGTTTTTTTTTTTTTTTTATTAATAAGACCTTTTAAGATTCGTGTTACATTATGAATTTTTGTATATTGGTACAAATTTAAGGTTATTTTTGTTGCAACATACAGTAAAGTATAGTATCTATGTAATTTATTTACAATTTAATGTAAAATTCTAGTTCTTGAAAGCTACATAAAAGGAGCAGGGATGGACTTAGAGATTTGTAGTCTTTTTTTTTTCCGTTTGGGATGATAAAAGAGATGCTCTCTTGCTGGGTCTCTGGCCAAAAAGGAAAGTCAGATGGTTGCTTCTCAGTTTCTCTGAGCTAGCAGGTTTTTACCCCAGTATCTGACACCTTAGTCTTTCTTTATTGGTAAATAGAACAGCTTAGATAAAAACAATGTGTTTTTTGGTAGATTCCCTTGTGTCAGGTTTTTATCTGATGCCAAAATGCCCCCATTTTTGGATCATCTCTTTCAGTGTTCTCTCCCTCTACCCACCTTCTTACCCAGTTCCTCAATTTACCATTCTCCTTTCTCAGGAAGATCCATGCATCGACCCTTGAGCCTTACTTGTTACTTAGCCTCTCTGCATTTGTGAATTGCAGCATGATTATCCTTCACCTAACAGCTAATGTCCACTTATAAGTGATGTGAATACATACAATGTTTGTCTTTTTAGGTCTGGATTACCTCACTTAGGATTTTTCTTTTTCTAATTCCTTCCATTTGCCTCCAAATTTCATGATGTCATTGTTTTTAACAGCCGAGTAATACTCCATTGTGTCAATGTAGCACATTTTCTTTATCTATTCTTTAGTTGAGGGCCATCTAGGCTCTTTCTAGATACTATCTCTTTCTGGATACTACAGATAAAGTTGCCAAGAACATAGTTGAGCAAGTGTCCGTGTGAAATGATTGAGCATCCTTTGGGTATATGCCCAAGAGTGCTATGACTGGCTCTTCAGGTGGACTGATTCCCAATTTTCTGTGAAACCACGACACTGACTTCCAAATGGCTCTATTAATTTGCACTCCCACCAGCAATAGAGGACTGTTTCCCTTGCTCCACATCCTCTCCTGCATGAGCTGTCATTTGTGTTTTTGAGCTCAGCTATTCTGACAGGTGTAAGATGGAATCTCAGAGCCATTTTGATTTTATTTTCCCTGATGGCTAAGAATGTTGAATATGTCTTTAAGTGTTTCTCTACCATTTGAGATTCTTCTGTTGATAATTCTCTGTTTAGGTCTCTACCCCATTTTTTAACTGGATATTTTTTGATGTCTAGTTTCTTGAACTCTTTATATATTTTGGAGATCGGCCCTCTCTCAGTTGTGGGGTTGCTTGAGATCTTTTTACGCTTTGCTGCAATTGTCCTGACTTTTTTCTTAGTGCATTTTATTTTATTTCAAAATACTTCCTAAGTATATAGGATGGTAGCTGACATAGAATAGACACTCAGTATACCTGAGTGAGTTAGATGAAACAAGATACTTTATTGTGAAGAAAAACATTTTTTTTTCGAATCAGTTCAAGGGTACCCTAGATGAGAATGATCTTCCAGGGAAGTAAGAAATACATAGAAGTGAAAGAATTTTGTGGGAAAGGTCAATGGTTTTGACTAAATGAGTCAAGAGAGAATTATGAATTGAAATATTCAGAGCTAAATTTAATTCCAGTTTTAGATGACACAGCTTTCAGTGCAACAATAATAGTGATATATATTGATCACAGAAGTCACTTTTTAAAACAGATGCATTACCAAACAAGAAATTTGATAATAAGTTTAAAACCTGAATAACAAATTTAATTTTTGATTTTCAATAAAACATTTGAAATAGTTTTTAATGACTTTTTGAATAAAATAATTTTTCAAATAGAAAATGGCTATATTCACCATAAATGTGTAAGCTAAAGATTGTAATTAAAAGATCCAGGCTTTTTAAAAATAATTGGTCCAATAACTCAAAGCCTAAGGGGAAAGTGTTGAGTCTGCGGGCAGTTGAATGAAAAGTATTTTTAACTTTCCAGCACACAATACTCAGCAGGTGATGTTGGGAGGAGGTAGACATTCAGAGACAGAAAGGATGAATGTACATGTAAAAAAGAGAGGTCAGGTAGACTGACCAGGCAGGCAGTTCAAAGCCTGGCTACTCATGTGCCTTGCCAATTTTTCCCCAAATCTTTCAAGTTTAAAAATACCTTACAGAAACATATTGGAAAAATATAATTAAAAGAAATGATCTCTCACTGGCCCAGAACAAGGCAATTGTGAAAGATAAATAGTTTACTTGTTGAATAAGAATTAAATGTAACTACAATGCACATCACAGCCACTAAGATTTCAAAGACATACACAATAGGCAGGCAAGAACATTCATATATATATATATATATATATATATATATATATATATATATATATTCAAGATAAGATAAGTTAGAACTGGTACTCCACAAAGAGGAGGAACGGAATCATCTTTACACATCCTAGAGCCATCCTAGAATCACCTGGTCAATGGAATGATCATCTCCAATTACTGGCTAGCTTTATTCAAATGAGAAATTAAAATTTTTGCATTTTTATGAGGAACTTAATTTTTGACCTTTGGATTGAAGTGTGCACTGAATTCAGCCTAGTATTCTCCTATAGGAACTACATGTATGATCTTCTTTGATATTTACATTTCAAAGACATGGCTGCCAGGTACTTGGGAAAGAGATTTTTTAAAGGCTTATTTAATTTTCAAAAAGATTTATATACATCTCAAAGAGAGGAAAAAGGAATCATAATTGTAACTTTTTGTAAATAAATCTGCTAAGGGAAAAGGAGGAAAGTGGAATATCCTTGTTTATAACACAGAAAGTTAAGCCTCTCATTTTTTAATTTTTATTCACCTTACAATTATACCATAACCCCTGTCTCGAAAAACCAAAAAAAAAAAAAAAACAATTATACCATAACACTGTTAATATAGTGCAACATATGAAATAATATGAACCCACAGGAAACACATCACTACTGAAATGCCTTCTTTAAGTATAGTTTCTGTTGCCTCCTTACCACCTCTTTTAACAGTAGACTTATGGATAATCCACACATTAACTTTTAAACGTGTATTATTGACATAAATATGCCATTCAATTCATAGAAGGAGTTAACCAGAATATCCACAGAATCTTGGTTTGAAAGGAATAAAGACAAACCAGGAATATTTGTTGGATAGAGAGGGTTGTAGAAACTTAAAGGAAGTCCGCCAAACTAGGCAATGGTAGATAACTTTGCAAGACTCCTACAGATAATTGGGATTTCCATATTTTTTCTTCAGGATATTGTATTTTTGGTTGTCATTTAAACAAGCCCAGCACTCACAAAATGCCACAGTGTGTAACAGAACTTGATGACCTGAATGTAAGCCTCGGAAGCCATATAGCCTCCAGACATTTACCAGGCATGCATGCACACATGCTATTTAAAATAAAATTTTAATTACATGAATAAATAAGTTTATAAAATTGCATTATTTTAATGCATGGCAAAATTAGTATGTGTATACATGTGTTAATGTGTGTGTTGTGAGCGTATATATGCGCGATTCATATATTTAAGAGTGTAAGCATTCAAACCATTTTTAGCTTTATGCTAACAGGGTCCTACGTCTTCCTTAGGTGACTTCCTATAATTATCATGTTAGTTTCTTCAGTATAGTTCCAAACAACTCTTGGAAATGTAAACTATATCTAAGCCATACCTTTAAATTGTTATTGACTGTTAATTCAGAAGCTCAATTAACATCATATCTAGAGAAATGTAAAATGAAAAGAGTTGAGTAGAACTGTGTTAAAATTCTGCTTGTACAACTTCATTATTTTAAAACAAATATCTATTTTCTTATAGAAACAAAAACAAAATAAAGGCTATTACAACTGTTTCACATCTTTTTCCTGATTGAACCAAATAAAGGCATGATTCAGAGTATATTCCTTTCTTACTTTGTCCCTCATTTTTTTCACTTAAGCATGAAAAATGCAGCAGAAATGAGGAAATGTTGATGAGAGGCAAGGACAAAATGAGACAAATGGAAGTCTATCACCACTGTTATTCCAGAATCTTTTATATATTAAAATATTGATTGCTTTTGTAGAGTCAAATTTTCATAAAGTAAAAAAAAAAAAGAAATTCATCAAACATAGGCCTAAAATATTTTATTGTATTTCTTTTAAATTTGGCTTTTCATGGAATACCTTGTTTTCTCCATCTATGACAATTGAAAGTTTTGTTGGGTATCATAGTCTGGGCTGGCATCTCTGGTTTTTTAGAGAATGCACGACATCTATCTAGACTCTTCTGACTTTTAAGGTCATTTTCTTGTACTTCAGCTATGTTGGAATATTAGGACCTACTATGGCAGGGTTGCTGGGCTGTACTGGACATGTGCTGCCCTGGCTGTTATTGATTGTGTTTTTACACTGGCATCTAGGCATCTGGGCTTGGGGTGATTACAGTTCTAGTTCCTGAATTCTGGATTTGTTTTTGTTGGGTGTCTGTTTTGTTTCTTGGTTTCTGTTTCCTTTCTGGGTTTTAGGAGAATGTGAGGGCTGTGTATTGCCTGGTAAGAAATTTTCTGTGGATCTGATAGATGTGGCCACCGGGGTTTCCAGGTAAAATGTATTTCTGGGTATTGGGAGCTGACACTCAGTAAGGCTAAGTAAGGTATAGGCTAGATGCCAGAGGGGGTTCATAGAAGGGAGGAGAAGAGCTGAGTGTTCAACCAGGTTCTGCTTGTTTAGTCTCCTTGGAATAAATCGGGTAGACAGTGAAGAGCAGTCACTCGAGAAGGTCTGCTATAGAGCTGAGGATGAGACTGGGGGATTGTATCTTAATAACAGAAGAGGAGGTGAAGAGCTATAGGCAGCCTACCTGCTTTCAAGGCAGGAGTGGCCTATGGATTACAGTGGGTGCCTGATGGAGAACAGGCTGGAAAAAAGCAACAAGTCAAGTTGGGGGAGGAACGTTAGGAAAAGAACATCTGTGGGATCCACAGGAGATTTAGGCTGGTGGGGGGAGTGGGGAAGTCTGCAACACAGCAGGTGCTCTGTTTCTGAGCTGGAGTTGAGAATGGGGATTGTGTTTAAAGGAGAAGAGGGAATGGTGAAGGTCTTCAGTTAGCTTACCCTTTCCCTGGCCTGCTCAGCTGGGGTGTTAGCAGGGAATGCCAGCTGGTGTTGGAGACTGGAATAGTGGGATGAGTTTGGGGAAGGAAGGATGGAGGACATCTTTGTGATGCCTTGGGGATGGGGTCAGAGAGGAAGGGGAAACCTCAGCATGTGTTCTGCTACAGAGCTGAGGATAAAACTGCAGGACTTGGGACTAGAGGAGCAGAAGACAGGTGACAGTCTGTAGCCAGCCTATCTGCTTCCCTGACAGGAGTGGCCTGAGAGATTTTAGTGTGTTGAAATATACTGGGCAGGAATATTTGTAAAAGCACATCACATAACAAAGATATGAACTCAGTTTAAGCATCTATCACTGTGTAAGTTAATGAATAAAATATGGTAAACACACACAAAGGAATGATATTCAGAAATACCAAATGTCTTGTGACTTACGGCAATATGGATCATAGTGTTAAATGAAATAAGTCAGGTGTAGAAAATCTCCTAGCACGGTTCACTGTTATTGTGGAATCACAGGCATTGATCTCATGAAAGCAGAGGATGGAATAGTGCTTGTCAAGAAGTATGGTGAGGAGAGAAGCGTGGGAAAGATGCAGATAGACTGCTTAAGAGAGATTGTTAGGTAAGAAGAACAAATTATGATGTACTACTATCCCAAAGAGTAATTGTAGTAAACAACTTATATAAAGCAAAATAACTACAGGAGAAGAAATGGGAATTGTTCGAGATGATGTGCACCCACAGTATCCAAAGCTAGACATTATACAACACATGAATAGTTGTATCTATTTATTTTCATGACGTTGAGCCTATATGTGCAATCCCATAATCTCAGAGGAGGTTGTGGCACAACAATGGCAAGTTCAAAGCCACTTTGGGCTAGAGTTCAAGGTCACCATGCCAGCCATGCCATAAGTAGGTTCTGGGAATGAGAATTCTGGTTCTTGCATTTGTGTAGCAAGCACTTTATGCTTTGAACCATCTTCTCAGTCTATTATACTTTTAATACCTTCTTAAGTAGGATAACAAAAATTTTATACAAATTTGGATTCACTTATTTAATAAAATCTGTATTTTAATTAGTAGAATTAACCATTATTTATATTGTCTGCCATGTTTATGTAATTATGTAGAGCCTCAGGTTTTAATGAGTCAGAGAATAATGGACATTTTCTGTCCTTTAAAAATTTACTGCAGAATAGCCACAAAATTTAAAATAAAAGTGAAACCCAAAGGGTTTTTTCATTACAAATAATAAGTGTTGTGTGATGACAGAAAGATGTGTTTAGCCATCAGGAACTGGATATAATTTTTCCTGAAGAGCTATTTATTCCTGCTCATTGGATATTTAAATGTATTATTTTGTGAACTTGCATTTCACTTTCTCTCCCTACTTTTCAGTTGGAGTGTTTATCTTTTTATAGTTAAAGACATTAGGCAAAATTTAAAGGCAAAATACACCCAACATAATATTATACCCAAAAGCAAAGGCTGAATTCCTTCTTGTGAGCTGCCTTCAGTTCACCCCATACATACACATTTTACAAGTGCTTGTTTCATGTAAGGATACCATTTGGAACCTAGTCTTTGTCTTCGGTAGCAATCTGTAATTAACTTTTTTAAAACTTATCTGTTGTTTCTCTCTTCTTTCAAATGTAGAATTTTTCTATATGCTGCTATTTATGGTTTTGGTTAAAACTGTCTACTAGTAAATCATACATGGCTTAATGAAACACTGATATCCTTTATGTTTACAATTCTGACACATCTTGGTGGCAACATGATTATATATAAACTGGATAAATTACTAATCAAATTTATTTTCTTGTTAATGGTTTCATATATGACCTAATTAATATGTTAGCCGCAGGGTTCATATGAATTTTCTATCATATTCTTTGCTATGATCTGTTACCTATTTCCCACTGTGGAAAAACTAAATCAAATGAGGTTTCCAATGGGGGGGGAGTGCAATTAAGCATAGTTTATTTTTGCCAAATTCTGTGACAGATTCTCTCATGTTCTCCACCACTTGCCAGCCACACAGCCTAGTTTCTGTACATTCTCATTTATGAAATAAAATAATACCTGTAAGACCATTGGGAGAATTCAATGAGTTTCTCTGTTGTAGGAATTTTTGTGTTTTGGTTGTTGCTTAGCTCTTTTGTTTGTTTGTTTGGGACAGGGTCTTGCTCTGTATCCTAGACTGGTCTCATAATTACTATGTGGCTTATGCTGGCATTATATCTGGCATTATATTTGTTATCTTCCTGCTTCAGCCTTCCAATTTGAGATTACAGATATGAGTCACCACTTTCAGCTAGTGTTATGAGGTTATGTTGCTTATAAAAAATTATATATGTGAATAATTTGTTATATAGTATAATTTTATATGTAGTTATATATAGTTACCATTTTGTTGCATTTACTTTTCTATTATGTATATATATATTTACTTTGTTTTATACATATTTATATATTAAACGAAAGTATAAAAAACAAACAAACAAATAAAAAAAAAACCTTAGGAATCCCCAAAAGTAGGATAACATTGTAAAATACTTGGGATTGTTTTAGGTTACAATAATTTTAGCAAGATACAAAAGAAACACAGAAGCAATCAAATTCCCAAATGAAAAGTTAATGCTCAACTACATGAGATAAAGCCTTCCACAATGCTGACAATTTCTTGGGAAAAGTGTTAGACTAGAACCAATTGCTGAGAAGGCTCTGGAGCATAGCACCAAATACAAGCTCATTCAAGCAAGCTGGACAGACAGTGGCTTCTTCTCTCATAGTCTCTCTCTGTTAATCCTGCGTCTGTCTTCTTTGGCTGGTGCCCATTATCCAATAAGGCTTATCTCACCATATCTGAGAATTGTGCTAATTTATGGGTACAAAAATAGTGAGAAATAAGCCCACCCACATGTTCATTTAACAAAACTGCAGCAGTATATTATCCTGTAGGACTTGGGATTTTTTTAACCGTAGGCCTTTGACCAGGTTTAAAGCAGTAAGCATGAGTCCTCTCCTGAGGAACAGGTCTCACATTCAATCACGCAGTAGTTACCCCAGGAATATCTGTGCCTTGATTGTACTCATGGGTATATCTTTCAGGCAGATTGGTACTGTAGCATGCAGAGTCCATAGCTATCAGAGATTCCTCATGTCCTTTTTTTCCCCAATGGCCCACATAGTGTCTTCTGGCATTATGAACACTACCCAGAAGGGAGGAAACTTCTAGTAGTTCCAGTCAAATTTCTATCATGTATTGAAAATGTGTTGCTTTTGTAGTTGTATGATTGTTTTGTTTGGGGGGTTGATGTTTTTTGGTTTATTTGTTTAATTTTTTGCCACAAGGTTTCATGAATCCTGGACTGGAGTGGCTTTTGCTCTAGAGCCTAGGATCACCTAAATTTTAGAACTTTCGATTATTAAGCCTCCACTTCCTGAGTGCTGGGACTTAAAGGCACATGGCATCATGTTCTGTGCAATTCTGAGGGTTGAACTACCACAGTCTGAATATTAGGCAAGCATGCTAACTACTCAGCTATATCCTCAGCTAGATCTATTTTCCTTGGCATGATGTCTTTTCCCATTTTTTAAAAAATATATTTATTTCCTTGTGGCTTATCTTCCACATTTTTAGTACTTCTACCTTATCAGGAATGTGGTTGTGAATAATTTTCCCATTGTATAGATGCATTTTTTACTCTTTTGATTCTTTCTTTAGAGAAAAAAAAAAGCTATTGGCTCTGAAATTAAATAGCTTTGATTTAAGTCTAGTTCATACACTGACATAGGAAATTAGACAAAGATATTAACAAGGCACTACTGTGTTATTTATTTCTAGTATGTCCTCAAAGTGCAGAAGGAGTGTCTCACTATCCTTTTTCAGTGAGACAATGATGTCAATCATTTTAAGCCAATTAAACACTAGTACACTTATTTACAAACTCCTGCTTCCCAGCATGAAAAGCCTGCAATGAAGGGGAAACAAAGCTTGTAATTATCCAGTGTACAGGAAGGAATAGCAGGTTTGGGTAGATGTATTTGCCTGTCCTGGTTGACATACATCTACATCCCCCAAATTTGAATAATCTCTAAACCTTAGTAATTTTTCCATGTAGGTGCCAACCAATTTCCTGGCAAATATCAGTCTTGATAACTGAGTATTTCTCCTCAAACAGTTTCTTCCCATGGTGTTCAGAAAATGACTTTCTTCAACTACTATTGCTCATATGTAAATATATATAAATATATAAATGAGACTTGCTTGGTACATAACTAGTGTTACTGGTATGTATATGATTTCAGGGCTGACCAATTTGTATTGGGTAACCAACTGGGGATTCACCCTTGGGAAGGATTTTTCTGACACTGTCAGCATTCCTTAATTGCCTATAGTTCTTCTTTTAGAAGTGGGACCTCATGAGATTTCCTCTTTTATTATTTGTATTTCCATTGTTGTATCTGTTCTGTCTGGTCTTGTTAGGCTGTCATGTTATCGAAGTGAAGCTTTCCTGTCATTTCCAAAAGCCACAATCTCAAGGCAGAATTTATGTTCCTCTGGCTCTTACAATATTTGCATCCCCCCTTCCCTAATGTTTCTTGAGCTTATGTAACAATTAAATAAAAGGGCACCCTTGATTTGGAGGGGAGCACTTGGGAGGAGTTGGAGGGAGAAAAAGGACAGGTATAGAAAGGATGTCCTTTTATTTAAATTTCAAAATTAAAGAAAAAAAATAAAGAAATTACTTTCAGCTGTCACCTTCTGAACTTCAAGTTCTGGGTCACTGCTTTGTAGAAATTATAGCTGATTTCTAAATCTTAAGTTGGTTTCCATGGTGGCTCAACCAGCAGAACCAGAAAGAAGGGACTTTAATCCTAACCTCTATTTGTGCTTTATTAAGATGAGTCTTTGGTCAGGACTTTTATTTTAACATTGTGGTTTATCTCTTTATCTGTAAATCAGAGATGATATTAATAATTGCATATAATCATTGTAGAACTCTAAAATAGTTTATGCAGAAACACCAACTGTAGTCCTGGAAAATATTAGACACTCAAGAAATAGCATTTCCTTCCTGTCCCATAATACTGACACACTTTTATGAAGATAGATAGATAGATAGATATAAATATTATATTTATTCAAAATCAGAACCAGGGATATCATAGTAGAATGTTTACTAGAATATACATATCATTGTATCTTCAAATTTTCAGGACCCACAAGGGATCCAATTTCCTTGTATCAAAAATATGCCTAGATTCTATGAAATCCATCTTAATTAACAACAGTGCTGCCTTAATGTCTAGATAAAATAATCCTACTACTGCCTTTGGTGCATATGGTTTGGTCATTTGAACCTCTTTGTAAATTCCCATGTTGATTTCTGTCAATAGTGCCTTAAGATTTGCTGTAGCTTATATACTTTGGTATAGGAAAATGCCTTGTTTTTATTAAACTCATTTTTATTATCTCATGTTTGGTTGCCGCTTAGCTAGAATGATCTCTTTTAGGATGCATGCATTTGGAATAGATATTACACTTGATAGAAATCTCATCTTTATTTTCAATAACAGCTTACAGACATAATAGGTTTTACAAATTTGGCAGTATGGAGTGGAAGCTCAATAACCACTAAACTGTACACTTGACATATAATTAGTTTATTTTTCAGTGATCATCTCTACCGTTGTCTCACATTTTTCCAACTAGAATATTCTGAATGAGTAATACAAAGCATTCAGCTACATCACTTTTTATGAGTTGTATCATAAAAGTTCTAGAGCTTCAATTAATATAGGCTCTGCAATGATGTTTTTTTATCCAGCTTAGTTATGAACCATCCTAGTCCTCGACTGTAGCTTCTGTCACATGGTGAATTTTACCTGTACTAGGAAAAATGTTTTAAAGTTATTCATGTCAGATAGTATTGTATTTTTTTTACAATGCATTTGTTGAACATGAACTAAGATTGGGTATATATAAGTTGTAAGGATAATCATTAAAATTATTTGGTACAGAAAAATTTCATTCCTGGTGTTTATTATTTCTGCTTAGGTATGTTAGGGAGGGCTCTGGAGAATAGAAAATTCTTGACTGAATGCTACAGAATGAAGAAAAATTCTAGTGAGATAGGAACACATAAAAATAAGCAGGTTAAAGAAACTATGGTGCATTTGGGAAGCTATGCATAACCTGTATATTTGTAAGGAAATAGCTAGCACCAAAAAGAGTGTGCAGGCAAGAGCCCAATTATAGAGTACCTGGTATAAAATGATAAGAAATTTAGATTTCATGGCTCATGCAGTATTGAGATATTCAGAGCATTGGCATGAGAAAATAACATGAAGTTTTGTTTAAACAGATGACTGTAAAGCTATATGAAAGATACCATGAAGGAGAGATAAAGGAACAACTCAGTCATCCAGAACAAAGACAACACTGGAGCCATGCTGGAGTATAGAAGACACGAAGGGCACTGCGCAGGGAGTGTGGAAGGAGAGTGAGTGTCTTGTAATATAGGAAAGATAGTGAAACAGGAAACCTTGGATCCCCAAGTTGAACTACATAAAAGAGAGAGGACAAAAACCTGATAACACTAGAGAAAAAGCAGCATGTTGCAAGGTTTTTAGTTCTGTTGTTTGTCTCTTGTGCTTCTTGCTCCTTTTCTTTCTGTAATTGTTGGTTTGCAGGCAGGGCCTCATGATTCTTTGCATTTCTGAACAAACAGACTTGTTATTCCTGCCAAGCAGGGAATTTATTTTTCCCACTCTTCTTCATCTGGGCTAGCCTGGTGGCATGCTCTGAATTATGGAATGAGGCAGAAGTGAAAATATTCTTAAGAAGCTAAGTTGCTTCTGTTTTTATTTCATTTATTTTTTTGAGCTCCAGGTTATCTTAAGATAGCTCAACTCTAAGGCAGAAAGAGAAGGTACAAAGCTTTAAGGATCTTAGCCTTTGGGTGCTAGAGTCCTAGAGTCTAAGTACATCAAAGGAGGTAGAGAATGAATATATATGTCATCTTGGGTACCTCTACTAAAGTCTAATCTTCCCAGTCAGCAGTCACTACCACAAAGGAACCCATTAAGACAGCCACACAGAGTCCTCCTGTATTGCAGATTCAAAAGCAAATAAGGTGATTAGCATCATTTACTCAGTTTTGCAAGAGAAGTTTTGGAATATTCAGGCGGTTATTATTTTAATCCTCTCTCCCTCCATTCCTTCATCTTGAACTCTCTTACAAGATTATAGAGAGTAAGGAAAATATTACTATAACTATTATCTAGGCATCTCTAATTATTCCTCATTGTAATAACAGATAAACAAATTATAAATCTAATCTTCCTATCAGGGCAACTGATAGGTGATCTCTAGAACACTTAAAATAATAGAAGTTTTAGATATGATGAGTTATGTTTATGTTTGTAAAGTCAAGAAGGCTTAAACAACTAATAAGTGTCCTCAAGTTAACTTATTATTGAAATATTAATTTTACTTACCTCTTTAGTAAACAATATGTTCCTTCCCTCCCCCTCCCATTCCTCCTTTCTTCCCTTTTCCCTCTTGTTCTTAATCATTCTCCTCTTCTTCTTCTCCTGCCTTTCTCTTCCTTCCCTCCTTCCTTCTCTCCTTCCTTACTTTCATTCTTTCTTTTTCTTCTTTTGTTTCACTCTTTAATTCTTTTTTTTCTTTCACATAAACTGAATTCATGAAATATTTTCCTTATTAGGTTAATAATACTCTCCATTTTACATTTTTGAAGTAAAGACTCAAGATATTATTAAAAGCTTGTATACCTGGAGAGATGGCTTAGTGCTTAATAACAGCACTGGTTACTCTTCTAGAGGGTGAGGGTTTGACTCCTGATGCCCACATGATGGCTCACAACAGTTTGTAACTCAAGTCCCAAGGGATCCAATAACATCTCTGTCCTCTCAGGCAGCGTAGACACATGCCGCACTGACAGACTTACAAGTAAATCATCCATACTCATAAAATAAAAAAGTAATTAAATTTCAAACATTTTAAATCTAACTTACGAATTTAAAATTTTTATCTTATCAAATCAATATTAACATTTATTTATAAAACATTAGAAACTATCGTGTTTAGCAGCATAGTACGTTCGAGAAATGATGTAGTCTAATAAAAGGGTACAAATACAGGAGGTCAGTTTTTTTTTTTTTTTTTTTTTTCTTTTTGGTTTTTTGAGACAGGGTTTCTCTGTGTAGCTTTGCGCCTTTCCTGGAACTCGCTTTGGAGACCAGGCTGGCCTCGAACTCACAGAGATCCGCCTGGCTCTGCCTCCCGAGTGCTGGGATTAAAGGCGTGCGCCGCCGCCGCCAACGCCGCCGCCGCCAACGCCAACGCCGCCGCCACCACCACCACCACCCGGCCAGGAGGTCAGTTTTATTTCTCCATTACACTGTAGGTTAACTGATACCACAGTATTTATTAGTCAAATGGTTATATACCTTCATACACCCTATTTTCTCATTTGAAACCCTTATAGTATGTGTTTAAAAACAATTAACTAGATTTAATACTGTACCTAAAATCCCCAAGGCAGGTGGTTAGGGTTGTTTCCCACTCCTGCATTTTTCTTTTTTGTCAAATCTAAATGTATTCTAAGTTTTCATCTTATGTGTTCAGTTACACTCTAGCTACCATAAATTAATATTTGTATTAATTTCCTGAAAATTATTATCAACAAAATGAAATTACCAAGTTCCACAAGACTCTAAATCTTTGTGCTCTATGGAATACCCAGGAGTCTGGGGGTTTAGCTACGTCCAGCGTGGGATATCTGAGGGAAAAAAAATTCTAGGTACACTATGCTTTTAGGTCTGTTAACTTTATTCCTCTAAGACTCTAAGACAAAATTCTATCAATACAGCTACAGCTCCATCGGGAACTTATGGCAGGAAAAATTCTAGATACACCTAGCCCTATATCCCTCTACTTTATTTCTCTGGGATGAAATCCTGTCTCCATAGCTTCAGTTCTGTCCAGTTCCCTAGCTCATAGTCCTACTAATGACTAAACTCCTATGCTTCCAGCCTCATCTTTGTCCTTTGTTTCCTCATTCTCCATTTCCACTACTCTCTACTCCTGGCACTCAGAAAACTCTACCCGAGATCTGCTTTCCCTCATTGGAACCTCTGTCTTCCACTCTTCTCTCTTGACATACCATTTGGTCTTTTCTGCAGAAAAATGCCTGTCCTTTCTTTCCCTTGCCACATGGTTCTCTGCCTCCTCAGGAATGTTCCTCCACCCTACCTTCCACCTTGATACATAAAAATCCCTATTGTTCTCAGTCAGTTGCTCTGGAAAGTCACTAGGTCTCAATGCTAGGAGATGATTTGAGCTTCATTTGCACAAGAAACAAAGCTACCTGTCTCCCACCAGCTTGTCTTTGCCTACAAGGGAAGTTCGGCAGGTCTGGGGAGCTGAACTGTAACCAAATGATCTGGAAATATTTGGGCATGCAAGAGTTTTATAACAGAAGACAGCAGAAATATTAAAGGCTGCATAGCATCAAATATTCATAATAAATGACTTGCCTTTTGACAGACCCCTGCCTGGTCAAAGTATAGCTTTAATACACAGGTGAATCTCTATAATATATCCTTGAGGCCCTCAAGAGTGCTGTGTTGACCAATGCTATTTATATGGGGAGAAATGCAACAATGTTTAGTGTCAAGAAAATTAAAAAGGGCCAGTGGGATGATTCAGAAGGTAAAGAAGCCTGTCTCCAAGTCTAGTGGCATAAGTTCAACCCTTGGAAGCAACATTGTAAAAAAAGAAAACTGAGTCCCAAAAGTCCCCACCATGAAATAAATAAGTAAATAAATAAATAATTTTTTCACACAAACTCATACATATATTATACATACAGATTGATAATAAACAAGTTATGTGAAAAGAAAATAAGTACTCAAGAATATTTGTATGATAAGATGCTGGAGTTTTCTGCCTTTTGGTGTGTGTGTGTGTGACATTGGGAAGGAGCCTGACTTTTAGACTTATGAAATTCCAATATATGGAGTCCAGCCTGTTGTTCCCAGAAGCTCCTCAGTGGTAATCCTTGATAGCTGATGTACAGATTATTGTGATTATTACTTTTTTTCTATAATTCACTGGTATTCTTTCTCCTATCAAGTCTTATTGATATATTGTATCAGGACACATTTCTGGGACTGCTTTTCTATGGAAATATAAAGAATATGAATGAACCAAAAAAAATAAAGTCCCCATTCTTAAAATTCTTAAATTATAGTTAGGAGTTGAGTGAGACAGATTCTAAAACTACACTGAACCACCACTAAAGAATAACAACATCAAGACTCTAGAAAGATGAACTTTAACATCAAGACTAAAGATGCCAGAAATAGAAACTCCAAGGCTTGTTGATTGGGTGGTAAGGAAATGTTTCAGACCTGGTGAGATGTCGCCAAGTTCAGAGGAATAGTAAATAAACAGTACAAACATGGAAAAGGTGCAGGACAGATTTACAAAGGCTCTAGATACAAATTACAGTGATGAAAAGTATCATCAGAGGAATGCTCATATGTGGTGTACATATATATGAAAATCCATATATCAACTGAATAGAATCATGCAATGTATAATTTTATAAAATTAATATGTAAAGATAAAATATTACTTAAAATAGTACCCCAGAATCTTGAACTTGCACTGCAATTACTGACAAAGTCAAATCATCCAGCTCTGCAGCGATGTGGTAGAACTTGACCTGTCTTTTCCAAATAGTGTTGAGGAGAATGGCATTTCAAGAGCATGCTTTGAGTTGTGTTCATTTCTTCTACCCCAAGGAAAAAACTCAGGATTTTCCTTTACATAAATATTAATACCTATGAGGCTTATTCTCCCACACTAATATCATTTCAGCACAGATGTCTCACATCTGCAGTATATTATTAACATTTTTATCAAGTGAAACAGGGGAGAAAATGCTTAATTGTCTTCTCTTACAGATATGAATATAAATATGAATGGATTTAAATTTTTAAATGATATCATTTTTCATACTTCAAAGCAATTTGCTTACAGCTATTTTCCACACACATACATAGCTAAACTAATGAATATTTATTTTTAGGTAAATCAAAGAGTTAATTACTTTTTCTTAGTCCTCCTAGAATGCCACATCTACTTTCTTATTTAAAAAAATAATACAAGCTTCTGTTGACCCTCAGACACAAAAGATTTTTATAGGATTTTTCTTTTCTGTTTTAATTCATATAATCACCTTTATATTAGCTGGTGAACTTTTCAATTGACTTTATAATATATACATGTCATTTTGGTAGTCGTTCTTGTTCCTCATGAGAAACATAAATTATTTTCACATAGCAAAAACCACTCCTAGGAAGAGTCTGAAATGTTTACCAGGTTCTTTATTAATATTTTTAGCTCCTCATAGGAATTGGTTATTAAAGTTTAGTTAGGAAATTATTACAATGTCACAATGTTGAGGAAACAGTTTTCATCATTATTACATTGTTCCTATTTTTGATATTTCTATATTTGTATAATAAAGACCCATTGATAACAAGACTATGTTTGAAACATATAAGAATGTATATGGTCATATTTGCTTCAAATGACAAAATAAAATCAACAAATTAATTTTGTTACATTTCATTCTATAAAATTCAAAATGTGTTGAAATGGCAGGTGTCAATATAATAATTTTGATGCTCAATATGAATTATTTATCTGCGGTGGGATGGTTTGTATGTCATATGCTCTGATTGGTCAATAAATAAAACACTGATTGGCCAGTGGCCAGGCAGGAAGTATAGGCAGGTCTAACAGAGAGGAGAAAGGAGGGAACAGGAAGACAGAGGGAGACACTGCCAGCTGTCGCCATGACAAGAAGCATGTGGAGACGCTGGTAAGCCACGAGCCACGTGGCAAGGTATAGATTTATGGAAATGGATTAATTTAAGATATACGAACAGTTAGCAAGAAGCCTGCCACGGCCATACAGTTTGTAAGCAATATAAGTCTCTGTGTTTACTTGGTTGGGTCTGAGTGGCTGTGGGACTGGCAGGTGGTAGAGATTTGTCCTGACTGTGGGCAAGGCAGGAAAACTCTAGCTACATTTATCCTGGTGCTTTGTGGGCTTAGAAGATGAACTGAACACCTATATAATAAAACATATGTTACATTGGTGTTAGTGTGAATAAAACACGTGGCAAAAGAAACTAAAGAGAAAAGGTAACTTTTGCTCCTGGTTTCTGAGAGAACTCTGGCTTTCATGGTAGAAAACCATGGTGGCTCAATCCTGGGTTCAATCCTTGTCACACAGATCATCTGATGGATTCTGGCCAACAGGAAATAAGAAGAAGAGGCCCGAACCAGAGCTGAGTATGACCTTCAAAGTCTCACCCCTAGTGATATAATTCTACAAACCAGGTATCACCTCCTAGAATCCCCAATTGCAAAGGACTAAGCCTTTAAAACAGTAACAGTTCAGATTCAAGCCAATAAAACTATTGAATGAGTGTGAACACTGAAGAATTTGTGTTTAAATCACATTAATGCCCTAAAGCAAATTACCAGTAAAATTTTAAAGGCAATGAATGGTTAGCTAAATATATGGGAGAAAAAAAAATATCAGAGACTGGGTACACAGAGAATTTAAAAATGCAGGCTTTAATCTCACTTTAAGTGGGTGGCTTCTACCCTTATGTCCTCTCTTTCCAATGCTGTAAGAAAAAGGGCAAAAATGATCATCCAATTTACCTTCAAATGTAGTGTTCTATGCTCCTGCAAGAAATTAGATAATACAAACAATTCACATTAATTCCAGCCCCCAGTAAAATGGTACATCTGAAAGCATCACAGATTTATTACAGAAACTGGGATGAGTGGTGGTTCAGAAATCTCTTGTTTTGGTATGTATATACACTCAATGATATGAATGGACATACACACACACACACACACACACACACACACGTAATTGTGTCTTGAAGTACACAAAGACAAAGAAACCTAAAAAAAAAAATGCAAGAGAAATTTCCTTGTGTTGCATGGTGGAGCTGAATGTCTCAGCTACAGATTCATTTCCCACCTCTCTTTCTTAAAGACATCCATGACACGCATTTCAAACCACTTAAGTCCAAGCATAATTGAGTGACTAGGGTTACTGGATAAAAGCTATTAAAAGGGGTAGACTGACACACTATACTTTGACCTTTAGTATTTCCTTCTTTATGTATTGGAAAACATACAAAGTGTAGAAATGAAAGACCATCTTTATAGACAGAAGCTACAAATGAGGATTGAAAATTCAGGAGCTGTGTTTGTTTTAAAAACATCTGTACCTGTGGGAGCCCATTCTCAGCTTCCTCGTGGCTTTACCCAGCAGGTCCAAATAGAGGATGATCAGGACCACGGGCCTGAGTGCAGGTGTCTGAGATGGTCTGTACTTGGCTGTGCTGGGGGAGGAGGTCTTTTGCTCCACCCCTTGGCATCTCTATAAAAACCCTGGACCAGAGACGGTCGGGGCCCGTTGGAATAGGTTCCAGGCCCTCTCGAGGCTATCCTTTATTTTCTATCTGCTTATCTCCGCAAGATTCTCTGCTATAAATCTTTCTATGTAATATTTCCTGCTGCTCGCACTCAAGAAAACTCTGGGGAACTGTGGGGGTGGTGGGTAAACGCCCTACAGAAGTACCAGCCCCAAAAAGATGATGACATTTCTTGTTAATGTATTTTTTTTATTTAAGCCACATTAAAATAAATTTTCTGTTATTTTTGTCAGTTGCCATTGACCACAGTATTTTCTATTGTAATCCAGGAATGAAGAAGAGATCCAGCCAGCAGGGAAATCAAATCTGGAAGTACATTAGCAGAGGACATGTTGGGGATTTTGGAGGGAAAGTTATAACATTGCAGATTTGGCTAGAAATATCTAGAACACAGAGTTAAACATCAGTTATAGGTCATACAACATACCTGAATAAAAAGATTATTAGGTAGGGTTTCTTTTTTTGTTTTGTTTTTCGAGACAGGGTTATTCTGTGTCACCCTAGCTGTCCTGGAACTCACTCTGTAGACCAGGCTGCCCCGAACACACAGAGATCCACCTGCCTCTGCCTCCTGAATGCTGGGATTAAAGGAGTGTGCCACTACCATCCAGCAAGTTGTGGTTTCTATTGCTGTTATAAAACACGATACCAAAAGCAACTACGAGAGGAAAGGGATTATTTCAATTTGTAGCTCCCAGACCACAATCCATCCAGAAGGTAGGCAGGACAGGAAGTGAAGGCAGAAGTCAGAGGCAGGAATGGAAGCATTGGCCATGGTAGAACACTGACTACTGGCTTGTTCAGCCTGCTTTCTCATACAACTTAGAACTCCCTGCCCAGTGTCAACATCCCCCACAATGGGGCAGGCCATTCTACAGCAATCAGTAATAAAAATGCCCAATAAGCCGGGTGGTGGTGGCGCACGCCTTTAATCTCAGCACTCGGGAGGCAGAGGCAGGTGGATCTCTGTGAGTTTGAGGCCAGCCTGGGCTTCCAAGTGAGTTCCAGGAAAGGCGCAAAGCTACACAGAGAAACCCTGTCTTGAAAAACAAACAAACAAACAAACAAACAAAATGCCCAATAGACTTGCCTGTGGGTATGTGGAGTTTTCTCAACTGAGAGTTTGTCTTGCCAAACATCTCTAGCTTGTGTCAACTTGATAAAAAATTATTTAATTCAAAGATATTCGTGGACACCTACCTATGTAATAAATTATAATATCAAATGAGCATAACCACCTCAGCACGTTTTTTGCTAGACAAGATTATAGGGGAAAAGTTGCACAATCCATGGATCTATACTTCCTGGGAGGCAGTCCTAACTGTTGAAATAAAGTTTGAGAAGATTTCACAAGGTTGTCATTGAAATGAAAAACTGTTTACTGGTGAAAAGCTGACTAATTTTTAGTAAGAATCACCTGTGTTCTAAATTCCTGATTAACCCCTTCCAATCTCCCTCAAATTTATCACCGTGTCAGATGCTGTAGGCTGGGAGTGGGGAGTGGCCAAATAAGGGAGACTCCAAGGAAAGGACTAAGGCATCTCACGGGACAAGCTAGCCTGCCTAAGTCAGAGGCTGGATTCTTGGTAACCATGGCAAGAGGATAACAGCCTAGCAGGTCCTTTTATCTACCCAGCCTTCATTCAGGCAGACATTTGATACCAGGAAAAGCAGGTCAAGGATACTAATACCATGAACACTCTTACCTCAGCTAAATCACAGAGCAGAGACTCCCATTTTAGTAGAAGCAAAGCTAGAAAATCAAAAAAATCAAATTAAACTGCTGATCTTGGTGCCATGCTCAAGAGGTTAGAACTGTCGTTTTGAGAGAAATAGGCCTGTGTCTCCATGTTGAGCTCCAGGTCAGAGGCTTATAGAATCTGAACACAAGAAGAAGTAGTAAAGAATAAATATAGACAAAGATATCTGCCTCCTTCCCCAAAAGGCATATTTTTGTTTGAAACAAATCATTGGGTATTTCAAGTTTAAAACTCCTTTTAAATTAATGGATTATTTGCTTTAAACCAATTCACAGCAAGAAGCTAAATCTGAAAACGCCTCGTGTATACTAAAATCAACAAAGCAAAGCGTTGACTAAGAAAAGACCTCTTAAAGTCAGAGTACATTTAGTACATAAAAACTACCTCTGGGAGTTAATCTAGTTCACTTGTGTAAAAATATGCAATTCAGGAATTGTAGTTCATCAATAGAAAGAGCAATCATCAGGCAGCTACTGGGGCCTCGTAGCTGTGCAGGACAGCAGCAAAGATAGACTGCTCCTCCCAAGGTCAGTGAAAGGCAGCAGAAATGGTCCTGCTAATGCCGCTGCCACCCTCTCATTCCTGTGAGTATGATGAAAGGGAGCCATCCAAGACTTTACATGGAGGAGCAATCAATTTGCTAATAGTCCAGTCATGTCACTGGACAAGGAGAGGAAGAAACCACAAGACAAACAAACTCTGGAGCATTGAAGGATCATTATGCAGAGCACTGATAGTTAGCAAAAAATTATTTTAAAAAAACATAAAGCAGAGAACATGTACAATGGATACTTTGAGAGGGCCCAGGGATTTAAGGAATTTAAAAGTAGGCAACAGAGAAGCCTTTGTAAATACATCCAAAAAACTAAAGGAAACATACAGAAGAAACGATCCCAGGACTCAGGCAAAAGGAGAGTTACTTTTCACAATACCTCGCGACACCTTTGTCAATAACAAAGGAGGAGGAGGAAGAGAAAGACCAGGACCATATGATGACAATGGCTTACTAAATACAGAATATCAATATGTGGAAAAAAAAAGAACTTCCATCTTATCTTCTCTTGTTGCATACTTACAAAACAGATAACTTCTTAGGACAGATGTGCAAAAATATTTTCTCTGAACACAAAGCCATAAATCAGTCCTACAGTGGGCAGGTTGATGTCCTCTACTACAGTGTAATTACTATCTTTCTGGAAACAGCATTTGATCACACAAGTTGAGGGCACAGTTCCCAAGATGTTCTTCCTGCCCCTGTTAGATGCAAACTGTAAGCTTGAGGTGGTTGGACCTGTACTTCTGAGTGATCAGATATAAATTAGGCTTCCCATACCACACATTTTGATATGTGCCACTTACTTGAGTGACTTATATAACTCAGGAATTATTTATATAAGTTATGTTTATATAAAAAATTTTACTAAATGACACAGATTACTCCTCAGTGGCAGGGTCCTGAGAGAAGGAACAGGGTATCAGAAGATAAAGAGGATAGAAGATAGAGAAGACAGTAAAGTTTAGGATCAGATGATCTTTCACAAGCTATGTCTTTTGCCAAGCAAACTTACTAAGAAGTACAGCATCTTATATTACTATTTCCAGGGTTAAATGGACAGAGCTGACAGCATCTATTATACACTGGGACAAAGTCATCAGGAGACTAATCAGGCAACGTTGCATAAAGGGAACATTGGAACTTCAAGAGCATTATAAACTGAGAACACTGTGGTATTGGAACTGATAACTCCTCCAGTCTCTTCCAGGTGGAAGGTCAAGTTCATAGGAACTGAAACCTTAACTCCTTCAAGGTACTGCCCATTCTTCCACCTCTACACTGGCCTTGTCAAGTTCACTTCTGGGCAAAAACACAGAACTTGGGGCCTTTTATTCTTTTATGGGACCTTTGGGAAAGTCTTGGATTGGCCTGGCTTCCAACAACCAAGGATAAAGTAAGTGTGTGTGTTTGTGTGTGTGTGCAGGGGCATGTGCACACATAGAGTTTCTCGTCTTTCTCTTGATAAACTGTGCTTCAAAAACCTGTTTATATGTTTATATCCAGACACTGACAAACTCTCTATACCTGGTCCTTTTGCATTTTTAGGAAAACTTCATTGCATCATGTGATGAAAGCATGGGCAATCAGGTTAAAGTGAAATTTAAAATAGAAAGTTGAATCTAAGGATAGCAAACTTAAGGAAAACCAAAAAGGTTTTCCTGACTCCCCAGCATTCCTTCAATATGGTGATGGGCAGGAATTCCTCAGAAAGGAGAGCATTTCACTAGTACCAGATTTGGCAAGACAGGAAATAACTGTATAGCATCTGAGGTGGCAGGTCAGAGAATTTCCTGATGGAAAGAATTTAAAAGGTTGTGGTGAGTACAGCTGATAGAGTGCCTTTGACTTGTTTTGTGGGTAGGTACTATCAGCCAATGTTTTATACACACACACACACACACACACACACACACACACACACACACACACACACACACACATAATGATATAGACATACCTATATATTACATGCTAAAGGTTAGAAATTATAAATCTGAATCAAGTGGCAATCATGCACTTAAAAAATCAATAGCATAGATTTTGACATAGAAATCCAGCAAAATCTCCTCAGCAAAGAATACAAAGGTCCTACAACAACTGTGTGGAGGAAGCCTGAAGAAAAGCAGCAGAGCTATTGTTTTCTAGACAATATTAGCAGCTGGCACAACAGCATTCAGCTTCATAAAAGGGGTTACAATTGGTATGTCTGGAATTTTCTCATGCAGTGAAAATAAAGAGCCCAATATCACACCAAGTTCAGCAAACATAGTGCATAGGCACATGCATACATACACACAAAAATGAATATATATATATATATATATATATATATATATATATTCCATGCATAGCATATATTATGTGGATATACACCCATTAAACTCACCTTCAAAAAATTAACACCAGATATGAAATTTCACCAGGACTCACAGTAATTGAAATAGCAGAAAAACAGTTATCAAACTTGAAAACATAGACAAAATAATGAAGAAACATGAACAAGGCCCAGAACAAAACATAAAGTGTAACATCATTTAGAGAAGCAGAAGTCAAAAGATGACCACAGACTCCAAAAGGAAAAAAGAAAAGCAAGACACTGAAAAACAACAACAACAAAACCACAGCATCATCATGGCTGAAAAGTCTGCAAATGAGTGAAAAGCATTAATCACTGAGGACCTTCCATGCGTACAAACAATATGGATCTCCATCTCAGACTAACCAAACCCAAGACAGATAAACATGAAGAAATCAACTCATGAGACATCATCATGACAATTCTTAAATCTGTGGCCATAGAGCATCTTTTTCCAGCATTACTGGAAAAATGATATGTTATGAACAAGAGAATTCCAGTAAGATTACCATGTGAGTTTACATCAGGAACAGAGGATGCTGTGTGCAATAGTATGGAACAAAATTATGAATGGCATGTGAAAAAAAAATATATATATGAAAAGACATAAACGGTGTTACCAGCTTAGGACCTTGCATAGCTGACCTGTGAGACAAGATGCACCTACTGGTGCTGTAGTGCCCCAACTGTTATGGGGAAGCTAACTGTCTGACTGAATTTGAGATCTGATTCACAAGAGGGAATTGAGTATGTGGTACTATAATCTCAGTGAAAGCACGCGGCTGGAGTGCCTGGAGGCCCTAGGGCAGAACCTCCTCTTGCTATGTTGCCAAATAATCTTCCTGATCTCTATGTTTATATCCATCGACCTGAGCTGCTCTCAACTTCAGTCTGTGAAGCTTCTTTGCAGTTGTTAGCATTCAACGTAGAGATAGGAGACTGATCAAGGCGCTAAGAACAAGAAATCCAACCCTCAGCTGTCCACGGGGCATCTATCTCAACACATATGCTGCTGAGGCTTAGTGAATGTTACAAAGGAGAAGGCAAAAAGAGTGCAAGAGGCAGAAAACAGGGAGGGGTTCTGGGAAACACTGTATTCTAGACATGACAGAGCTATCGCACTTAAGAGCTCGCAGAAGCCCTGGTTAACTGTATAAGGCTGTCGTGAGATCAAGCCATCCAAAACTCCCGCATAGATACATTGGATGATCACCAGGCCCCATCCTTACCTCATCACTACTAGCTGTGAATAGTTTCTGGGGAAGAAAAATCCATCTTTTTCTTGAGGATGTGGTCCCTGGTAGGTTATCCGTGCTGCAGTAGATTGCCCTACACTCATACACATATGAGTAGCAATAAATGGACTTAGCAGGTTATCAAAAATAGATAATTTTATGACTATATTGGTAACATATGGGGGAATTGGCAGAAAGAGAAGATGTTAATATAATCATATCACATTTTATTTATTATGTATTAAATTCTGAAAAATAAAAGACAAATGAAAAAAAAATAATTTTTATTTTTATTTTTTTTTTCCATCACAGGCAATTTATTTTGTTCTATTCATTCACAGTTAATACAGAAAATACTTGGAAACATTTCCATATAATGTTTGACACAGAAATCATCAAATAGAAGTATACAATGTTGACAGGAGGCAGTACATTTATAATTTATAACCCCAAATGTATTTATAAATTAGAAATGGAAAGATCTACAAATGAAATTATGAAGGTTCACCAAAGTCATTTAATCTGTCAGTTTCTCATTCATTTTTATGTCTTAATAATATTCTATTGTATGAATAAGCCACATTTTATTTCTCTCCAGTATTTGATAGCTATTTGAGTTGTTTTAACTTTTTTACTATTAGCAACACACTGCTGTAAACCTTCATGTACATGTTTCATAGGTGCACATTTTCAGTAGTTTGAGGATATATTCCTAAGGGTAGAATTGTTGAGTAACAGAGTAACAATGTTTTGCATTTTGACCAACCACCAAACTGTTTTGCCAAAGTGGCACACCATTTTACAATCTCACCAAATCCTTGTTTTTAAGGCTCTGATTTTTGTACAAAAGCATTCAATCATTCTGTCAGACCAAACCAGGAAAAGTAAGCTATAGTTCAGAGCTGTTCTATTCCATTTACTATGCAAAGCCATTCTTGGCGTTTGCAACTCTCAGCCCTTTTGAGTATTCTTGCAGTGTTCACCTTTTCCTCCACCACTTTTTTGTCTTCTTTTTTTTTTTTTCTGGTTTATTTCTATCTATTACAAATGTATAAAAAATCCTCCATCAACCCTGCCGATAGAAGCAGAACCTTGAGAAATATACCTTTGGTTTTCCTCAGAAAAGGAACACATATTGCACTGTAAAGTTTATAAAATTGGTGCAAAACATTGTGGTAATGTTACAATACCAGTTTTAAGAGTTCAGTGACTAATGGGGAGCCGATGGGATACATGCAGAACTGTGAAAGCGATCTTACTTAGCCAGCTGTACACGTAGACTGTAAATCTACATTCAGATCAATTCTGAACTAAAACTATCATCTCAGTTTATCTGTTGAGGTCAACCAGGAAACCCTAGAATATACCTTGATTTTTGCAAAAAACAAAATAGGGGGAGGGGTTTCTTCAGCATTTCAGTCCACGAGTAACAGTATCCTAACAGGCAAAGTGTTTTCTCACTGTCAACATAGAATGAACTGCTGCTGGAGGTCAACTTGGGCTTTAATTTGCATTAGTACTTACATGCATAGTAGTCCAAGTTGTTGATCTCATGACTTTAAAAAGTAATATGTGCTTTAACCTAAAATGAGGAGATTATAGTCATTGTACACTGTTGATAAGTATATAAAATGGTAAGAATATAAAATGTTAATAGGTTCTTTACCAGATGACAAGTTTCAGACAGTCTCAAAGGTTTGCCTTAGAGTTATCATATGACCAAATCATTCTAATTTCAGGTTTAACTATACATTGAACCCAAATGCCCCACCATTTCATTTACATAAAAAATGTAAACAAATTCAACTGGCAACAAATGATAAATGGACACAAAGCTGGAATTTCAGTAAAGTGGAATGTTACTTGTCAGTGCAAGCAGAAGTAAGCGACTGACATTAGTTTCAATATAAATCAATCAGAAGAACAGTTTACTGTTCAGTCAGTCACTAAGGACCATAGCACATGTCCCTATTGATCTGAAATATACAGAATAAGCAAACAGATGATTGCAGGTGGTGGTGTGGGGAATTAGTGGGAGAGCAGTAGCTAAGTGGTGTGAATACATTTTAAGGTGACAAGTCCTAAAATTAGTTTGGATACACTGAGGCTTAGACACATCTGTGAAAAGGCAAAAATAATCCCTCGAATTTCTTCGTTTTAAATGGGTGAATTGTCTGGTATGTGAATTAGATCAAAATAGAATGATGTCTCAGGGAAATGATGTGTGAAACTCACAACACATTTTAAAGTTTATTAAAGAGTAACTTTAGATCAGTTACTAAAATATATCTAAGGAATAGTAATATGAATGTGTCTAGTGTGAATAGTTAAGTATTTAATTATAACAGAAAATGTACTTAGTGGCATCAAAATAAACATATGAATAGAATAAGGTGGCATCTAGAAATAGATCCAGGTGCATATAAATATGGATATCTTATTTTTTTATTTCTTTTGGAGACAGTATCTTGTTACATAGCTTAAGCTGTCTTTGAATTCACAAAGTAACTGAGATGAGCCTGGAACTCAGGATCCTTGTGTCTCAGTCTCTGGAGAGCTGGGTTCATAGACATGCACCACCACATTAACCACTTTCTTAATGAAGTTAATTATGCTGATATAGTAGTCATTCCATATGAAGCAGTAAGAAATAATACAGAATTACATTCCAGTAGCATAAATAAAAATTCTTCCAGAAGCTATTCTTACCCAGTAGTGACTCACAGAAAATAGAGTAATGCTTCATACATAAAAGCTGAACTTAAAGTATCTACGTCAGGAAATAGTCTATTTAAAGGAAATACTTTCAAAAAATGTTTGGATGTTGATGCTTTTCCAACTATGTGCATTGTTTTACTTCTTGTTTAGTAGTTTCATTGTTACTCATTCATTCACTGAGGAGTGCTTTGAGTCTCTCCACAGATTTGGCATCTACAAGCACTTCCAAACTAAATTGTTTGCAAATGTATCTCAGTTTATGGTTATAGTTGCAACACAGATAGTTGTTGAGAACTAACTAACTCCCCTGAAAAGACACAGTAAAGTGGGCAGAGAAATCCAGATAACAACCAAGTCACCTACCAATCATAAAGATTCCTTGGTTTTATCATTTAGTCTCCTAAATCCCAACCTACTCTTTGAGATGAATTCAAAGTAGACAGATGCACAATCAGAGCATTAACTTAAAGTGTCATTAAAATAAAAACATACATTGAAACACTGAGAACAAAAGGAAAGATTTTGTTTGTTCTTTTTTTTTTAATTGCTGCTGCAGTTAGATTTTATATCTAAGTTCTTTTCTCATGGTTTTCCTATACCCTTCCTGTTCCAACATTGGCTATAATGGATTTATCTCATCTTTTGCTTATCATATCTGTAGAGTAATATCCATGCTGATAGCTGTTGAGGCAGCTTTCTTTCATTGCCCTTTTGCCAACATCTTGACTAGTTCTTGGTATACATAATGCAACAATGTAAACATACACTCCTTGATAAATAAATAATATGAGGCACTTCTGTTGAAGATGGGATGGCCCACATATGTAAGTGTATTTGTTGGGTCTGTATTCTGTCACACTATGACCTATGTCGGCCTAATGTGTTTTCTTAAATTACTGTAAAATTGCAAAGTGTTTTGATATGAAATTGTAAGAAGTTTCAAGTCTTGCTCTTCCTCAACATTGTTTATACTCTTTCTAGTCCTTTGTGGTTTCATGTGAATTTTAGAATTTTATTTTATTTTCTATTTCTCAGTTAAAGCAGCATGAATATTGTTGTATGGAGTAAACTAAATCTGAATGTAGCTCTGCATAATAATTTTAAGACACAATCATCCATTCCAAACATAGAACAGCCATATATTTACATGTTTTCAGTTTCTTTTACTGGTTTCCTGTAGTTTTCAGTACTCTCTTTGTTAACTACTTGAGTTTTTTCTTCAGCATTTTAATTCTCAGAGCTCCTGTAAGTAGAATTATTCTCCATTGTTCCTTTGAGAGAATGTATTAGTGCATAGACACACAATTTATTTGTGTGCTAATTTTGTATTTTGTATGTTCACTGAATTTATGAGTTGTAAAGGGGTTTTTTGTTATAATTGAAAGATTCTAATATTTCTCCATATAAAATAATGACATGTATGAAAAGATGATATCTTAAGACTTACTTTCAGATTTGACTGGTTTTTAGATACTTTTCTTGACCTATTTCTGAATAACAACTCATTAAAGAAAATATTACCAATTTCAAACTAAAAAGAGTGTGTAAGGTTTACTTAAGAGTTTTTCTAGGGTTAGAAATGGGAGCAGACAACTTTAATTTCTACACTCAGGAGGCAGGGGCAGGTGAATATCAATGAATCTGGGGCCACCCTTGTCCATATAGTGAGTTCTAGGACAACCACGGATACATTGTAAGACCCCGTCTCAAAAAAACAAAACAAACACAAGGAGAAAGAATAGGAAAAGAAAAAGCAGGAGAAAAAGACTAGGAAGAAGAAGAATCTCTAGGGATTAGGATCAGGAGTACTCCTTAGTTCTAAAATGGTTGGTGTCACTACACAGGTATTCAGGTGTGGCTTGATGTTTTGCAAGTCACTTCATTAAACAGTATCCGTTTATTTCTTACAGTGGCATAGTTTTTCTATATGGGTGATTCCTGAGAAAGAATGTTTAGTATTACATTCCACAATGCCAAACATTATGCAAGAACCCTTTGGTTTAAAGCATTAATTTTAATTAGTGCATGTTTATACAAATTTTGACAGATATAATAGAGCTTTGAATTACAGTAGGGAAGCAATAAAATTCCCTGTGTCTGAAATACTATAATCAAACAGCAATTCAATCTGAATGAAAATAATTCACCTGACAGGCTAGCTTAAATATATTTCTTGGATATTAAAATGTATGTAGAAATTATGAGAATCCATCACCATTATTGTTTGCCCCCAAATATGTCTGGTTTAATAAAAATTATAAGCAGAACAAATAAAACTGTTTCTAAGAGTCACCAGAGTGATAAACAGTCTTGCTTATCTCCTTAAAACATAATTTTTTAAAAAATGTTTGAGACAGGTTTTTTTCTGTGTAGCTTTGCGCCTTTCCTGGATCTCACTCTGTAGACCAGGCTGGTCTCAAACTCACAAAGATCCGCCTGCCTCTGCCTCCCAAGTGCTGGGATTAAAGGCACCACCACTGCCCGGCCATAAAATATTTTTGAGATAATACACTAATAAAACGTGTTGGAAAACTATTATGGTATGAAGGATAAGATTAATATTATTATCATATTAAATAAAAAGTATAGGTTCATATTAAGATATCATTGGGTTTATATATTTATTCTTTATATATAAATACATGTAAATATATTTAAATAAAAAGAAAAAAGAACATGAATGTTGAGAAGGGGCTGGTCAGGAGCATAAAGGGATTGGAGTGTGAAAAGATGGAACAGACTATGCAATGTTTCAATTACAATTTCAATTACAAAATGTAATCATTGCTTAACTAGGCAAAAGAAAACTGTATGAAGTAAATGGATATATAGTAATTTTCTTACAGTCTACAAGTAAAAAACAGGGCCAGTGAGATGTAAAGTTGGTAAAGGAGAGAGAGAAGAGAGAGAGAGAGAGAGAGAGAGAGAGAGAGAGAGAGAGAGAGAGAGAGAGAGAGAACTGAGAGAGAACTGAGAGTATATGTAAATGTCTACAGAAGTCAGAAGGAAGGACATTCAATTCCCTAAAGCTGGAGTTATGGAGTTACAAGCAGAGTCATGAGTCACTCAACACCGGCTATAGGAACCGAGTCAGGTCCTTTGCTAGATAAGTGCACACACATAACCTCTGAGCCATCTTTTAGCCCTTAATTTTACATATAATGGTTGACACAGAGACACAGAACATGTGTGGCAGTGGAGGAGATGTGCTCACCTGCCCACTCTGCTCACCATGTGGTATTAGGGGCTCCAGTAAAGACATGTCAGTAGAACAAAAGCATCATGTTTTGCAGACCTTTGTATAGTCGTCCAGCTGGTCAAGAGCTATATGCTGGAATGTAGTGAGAATCTTCTTTTTGAGTTCATTTTTTTATTGTTTCTATCACCTGCAGATTTGACATAAAAAAATTATGATGATTCACTGCCCTGCTGCACAACAGTTTATTATGCATATTGGAAAACAAAAACTTTAGTAATGTTTGCAGTTTGTGAGTCTGTGAGAAACCATAGGAAATTGCTTCTGAGACCACACTGAAATGTGAACTTCATTTTCAGAGACCAAAGTAGATGGAGCACTCTAGATAAAAAAAAAAAGAAAGAAAGAAAAAAGAAAAGAAAAGAAAAAAAGAAAAAGACTGAAATGCAGCATTAGAATGGCAGGTCATCCTAGAAGTTAAAAATGTATTTAGCTTATCCAGGTGCACTGCATTTTCTGTTTTGAAGGTCTATTAGCAAGCAAAGCACTTGCTTGTTGATGTTTTCATTATTTTCTGAAGTACTAAGTGGAAATGTTTATCAAGATACCTTAAATACTTGCAAAAAAAATAGTAGAGGTCACTCAGTAATTAATAGGCCATACTGTTTTGTTCAGAGGACCCAAATTCAATTCCTATCATCCATGTCAGAAAACCTACAACTGCCTGTAATTTCAGTTCCATGGGCCACCTTAGGTGTAGACACATGCACATGCCTATTCCAACATAAAATTAAATCTTTGAAAGAAACAAACAAAGAAATAAGCCAAGTTTAGTCTCATCTCTGTAAGGCAAATATAGGCATGCATATTTAGCAGCAGATGCAGTTTAGAAAGATGAAGTATAGACATTTTCACAGGAACGGGACTTCTCATAGGCTGGAGCATTTGTTCAGAGTCCAGTTCCAATGACCCACCTTTAGATGGAAATATTTTCTGCTTAGATTCGAAAGCACAATATATAAAGTCGCACTTTGACAACAAACCATGAGGTCTGCTAAAGAACAGATGGAACCTGGTTTTCTGTTAGATACTAGTCAATATGTATCTCATGTATCTACTTTTCTTTTCAGCATCCCAGAGTGAAAATTGAGGATTTTTATGAAGTAGAATTGTGTAACTTGCAACCAAGTCTAGAACTGGGCTCATAATAAACAAGTCTATCCTTTTATTTGTCGTAAATGTCAAGAGGGAGGCTTTCTGAGGCTAATTTTGACCTGTGGGAACCCAGAGGTCAAATGGCTGGAAAACATATCTAAATACTGTAGGAGGATCAGACCTTTCTACTCTTTTTTCTAATTTTCTTCTGTTAATTAAATATTGAAATGCTTGGAAATTTTTATATTGAGACCTTCATATATTTATATGAAACTTACAGTTCCACTGAAGTGACTACATTAATTTTGAGAGCTTAGAGGTGGCGAGGGAGTGTTGTTGTTGTTTAGCAGTAACTGGATTTGAAATTAAAAACCTCAGGAAAACTCTCTCAGTACTTAGACTAATGTGGAAGCCCATAAAGGTTTCCTAGTGAGATCTGAGCTTGCTTCACCCAGCAGGGCTGCATTAGAGGATTGCCTGACTATGTGTGTGGTTACAAGGCTATTGAAAGGGTCTACACTTGGCTGAGCTAGGGAGAGGCTTTTGCTCCACCCCTTGGCATTTCTATAAATAGCCCTTTAGAAGAGACAGGAGGGGCTGGTGGATAATGATCCAGGCCCTCCTTTAGGCTATCCTGTGTTTCTGTTTCTCTCCCCTCTATCCTTCTATCTAATATCTCTTATCCCTCAATTCTCAAGAGTACCCTGTCATAACTGTGGGAGCCAGTCACCCAGCTGGGCTCCCACAGACCAACAAAAACAGACACTAAACTGAAATCTGATATCAATCACATCAAAATGGGAGTGCACAAAGCAGGGAGCTCTGAGCACAAGGGTGGTACTGAGACACTACAGAGAATGGACGCAGTCTAATGGACTATGTATGAAGTATATTTCTTCATGTCCTTGAGAAAATTTTAATATTGATACATGAATGATACATTCAAGGGAAAACAAGTTACAGTGCATGATGATCTGTTGAGCCATCAGTTATGAAATGACAAATAGAAAAAAGAAGTCATTACAGACATATTATTAATTACATTGTGTTGTGAATCCCTATTAACCAATACAGGCAGCAACATTTTCAAAATGATCCTCACATCATTTAGAGGTTAAAGAAAAAACAGTTTCCTCCTGGGAGAGAATATAATTAATCCAGGCATGAGCCTGCAGTCTTGGGCACTTGGAGGAAGAAGAGAAATGACCAGAAACTAAGAATTTGAGGCCAATTTGAGAACAAAAGGAAGATTGTCTCTCTTAGAACAGGAACTAGAGAAACAGAAAAGAGAGAGGAAAAGTAAGAGGAAGTGAGAAAAGAAGAGAAAGAAGATGAAATGGAAAGCTTTTACATGATAAAAGTGGATGAACTCCACCCTTTGATTAAAAACCTCAGAACCTATAATATGTTCATGCAGAAACTTCACCACCCACTGGTGAAGGAACAACCTCACAAAATTCCTCAATCAATCCTGAGTCATGTAATTGGCTCTACTGACATCTTAGTCCAACATGGTTCCTCTGTTAAACAGTCAACTCAATATAAGGCTATGAATGAAAGAGTGAGCTGAGATAACCACTTTGTGACGCTAGAATTGTATAGAACCAAGCTGGAGGAAAAGGAGCAACAGGAGACAAAAGAAAATAAACAACAACAACAACCACTACAGTTCAAAGGGGCAGATAGCATTGGGGCTATTATATCCATCCGCAAAATATCCAAACAATGCAGGCATAGACTATGAAGTGGAGCAAGATATGAAAAATAGAAAACAGAAGGAATGCATGTATTAGAAATCTTAAAAACATGCAATAAACCAGCAAAAATATATGATACATGCCATGAAAAAGAGCCCACAGAAGGGAGGAGTGGATGGGAGGGAGGGGAGAGGTTGGATGGAGGGAGAGTGGGGAGTGAGGAGAACCTATGATCTGGCTGGGAAAAAAAATAATTAACTAAAAAATTTCTTCATTAAAAATAAACCTATAATGTATCAATTAAAAAAAGAACCCATTAATGGAGTAGTCATTCCCTGCAGCTTTTATTTTTCTTGTGTTCAAATTGTTATTAAAAAACACAAAATGTTCAATTTGCCACCTGAATTGCTTTCCACTCTGCAGTCTATTAGTGTTAAGCATGTTCTCAGGGTCATGTAACAGATTCTTCTAAATTTTTCACCTTGTTAATCTAAAACTCTAAACTAGTTAGATACTAATAATACCCCTTCTTTTCCATGAAGTCCCTAACTACCAACCTTTCTCTTTCCATTTCTGTAATTTTAACTACTTTAGATATTTCATGCCAAGTAATCATACAGTATATGTACACAAGGATCACTTTGAATTTCTGATCCCATTGCCTTTACCTGTCCAGTGTTGAGATAACAGCTACGTGCTACTGAAACCAGTGTACACAATGCTGTGAATTGAACACAGTGTTCTATGACTGCTGAGCAAGCACTCTACCAGCTGAGTTATATCCCTATCACTTAAAAATCAAACAGGCAACAACAGTAAAAACTGGCTTGTTTTGAGTCTGTAAAAGGCAGTCACACAATGATTCGCATTGGTTTCAAACTCCCTGGATCAGTGGAATGTCTAGCCTTCTGAATAGCTGTTAACCAAGGACCTGGCACATGCCCTAGCAAAGTCAAACTTGCTTTGTGGCATGTGTATGTTTGTGTGTGTATGTGTGTGAGTGTGCACACACACGTATGTGTGTGTGTGTAAGTGTGTGTGTGTAAATCACTGTGGGTTGCAGATTAAATTTATAACCTTGTACATGCTAACAGTGCTTGACTTATGAGTCCTGTGGTTTCTCAGTATTAGATTCAATTGGGGTCCCCAGGGATCCTTACAATGGGTAAGATTAAAAAGTGACCACCCCTGAGAACTATATAAATAATATAATACCCAACTAAACTAAAAAGTGACCACCATTGAGAACTATACAAATAATACAATATAAAACTAAATAGAAGCAGTAATACAGAGCAAGGAAATAATTGAAACATACATTTTGAAGTGTTGCTTTATTCAACAACAAAAAAAGTATTTGAGGGGGAGTATATAAGCCAAAATGATGGATTAGGCATTGGTGTTTAAGGGAGATTAAAATAAATATATTCTCTGTCTACTTTGTGCCAGGAAGAAGCCTTTTAAAACACTTTATTGACTTTAAAGGAAGCTTAATGTATTTTAACTGAGCTAAGCGACTTGAAGGAGAATGTGACTAATGATGGATTTTTTAATAATGTTTTCATAAAACATTAAAATAGGTCTTAGTTCTCCTCATCTTTCATGATGACAATACTCCTTGCTGGAGTAATCTTAAAATAAAATAAGCTTGATGTATTTTAATCCTGTGTGAAGCTTTCAAATATGCATTGCAATGCATTTTAATACAACATATAAATGATGACATCTCTGTAAACAGTCTTATATGCATAGAGATTCTGCTGAGCTCATTGGCCTTTATTAGCTGATGTTGGCAGCTATGTTATAAGATAAGAAATAGTTCTTGTTTTTATCATCGTGTACTCCTCATTGGCAAGACTTGACTATTTTGCACACTGAGAATTTATAACTAGAATTTATTTAGAAAATACATTGAGTGTTGTTAGAACTCTTTTGTTTTTTTTTTGTTTTTGTTTTTGGTTTTTTTCCTTCTTTTTTTAATCCTGTTTATTATTTCTTTTTATTTTACAATACTATTCAGTTCTACATAACAACCACAGATTTCCTTGTTCTCCCACTTCCTGCCCCCCACCCTTCCCCCCAGCCCACCCCACATTCCCACCACCTCCAGATCAAGGCCACCCCCAGGACTGAGATCAACCTGATAGGCTCAGTCCAGGCAGGTCCAGTCCCTTCCTCCCAGATTGAGCCAAGCATCCCTGTATAAGTCCCAGGTTTCAAACAGCTAGCTCATGCAGCAAGCCCAGGACCTGGTACCACTGCCTAGATGCCTCCCAAACAGATCAAGCCAATCAACTGTCTAACCTATTCAGAGGGCCTGATCCAGTTGGGGGCCCCTCAGCCTTTGGTTCATAGTTCATGTGTTTCCATTCATTTGGCTATTTGTCCCTGTACTTTATCCAACCTTGGTTTCAACAATTCTCGCTCATATAAACCCTCCTCTTTCTCACTAATTAGACTCCCAGCGCTCCACCCGGGGCCTAGCCGTAGATGTCTGCATCCAGATTCCTCCATCCTTGGATGGGGTTTCTGGCACAACTATTAGGGTGTTTGGCCAACCCATCACCAGAGTAGGTCAGTCCTGGCTGTCTCTCGGCCATTGCCAGCAGTCTTTTGTGGGGGCATCTTTGTGGATTTCTGTGGGCCTCTTTAGCACTTTGTTTCTTCCTTTTCTCATGTGGTCTTCATTTACCATGGTTTCCTATTCCTTGTTCTCTCTCTGTGTTCTTGATCCAGGTGGGATCTCCCGCTCTCTTTCCCTCGACCCTCGCTGTTCATTGCTCCCACTCATGTCCAGGCTGTTCTTGTAGATCTCATCCATTTCTCCGTCATTGGGTGATCCCCGTGTCTTTCTTGAGGTCCTGTTTTACAGGTAGCCTCACTGGTGATGTGAGTAGCAGTCCAGTCATCCTTGTTCCACATCTAGTATCCTCCTATGAGTGAGTACATACCATATTTGTCTTTCTGAGTCTGGGTTACCTCACTCAGGATGATTTTTTCTAGATCCATCCATTTGCCTGCAAACCTCATGATGTCATAGTTTTTCTCTGCTGAGTAGTATTCCATTGTGTATATGTGCCACAATTTATTTATCCATTCTTCAGTTGAAGGGCATCTAGGTTGTTTCCAGGTTTTGGCTATTACAAACAATGCTGATATAAACGTAGCTAAGCAAGAGCTCTTGTGGTATGATTGAGCATTTCTTGGGTATATGCCCAAGAGTGGTATAGCTGAATCTTGGGGGAGAGTGATTCCCAATTTTCTAAGAAAGTGCCATATTGATTTCCAAAGTGCTTGTACAAGCTTGCATTCCCACCAGCAGTGGAGGAGAGTTCCCCGAGTTCCACATCCTCTCCAGCATAAAGTGTTTTCAGTGTTTTTGATCTTAGCCATTCTGACAGGCATAAGGTCGTATCTCAGAGTTGTTTTGATTTGCATTTCCCTGATGATTAGGGATGTTGAGCAATTCCTTAAATGTCTTTCAGCCATTTGAGTTTCCTCTGTTGAGAATTCTCTGTTTAGTTCTATAGCCCATTTCTTAATTGGACTGTTGGTCTTTTTGATGTCTAATTTCTTGAGTAGAACTCTTTTGTTAATCACTAATAAATATAATGCATTTAGCCATCATCAGATATCAAATATAATGAACTAAGCAATATTCAGCAATGATGATGGATTGGTAATTACATAGGTTTTCTTATACAAAGAAAATGTATTTCTTGCTGTTTGTATTAAATTGATGCTTTAAAGTGTTTTTACAACAGTGGTGGATGAAATCCAAAAGCAAACTTTCACTGGGTGACCTTTTGGAAATTAACACAAATTGTCATAACAGGGACAAAGTCTGAAATGCAAAGTTCTATTTTGAGTTATGTAAAAGACTTTCCACAGTGTATCAAGTGCAGAGTATTTAGAAGATATGCTCTTGGTCCTTTAGATGTGTTGTAAGACTGTTTAAGTGAGTTGTGAATCTGGTACTGTTTAGTCAAGTGATAGAGAACAGTGAAGGACCTACTTAAATGCAGTGATGAGTGAGGTGATTGTGTATGAAGATTTCATAGATGAGTAGGGTTTGAGTCACAGGAGAGTGTAGTAGGTAGCTGTTTCAGCTTTGACCTTGAAGCATTGCCTCTAGTGAGGCAGCTAGTAACTGCCTATGACCTGGCCCTGGGGCATGGTCGAGATGAGAGGCCTTAAGACCTGAGACCCATACAGGCTGGCCCTCTTGGCTCCTTGTGATCCTGGATGCTGGATTGTAGACCAAGTCAGAGTTTTCCAGAAAACCACACTGGAATGCACCTCACCTCTCCCAGATGTAACTGACTCCTTTACTGGATATAAGTTACCCCAAAATAAACCTCCTTTTAACTACCAGAAAAACTACGTGGAGTTGCCTTGTTAAATCCCCATTTTAGGAGAGGGCTCCAGAGTGATTAGAAATGATACAAGCTGCCTAGGTAAATCGTCTTTTACCCTAAGAAGCTAAAGTCAAAACACCAAGGTTCATTGTAAGCAGATTAATAGTGCACAAATGTGTGTGATAATCTTGGGTTAGGGAAAACTTCCAGCAAAGATAACCCAAGAACTTCAATTGCTATGGAATATCGTTCTGTATGCTGTAAATGTGTGTTGCTCTGATGGGTTGATAAATAAAATGCTGATTGGCCCATAGCCAGATAGGAAGTAGAGGTGGGACAAGCAGATGAGGAGAATTCTGGGAAGAGGAAGGCTGAGTCAGGAGTCACCAGTCAGACACACAGGAATCAAGATGACAAGGCAGAACTGAGAAAAGGTACCAAGCCATGTGGCTAAACATAGACAAGAATCATGGATTAATTTAAGTATAAGAGCTAGTCAGTAATAAGCCTGAGCTAATGGCCAAGAAGTTATAAATAATATTAAGCCTCTGTGTGATTATTTTACAAAAGGCTGTGGGACTGTGGGTGAGAGCTTTGTGCTGACCCCAGGCTAGGTGGGACACAGGAAAACTTGCAGCTATATTTGGAGCTCAATGTGGTAACAAAAATTTCCACTAAAAATCTGAGAAAGCTTAAAAAAATAAAAAAAGATTCTAAAAGGGGGCTAAAAACAACTTCCTAGTGAGTCTCTCAGGCCAGCCACAGCCTGTGGGATTGAGCTACAATATTGCTGGTTTGTGTCAGGTGGGCTTGATCTGAAGCATGGTAGATTCTGGCCCAAGTATACAGAGGTGTCTCCAAGCCATGCAACATGCTGCATGGTGGATTTAGCTTTTGCTAGTACAGAAAAAAGAGAAAAAAAAGGAAGAGATTTTTGGGTTACACACTGCTGAATGGAAGCATAGACCCACTGCTTCACAGAGTCAGTGATGAATATGGTTTTCCCAGAGCTGGCTGTAAATGTAGTTCTGCCATGTTGGAAAGTTGAGGTGGGTGGAGTCAACAGCCAAAGCTGCCATTTCAGTACTAGCCACTGCAGTTTAAAGCAATAGATTCAAAATAAAACAAATTTAGACGAAGTAAACCTCTAAACTCTTTACAATGTGTGTAAAAATTTATGTAGGCTTAGAAGAGAGAGAAAAATGAATATAAATAGTTATATAAAGAAATAGTTTTAAAAAATAAAGTGTTTAAAGAGGCAGTAAAAGTAATATAAAAAGTAAGCCATATATATATATATATATATATATATATATATATATATTGTGTTGTCTTTGGGACTTTTAACTGCAGAAGGACATTTGATTGTAAAGGAGACTAAGTTATGAGATATATATATATATATATATATATATATATATATATATATATATATATATATTTAAGTTATCTTGACTTCAAAATTTATGTTTAAGGATATGTTGCCTTGGAAAAGAAGTTCTGCTTTTGTTTCCACAGAAAATGAGAACCTATAGATTTGTTCTAGATTAAGATGGATCAGATTAAAAAAAAAAAAAGATGGATCAGATTTGATCAGGCAAGAACTCCTGAACCTTAACAGATGGTATCTATCAACAAAAGTTATAGTTTGTCTTCCCAGGACTTGACCATTATCTCAGATTTTCTCAGGATTCCCATAAGACTACCAGTGCCAACATCAGTAGGAAGTAGCCTAGAACAGTACACCCACATTCCCAAAAAATGGATTATGGATATTTGTCTTTGTTTAGAGATTGGTTACAAATTGGTATTGATCATACTCAATATCTTTCTAAATAAAAAAGGAAGCTAGGATATAGATATGATAGGATGAAAGGGTAGATTATTGAATCTACTTTTAAAGAACAACAACTTGCTTAAAATATTTTACATTGTTATGCGTTTAAATTATTGATACAAATTTAAAGTTAATTTTGTTATACTGTTTGTATATTTCTACTCTTGTTTAAGGTATTATGTTTGTGCAGATCAATTAAAATTGTAATGTATAATTAAGAAATACAGATTAAAAATTAGTCATCCATGATAATCAAACTTGCAGTCATATTAGGTATGTTTTCAAGGTCAAGCAGAGACATATTTTAGATAGGCAGGTAATCTTCAAACACTTCAAAGACCTATAGGATAAGGATTTAAAATGTTTTAAAAACTTAGACTTTTCTGGACAGTGAGACAGGTCTGCTTCTGGCAGCATCAACTACTTCAAAGAGAATGATGGGCATTGAATAAACTCATGGAGTTGCTTTCTTTGTGAAAGTTAGCCACTGGGCAAAATAGTGCCTTTGTATAGACTGATTGACAGTATGTTGTATAAACTGGACATACAGACCCATAGGAAGGTGAACACTGAACTTTGCAAGGCAAGATGGTCCTTCAGATTCCAGGTTCACAGAGGAGAATTCCAGATATTCTATTGGACACATGGAGAAGTGACTAGAAATCTCTAGGCCTATAGGCTGAAGATGGATGCCCCAGTGTTGCAGAGGAACTTTGGGTGACTGTCCAGGCAGGCAGCTGTCCCTGTCATTCTAGATTTTGGGAAGTTGCTTACAATGTATTTCCTGTTTACTTAGGTACTATTATATTCCTCTGGAGTCTTTGATGTAGTTGAAGACTAGATAGTTATAATTTTCCTTGGACATGATAAAAGATAAATTAGATGGGAAACTTTAGAGTCATAAATATAGAATAGATAGAATATTTTCTTTAATTTTGCCAAATATGAATAGACTCAATACTGTAGCTGTAATTCTTGCTTGATAACTGTTCTGTTTTATGTAATTTTACTATGTTAAAGTTAAAACCTTCCTTTTTGATTGGACAGAAAGGGGGAAGTGCTGTGGAATGTTGTTCTGTATGCTGTGAATGTGTGTTGCTCTGATTGTTGATAAATAAAATGCTGATTGGCCAGTAGCCAAACAGGAAGTATAGGTCGGACAAGCAGATGAGGAGAATTCTGGGAAGAGGAAGGCTGAGTCAGGAGTCACCAGCCAGACACAGAGGAAGCAAGATGACAAGGCAGAACTGAGAAAAGGTACCAAGCCATGTGGCTAAACATAGATAAGCATCATGGGTTAGTAAAGTGTAAGAGCTAGTCAGTAATAAGCCTGAGCTAATGGCCAAGAAGTTATAGATGATATTAAACCTCTGTGTGGTTATTTTATAAAAGACTGTGAGACTGTGGGTGAGAGATTTGCCCCAACTTTGGGCTAGGTGAGATACAGGACAACTTCCAGCTACATTCAATGATTGTCAAAATAGTATGTATAAGTTATTTCTATGTTGTTGTGGCAAAAAAAAAACCACTATGACAAAGCAACTTAGAAAAATAAAGCATTTAATTGGAATTAATGTTCCAGAGGGTTAATGTTCATGATAGCTAAGTGAAGGCTGAAACTGCTGAGGACACACATATCATACTGCAAGCAGGATGCAGGAAGCACACTTGGAATGACACAAATGTTTTGAAACCTCAAAACCTGATCCTGCCGGGCGGTGGTGGCGCACGCCTTTAATCCCAGCACTCGGGAGGCAGAGCCAGGTGAATCTCTGTGAGTTCGAGGCCAGCCTGGACTACCAAGTGAGTCCCAGGAAAGGCGCAAAGCTACACAGAGAAACCCTGTCTCGAAAAACCAAAAAAAAAAAAAACCTGATCCTATTGACAAACCTCCTCCAGCAAGACCACAGCTCTTAACCTCCCCCATACAACCACCAACTAATGACAGAGTATTCACATTTCTGAGACTTATGGGGAATATCTCATTCTAACCACCAGAAATTAACATCTTCAAATGAGATGTTTTATCTCCAGACACTCATAGATCTCTCTAAATGTAAAGAAGTGGTGCTCATTAATGTTAGACTTAAGATCCAAGCAATAGCATAAGAGAAAGCCTGTTCATGGTATATAGGAGAGCACTGTGGCCCAAGGGGTTATGGCATGTTGGATTGGGGGAGCTTTATTAAGATTGTTTATTCAAGGCATTGTTATCAGATGTTATTTATCTGTTATCAGTTATTTTATAGAAATTTTATGCTAAACAGACTTTAAAGTCTAGTGTATGAATCTCACTATAGGAACTAGTACTCTCCTATACTAAATATGAAAAACCAACCCCTTTTGTTCACTGATCCTTACTCACTACTCTAAATCTCCCTGAGAAATGAAAGATAGAAAAATGTTCATAGTTTAATTGGGGACTGCATCCTATAAAAATTCCAGGTTTTAAATCACATCTTGATGTAAAAGAGAAGAGATGCACATTTAGCCAATGGCTGAAAATGTTAAATTAAGTGTAATAGAGAAAAGAACAATAGAAAACTTCTTTGAAGTGGGAATTATAGAAGCATGGAGTTATTTTGAAAATGTAATTTTGCAAGGTCAAAGTAAACCATTTACTGAAATACTTATTTAAGTAAAATCTATATTGCAAAGAAATTGTTCAGGTTCAAAAATGTGAATTGAGTATGTGCTTTAATTGCTTGGAAGATAAAGAACAATATATTGGCAAAAGTGAAATAGAAATTATAGACCAAGATGAGCACAATGCCACATGCTGATAATCCTAGCACTTTGGAGCTCTGGAGTACCGAGAATATCAGGAGTTCAAGGATTTTCTCCGCTATATTGCAAGTTTGAAGATAGCCTTGGCTATATGAGACCCTATAACAAACAAACAAACATTAAACAGTAACTAATTATTTGCTTGCCTGTCTGACTAAACAAACAAATAAACAAATAAATAAATCAAAACAACATTGTTTTTAGTAATTGGGACACTACAGAGACAAGTTTGATAATTGTGTCTTCTATACACAAAGCTACTAGTTATCTAAAAGTAAAACTAATAGTCCTAGCTCACATAAGGTCAATATAAACCCAAGTTCTCTAGAATCAATCATACTCAATACAACTTTGTCAGACTGTTTCTTAAGTGCAAGAGACGTGAAGAAAGGAAGAGAAAACAAAGGCATAGACTGATGCAGACACAAGTGTAATTCACGGTTAAGAATTTGTTAAATTTTGTTTAGCACCAGGAATCATGAAAATGTGTTTGAAGAAGTTAAAACTGTCCCAAAAGTTTTAAGTTGATACCATTGGATTACCTCCCCCCCCACACACACAGAAACTCTGAGATGAGCAAGAGTAGAAATAGTAGTGCAAGATTGTTTGTACTTTATTCTGAGTAAATCCTCTTTGGTGCACTCTGATTTACATGTAAGGAAATCACAGTTACTACTAATGGGAAACATGGACCAGATCATCTCACTTGAACTTGAGTTCTATCAGAATAGCATTAGAAAGGAACAGAATTCCAGAATCAGTAACCAATGAGAGACATGGGCTGCTAATGCTATTAATTAATAACTAATAATGACAATTTTATTAGATTATTAATGGTAATTAATGTTGATAACACATATAGCAATGTAAAATTAATAGTATTATTATATACTATTAATAATATAGATATGAATAATAAAAACAATATAAATATTATATTGCTAATAATAATTGCTATTAATGATAATATATTGCATTATATAATATATGATATAATAATGATAATTAATAGTAATTACTAGTAATTCCTAATCTGTAAATGGAATGCATTTATAAATGTCCAAAGTTTGGATTATTTTTATTAAAGCATGAAAAAGAACATACTAATAATATACTTACACCATAAATATTTATGTTATAATAAATCTTCTTTACTAATAATAAACTATGAATATATTCAGGTATTAAAAATAACCAACTATGTATAATGATTTTCTTTTCTTAATGTATTCAATAATATAAGACCATGTATCAAAATTTTTTATTTTTGTACTGGATTAAAAAAAAATCTATGCATTTCTAAGACAATTATGAGGACTATCTGGCTTAGGTTTAGCTATAAAATCTGAAATAAATGTCATCTATCATTTTGTTTGTGCATTTTAAAAGGGCATTAATCATTCATCACTACATAGGACTTTTTTGTTGTTGTTGTTGTTGAACAGATTCTAATCTAAAGCTTTCAGAATGATCTTTTGTCAGGTGACTGACTCTTTGATGGCTTACCTGTAACAGACACCAACAGAACTATAGCAGACTACATACTGATGCTAACACCATCACTTCTTCACCTATAGTCAACAGTATAAAACAAAAATTTTGAAAGGTTGTGGTCATTGAGAATGTAGTTAGGGATTATGCTGTTTACTCAACTTGTGAGTGTAGGTTCTTTGGCAAGGTATGTATGCCATTACTGTACCCTGGGGGTTATTGTATCATACTAGCTGTTCTTCAGAGGTGTTTTATCTGGGTAGGATTGTTGGCTGTTTCTCTCCTTCAGAAACTTGCATGGCGCCTTTTGATACCATGAAAGCAAATCCTCAGGGAGGATTCATTCAGGTCAGGTCTAGCCCAGGGACATCTGGACCCTGTGTCTAAAGTGCACATTATCTTCAGCAAGAGGGATTTACTTTATATCTCTGAGGATCAGCCAAGGGCAATAACAATAGTGTGTAAAGTTTTACAAATATCTTGGATAACTGTGACAAACTACTCAATAGAAGGCTTCTCATGTCTAGTGTTGGGAGTTTAGATAGATGGTTTTTGACTCCTGGAGGGAGTGTTGTCAGCCCAGACTGAAAAAAAAAATTTCATTTAAACTATTTATGTGTATTTATACTCTTACTTTTATGTGTTTTAGTCGTTTTTTAGGTTAATAGTTAATAGTGTGATTCCTTATGACCTTTTATGACCCCGGTGTTACTTAATTCTTCTCCCTCGTTCTGCATCTATCCTCTCCTCCCTCCCTAATTACAACCCCTCATTTTCATCCCCCATCAGATCATTTTTACTCTGTCCTCTTCTCTATTGCTCTCTCCTACACCTACCCCACCACAACCACGATTCCTTTCTACTTTCCTGGTTTCTGCAATTATTCCAGGATATTTACTCCTATCTGAAGATTTAGAGCTAGGAACCTCCAATGAGAGAAAAAAAATGTGATATTTGTCTTTCTGGGTCCAGGTTACCTCACTCAGTATGATCTTTTCTAGTTCCACCCATCTGCTTTCAAATTACATGATTTTCCTTTTCTTTAAAGATGAATTGTATTCCATAGTATATATGTGCCACATTTTCATTATCCATTCATTAGTTGAAAGATATTTAGCTTGTCTCCATTTATTACCTATTGTGAATAATAGAAACAATGAACATGGCTGAGCAAGTGATGTTGAGTCCTTTGTGTACATGTGAAGGAGTGATATAGTTGGGTCATACTCTTTGTAGCAGATATAGAAATTTTCTGTAATGATAGCCAATCTCAACCAAAGTGCAGCATAGTAGAACCCAGTACCAAACACTACAATACAACATATACTATGTCTACAATACAACTCCTACAATCCTACTTCTTGGCTTTTTTTAATAAAAAAAAAAAAAAAACAGAAAATTGAGAGACAGAAGCACAGGGAGTTTGCATTGAGTCTGTGTCTTCTAGGAATGCCAGAATCTACATCCATTTTTTTTTCAGCATAAATGTCTAAACATGAGCTGAACAAAAGTAACACCAAAAGATATGCTAATCTGGACAAGGGTAAGCACAGGACATCTCACCCCTACACAAGGAACTACAGATACTAAGGAATTCTGAGAGCTGGAGAAGTAATCTTCCCAAGGGAAGGATATGTCAATTGTTTATCTAATACAAAGGGGTCAGACCTGAAAACACAAATAAAAATAACATTATACAGACTAAGCATGTAGTAAGTTGTACTTACATGTTTATGAATATATATATATATATAAGTATGTACATATATATATTTTAAATGTATAATACATGCATGCATAATTGAAATTTTTTTCAGACACACACAAGCTTTCCCTCAAATTTGAAATAAATACTCTTGCTGGGCAGGGGTGGTGTATGCCTTTAATTCCAGCACTTGGGAGGCAGAGGAAGGAAGATCTTTGTGAGATTTAGGCCAGCCTGTTCTACAGAGTGAGTTCTAGGACAGACAGGGCTATACAGTGAAATCCTGTCTCAAAAAACAACAAAAAAGTACTTTTTCCACACAGGGGTTTATATGTTCAATTTTAGAATTTGATTGACTGAGACAGAAAAATAATACATTCAAAGATAAATTAAACAAAATAATAAAGTAGACCATTTGCCTATTGAATGCAAGATGAGTTATATACTACGTGTTTGAATCAAAGCAAAGAAATATCTATATGAAACTTTTATATTCAAGACAAAACCCCAGTCTAGCGATCTGTGGGTGGTTTAAGCAAGTACATATCTTTTCAACAACTAAAATAATTTCTTACAATCCATGATCAGCATTGGTTTATTCTTCTTTGGCATTCCAAATTGTTTCCTTATTTTATTAAACTAAAATTTTTTGTGGGAGTATTTTTAAAGCACTCAATTTTTCTTTAATTGCTGGATATTTGAAGCAATTGCATCAATCTTTTCCCCTCCTGATTTCTGAGTGCCATGGACATTCATGAAGACAACTTAGGAAACATTGTAACACTGTTTGTTTACACAATAAGAATCTATGTTATTTTAGTATGATTGACAGAGCCTTACCTGACAGATTTATAAAGGGAAATGCTAAGAAGGGGCATGACTCAAAAGACTAAAGTTAGTGAAGTCTTCTATTATGACCTATTCGAATTCAATGATGCAGGCAACAGTTAGGAGTAGTCATTAAAAAAGTCAAAACACTAATTTTGAGAGTTTGTTAGGTCACTGTTTTCAGAACAGCTGGGAATTTTTATTTCACTCAAGCATTTTTAGTATGCCGTTTTTATTTGCAAACCACAATTATATAGCTGTGGCCTCGGTCTGTGTGACCCAGAGTCTACAGAGCCTGAGGACCAAGTTTAACTTTGATCAAATAATTCAACACCCAAGGTAATTTATTTTCCTCAGTGGGAAAATTAAGTAAAAAAAGTGATAGCGCACCAACATATAAGGCCATTATCAGCCGCTATAATTTATATTGCCTGCATTGATTTTGTTCTCGGTAGGGTGCTAACACACAGGCCTTCCAATTTAGCAAGAGGACTTTTAAAGGAAATATAAAATCTACAAAATATATATCTCAATGAAATTTTATACCTGCAGATGCAAGAGCACTGAACCAAAAGGAAGGTATTCTATATTTAAGTCTTCCATCAGCTTTAACATATAATCTCATCCTTCAAATCTAATTTCCCTGTTTCAATAATTTTAAATTGACGAGGAACAAAAAGTTACAACTATTTCCATTGCTTTAAGGATAAAAATCAATTTTCTCCAGTCAAAGACAATGTAACACTAATTAATTGAAATACATTTTTTTTGTAAACCTAGAGTAGCAGCAAATGGGTTTGCAAAAGGATAATTTCTTTGCTCTCTGATAACAGAAAAATGAAATGTCACCTTAAAAATGGTTCTATGTTTAAAATTTTTAACAAAAGTAATGTGTAAAGCATACAATTAAATGATAATATTATAATAATACAATAAAATACATTGGAATATAAACACCAGGTTTGACTACGTGTATTAATAAAAGATGGATTCACTTCTATTCATTTAAATGTTTTATTTTGATTGAATGATGGGTTAATTACGATTCAAGACTCTTACTTAAAATATGCACTTGGAATTGGATGAAATAGAGTTTTATTGCAAATGATGGGTAGACAGAAGGAAAAGGAATTACTGAACTACTTCTGAATACTGTTGAGATGGTTGTTCCTAGGTGACCAAACATGGGCAACTAATCTAATTTCAGATTCAAATTTTGACATGCGTCACTATTGATGTGTGTGATATGCATCATCCTTCAACCATAGAATTGTATTAAAGTTCCTTAGCTGATCTGTTTTCATTTTATGGCACTGACATAATTTTTCCACTGACTGATCCAATTATACTTTAAATTTAATGCTTGATTCCACAATTCTAACCATGTATAAATATGTTCATTTCACTATACTATTTCATTTTTTAACAGAAATTGTATGTCATTAAATTTGGGGTATTATGCCTCAAAACTTATCTACCTCTCTTTGTTTTTTTTTTTTTTATTTTGAACAAGGTCTTTTGCATAGTCTTGAAGCTTACCAATTATGCTAGACCGGCTGGCCAGTGCGCCTGGTAGATCTACCATCTCCATTCCTTCAGCACCATGATTACAAGTGTGTACCTCCACTCCTGGTTTTTAACATGAGTGCTGGGGACCTGACTGAAGTAGTCCCTGTGAAAGGACTTTCATTTTATCATCAATGTTAACTAAATTATCTGTGTCATGATTAAGTATTATGGAGGGCAACATAATCAGTCAAATTGTTGAACTATAGTGACTGTGTTGTGGCTTTCGGATTAATTGTAACAAATCTTTGGCTTTGTTATCAGGACTTGTTAGCTAAGGGAACATGTTTTAGACCATTTTACTCTCTGGTAAGTTTGTTGATAGGAAGATGCAAGCAAGGACCTTTTTTTCCCCGCATACCTGCTAATAATGCTGGTGTTCTTGGCAGCAGTATGATTTTCTGCCTTAAAAGTATTATGCAAATCAGTCTCATGCAACTTTTAACATCATCTCTTGCTCTTGTTAACTAGACAGGCTTTATGTAGAAACAAAACAAATGTGTCACAAGAACACCAGAGTTTCATTAAAATGGTAGAAATTATCTATAATAAAAAGCCTAACTCAGAATGACAAAAAGCAATACACTGTCTCCCAGATATAGATCTCAGCCTGATGTGTGTGTGTGTGTGTGTGTGTGTGTGTGTGTGTGTGTGTGTGTAAACAAACAAGAAAGCAGACTGAGAAAGTCAAAGATGGGACAATGATGAGAGCAAAGAGACTTCGTGGAACATGGAAAAGGAAGACAACCTGGAGGAAGAGGTGACAATGTGAGTCAGCATATGAAACCAGTTAATACAGTAGGTATAAGTTGAACAAAGGAATTGACAAATCTAAAATACAGCATCAAGAATAGTTGTTGGCAAAGGACAATTTATGGGTATATGATACAAGTTGAGATGCATAAAGTATAGTCACTACCTCTCAGGAGCTTGTAGTCCAATACTTGCATACAAAGACCTAAATCACAATATAATTTGCAAAGCTGGCATTGGAGTATGGGGTAATAGTGTCTCTGGAATATTTATGAAAGCAATTCAAGATTTCTCCATGATAATTCTATAAATTCTTACATTGAGCCAAATGCTGTGTTGTAAAGATGTTCCTGGATAGAAAGATACAGATGCAAAAAGAGCAGATGAGTTCTGAACTCATGCTAAGGTTGTACAGAGAGGAGGAAGAGGAAAGAGGATACAAGTCAAGTCAAGCAGTGCCACAGTCTGAAAGCAGAGATAAATGTTGGAAAGTTTGGTTTAGGAAACAAGAATAAAAATGGCTGCATGGAGTTGAGGTTTGATGTTTCAACTCATGGAAGGAGAATAAGGAAAAACACTGCTTGCCTCAGAATGGGGCTGTAAGTACCTGAACTGACAGTTATTCATCTCCTCATGGTGTGAAAACTTACAGATGTAGAAGAGCTGTTTGGGGTCCAAAAATACCACAAGAGTAATTTGAGGTGACTAGGATGTATTGGAGGAAATGATGACCATAAAAAAGTATTAAGGAATAAGCCAGCAATGAGAAAATAATAAGAATGAAACAATATAACGTAAAATTGTTTCTGTTGCTGGGTCCTAATGGCTTCCTCAGGGGAGAGGGTGAGAATGACAGAGACACCAGGAGTCAGATGAAAGGCAAACAGCAGACTGTTTATTCAGTAGCAGGAAAAGCTTTATATACCCTCCTCCCAGCATCCAAGTTGTGTCCCAGTCTGATGACATTGCATGATCATCCCTCATTGTCTGAGCACAATCAGGACCTCTGACAGTGCCTGTTTCAAGGCCCTCAGGCAGACTCCAGGTTGGCTCATAAAGAAGTATGTTATATGCATGCCTTTGCAACTGGTTTGAGCAAATTTCCTCAACCCTATGGGCCTGTCCTTCTACAGTTTCAAGATAAAGTTGAGACTAAAGCAAACATTCTGATATGTATAAAAAATAACACTAAGAAAAAGATTTAATTGCCAGGGATGAATTTAGTCTATGTTAGTTAATAAAAATTCTGAGGAATAATTCATAACCTTGAGGAAAACAATAGAATGATAAAAATGGTGAAGAAAATTTAGGCATAGTTGGGAGCTACAGAGAGAAATGTTGAAAGCAATATTTCTTCTCTGCATGCATTAAACTTCTCTGTGTGTTTGAAATTCATTATGCTTTTGTAATGTCAAAGAATTATTTGAGAAGCAAACTTTATCAGATGAAGCTAAAAGTCAGATTTGGCTGAAAATCCAGCATCTTCCTCTTTAATGCCATATTCCTGTAGATTAAAAAGAGTCAAGCATGAGGAATGAACTTGGGAACTTACAGCTTGGAAACCCAAGTTTAAAAGACAGTCAGAGGGAATGATAGGACATATGTGAGATGGATGAACAAATGTAGACTATTGCGATCTAAATGCCTAAGCTTGGATAGGGTCAGGCTTTTAGAGGAAAGAAGGGGTGGGGGAGTTTAAACTTAGAAAAATGAAGAATCTTATGAAACACCACTAATTTGTTGTTTTTTGTTTTGTTTTTTAATGTAATAAAATATAGTTGACTTTTATTTATTGGCTTTGGATTCAACTATCATAGTGAGTTCAGTTTTTTCTTTTTTCTTTTTTTTGTTATTAAGAAATGTTCTATTAATTTTACATACCAAACACAGATTCTCCTTCTCCTCCTTCCTCCAGACTCCCACCCTTCCCCCCAAACTACCTCCCATTACCACCTCCTCCAAGGCAAAGCCTCCCATGGTGAGTCAGTAGAGCCTGGTACCTTCAGCTGAGGCAGGTCCAAGGCCTTCCCCCTGCATCAAGGCTGTGTAAGGTGTCCCACCATAGGCACTAGGCTCCAAAAACTTCTCACATGCACCAGGGACAGATCCTGATCCCACTGCCAGGGGGCCCCTTAAGCAGGTCAAGGTACACAATTGTCTCACCTATGCAGAGGGCCTAGAAACACCACTAATTTGTGTGTGTGTGTATGTGTGTGTATACATTTTATATATATAATTATATATATTTGTGTCTATGTGTGATGTGTGTGCATATATATGTGTGTGTGTGCATTATACATATAAATATATAATATGATACGATATGATACGATATAATATAATATAATAATATAATATCTAGCCAAAGTAACCCATATTAGTAGACAGAACTGCTCCAGGAAAACATGTTAGTAAATGAAAATTTAGTATATGTCATGGATTGCCTTCCTGAGAGTTATTAACCAGAAAGGTCCTAGTTGTCCACCATATCTAGACAGTAAGACACTATTGCTGAAGATGTCACACCCCTTGGTTTAGGACACCAAAATAATCAATCTTGAATTGATGAAAAGATTTTTTTACTGACTAGTTTTCATGGTACTGGATGGTGCTATTCAGATTGCTAGGGGAGAAAATAAATCTAAACTCTTCTCTAGCCTTGGACCCTATATGCTGTATTATTGACCTGCCAGGCAAGACATGTCCACTGGTGCAATAAGTCAAAACTGTTTATGAGGTAACCAACAGTCCCTTAATTTGATTTGAGTCCTGTTTCACAAGGAAGAAATTTATACCTGTTATTGTAAACATGTTAAAAACCCATGGCTAGAGACCTTTTAGGCCCTAGGGGAGAACTTACTGATGCTATTTCTAATATTTACCTTTATGTCCTTAGATTTGTGTTGCTCCCAACTTTGATCATTGATGCTTCTTATTACAGTGGACAGTGGTTAATTCAGAGATGCATTTCTGTTCAAAGGGCTGATAATAGGTGTCTGTGAGTGCTTTGTTGTAGTAGGGGCAGCTATGCCATTCTACTACGGGCTCAGGGAATAAACAATCAGAGGGTGGGAAAAGACTTCTATGAAATGCTGTCCCCAGGACATGACAAGGCTGTTATATAAGTGAACCCACAGCAGCAATGGTTACCTACACAAGACCTGCACCATATAATGCTAGTAAACTTTCCAAGTGGCCATTAGCTCCCAGGGCCCCATCCCTAGTTGAGGAGTTATTGGCAGTTGACGACTGCCATAGGGAGAAAGAATCACTTTTCTTTAGGAATGTGGTCACTGGAATACTCACCAAGTCCCAGAGGATAACCTCACATTAATCCACTCATGAGTAGAATTGACTGGACTCAGTGAGTTACATAGTTTAAAAGGAGAACATAATTTAGGAGGAAAATGTGATAGGGGAATCTATGGAGCAAGTTGGAAGTGGGAGTGAAGGGTGCATATGATCATGTTATATGCATGAGGCCTTCAAAATGCCATTTTTAAAAAATTCATTCATAATTTTAAGGCTGGTAACCAGGTAGGCAGTAAGCTCGGTTAAAACAAAACAAAACAAAACAAAAACAAACAAACAAAAAAAAAACCTGAAGACAAAATGAGAACAAAATTTCCCAAGATTACAATCTCTCTGCTGTGTCATTATCACTCATGCTCCATCTCCCCACTGGGACAGCACTGGTCTTTCACCAAGTGACAAATGTCAGAAATTACATTGCTAACATGTTGTTTACTTACCACATACCCTGAACCATCAGTAAAACTGGTGGCTTCTGCTTAATATTGCCAGACTCTGGCATGATGATTTTGGGGCACACATGATATAGATATCCTCATATAAAAACTAAAAAGACATACAATCTGAACACCCTTTAAAGTCAACTATATTCAACAACAAAACAATCACTCGCCTCCTCTTATTTTGGTGGACACTTCTAAGTTCATCATATACAGTTTTGAGCCCTACAATGACTTATGTGATAGCTTTACATAGTTCTATGCATTAACATAGGATTTTAATCACCACTGCCTAGCATCCTCCTCTTACTTCATCATGACTCAGTTATTATCTAATCAAGGAAAGACAGCAAGGTGCATACATAAGTGATGAAAATTGAGTCCCAGTGGCATGCTGCCTTGAAATGTGTCACTCACATGACTCAGTGAAAGAAACATCTCCAGTTTTCTCTTTGTGTCTACACCTCCAATTGTCTAAAATCATAACATCGATGCTTGGCTGAATCTGTTTAATCATTAGGTGCATAACCTAGATAGCTCATTGAAAATTGTTCGTCTCTGCATATATTTTCTCTCTCTCTCTCTCTCTCTCTCTCTCTCTCTCTCTCTCTCTCTCTCTCTCTCTCTCTCTCTCTCCTCCCTCCCTCCCTCCCTCCCTCCTTCTCCCTCTCCCCCCCCTCTCTGTGTGAAAGATGCTAACATTCCGTATTTCATTTTTCCTTTGTGTCAGGTATGAAAGGAACAAACAAACAAACAAACAAATATGTAAATACCATTGTGTCCCACTTTCTTTTAGTTTTGAACCTAAATAAAGTTATTCATCATTTAAGATGGTCAAATTTTCAGTGACCTAGCTTACAAACTTTGTCCATTCTCACATCAATTATTTTATTCTCCTGAATAGAAAACTCTAATTTCCTGTCCCATGTCATCTACCTATGATCACAAGTCACTTCTAAATCATGAGGGAGATATCCTTCTCATGATAAGATGCTGAAAAAGATTTTGAGAAAATCCAAGACCCCTTCATGAGGAAAGCCCTAGAAGACTGGGGATAAAAGGGACATACCTCCTCACAATAAAGGCAATTAACAGCAATTAGCCAACATTAAATTAAATGGAGAAAAACTCAAAGCAATTCCACTAAAACCAGGAACAAGATGAAGCTATTAACTCTCTCTGTATCTATTCAATATTATATTTGAAGTTTTAGCTAAAGCAATAAGGCAATGGAAGGAAATTGAGGTTATACAAGTTGAAATAGAAGAAATCAAAGTATCATTATGTGAAGATGACATGATAGTATATATAAGTTACCCTAAAAATTCTACCAGGGAACTCCCACAACTGATAAGCACTTTCAGCAATGTTGCTAAATGCAAGATTACAAGAAAGAAAGAAAGAAAGAAAGAAAGAAAGAAAGAAAGAAAGAAAGAAAGAAAGAAAGAAAAGAAAGGAAAAGAAAAACCAGTAGTCCTACTACACACAAATGACAAACAGACTCAGAAAGAAATCAGGGAAACAACACCTTCACAATAGCCACAAATAATATAAAATACCTTGGGGTAACTCTGAACAAACAAGTGAAAGACTTGTACAACAAACCTTCAAGTCTTTGAAGAAAGAAATTGAAGAAGATGTCAGAAAATGAAAAGATCTCCCATGATCATGGATCGGTAAGATTAACATACTAAAAATGGCCATCCTACGAAAAGCAATCTGTATATTCAATACAATCCTCATAAAAATTCCTACACATTTTTTTTACAAACTTTGAAAGGAAAATCCTCAACTTCCTCAAAAATAAAACTGGAATAGATAAAGCTATCCTGTACAATGAAAGAACATCTAGAGGTATCATCATCTCTGAGTACAAACTGTACTACAAAGTTATAGTAATAAAAACTACATGACATTGCATAAAACCTTACTGGCTGATCAATGGAATCAAATCAAAGAGCTAGATGTAATCCATACACATATAGACACCTATTATTTTTTATAAAGAAGCCAGAAATATATGGTGAAAAAAAAAGAAAGCATCTTTAACAAATGGTGCTGGTCTAACTGTATCTCTGCATGTAGAAAAATGCAAATTGATCCATATCTATTATCTTGCACAAAACTCAAGTCTAAATTATTCAGATACATCAACATAAAACAGGACACATTGAAGCCAAAACAAGAGAAAGTGGGGAAAATAGCCTTGAACTCATTGGCACAGGAGAAAACTTTCTGAACTGAACACCAATAACACAGGCATTCAGAACATCAAACAATGGGGACCTCAAGAAACTGAGAAGCTTCTGTGAGATAAAGGACACCATCACAGGACAAAATGGCAACCTACAGAATGGGAAAATATTTTCACCAACTCTACATCCAACAGAAGGCTAATGTCCCAAATATATTTAAAAAATTCAAAAAACTATTTTCATCCAATTAAAAATTCAGGTACAAATCTAAACACAGAATTTGCAACAGAGTAATCTCAAATGGCAGAGAAATACTTAAAGAAATGCTCAACATCCTTAGCCATCAAGGAAACACAAGTCATAGTGACTTTGAGATTCCTCTTACACTCTTCAGAATGGCTAAAATTAAAAAAAAACACAAGTGACAACTCATCCTGGTGAAGATGTGGGACATGGTGAACACTCCTCCATCACTTGTAAGAGTGCAAACTTGTATAATCAATGTGGAAATCAATACGGCCATTCCTTAAAACATTGGGAACTGATATTCTTCAAGACCCAACTATACTATTCTTGGGTATATACCCAAATGACACCCCATCCTACCTACAAGGACACTTTCTCAGCCAAACTGAAAACCATGTAGATGTCCCTCAACTGAAGAATGAATAAATAAAATGTAGTACATATACACAATGCAGTATTACTCAGCTGTTACTAAAAATGACATCAGGAAATTTGCAGGCAAATGGATGGAACTACTAATATCATCCTGATTGATGTAACCTACACTCAGAAAGACAAACATTGTATGTATTTAATTATAAGAGGACATTGGAAGCTGGAGAGATGGCTCAGAGGTTAAGAGCACTCACTGTTCTTCCAGAGGTCCTGATTTCAATTCCCAGCAAGCACATGGTGGCTCACAACCATCTGTAATGAGATCTGGTGCCCTTTTCTGGCACACAGGAATACATGCAAGCAAAACACTGTAAACATAATAAATAAATAAATAAATAAATAAATAAATAAATAAATAAATAAATAAATACATCTTTAAAAAAAGAGGACATTGGCTGTTTAGTAAAGAATAATCATGCTACATTTCACAGACACAGAGAGGCTAAGTAACAAGCAGGGCTCAATGGGGGATGTGTGGGTCTCCATGGAAAAGGGAAATATAATAGATTTTGTGGATGGACTGAGGACAGGTGGTGATGGAAACAGGAGGAATCATGCAGGGAGTGGGAGGGATGGAGGGAGAGAGTAATAGGATAAACTACTAGAATTTGGGGGTATTTAGCAGGCAATGTGCAAACCCAGTGCAGTGGGAAGTCCCTGGATCTACAAAAGTGACCCTCGTAAAGACTCCTAGTAATAGGGGATATGGAGCCAGAACAAGCCATCTTTTATAACCAGGCAAGACTTTCAGCAGTGGGATTGGGACACCAAACCAGTCATAAAACCTTTGACCTGTAATATGTCTTGCCTGCAAGATGTGCTCTGGTAATGGTGGAGCAGAACTTTTAGGAGTGGCCAACCAATGACTGGTCCAAATTGAGGCCACACTATGAGTAGGAGCCCCCACCTGACACTGCCTGGATGGCCAGTAACCAGAGACTGGATAGCCCAGAGAACCAAAATAGAACCAAACACGACTGGAAAAAATTCAATGAAATGATTTTTAATGATATTATGCAATATCCATAGATTGATGCCTAACCCAGTTGTTATCAGTAGTACACCATGAAGCAACTGATGGGAGCAAATGCAGAGACCCAAAGCCAAACACTAGGCAGAGATAGGGGATACCCGTAGAAAAGGTGGAGGAAGGATTGTAGGAGCCGGAGGGGTCTAGGACACCATTAGTAAGTGACCCATAGAATGAACTAAGTAGACTCATAGGAGCTCACAGAGACCAAAGCAACAAACTCAGACTCTGTATGGGTCTTAGCTAGGTCCCCTGCATATACCTTATGGTTGTGTAGTTTGGTATTCTTGTGGAATTCCCAACAACGTGAGTGGGGGTCAAGGGGAACCTCTGACTCTTTCACCTTCAGTGGTGACCCTTTTCTTTCTACTGGGTTGTCTTGCCCAACCTTGATATGAGGGTTTGTGCCTAGTCTTATTGCATCTTGTTAGGCCACATTCAGTGAATATCCCTGGGAGACCTGCTACTTTCTGATGGAAAATTGAGGAGGAGTGGATCTTGGGGAGATGAGAGTTAGGGAGAAGGACTTGGAAGAGTGAAGGGAGTTGAAACTGCACTTTTAGAGTTTTTTTAAATAAGAAATGGCTAACATTAGATGAAAAACATTTTTAGGATATGAAAAGATAGTCAACATCTGATCTACAATGGTTTCCAAATTATTGTGTGTATAGTAAGAAATTAGTGGATACACATAGGAAGGAATGTGACAAATTCTGCTACCTGATCTGTGGACTCACTTAACTTCAGGAGATCCATGAGAATTAATAGATCATAAATCAATATGGACATATTTTGCAACTCTTGTCTTTGAAAGTATCTAGATACTGGCAAATATCTATTATAGGAGAGAATTGCTTGTTTTATGTTATCTTTTTTATAGATAGTATAACAAACTGGTCATGGGGGCTCATGTCTTTAATCTCAGTACTAGGGAAGTCAAGGCAGGCAGATATCTATGAGTTCATCTTGGGGCATCTTAGTCTGTATAAGTGGGCTCCATGCCATCAAAGGCTACATAGTTACACTCTGTCTCAAAAACCAGCTATCCAAACAAACAAGCAAACAAACAAAATGAAAAACAAATATAAAATATGACACTCACAATATTAAAAATATTAAAGCAAAAAAAATCTGCCAAGATGTATACTAGTTTTAAAAGTTAGGTTTTGTATTATTAATAGTATATGCTAATTACTTAGAATTTATACTTTAGAATGTCTTATTTTCTTTTGAGTAAATAATCAGGTCATCATCTCATAAAAAGTAAATATTTTGCATTTTTAAAAATCATTCAAATATATTGGAACCAGGCCTGTCCCTATCACCTAATTGTAATAATAACTTTTAAAAATGCTTTTATATCACACTGGAGAAAGTTATTCTATTTGCATGGATTTTCAACTATGTGTGAATTTGGTTCCAAGGAGCCATTTTTGGCTGTCACAAAGGCACAGATTGTACTCTGCTATGTCAAAGATGTAGAGGCCACAGATGTTGGCAACCATTACAAGGAAAAAGAAATTCTCATCCTTTTCAACTAAGAATTTTATCCCAAATATCAGATGTCTGATATTAGAAATGCTTCTGTGGGAATAATTACACAGGAAAATTGCTTAGACTTGGCCCGGGAATCCTCACGTCATCAGTAGCTGAAGTAAATGCTGATTTACCAACATTAATGCTTGTCTTTAAAAAAAAAATTTGTTTGTTTGTATTTTATGGATAGAATTTTCCCACAAGTAAATTCTGGGTCATAGTAATATCATTGAAAAGAAGTAAATATTTTATAAGGAGATCTTTATGTTGGCATATATTCCTAACATCATTTTGAAAACCTGAGATAATATTTTTTAATTAGCCCTAGAAAAGGTTCTGAGTTATAAATCCAACTATGATTGTGTGGGACAGCCTCAAAATCTGCTTTAAATAAAGAGCTCAAGTACTGGATTCTAAGGTGTGGGTGTGGGCAGGTTAATATACCCATCCTGCCATCAGCCCCCTACCCTACTCCTCTCAGAGTGTTTCTTCTTAAAGAATAGATGGCTCTCAGATAAAAAACAAAAACAAAAAAATAAAAAACAAACAAACAAACAAAACCACCTTTCTTACTATCCTTCTCTAAAAGTGAGAGGTGCTGGAAGACAATTGTTTCACAGGTCTTCACTTTCTACAAATGGAAGTAAGTTGAAAGATGAGTGCTGGAGATCCAGGATCTCAGGCTAACATGTACACACATACACATCATAGGTACACAAACACAAATGTAGAATAGTCTGCAGCATTCTTGAATTTTCTCCCATGCCAATGTCACTTACCCATAACCTTTTGGCATTCCTTCTTTTATTTTTTTTATATATTTTTATTTTATAATTAACTTAATTTCACATATCAACCATGGATCCTCCCATCCTCCCTCCTCCCACCACCCAGTCCTCCTCTCCAATCCACCCCCCATTCCCACCTCCTCCAAAGCAAGGTCTCCCTTAGGGAGTCAGGGTAGACTGGTAGACTCAGCCAAGGCAGTTCCAGTCCCCTCCTCCCTATACCAAGGCTGAGCAAAGTTTCCCAGCATAGGCCCCAGGCTCCAAAAAGCCAGCCCATGCACCAAGGACAGGTCCTGGCTCCACTGCCTGGGGGCCTTCCAAACAGTTCAAGCTAATCAACTGTCCCACTTATTCAGAGGGCCCGGTCCAGTTCCATCAGGGCTCCTCGGCCATTTGTTCACAGTTCATGCAAACAGTTTCCACTAGTTTGGTTATTTCTTTAACAATCTTATGAGATTTTTTCCTTTCTATGAGTACATGAAAGGAAGTCTAATTTAGTTTTCTTCATCATTAAAAGGATTTCATTATTACTATTTTCTGATATCTGATATCACTTTAGCTCCATTATTTCTTGTCTTTTAATTTATATTTGATTGTATTCTAATATTCTATTGAACAGATAATTCTCGTTTCTTATGATTTTTTTACTATAGATTTAAGTTATTGATTAAATAGTTTTACTCGATAGATAAATGAAACTACAAATTACTCATTTCTAAATTTAATTCTCCAAATATTATCTTTTTAAACAATAGTTTTATTCAATATCTGAATAAGCAACCAACTAGAAATTATCCATTTCTAAACATGTAATATCCAAAGTATTATATTTTTAAACCATACATGCTTTTAAATATATATTTAAAATTTCCCCTGAATTTAACAGATTTTATTATTTGTTCTTTTACTGAGAGTTTAGGAGGCTACAGAGATTTTATATAGAAATCTTTCTGTAGGATATTATTTTCTGTTTTTATATTTTCTCTGTGGCCCAATAAAAGTTGAAATTTGTAAATCGTTAACATTTTTACCTATAAAATTGAGCATTCTCCTATTACTGAGCTAATATATACATATTAGTCCATATGTGTGTATGTGTCTGTGTGTGTCTACAAATGTGTGTGGAAAGATGCACACATACAAAGGTAAGTGTAATGTAGCTATTTAAGTAATTTATGATCATCCTAATTGTTGATCTCATTTAGATGTTATTAACTTAGATAAGGTTTTCTAGTGTAATGTTAATGTTTATCATTATAATGTTATCATGTTTCCTCTTATGTATTTAGAAACAATATTATATGGCCCATACAAACTGAAGCTTTCACAGTTTTTTTCAGTGTAATATTCATTCATGCAAATGAGGAAATTAAATTACAAATCATAAAATCAGTCTATTTTTCTTGCATTTAAACAGCCAGTCCTGCTTGATTTCATTCATAAATTTTTCTGTCACTTTACTTTCATCTTTTATTTCTTTAGATTATAGCACTGCATACCCCATGCCACATGGAAATAGATCTTACTTGTTTAGAATAACATGAGCATTCATGATATTTCATTAACACCAATTGCTTATTTATTGATAGACTTGGAATTATTTTTGACCTTGTGTTTACTCACTTTTGATTACTATGTTTTATTTTTATTCATATGTTTATTTTTGCCTCCTTCTCTATTCAGTTTCCATTATATTAGTTATTAGCTATGCATTTGTTCTTTTTTTTTTTGACATTTTTATTCAATGTTTATGTTGGGTCCTGTAGTCCTTTGCTTCCACTCTTTCTCCTCCCTAGTATTACCTTCTACATCCCAAATATTCTTCATCATTCAATTTTCATGTATTTTTTAATCTAGACTATTCATATGAGAGGAAACGTGCTATTTGTCTATTTTGAATCTAGCTTACATGAATCCATCTAACATGATGATCTCTGGTCCTATCCATTTTCTTACAAGTTGCAGAATTATTATATTTTCTAGCTAGATAGTAATACTCTATGTGAGTGTATGTGCATGTCTGTCTCTCAATGTGGGTATTCATAAATGTGTGTGTGTGTGCATGTGTGCATGTGTGTGCATGTGTGTGTGTGTGTGTGTGTGTGTGTGGTTGAGTATATGAATCAGTGTGTCTGTCTATCTGTGTATGACACATATTTTCTGTACACTCACACACTGAGGAACCAGTATTCTGCTATTATAACTTTGGTAATTTGAATAGTGATGTAGTAAATATGGCATTTCAGACATCCCCATCATTTGTTCAGTTTGATCTACTTTGTTATATACTCAGGAGTAGCATCACATAGTTGCTCAATCTGTTGTTGTTTGAGAAACCTCAATACTGACTTCATTGTGACTGGCTTTATTTACCCTCTTGCCAACAATGTTTAGATATTCTTTATCTTTTCTTTTTAATTGATTAATTTACTTATTTATCTTACATCTCCACTACAGTTTCTCCTCCTCCCTGTCCTCCCAGTCCCACTCCCTTACTCCCCACTCCCCACTCACCCTGTGTTGCCACTGCCTAATTCACTTCTCCACTATTTCTGTTCAGGAAAGGGCAGGTCTCCCATGGATATCAACAACACATGGCATATGAAGTTTCAGTAAGACTAAGCACCTTCCCATGTGTTAAGGCCCAATATGAAGAGTGGGTACCAAAAGCCAGCAAAAGAGTCTACGACAGCCCCTGCTCCCACTATTAGAAGTCCCACAAGAGGACTAATCAACACAACTGTAACATATATGCCCAAGTTAATCCTATGCAGGCTTCCTCGTTATCTGTTAAGTCTCTGTGAGCCCCTTATGAGACCAGGTTAGTTGACTCTGGGTTTTCTTGTGGTGTCCTTGACCCTTGTGCCTCCTAGAATCCTTTCTCCCCATCTTCTATAGGATTCCCAGAGCTCTGCCTAGTGTTAGGCTGTGGGTCTGCATCTGTTTCCATCAGTTGCTGGATGAAGCCTCTCTGGTGACAATCAGAATAGGCACCAATCTAGGATTACAGCAGAATATCCTTAGCCATCATTACATTGACATTTTTTTCTCTCCAGTCATGTTTACTTCTATACTAGGTCTCTGGGTCATCCAGCATGTGGGTCCTAGTGCTCTAGCTAGTGTCAGGTGTGGGATTGCTCTCATGGAATGGATATTAGGCTAGATCAGCCATTAGTTGGCCACTCCCTCAATCTCTAGTCCACCCTTATCCCAGCACATCTCATAGATAGGACAGCCTGTAGGTGGAAGGTTATGTGACTGAGTTGGTGTCCCAATCCTTCCACTTGACGACTTGCCTGGTCACAGGAGATGGCCAGTTCAGGAGACATATCTGCTATTGCTAGGTGTCATAGCTGGGGTCATCTTTGCAGATTTCTGGAGTTATCATTCTGTAGATTTCCCTTGTGTCAGGTTTATACCTGATCCTAAAATGTTCCCCCTTTCTAGTAGTCTCTTGCAGTACTCTTCCCCTCCATACCCTCTAACCTAGTTGCTCATGCTCCCATTTCCACCTTTCCACAGTATACTCGCAAAATCTTTTCTATTTCCTCTTCCCAGGGAGATCCAGGCATCCCCTCTTGAACACTCCCTGTTACCTAGTCTCTCTGGTTCTATTCTTTGTAGCATAGTTATTCTTTATTTTACAGCTAATATCCACTTATGAGTTAGTACATGTCATGCTTTTTTTCTTTTTCTGAGTCTGAGATACCTCACCCAGGAAGATTTTTTTTCTAGTTCCATCCATTTGCCTGCAAATTTCCAGATGTCATTATTTTTAATAGCTCAGGAACACTCCATTGTGTAAATGTCCACATTTTCTTTATCCATTCCTTGGTTGAGGGACATCTAGGTTGTTTCCAGGCTCTGGCCATACAAATAAAGCTTCAATAAAAATAGCAGAGGACATGTCCCAGTAGTATGACTGAGTATCCTTTGGATATGGCTAAGACTTTAAAAGCTAAGCTCACATCCAAAAAAGTATGAAGGGTCTTCCTTTTCAACCACATTTCTTAGCTTGTATTCCTGAGGTTAGCCATTATGACCAGAGTGAAATGGGAAGGCAGAGAAATTTCTCTGACGACTAAACATGTTGAAAATTTTTCACACATTTATTGTTCATTTGTGCTTCTTTTGAAGAGTGTCATTTAATTTAATTGTTCATTCATTGATTAGATTTTGATTGTATTATTTTCTTTTAATTTTACTTGTTTTCTCCATATGTATTCTAGATACTGAGCTGTGTCCTGAATTGCTAAAAAAAAAGAGTTTATATTCTTTAGTCTTTGTCTTCTTTTTTGGTAATTTTTTCATTTGCTGGACAAAATCTTTTTTCTTTCAATGCAATCCTATTCATCCATTTTTTTGTTATTATTTTCTGAACTATTGGAATTCTATTCATAAAGTAATTACCTATACTTCATTTTTAAAGTTAACACCACAAGTCTTTCTGTAGAAATGTCAAAGACTCAGAACTTAAGCTAAGGACATTGTTCCACTTGGTCTGATTTTCATACAGAGGGAGAGACTGGCTTCTAGCTCCTCCTTCTGTGTAATAGCACCCAGCTTTCTGAGCACCATTTGCTAAAGAGATTATTTTACTCCCCATGATTGATTGTTTTTTGTCCAATTTTATCATGAAGGGAAGTTAATTATCTCACTTGCCTTCTACACCCATCAGTATAATAGTGTTAAATGCAGAAATGACTTTTGACAAATCCAGATCCATTCATCATAAATGTCCTGGAGATAGTAGGGGTACAGGAGGCATACTTCAATGTAATCAAGGCAATTTACAGCAAGCCTAGAGCTGACATCAACCATAATGGAGAGAAACTCAAGAACATGAACAAGACAAGAATGTCCACCCCTTCCATACCTACTCGATACATCACTTGAAGGTTTAGCTCGTGTAATACGACAATTGGAGGAGAACAAGGGGAAATAGGAAAGGAAGAAATCACAGTTTCTTTATTTGGAGATTATGTAATTTTATGCATAAAAGATCCTTAAAGTCCACCAGGATGTGGCCCTGTACATAGATAGACATGGATGTAAATGTGATGTTAAAATTATTCTCTAAAGATGTAAAGTCATAATTTTTATTTGCCTTTCTGTTGTTTCTCTTTTTATGAACAATTTAAATTTACACTGGGGTAAACAAATTCAAAACTACTCTTGAAGGCAAGTATCTTGAAAATAAATAAAATAAAATCCTTTTGCAATTTAACCATCTCATAGACATCCCCTCGTTTATTTGATTTATAAACAGGTACGTAAGATTTCGGGAACAAAGGTATCACTAACTTTGGTGTGACTTGAGCCTCAATAGAAATCCAATTAGAATTGAGCTTAAGGGTATAGATAAAAAGGATAGTTTAAAGTATGACTGTGATGATATATGATTGAGTAAACACAAGTAGTTAAATTATTTGGAATAACTTGAAATCGAAGAGTTTCAAAATGAAACGTGTCTGGTGAGTTGTTCTCAGTTTCAATTATGTTAAGATTATATCTCTCAACTGATGTTCATTTTGTATTTATACATGTTAGATTTAAAGAGGCAATGTTGATTCTTTTCATTGAAAACCATAATAGGTTTTTAATAGAAAACATTAATGTGAAATATTAGCAATCTTATATGTAGTTTGGAATATGTTGTTTTAATTAGCTGCTATAATTTTATAAAAGTTGACATCAGAAGATTAAAAACATGACAGTTATGTTAAAATTAAGTGAATTTGCAAGTGCTTGATAAATTTATTAAATATCAAGTGCTTAATAAGGATTCAATTGACAAAGTAATATGTGTAAAGGCATGAGGCAGTGTGGATGAATGGAACAGAGACCTGTCTCATTTGGGATACTTCCTCTTAATGTTGGTAACCTTTAAGCTTTCTGAATTTATTTTAACAAGATGAACAATAAATTCTTTATAGAATTTTAAGAATTTGAACAATTTTTACATAAAGTTCCTGGTTTATATTAAGTTATATTATAACTTCTTGATAATACATTTTTAAGTTATAGATGTGGTATCCCTGAGTTTTGAGCCCTCAGGTCATCTAGCATATTATTAGATAAATGTATAGGATGGTTACTCAGCTCCTGTGGGTTGTGTAAACATTAACACCTGACTCTCATGGTGGCCTTGTGACCCTTTAGATGAAGATGGTGTTGATCATTTGAGAGAAGGAAAGCAGAGGGTTGCACTTTTAAACCAATTTAACCAGTGTAATTGGGGAAACCCCTGTGTACACAGGAGACTTTTTTTTAGCAAAGCCTTCACCAATATACAGGTTACATAACCCAGTCTCCTCACTTAGAGATAAAAGGATGTCATAGTCTTCAGAGGAGTCTAAACTGACATGCTTTTAGCCCCACTTCTCTCACATCAACTCCCTCTCCCTGTAAGAGAGAAACTAGCCTTCTATTTTGCAACCAGCAACTACCTATGATTTTATTAGAATAACCATGCTCTTTTTCTTTACTATCCACAGTGTCTCCGTTTCCTTACAATGGACTTCATGATCATTCCTTTAAGGAACTGTGAACTCAGTAAAAATGTGCACAGTTAAAATAGCAAGCCATTTTTTCTATCCTTTTATAATACTTTAAATATTTTGCTATTTTTTTTTTAGAGCAAGCAAATTCTGACCCTCTAGTCAGCTTCCAGCTCTGACTGAGACCACAGGTATTGTCAATCTTTATTGTAAGGATGCCAGTTCACAAACTGAGTTCTACAAGGTGATTCTACTCACCTATCATGCAATGAAATGCTGTATTTCCTATATGTCCTGCAAGTCTATTATCAAAGCATGTATAGACTTCACTGAGATGTGCGGTCTAACTAGCAAATAAAATGGAGTAATATACAAAGTGAGCACAATTTGGCTTCTGCTGGTGTGCCAAATGATGCAAATAGCTTGGTGCAGATAATTTATTCTTTACTCATCTTAGAGAAGCGACATCAGCCACTGTCAGAATGATCCACTAATACAAGCAGACCATCCCATTAAACTGCACTGGGGACACATGAAGCTGAATCTAACATGATTATTGATCAGGGAAATATTCAGCATAGCTATTCCAGGATACTGTGCAGCTCTGGAAGGCATAAGGTGCTTCATTTCATTGTGAAATAATACAAACCAATCAATAATATATACAGATTTTCCATTTGCTGCTAAAAACTTAAGCATAATGGGAAAAGTTTTAAATCCAGGACTAGAAAAGGCATTTAAATGTCATTTTGGCTATTTCCTCACTGCAGAACAGGATTAATTCCATTTACATAGATCATTATTGATCCTACTTCTATAAAATCCAATGAAAATAAACACATGTGGCATATTTTAAATGCTGCAAAATCTGATCTCTTTTTTTCACCTTTGTATAATACATAGAAATGAAAAAAATGTTCTTTCATCTATCTTAGAAATTAGAAATAAGTTATAATCAACAATACCATGAAATTTAAATGTAAATGTGTATCTTCCAAAGCTCAATTTAAGACCAGCTTATAAAAACAGTATTATAGGTTATATTCATATCTTTTACTCTAAGCAAAATGTACACAATTTCATAGAGTGTTTTGAAATACTCCCAAAATAGCTTTTAGAGACAGTCATGGTATGTGTTCCTGCTTTGCACTCCTCTGGAGCTTTTCCTCTACTTTATGAATTATATTTTATGAAATAGGCACCACTATATTCATTAACGAAGTTTCTTGCATCCACTAGAATTAGAGAGCAACCCTGCCTAACAGGCGCTTTTAAAAGGACAGCTCCTCTCACCTCATAGGCATAGCCCTGTTCATTCCCATGAAACCCAGGGATTCTGAGTCGGCAGAAATGGGTTGCAGTTGAGAAATTATAACAACACTGTATAGAATGGTTCTGAGGCAAGTGCATCCATACCCATAGACTCAGGTCTGCAGGGTCTACAGTGATATTTTTTGTACGGAAAATAGCAAGGCTACTTTAAGATTGTGATAATTCCCCAAGACATACTTTCTTTTCAAGGTGTGAAGGAATCTCAAGGACCAAAATTAAGTAGCATGGTACAATTTTCCAAGGAAATTATTTGGCAGCTTTTGAAAGGGATGAGTCCTTTAGGGACTTTTCCTTCTCTCCCATAATTGTATCAAAGCATTCTACCTAGTCATGAGTCAACTCTCATACATAAGATTTTCTTGAAAAGTATCATATGCTGTTAAATTTATCTGTGATTGTGGAAGGGGATCTTGTATTCTGTAGGGGGTCTAGTTTTCATCTTTGTAAGCTCCCTCCTCTCTTTGGTTTCTTTTCTTTTTCTGTGTATAATTGTCAGTGTAATATTTACTTCTCAATATGCATTTATTTTATAAAATACTCTGTCCTAATATCATATATGGCATGGTTTCTTTTTGAGTTTTATCTGCTTTCATGTTTTGTTGGCTTTTTCTCATTTTTATGAGCTCTTTGGGAATTTTAAACAATGTATTTTGATCATATTCCCACACTTAATCCACTGCTCCCATATTCACCCACACTTTCCTACCCACCCAATTGTGTGTGTACACTTTGTTTTTATTTTTTTAAACTCCTCAAGTGTAATGGGATATGTGGTTTTCCACTGAAGAGTGGTAAACCCAGAAGTGGACCCCCCTTTAAAGAAAGAAAGCTCTTCCTTACCTGGAAGCTACCTGTTACCAACAGCTCTTCAGCTAGGGGTGGGACTTCATGAAACCTTTTCCTTCTACACTGGAATATTTTCTAGCTTATGCTTATACAAGTCTTATGCATGAGGTCATAACTGCTCTGTCATACACATAGCTGCCCTGTTGGGTCTGGAAAACCTTGTTTCACAGTAGTCATCCAGCAAGTCTGGCTCTCATAATCTTCCTTCCTCTGTTCCCCAGTGGTTCCTGACCACTGGAGGAAGGTATGTGATACTCATCTTATTTAGGGCTGAATATTCCAGTCTCTTATGCTTTCTCTGCACCTTGGCCAGGTGCAAGTCTCTGTGTCAATCACCATCTACTCCAAAAACAAGCTTCTCTGATGAGATTCCAGAGGTACATTCACCTATGGATAAGTCATTAGGAGTTAGTATAATATTACACCCCGTTAGCACAGAAATGCTAGTAGGTTCTCTCTTAGGATCTATTATTGCCTATCCAGCTTTAAGTTCTTGGCTCCATAGCAGAAAAGGGATCCATCTTGTTGAGTAATCCTTTAGTCAAATAATAAAGTAGGGGCTATTCTCATGATATTCTTGCTACTGGTATGTGTCTTAAACAGAGAAATAACTATTATAGGCACTTTTAAATTTACAAGTTTATCTATTAAGGTGGTATATTAATTTGGAAGACTTTGTGTTTGTGAACTAAAATACTAATATTCTATCATATAATTTTAAAGAGAGTTAATTGCTTCTACTCCCAAAATAGGAAAATAATCATTTTAACACATTTTAATGTAAACTCTATTTATTATGATTTTATATCTATAAAATATTAATAATGACTGTTTTTATGACTTTTGGGGGAATTTTTAATTATGTATATTTGGTGTTGGGGGGGGTAAGTGCATGCACAAGTGCAATATCCACAGTGTCCAGCAGAGAGCCTCAGACCCCCTGAAGCTGTTCCTGCACTTAACCACTGAGCCTTCTCCCTGGACTCAATATTGCCCTATTCTAAACACAAGTACATTTTTGGTAATTAGGGAAACTTATCAACTTCATGAATTTTCAGACATAATAGTGACCACAGAGACAAGTTTCTTCACATTTGAGAAAATTTATGGCTATATTCCTGCAAATAAATAGATGATAATATATTCTAAATTATCTGACTACAACATAGCCTCCAGAATTTAAAGCAATGTTTAAAAAAAGTAGCTGTGTATAACACATTACTTTGTATTAAGGTTCCTTTAATCTTCAAAAACATGTGGAGACCTTTCAAGAAATGCCCAATATTTAGTGTCAGAAATTCTTTTTAATCTTCTATATTCTGATATTCAATACATAAACAGGACAGTGCAAGAAAATTAAGAAGTTGAAAATATATTATTTAATAGTATCAATGGTCTCCAGGAGTTTGAACCAGATATCCAGCTTGATGTAAAGTTAAAGTAAAAAGGTAGTAAATGGACGGACACAATTTTCCCCAGTGCCCACTGGTGTTTTCCAGATGCATTGTATAAACACACTTTCCAGGAACATCTATTTTTGCCTTCATTTTCTGCTTCTTATTATGGAGAAAATTCATAATTGGAGAAAATTTAATATAATTTTCTTGTTCACTGATTCCAAAAATACATTGTTTGTTGAAATATTTCTAATTTCCTGAGGTATTTTATTGGAAATGTGTTCATTCACAAATTATTTTGTAATATCACATGTAAGGAGCTAAGTGCTTTAATATCCATGGCAATTTATTAGCTGTGTGTGGAGGGATGGTTAATAACAACCATAAGACGTGGTCTATGACTGCACGTGGGGCAGATTCCACTACTTCCAAGTTGTCACGAATTACTTTGGAATTATGATTCCCAGATACTACCAACAAGAAAAACATACTAATATGGTGAAATGTGAAAATCTAAGTACCTTGGAAGTGTTGATACATAGGTGATGTTGTAAATAATTACATATTAAAACAAATAACATGACTTTTGGATGTCTCTTATTTCATTTCCAATCAATGAACAGTTTTTTTTTTTGGTCATTAAATAGTCTTTGAAAATATAATTATAATGATTCCATATTAGTCTGTTGAATGAGGTAGTCATAGTTTACAGAAGAAGTTTCAGTTGTTTTTATACATACATTCTGTTTCATTATATAGTTATTATTGGTGGTGGTGGTTGTAGTGTGTGTGTGTGTGTGTGTGTGTGTGTGTGTGTGTGTGTGTGAAGTGTGGGTGTGAATGTGGGTGTGTGTATTCAATGCCATGTGTGGATGTCAGAGGACAACTTTTGGGAGTCAGTTATTTCCTTCCATTGTGGGTTCCAGGAATTGAACTCAGGGTCATCAGTCTTGCATGGCAAGGTCTTTTAGCCATCTTGCTTTTCCAGTTTTCTCTCTTTATATAATCATTTCTGTAACTTCATGGTCACCAATGAATACTTCCTTAGTATAAATTACATGTTACTAATTATATAAATATAACATAATACTCTGGGATGATGCTAATCTGTGTTTTACTATGTTATAACTTGTGCATTTATAAATTGTGTAAAATATTCTAATTTTCCCTGTTAAAAAAGCTGAAAGGTGTTTACATAAAATTTGAAGAATTTTATATAGAAAACTATTTAGTCATGTGTATTTTTTTCTTTTTAAATGTTACTCAATTTACTTGTGATATTGATCACTGGAACTTTCATAGGTAGTCCATTACTTCTTTTTCCCCATTCATAAAATGAGCCTTTATTAAGCATTCTTAAGGTACTAATGACTGGCAAAATGAACCCTAATGAAGACAGCTGGGTCATTGTATGTGTAAACATTTTTGTCCTACAGAAAATGACATTTTAGCCAACTACATTTTTTCTACTTATGTGTCTAGAAAAAGTATATTTCATTTTCTTTTACACTTTAAATTTTATTTTAAATTTAAGGAAATTAAACAAATCTTACCCAATCTTCTACATGTGATTGATTGCTACTGGCCAGAAGCCTTGAGTGTTTGGTTGGAGAAGACAGTGCAGTTTCTTTGAATTCCTTGAGATCCTGCTCAATGAACACAGTTGCACCTTTGAGCCAGATGATGATCTCTCAATATTTAATTTCTCATTATTTCTTAATATTTGAAAGAAAAACCTCCTAAATATTTTTCCTGAAACTTGGTGATCCATTTTTATGCCCATTTTACTTAAAATATTGTATTATTTTCATCATTAATTCTTTATTTCTCCTTCCCCTCCCACATGTCCTATTGGGAATACAGGTTTTATGTGTTTTAAGTCTTTATAACTTGCATAATTTCTCAGTCACTTTTTCTCATTTTCATCTCTGTCCTATCTTTATGACTTTTGGAACTATTTCAAAATTACATTCTATATTCCATGATTGCTATTTTTTTCTCATTATAGAGGTCCATTGCAATTACTTTTGTTGTGTTAGTGGAACAACACAACATGTGGAACATGTCTTTGCATATTGGTCAGAGATGCTATTAATGGCACAGTATTTATAAACTAGATATTTTAGGAAATTTTTTTTCTAAAGACTGATAACTCAAATGTGTGTTGGATATAGTAAGTCCCAAAAAGATGTAGATTGTGGTTGGGGCTTTGTCTACTGATAGCAGGATAATAGTTTTCCCCATGGCTTGTTATAAACAGTAGGAGCCAAATCCTGGAGAAGGAGGTGACCCTATGCAGTGGATCACCCTATATATAAATAAATAGCTAAAAGCAGCAGAAAGCCCATAGCAATCTCACTCAAAATCAGCCACACAACTGTGAGTAAAAAAAAAAAAAAGTGTAAAAAAAATAAATAAATAAGAAAGAAAACAAGTGGCAGAGAGGGAAAAGTACAAAAACAAAGAAAAAAGCATCAATGTGAAATAACTTTAAGCTCATGGGCAATAAATTATAGTATGAAGGCCTGGAGAGATGGCTTAGTAATTAAAAACACTGAGTGCTCGTCCAGAGGCCCCAGGTTCCATCCCAAGCATCCTTCTGGCAATGCAAAACCTCTGTAACTAATTCCAGGGGATCTAATGCCTTCTTCTGGGCTCCAACAGCACTGTACACATGTGCAGCATGTACAAACATGCAGATAAAACAGCCATATCAGCCAACTAACATTAATAAATATTAATTTTTAAAATAAAATTAAAAATGACAATATAAAATGAAAATTTGAGAACAAACATATTAACCATTTTTTTAATCTAAATTGTTCCAACTCACTAATTAAGAAATTATTGCTGGGCGGTAGTGGCACACGCCTTTAATCCCAGCACTCGAGAGGCAGAGCCAAGTAGATCTCTGTGAGTTCGAGGCCAGCCTGGGCTACCAAGTGAGTTCCAGGAAAGGCACAAAGCTACACAGAAAGACCCTGTCTCAAAAAACCAAAATAAATAAATAAATAAATAAATAAATAAATAAATAAATAAATAAATAATTCAGATGAAATACACAAGTCAAAATCAAGTTCTTTGTTGAGTACATAAATCAATCCAAAATTTAGGTGCTCCCAAATGGCTAAAAATTAATAAGGAATATCACACCAAGAAAGTGCAAGAAAAAAAAAATAAAATGAGCATCGTATTTCTGATAAAAGAAATGTAGACTTTGCAAAAAAAAAAAAAAACCTTAAGCAATAAGAAAAGATTGTCTAAGTTAGCAAATAAAAATATAGGAATCTCAGTTAAATTTGAACTTCATACAGACAATGACTTTTAACAGTGTAATTAAAACATGGAACAGTTACAGTAATATAAAGTTTGCATAGCTGATGCTGGGACAATTGCTCAGTGGGTAGCAACACGGGCTGTGCAAGCATGAGGACCTCCGTTAGAATCCCCGGCACTGATCTAAGAAGATGGTTGGAGGGGCTGGAGAGATGGCTCAGAGGTTAAGAGCACTGGCTGTTCTTCCAGAGGTCCTGAGTTCAATTCCCAGCACCCACATGGTGGTTCACAACCACCTATAGTGAGATCTGGCACCCTCTTCTGGCCTGTAAATCTTTGCTGGGCTGTGGTGGCGCATGCCTTTAATCTCAGCACTTGGGAGGCAGAGCCAGGTGGATCTCTGTGAGTTCGAGGCCAGCCTGGGCTACAGAGTGAGTTCCAGGAAAGCCCCAAAGCTACACAAAGAAGATGGTTGGAGATGGCTGTACCCTCAGAGTTGGGTGGCAGAAGTTGATGGATACTGGAGGATTTCTGGCCATTCAGTCTAACCAAATGTCAAAGTTCCAGTTGAACACAAGGCCCTGTCTTAAAAGAATAAAGTAACAGCAGGTGATAGAGAAAGACACTTAACATCCTTGCTGATCTTTTATTTTGAACCATCTCAGCCTGTGGGGTGTGATTTAGCAACAGCTTTGCCTTGTCTCTTGCCATCATTATTCCTTCAAGTCTGCTGCTTGCTCCCAGATGTCACCCAGATCCTGGGTCCTGCGGTTGCTGATAGGAAGGAAGAATGCTTAAGTGAGAAGAGTCTGACTTGATCAACAATATTGTGATTATTTAGAACATTTAGAACATATTTTCTCATAGACTGTGGGTAATATATTATGCACCCTAATAAAGCTTTCCTGGGGACCAGAGAACAGAACAGCTACTAGATTATACATAGAGGGTAGAAAGTGGTAGCACACATGCCTTTAATCTTATCACTTGGGAGGCAGAGATCCCTCTGGATCTCCATAAATTCAAGGCCACACTGGGAACAGAGCCAGGTGTGATGGCACATACCTTTAATCCCAGCATTCAAGATCTCACGTCTTTGCTTGGGAAGGATACATGCCTTTAATCCCAGGAAGTTATGGTAGGAAGCAGAAAGGTATATATGATATGAGGACCAGGAACTAGAGTCTTTTAGCAGCAGTTCAACTGAGACCCTCAGGGGTGAGGACTTAGAGGTTTACAGTCTGAGGATTCATAAAAACAGGATTGGCTGAGGAGTTGGCGAGGTGAGGCTGGCTCTGGCTTGTTCTGTTTCTTTGATATTCCAGTTTTCACCCCAGTATCTGGCTCTTCCTCTTATAATAGACTATCTTTAAAACCGACTGCTTCCATTGAGGTTCCTTCTATGGTTGCCTCAAAGAGCCCTTCCCATCTCTTGGAATGTTTCACTGCAGGCAGGACAGGACTCTTCTGTATGCCTGGAGTGGTTGCTGTAGTCTGATTACTGTGGGAGGAGCAAAGAAAATAGTTTTCTATTTTTGTATTTATTTAAAGATAATATATAATAGTTTTCATATTACATGTGACTATTTTATAATTATACTTTGTATTGGTAGAAGACAAACTCAGGTCAAAATATATGTTGTGACACAGTCTAACATATCCCAAAACTGGCCATGAAATTGCTTTTTAGCTGAGGGTGACCTTGAGTTTATGATCTTCATGCAATATTGAAAGATGATATTGCATGAATCAGCCACCACAGCATTTATGGTGTGCTGAGGATTGAACACAGTGCTTAATATATGCTAGGTAAACACTCTTCTAGCAGAGATACACACCAAATCCTTACTCATTTGATGGTGATAATGGGGACTGAATTCTAGACACTTGCCATGGTAGGGAATCACTCTACAACTAAGCTATATCTAGTCCACAGCTCTAATACTGATTGAGAATATTACAAGGTAATTACCATCATTAACAGTAAATCAAACTGGAGGAAGCATTATGACTTCCTGAAGAATATTTCAGTATCTTTCTTACCTGTGTTTCCCCTCACAGAAGCAACAGAAATATCAGGCTTTTCTTCCAAGTGCAATATGCTATTACAGCAAATATCCCTAAAGAAAATTGGCCAATTATCCAGACAATCCACTCTTGGGATTTTTCAATCTTGTTATCAAATAAAGATACATAGGTAATGGTGCCACACTTGAAACTCTGTTTAAAATTATACATTATAGAAGCGTACAAGATGAAATAGTGTGACTTCCAAAGTTATAAAATCCTCTCTCTTGATAAGTTGTTGAATTTGTGGTTGTCTGACCAAACTATATATGAAACTCAACTAAATTTTTTTTCAAATAATTGCTGTTGCTTTTTGATATTCTGCCAAGCACAGGGCCAGCAAGAGGAAACCACACAGGCAAAGTAAGAACAAATGCTTGCACATCCTTCTACATGGAGAAAATGTACCTGCGAACGATAAAGAAGCTCAAGCAGCAATAGCAAAGGATTTAGGGAGAAGAATAAAATAAATTGCTTTAAGTCTGTTTTGGGTAATTAATTTTATGGAAAGAGGCTACTTTGTTTTTCCTGCAATTCCCTGCATTGCTCTACACCGCAATGACAATGAGGTACATGTTTGGGAAATAATTTTTAGCTTAATTGCAGTAATCAGTGTGCATTCAGTCCAATGATGGCATTTTCTCCTTGTTTTACATGGATATCTTTTTGTTCTTCTATACTTCTATTACCGTTTTGCTTTATAATAAAATGTTTTGTAATGTTCCAATTTTTTCCTTGATTTTTTTTTAAGTTCTTAGTGGTTATTCTGGGAGTTGCAATTGACACATTAATTTCTAACAATCTATTTCTAATAAATGCAACTTTATGTCAATGGTATACAGATGGCTTTCATAGCTGAAGTTTTCCTGTGCCCCACCCAGTCCGCAGTCACTCAGACCAAAGTAAACACACAGAGGCTTATATTAATTAAAACTGCTCGGCCATTAACTCAGGCTTTCCACTGACTAGTCTTACACTTAAGCTCAGCCTGTTTCTGTTAATCTATATGTCACCATGCGTTCCATAGCTTTACCAGCTTTACCTGTGTGACATTATGTGTTGCCCGCTGGACAGCTTGCTGGAATCTCCTAACTCAGCCTTCCTCTTCCCAGAATTCTCCTTGTTTGCTTATCCCACCTATACTTCCTGCCTGGCTATTGGCCAATCAGTGTTTTATTAAACCAGCATACAAAAGCATTATTCCACAGCAAGCTTTTCTATTATACATTTTGATGAATCATTTAACTTAATTATAATCACTCTATTTCCATATATGCATTATCCAACTCATGCATTATCCAACTCATATATATACTCTACCAGGTCCCTTCCCACATTCCATTCCATATGTCTACAAAGCTAATGTACTTTCCCCATATGTGACCGAGGACATATGGTTTATGTCTTTCTGTGACTTACTTGATGTAGTCAGCATGATGTTCTGTGGTTTCTCTGTTGCTACAAATGACAGATTTTGTTTTTATCGTGATGGAGTCATGTTTCTTTATATAGATACTCCACTTATTCTTTATTTATTCTCATCCTGAAGATTTCAATGTTGGTTCTACAAACCAGCTACTATGAAAAGTGCTGCCAAAACAATGAGTGTATACATGAGGGGGCAGGGAGGTGGGGAGGGTGTTTAAAGACAGGGCTTCTTTGTTTAACTCTCACTGTCCTGGAACTCACTCTGTAGACCACGCTGTCCTCATACTCACAGAGATCTGCCTGCCTCTGCCTCCAAAGTGCTGGGATTAGAGTCATGAGCCACCACTGCCCAGCCAGCAAGCATATTTTTAATATAAAGATCTCATCTTCCTTGATCTTCTTTATGAGGGGTCATGCATGTTCATGCATGTGCAGGTGAACATATGTGAGCAATTATATGCAAACATGTGGATGCAGAAGCCAGATTCCAACCTTGGATATTGTTCTTCAGGAGTAATGTATATACTTTGTTTTGTTCACTGTTTACTGTTGTTGTTTTTTTGAGACAGAGACTCAAACTTGAACCTGAGACTCACTTGAAATGAGGCTTGCTGGCTGGTCAGTGAACAAGGGATTCTCCTAGCCTTGCCTCCCCAGCACTGAGATTACAACTACATCATCACACTTAGCTTTTAACAAGGTTGCTGGGAACCAAACTCAGTGCTTGCATAGAAAGTGCTTTATCCAATGAGCTATCTCTCTCTAGTCCCTGGGTTTCTTTATGATTATAAGCTGACTTCTATAGCTCTATGACTATTTTAAAATAAAAATCTCACACAAAATATTTATCTTTAAAAATAAATGAATTTATATTTTAAAATTTTAATAAGTGAATTTATACTCATAAATTTATATTTTATGCACATTTATATTTTATAAATTTATAAAATTTATATATCATACTTTATGAATTTATCTTTATAAAATCTCAAATAAAATATTGCTTCATATTAGTGTCTATACTAATGTTTATATCAACTGTGTAGTTATTTTTACATTTTATTTCTGTCTGAAATATCCCCTTTAATATTTTATAAGAAGATTGTGTCAGATACTAATAATGCTGTTTCTCAAATGTCTGGAGATATTTCAACATTCCCTTTAGTTTTGAAAGTTGATTTTGCATGATATAAAATTCTCCTTCAATGACCTTTTCCTCTCATCACTTTGTACAATCTACCTGATTACTTTCTACACTCCATAGTTTCAGACGAGACATTATCTATTATTCAGCCATTAAGGGATCCTTTGCATGTGATAAGTCACACTTGCTTATTTTAATATTCTCTTTTAGACCTTAGCAGCCTATGATCTATCAAAATATAGATTTCATTACATTTATGCCACTAGACTTTTTTCAACTTCTTGGATGTGGATTCATATTTCAATGGCTTTTATCACTTCTCCCATTAATCATTCTGTTCCTCTCACATTTTACGTCCTTTCTGGGCCTTTTACTGATCTGTGTGCTATGTGCATAATGGTACCTCATCAGACACCAATATTGTGTTCTGCCTTATTAATCACTTTTAATGTCCAACTATCAAACTGAATAATTCCAATTACCCTGTAGTCTCAAAATCATGGATCTCTCTTCTGGTTCACACTGATTGTTAATTCCTTTGATTACATTTTTTACATTTATTTTGTTTTGATAACCTCATTCATGACTACTTACTGTATTTATATCATGTCCATACCACCTGCCCCTTGACCACACTCTATAAATAAAGCTGAGTCACCCATTTAGTATTGCTTCTAGATGTATGTGCTTACTTGAGATTGTATAAACAGGGGCCTTGTTCCTGGAGAAGAAATTCTCTAGGAAGCCATGTACTGCCTGTCCTCATCAGAAGTCTTGTGATGTTCTGCCCATCCATGTTAGGATGCCAAGTGAATTTGTCATTATACAAATCTTGTTTAGGGACCATGTCATTGACATTCCACAGGTGCGGCTGCCTGCCATATGTAGAAGCACTCTCTCAGAGCAGACACCCTGCTCTTTTGCCCCTTTTTCCATGATACTTTCTGATTTTTAGGTGTAGGTGTCTCGTTGTCAATGTAGCAGTTGGGGAAAGACATCTAGGATATCCAGTAGTGAGTTTTTCTCTGCATTTGACCAGTTGTGAATTTCTGTAATGTTCTGAATGTGCTGCAAAAAAAGCTTCTTTGATGAAGGGTGAGAACAACATTCACCTGTGGATTGAAGGACAGATATTTAGGATGGAGTTGAGGATTACACTAGTTTAGAATACTGAGAGCAGTAGATTCTCCAATAGTTTCCATGTTTTTAACAGTCTTGGATAACTGACTAGGATCACAGTACCAAGCACAAACTTTATCAAAACTTTTAGCCCAAAATATGTGTTTTCTTTTTATATTTTCTGAATGACATGCACTGTCTGGTGAGATATTGGAATTGTTTTGCTTCTTCCTATTTTCCGTTGCATTTGTTAGTCTAATGTCTGGCTTCTGCAAGGAAAGTTTTACTGATTTAGTTTCTTTCTGCTTTCTGCCCCACCCCCTTAAATATGATCAATAACTTGCTTCCATATAAAGTTTATAATATTCTGTGTAAATCTCAATTCAATATTTGGAACATTATAGTATAACAATCTGGAAATGAGATTCAACCCTTTGGGGGGTTTACTTTTACCCTCTTTTACAGTTGTTCACTCACTTCCTCATTTGTCAATGTCTGCATTCATTGTTCTCATGGTTATTGCAGTCACTGCTTCATGGACCCAGTGACAAGCTAATGATTAGAAAGTGATTTCCTTACTTTCTTTGCACTAATAAATTACCCAACTTCTGTGTGTGTGTGTATGTGTGCATGTGCACATGTATGTGTGTATATGTTCATGTTTTAGTGTCTGAGAATACTTTTAGTCTTCATTTTCCATTTGTAAAGACCTGCAGTTATCTAGAGGTGAGATACTATTTATTTTATCATCATCATCATCATCATCATCATCATCATCAATCATCAGGGTAAGCTTACAGTGTTGCCTTATGGATCACCAGTGTGTGCTGGAACCTTTGAAATTTTCCATTTGCCATCTCTATTGCTTGGTTTTTCTTTTCTAATTTTTGGTTGAACTCTTATCTATAACTAGTATCAATGTCTCAGGTCCTCAATGATAGACATATTGCTGTACATTTTACACAGATACACAGGTACTGCTCTTTGTATGGCATCTAAAGACAGACAAGTCTTTGGTGTGGGAACATGCTGCCAAAGATTATCAAGACAATAGTTTGAGAAGAGGGAATTTATTACATCCAGTGTTTATATTTCATCAGTCTTTGGATTTCAGGTTTTCCAGAAATTCTGAAATTTTTTTAAAGTATCTCATTATTTTTATAGTTACTCTAACGATGAGAAGACGATGATATGCACTGAGCATAAGATTCCACAAACACTGATGTTGTATGGGATTCAGCCCCTCATCCTAGAAAAATCACAATTTCCTTTAAAAACTTATTTTTGTGTGTATACATGTGTTAATTTTTGGAGATACCTGCCCTCAGTTTCAGGATTCCTTCCTAGGTTCTTGGATCCTGAAAACTGTATGTCTGTGAAGTACTTCTGTGAAAGTTCATATAGATGGACAGGAAATGCCTCACCCATTTGCCCTTTTCAGGACTACAAAGTAGTCACTATTTTTACCATACATTGATACTATTGATAAAATCCTGACAGTTAAATTGTAGTCTCTTTTAGGTGATTTAACCATTTTGGCATTTTATTTGATTTTTGTCTTTTAACATCTCATTTCCTTTTAATCATTCTAACGTCTTTTTTCTCTATGATAAAACACCTTTCAATATGTAATTTGAAGGATGTTTTTCTCATTTTCAACTTGAGAAACATATTTTCTAGTTTGTATTATAATACTTGTTCATTTCATTGATTAGCTTTTTATTTTATAGCTGTGTGTGCATGTGTGTGTGTGTGAGAGAGAGAGAGAGAGACAGAGACAGAGAGATAGAGACAAGCAGAGACAGATACGGAGGTAGAGAGAGGAATGCTCAGTCTATTTAAATATATTTAAATCTATCTTTCTGTCTCTACTTATCTTCTTTTCTGTCTTTCTGATCTCTCTCTCTCTCTCTCTCTCTATATATATATATATATATATATATATGTATATATATATATGCAAACAATAGCAATTAGCTTTTCAAAATTTTATTTATTCTACATCTTGATCTTAGTCTCCTCTCCCTCTTTCCTCCCATTCCTTTCCCCTACCTTGCCTTCACTCCCCCGCATCCACTCTTCCTCTATTTCTGTTCAGAAAGGGGCAGGCCTTCCATGGGTATCAGCAAAGCATGGCATATCAAGCTGTGGTAATACTAAACACCTCCCCTTGTATTAAGGCTGGGCAAGGCATTCCTCCAGAATGAGGAATAGGTTCACAAGAACCAGCCAAAATGTTTGGGACAGACCCGCTCTCATTGTTAGGAGTCCCACAAGTAGACCAAGCTAAACAACTATCACATATATGTAGATGGCCTAAGTTGGTGTCATGCAGGGTCCTTAGTTGTTGGTTCAATATAAAGTACCCCAGGTTCAGGGGTTTGCTGCGTCCTATCTGAGAAAAAATCTACATATACTATGTTCTTATGTCTGTAACTTTATTCCTCTAAGACAAAATTCTATCAATACAGCTATACCTTCGCCAGGCATTTAAGGCAGGAATAACACTAGATACACCAAGCTCTACATCTGTCTACTATATTTCTCTGGGATGAAATCCTGTCTCCATAAGTACAGTTCCATCCAGTTCCCTAGCTCATAGTCCTGCTAACAACGAAACTAACTCCTATGATTCCAGCCTCATCTTCATCCTCTGTATCCTCTTTCTCCATCTCTGCTACTCTCTATTCCTGACACTCAGCAAACTCTACCTGAGATCTGCTTACCTGCTATGGAACCTGTCTTCCTCTCTTCTCTCTCGCCATGCCATTCTGTCCCTTTCTACAGAAAACGCCTGCTCTTTCTTTCCCTGGGCAGGTGGTTCTCTGCCTCCTCAGGAATGTTATTCTACCTTTCACCTTGATATTGTAAAAACCTCTTTTGTTCTTAGCTGCTCTGGAGGCTTCGGGTCAGGGGGAAGAGCTGAGCTTCATTTGCACAAGAAACAAAGCTATGGGTCTCCCACCAGCTTGTCTTTGCTTGTCTTTGACTTTATCCAGGTACTGGCTCCAGCAGGGAAGTTACCAAGAAGTTCAGCAGGTCTGAAAATATTTGGCAATGCAAGAATTTCATAATAGAAGACAGCTGGAATATTAAAGGCTGGATAGTACCAAATATTCATAATAAATGGCTTGCTTCTTGACAGGACTCTTGGCCGGTCGAGGTATAGCTTTAATATACAGCTGAATCTCTATAATGTATTCTTGTGGCCCACAAGAGTTCAGAGTCAGTGAGTTCCTATGAGCCAGGTTAGTTGCTTCTGTGGGGAGAGAGATCATGGATTTGAAGGAGAGTAGGGACAGGTATATGGGAGGATTTGGAGGGAGGAAGGGGGAATGTTGTAATTAAATTATAATCTCAAGAAAAAAAGAAAGATTGTGATGAAATAGGTCCAGCCCCATTTCTGGTGAAGCTTATCAATTCTCAGTATTGTAAAGCCTTGGAAATGCCATCAATATGAATGGCAAGGGAGAATGCGAATCATTTCAGGGCCTATCATGTCTTCCTTTCGTCATCGCACAGAAAGCCGTATGTTTAATTACATCTTATTAGTTCGGTTTCAGTCTGCTCTCTTCTTGAATCATCCAGCTCATTTTATGCAAGCACTACATCGATTAAGTCTGTCTTCTGGTTCCTTGTTTAATCACTTAACTTCACGTTCAGTTAAGCATAAGACAAACTCCATGAAATAGAACAATTCTGTTCTCTTAATGCATCATTTTGCTGCTTTCTGTGATCAGAAGCATTATTCACAGCCAAATCATTCTTGATCTTATCCCATGTGTGGCTGGTTTGTCTTTCTAGTTTTGTGTTTCACTTTCTTGATATTTACCTTACTCGAGTGGAACTATTTGCTATGAATATTGCCTTCCTTTGCTTCAGTGAATGAGTTTTTTCAAAAAAAAAATCCTGTTGTTACCAATCTTACTGTTTATTTTCAAAAGGTAGCAGATTTATAACTATGGTGGGCTTAGAAAAAATATTTTGAAAATTCATGATACTCCATATGTGAGAAAAATAAATAATTTCTTAATTGTCCTAGTTTAGAAAGCTCACTTGCTCGAAAGAAGTACAAAATAAGATGTGATCTATTATCATATAAAGTAAAATCCTTCACACCTAAGCAGAGGGTGCATTTCATCATTGTTCTGTTTGTATGGTGAGGACTACTGGGCCTGTGCCCTCTAGCTCTCTACCTGCTCTCTTTTGAAGCTTCCACAGTCCCTATTTCTTAAAATACTGAGGTCTAGGTACAGACCAGACATCCTCACAGTGTCTGACACACATCCTTCTCATTTCATCCAGGGTTATACTTAGTTTCAGCAATTGCTTCACGACCTTCCAACCAACAATTGTTACTGAAATTGAAAGTTTGCTGGACTCGGAGCTAGAAGAAGGAAGCCAGGCTTGTAACTGAGTAGAATCCCAATTACCTGTATAAAGGAAGCAACAAGGACAGCAGGATTCCCCAAGTTCAGCCCAATTAATTTTATGTTTAAATATGTTCATATAACAAACACAAAGGGATGAGTGCTACCGGTAATTGCATATGGCTGGGGGATGAGTTTTATTCAATGAGGGTTAATCATTTTCTTAAGATGAGTTTGTATAGGTTTTGATTTTTATAACATGTTCAAAATTATGGGTTTCATGGTGAATAAGATTAGAACTATTATTCTATCTCTCATATGTCCCTAGAAGTCAAACCACTGCTTTTCAGTCTCCAGGGAGGAAGGACACACAGGAACAATATTTTTGCACCTTCTCTATCCCCTACACCTGATCCTCCCATGGAAAAATCCCCAGTTAACCTAAAGTGATTGACAGAGTATAAAGATGCTGTATAAAGATGTTTTTACCTTGCTCATAATTTACCTGTTTGTAACCCCCTTCCTCCCCTATGCCACCAGGCCTCTACAACAGCCTTAGGCCAAGAAGAATGTGTCAATGTACATTATACCATGCCCTGGATTTCAGAATCATAATTTTTCCTGATTAACGTTGCATCCAGAATTATAAAACACAAGCTACACACCAGTTTACAGTAGTTGCTCCAGGCATAATACCAAGGATAACAAATAGCATCACTCATCAGTTGGCAACAAATGTACCTTTCTTATTTTTTCCATAAGTTCTGCCTTCTTACCTAAGTTGTACTCACTTCCCTGTGTATTTATTCCCTGAGGCCAGGTTGAATAGCGCAGGTCTGTGACACACTTTTCTCTCACCAGGGATCAAGTGTGCAAAAGATCATAACCTGGGTTCACTAGTACATGGAAACTTCCCTCAGGTCATAGAAAACATTTGTAAGATCTTATGTTCCTCTGACCACAGCACAGCCCCCAAGATGGATTAAATAATGCACCTATCATAAGCATATGCAAATAAAATTACTGTGGGCAATGAGATGTTCATTGTAGGAGAGAATGACAGCAAATAGACTCAGACAATTTGGTTCTGACTAAGCCTATGTGACATTTATTCAAGAAAATATATCTATAAACCTTTTGGAACAGCTGAGTGAGGGCTCCCTGAATAAGATTGTGCAGTGCACTAATTGAGAATAGAACCTCCAACACACTATTTTAGTTAATTCTTCGAGAATAGGAGTAGAACTGTAACATTATTTATCGGAACATTATATATGTATTTATTATATATAACACAATGGCTTGGTAAATAGGAACTTACATGGCTATGCAGACCTAAGCAACATATGTATTGCATTGCAGACTGTTGTGGGATGGTCTGTATGTCAAATTGCTCTGATTGGTCAATAAATAAAACACTTATTGGCCAGTGGCCAGGCAGGAAGTAGGTGGGACAAGGAGAGGAGAATTCTGGGAAGCGGAAGGCTGAGGCGGAGAGACACTGCCAGCCACTGCCAGGACAAGCAGCATGTAAAGACGCCGGTAAGCCACCAGCCACGTGGCAAGGTATAGATTTATAGGAATGGGTTAATTTAAGATAAAAGAACAGTTAGCAAGAAGCCTGCCATGGCCATACAGTTTATAAATATTATAAGCATCTGAGTGATTATTTTATATGTGGATTGTGGGACTGTGGGGCTTGGTGGAAGCTGGAAAGAAGCCCTCCAGCAACAAATGGCGCCCAACGGCTCGAGTTTCCACCTTAAACCTGAGAATATTTAATAACCAATTCTAAACAGAGCCAAAAACAGGTTCCTGCTTCATGTATCATAAGGGCAGCTAGACACCACAAAACTCGGGTTTGAACTACTGGCGGGTTCCCGGCATTTGCGTTTGACCAGCAGTATGGCAGTAATGAGGTGTCTGCCAGTGGCACATTACACTGTGTGGTAGATTTAGATTTTACTAGTATTTAAAAAAAAAAAAAAAAAAAAAAAAAAAAAAAAAAGGTTTCTGAGCTACACGCTGCTTTGATTAAAGCTTAGACCCACTATTTCTGAGACTTGATGACTCACAGAACTGACGGAAAACGCCATGTTGGTAAGCTGAAATGGGCGGAGCCAGCAGCCACACCGCCTTTTCAGTCTTAGAATGGTGCAGTTTAAAGCAATAGGCTCAAGGTAATATAAAAAATAAGCCACGTAAAGATGGCTACCACACAGAGAATCTGGATTATGTTCTCTTTGATATTTGTAACTGAAGAAAAACATTTGATTGCAAAAGTTGTTGAGTTATGCCAAAATGTATATTTTAAAGGTACCTTGACTTCAAAATTTGGATTTAAGGATATGTTACTTTGGAAAAGAGGTTCTGCTTTTGTTTCTACAGAAAGCCAGAGGCTATGGATTTGTTCCAGATTAAGATACATCAGGTTTGACCAGCCAAGACCACCTGAAAGGTCTCCGATGACACCATGGCCCAGATGATCCAACATCCAGAATCGTTTCAAGGCAACTGGCTCAGATAATACGGTCTCATGAACTACTCCATGATCCTAAAATTTTCTTTGTGTCCCCATAAGATACAGCGCCCCCCTCCAGCAGGAAGTAGTAAGAGAAGCTACACCCAAATTCCCAAATATACAAAGCTGGCTTTGGAGATGCATAAAAGTTAAAACCTTCCTTTTTAAAAAAAGAAAAAGGGAAGTGTTGTGGGATGGTCTGTATGTCAAATTGCTCTGATTGGTCAATAAATAAAACACTTATTGGCCAGTGGCTAGGCAGGAAGTAGGTGGGACAAGGAGAGGAGAATTCTGGGAAGCGGAAGGCTGAGGCGGAGAGACACTCCCAGCCACTGCCAGGACAAGCAGCATGTAAAGACGCCGGTAAGCCACCAGCCACGTGGCAAGGTATAGATGTATAGGAATGGGTTAATTTAAGATAAAAGAACAGTTTTGTTGCTCAAGTTTTCCGCCTTGCCCACAGTCAGGACAAATCTTTGTCACCCGCCAGTCCCACAGCCACTCAGACCCAACCAAGTAAAAACAGAGACTTATTTTGCTTACAAACTGCATGGCCGTGGCAGGCTTCCTGCTAACTGTCCTTATCTTGCTAACTGTGCTTTTATCTTAAATTGATCCATTTCCATACATCTATACCTTGCCATGTGGCTGGTGGCTTACTGGCGTCTTCACATGCTGCTGGTCATGGCGGCGGCTGCAGTGTCTCTGGTCATGGCGGCGGCTGCAGCGTCTCCTTCTGCCTTTCTGTCCTTTTATTTCTCCTGTTAGTCCCGCCTATCTTTCCTGCCTAGCCATGGCCGATCAGGTTTTATTTATTAACCAATCAGAGCAACTTGACATACAGACCATCCCCCAGCACAGCCAAGTGCAGACCATCTCAAACACCTGCACTCAGGCCCATGGTCCTAATCATCCTCTATACGGACCTGCTGGATAACGCCACAAAGAACCCAAGAAGGGCTCCCACAGGACATACAGAACATCCCACAGCAACTCCATGATCCTAAAATTTTCTTTGTGTCCCCATAAGATACAGCGCCCCCCTCCAGCAGGAAGTAGTAAGAGAAGCTACGCCCAAATTCCCAAATATACAAAGCTGGCTTTGGAGATGCATAAAAGTTAAAACCTTCCTTTTTAAAAAAAGAAAAAGGGAAGTGTTGTGGGATGGTCTGTATGTCAAATTGCTCTGATTGGTCAATAAATAAAACACTTATTGGCCAGTGGCCAGGCAGGAAGTAGGTGGGACAAGGAGAGGAGAATTCTGGGAAGCGGAAGGCTGAGGCGGAGAGACACTGCCAGCCACTGCCAGGATAAGCAGCATGTAAAGACGTCGGTAAGCCACCAGCCACGTGGCAAGGTATAGATTTATAGGAATGGGTTAATTTAAGATAAAAGAACAGTTAGCAAGAAGCCTGCCATGGCCATACAGTTTATAAGTATTATAAGCGTCTGAGTGATTATTTTATATGTGGATTGTGGGACTGTGAGGCTTGGTGGAAGCTGGAGAGAAGCCCTCCAGCATTAACTCTGTAGTGAAAACACTTAAAATCTCTGTAGCTATTTATAAAACTACATTACATCTTATCTATTTTTCCAGTATTGGTGTTAAGATACCACGGCCAAGCCACTTACTGAATGAACAATTTATTTTAAGCTTATGGTTCTAGAAGGTTAGGGTCCATAATAATGGGTACAGAATAGCAGCAGGTGGCAGATATGGAAACGAGAACAGCAGCTTAGAGCTCACACCTTGAACAGCAAACAAAATGCAGAGAGCAAACTAGAAATGGTTCAAGCATTTCTGAAACGTCAAAACCCACCCACAGGAACACATCTTCTCTAGTATCCACACCTTCTAAACCTACCCAAACAGAGCAAACAACCTAGGCTCAGGTATTCAATATATGAACCTATGGGGACCATTCTCATTCAAACCACCATACATCATATCATTTTTCAGCCATATTCACCACACTTTTCATGTCTTCTGACTAGTCTGTCTTTTAATCTCCACCTTCACCACCCCTGCCCATTACAATTTCATTCTCTGACTCAAGCAACTCAATGTGTTTTTTTTTTTTTGGGGGGGGGTTCTATATATAAGCACAATTGTTATCTATTTGTTTTTCTGTGTCTGGCATATTTCACTTGATGGAACTTCCTCCAATTTCTGCATTATCACAGATAACAGGATTCTCTGTTTGATGCCAAATAGCATACCATTGTGTATCACTATTAAATAATAACATTACATTTTTACAGACTTATGTGTTTGTGTGTATATGTACATATACATACATGGTATTCTTGTGGAGGTCAGAAAACAGCTTGTAGAAATCCCTTTTCTCCTACTATGTTGGTCCAGGGTATCAAACTCAGGTAGTCAGACTTAATGGTAAGCAGCTTTACCCACTAAGCCATCTCAATGGTCCCAATATATCATATTTTCTCATTCATTTCATCTACTTATGGACCACTAAATTAATCTCATCTTGGTTATTATGAGTAATGATGCAATGTATGCAGGTGTACAAATACATATAGCATTGCCTCTTTGAAGTTCTTTTAGCTCCTTTGGATATATCCTCCGAAGTGAGATTGGTGCATCCCACCAGCAGTTTTAATATCTTGGGGAATCTCCACACAGCATTTCATAACAATGCAATTTACATTTCTGCCAACAGTGAATGAGTGCTCTGTTTTCTCTCTATAATTTGCAAGTTATCGCTACACATTTGGATGGCAGGCATTCTGGTAGATACGAGGTGGTGCCTCATGTGATTTTAATTTACAGTTTCATGATGATGAGGGGTGGTGAACACTTTTTGTGTGTTTGTTGAACATCTCTGTGTTTGGAAACAGGATTTGTTAGAGACTTGCTCAGGTCCTTGGCTTCTTGGCTGAAGCAGAGCCAGCCAGCTGAAGGCAAATACTTCCATCATCAGTGTAGTTAACAGTAAATTTATGTCACCAGTATGTGAAGGGAGGGCTGACTCTTAGCTGTTTCCTGTCTGATTCTCAGGGGATGAGTCCTTCTTTTGAGAAGCAAAGGTGGCCCAACTCTAGTCTGTAGCATGAATCTGAAAAGTTCTTATTAATAAAATCAAACTCGAGGCCAGTTACTGGGGTGAATACTGGAAGGTCAGAGAGACAGAACAAGCCACAGCTATCTCACCTCACCAGTTCCTCAGCTGGTCCTATTTCCTCAGACTGGAAGCCTCTGAGTCCTCATCCAGAATGAATCCCAGTTGAACTGTGCTGCTTCAAAGCCTGAAAGCTTAACCAACCAAATGCTTAACCAGCCGAATGCTTAACCAGCCAAATGCTTCTAGTTTCTGGTCCTCACACCTTATATACCTTTCTGCTGTCTACCATCACTCCCTAGGATTAAAGGCTTGCTTCCTGGGATTAAAGGCGTGAGTCAGTCACCATGCCTGGCTGTTTCCAATGTGGCCTTGAACTCACAGAGAGATCCCAGATGGATTTCTGCCTCTGGAATGCTAGGATTAAAGGCGTGTGCTATCACTGCCTAACTAGTGGCTTTTCTGTTCTCTGACCCCAGATAAGTTTATTAAGGTACACAATATTTTGGGGAACACAATACCACCACACTAGTCTCCTTTTGTTGTGACTTCTTCCCTTGCTTTCTGGGTATTGACAAGCTCTAAATCAGGCTTTGGTCCCTGTGCAGGAGCCTAGGAAAGATTCTTTCACTTTTCTCCATAGCCTTATTTGCTCTGGATGATACAAAGCCTGAGACAAAACTTTCCAGTAGAAATGTGACATGAGCTCTACGAATCTGATTTTAAATTTAAACAGTTGTATTTTAAAAGACACGATCATATGAAACCTCACGTGGTTCTTATTCTGAGAGCATATATCAGCTCAGACTAGTCACACTCTGTGTGTCCCTGGGGCATATATGATGAGTAAGCACCTACTACATAGTGAATATTAAAATATTGGTCTTATTTTGGGTGGGGCAGGTAGAAGAAATTGCAAATACTTGGATTTTTTTTTTTATCTAATATAGTTATAAAGTGCACAGCCCAGCATATGAGAAGAACTGTATCCCAGAGCTTATAGAAGCGGGGTTTATGTGCTCCCTTAAACCTCAACTACTTCCTTATGGCTGTTCTCTGGTCAGCACACCTGAAAATCCAGAAATCTGACTGACATTTTGCTTTAAGAAACAATGCTCTCTTCTTTCATTCTGTAGATGCATGGTCTCCTACAAAGGCCATGCTGATATATTTTCCTTTAATATTTCACAAAAACTGCTTACAAGAAGAGAGCCTGTTTGCTAGTTTCCCAGAGTCTGTATATCTGCCTTCCTGATATATGTCCATATTGTGTATATATGAAGTCAAGGTCTACATGTAATAAAGAACATTAATTATGTCCCTGTCATTAAATCACAGATTATCCTTGTTCATGTATAATCTAGCTACCTAACAAGATTAATTACTCTTTTAGTTGTATTGTTACCCTGCACCTGAATAGAGAAGGTTACTTGGCTGCCAAGATAAGAAATATCCTAAGGTTTTAAAGTATAATAATCATTATCACAATATGTAGTTGGAGAATTTCACTCCAGCTTCTGCCAAGTCTTGCCAGTCATGGAGCCCACTTATAAAATAAACACACAGACACTTACATTATCTAAACTGCTTGGCCATTAGCTCAGGCCTATCATTGTCTAGCTCTTACTCTTATATTTAGCACATTTCTATTAATCTATACTTTGCCACGTGGCTCATGGCTTATCGGTACCTTACAACTTCCTTGTCCTGGCTGTGGCTCCAGCAGTCTCTCTTCCCTTCCTGTTTCCTCAATTCTCCTCTCTGTTAGTCCCACCTATACTTCCTGTCTGGCTATTGGCCAATCAGTGTTTTATTTATATAGAGCAATATCTACAGCAACAATATTTTATTAAATTTTATGTAGAAAAATTATTGGCAGCTTCTACTTCCCTATCCAGTAACAAGCATCAAGAAAAGAAGGACTGTGCATACCTGCTTTATGCTCTACAAACTCCTCTTATCTGTGAAGTAAAGGAGTTACATTGTGAGCTCTATGATAAAACAATCTATTCCAGTGTTCTTGAACCCAGTCTCTAAGCCTAGCCTATTAAAATTCTGACCAATATGGTCAGGGTATGTGGAACTCTTACTTTGAGTTTTCCTGCCAGCAATGAATTACAGAAGAACGTGAAGAACACATGCAAAAGACAGTATGAAGTGATCTCTAAGGCCTAAGGCAATGGAGCTGAGGTTAAATCAGTACTCTATTATCCAAAAACATGTCAGAGTCTGAGTTTTATCTACAATACTCCAAAAGTATAAGAAAGATGGAGGGAAGAAGGAGAGAAAGTGAGGCAAGGAGTCGAAGGAGGAAGTGTGGAGGAAGGGAGGGAGATAAGAAGAGAAGGAGGGAGGAAGGGGGAATGAGAAGATAAAAGAAGAAAGGAAGGAAGGAAGAAAGGAAGGAAGGAAGGAAGGAAGGAAGGAAGGAAGGAAGGAAGGAAGGAAGGAAGGAAGGAAGGAAGGAAACTGGGCCAGAATTTCTGCACTGGAATCTGAACTAGAACAGTTGCTAATTCTAACATATTGGGCAATCTATCAAAACTTTTTTTCTTGATTCCATCATTTATAAAGCAGTAGTAATATTATTAGTTAGTCAATGAAATGAGAATTTTAGCATTTTGCAGATGAAAAAAAGGCTTATTTTTTTTTTAAAATAGGGTCTCAGGCATCTCAGACTGGGCTCCAAGACAATATATAGCCAAGGATGGCTTTGAATTCCTTTTCTTCCTGCCTGTATCCTTTGTCTGTTGAGATTGCAGGTGAACCACTATTTCCCCATGCACAGTTTCTGCCATGGTGCTGTACTGGGTACCTCACTCAGTGCTTCATGCATGGTAGCCAAACATTTACTACCTTAGTTACATCCCCTGCCCTTAAAACATTCTTGCCATATAGGAAGTAAGCAACAAAAGTTAAGTGATAGTATTTTTTATTACCATTAGTTCATTATCTATTTATTTCTAAATATAATGTCAATTATTTATAAGGCAGAAAAATCTATATTCCAGTGTGCATTTAAATATATCTCAACCATACTTCTCAGGCTCCCTTCTAACAAAAATTTCAATGTGAAAGTATAACAATAATGCACAAATAGGAGAAGTCTAAATTCATTCCATGGTTAAAGAGTTGCTTTATGAAAACCCCCCATTGTTATTGTGGTCTTATTATTCATCACTTATTTGCATAGTATTCCCTGTAGAGGCAATAAGGTGACAAGAGCTTGAAGCAGCTGCTCACATTCAGTCCTAACTTGAGAATTAAACAGGAAGTGTGACTGAACTGTAAAACTTCAAGGCTCTTACAAAGGCCAGGACTCACTTCCTCCCACAAGGCACACTACTTAATGGTTCTACAATCTTTCCAAACAGCCCCACCAGTTGGGGGCCTAGTGTGAAAGCACATGAGCCTATGGAGGGTGTATGACAGTCAAACCACAACAGGTAGAATAATAAAAGCATATAAACAAGATGAGTTACCAAGTAACACATACAATATAAAAATAAAGAATAAGACAACTTACCAAAGATATTTTACTTATAAGTGGCAGCACATGGTTATGAATCTGGATCTACTGGACACAGAACTACACACATGTCAATGAGACAGAAGAGACATGTATTAAGACAGAGTTAATATGCCTTTGTAAACACAAATAGAGGTGATGACAAAAGTCTAGTCTTACATGTGGAGTAATAACTAAGTACTGAGACCCAGGAATAAGATGAAGGCAGTGACGCAGGCCTCCTCTGAGGTCATGTAGAATTTAAGTTAGTTACTGTTTAAACTGACTGCTTGCAGCATAATAGCTGTGCATGTTGTCCATGATGACATTCAATGTTTCTGTAATAATGTTTGTATTTCTTAATGAACATAGACGATTCTTACACACCATGGAAATTATGTCATAGTTACAAACTTACTTTCATGTTTCCAATTTTAGAATGGTGCAAGTGAAAGCTAATAATTAAGCTATCGTATCAGACTGACTTCTTATGCTATTATTTTTCCTCTTTGTGCTTTTAAATATTTTCAATTTCAAAATATCATACATTAGTACTTTATATCATTTTCATCCTTTAGTCTTCTTTTACAACTTATCTCAAGTTTCCCACAAAAAAGGTTCTTCTCAAATTCATGATCCTTTCTTAAAAAGGATTATTCACACACACACACACACACACACACACACACACACAAAGATTTCTTTGTCTGTTTAATTTTACTCATAGGTGCATTGTTTAGGGATGACCACTTGGGATTGAATAACCTACCTGGGAGCTTGTCCCAAGGGAAAACACTCCCTCTCCCAGTAGCCATTGACTGCCTGTATTTTCTCATCTAGGAGTGTGCCCTTGTAAAATTCCCCCACCCATACTGGCATGTTGACAGATATTGTCATTCTATAGGTCTTGTTTAGACAATCATACTGTTGACATTCCATATGTAGAGCATCCATTTCATATATAGCAGCCTTCCTGTGCCCTAGTTTTTAAAATCTTTCTGTCCCTCCCATTTTCTGCAATGTTTCCTTATGTTCAAGAGTTGTTTTGTGAATGTAACAAGTAGTCACTTATTCTTTGCATTTTGAGTAGTTGTCTAATAACTACTAATAGTCGTTGTCTACTCATACTATAATAGTCTTTGTTGCAAAAAAAATTAGCTTATTTGCTGAGGGTTGGGAACTACATTTGCCTGTAGATGTAAGGATAAGTATTTGGAATGCATTTATAAACTATATTGATTTAAGAAAAAGACAGTAGTAAGTTTTCCTCTAGGGTCTATGACCATTGCAACCAACAATAGTTGGGTTAGTTTCCAGTATTTGGAATGAATTCCTTCCTATGGAGAAGGCTTTAAATTCAATTATTCATCCTTTTGTTACCTCCAAACTATGAGTGCCACTATAACACTATTAGGGATGCCCTCCTGGAGTGGTCATTGCTGTGGGATGTTCTATATGTCCTGTGGGAGCCTGTTCTCGGGTTCCTTGTGGCTTTACCCAGCAGGTCCGCATAGAGGATGATTAGGACCACAGGCCTGAGTGCAGGTGTCTGAAATGGTCTGCACTTGGCTGTGCTGGGGCATGGTCTGTATGTCAAATTGCTCTGATTGGTCAATAAATAAAACCTGATTGGCCATGACTAGGCAGGAAGTATAGGCAGGACTAACAGAGAGGAGAAATAAAAGAACAGGAAGGCAAAAGGATTCACTGCCTGGAGGCGCTGCCAGGACAAGGAAGATGTAAAGTACCAGTAAGCCACGAGCCACGTGGCAAAGTACAGATTAATAGAAATGGGCTGAATATAAGAGTGAGAGCTAGACAATGATAGGCCCGAGCTAATGGCCAAGCAGTTTAAATAATGTAAGAGTCTGTGCGTTTATTTTATAAGTGGGCTCTGGGACTGGTGGGACTTGGGAGCTGGAGAGAAATTCTACAGCTACAGGTCATTGTTGTTCACAGATACTACAGTTGAGTAGGACAACTGGTTGCTTTGTCTACTGGCAGCTTATATAGTACCTCCTGGCATCATGAGAGCTAGCCTTCTGGGAGAAGGCTTCCTGCTTGTTTCATCCAAATCTTGTGTCTGAAGTGTGTGGTGTTTCTAGCAATAGGAGGAGGCAAACAAGGGCACAGTATTTTGGGTGTCCTTTGGACCTCCGTGATCAACTGCAAGGCAGGCTTCCCCTGCCTGATGCTGGGACTTAGATAGTCTATGGCTCTTGTGGGGAGCATTGTCACCAGATGTGCTAAATATATGCATGTGTATTTGTGTTTGTGTGCAACCATAAATAACTCATGTGTGTAGTGTAGGTTTTTTTTTAAATCTAGGCATATAAAATAATGTGTTTCCCTGTGCTTTTTAAACATTTTTAGAATTATTTAATTCTAATTCTTTTCTTCTTTTGCCTCTGTCTTGCTCTCCCTGTCCCTTATCTAGTTAAAGCCTCCCCACATGCATTTCCCCTTTACAACTTCATGGCACCTCTAGAAATCCTTCTTCCCTCCTCCCACGACCGTTTTTACTCACCTTGGTCCTGAGATAACTTCAGTTACATGCTTGAATTTGTGTGTGTGTGTTTGTGTGTGTGTGTGTGTGTGTGTGTATGTGTGTGTGTGTGTGTGAGAGAGAGAGAGAGAGAGAGAGAGAGAGAGAGAGAGAGAGAGAGAGAGAGAGAGAGTTGTGTATTTGTACACAGAGAGGCCAAAAGAAAGCTTCATATCTGGCTTTATTTCTGTCTGTTAATCCCTTGAGACAAGGTCTCTCAGTGAACCTAGGGCTCACAAATTTTTAGACTAGTGCCAAGAACCTCAACAATCCTCTTATCTCAGTCTCCCACAGAACTGGTGTTACAGGAGATCCTGACCACCATCAACATCATTTTTAATGTGAACATTTTATTGGGATCAAATAAAGAAAATACATGTTAAAAATTACAGAATCCTTCCCTAATAGGCCACGTTTTAAATGTTGTTCATGACAAAATAGAAAATACAATGTTTCACTTTACAAATGTAGTCTATGAACTGGCTCCATTTATATTTTGAGGCAGACTCTTGAAATGTAGTAAAGACTGGCCTTGAACTTAAAATAGCCTACCTTTGCCACCCATGTACTACATTAAAGGTGTATGGCACCACACCTGACCTCTCAACAAAATTACTCCTAGGCCTCATTTATTATAAGTCATTTAAATATTAGAAATAAAAGGAACATACTGTAGCTGGCATGTATTAGAATCCATTTTTAATTGAAAGAATAGCAGCAAGCATTTTTTAAATATGCAGTTTTGTGCTTTTTAATTGAGATACTTCAAATAAAAATGAAAAAGTTAAAGCATTTTCTAATTTTATGAATAGCTCCAAATTCAAAAGGAAATCAATCACCAAGGACCTTTAGAAAATATTCTTCCATGTACCATGACCTCTATTTTCTTAGTGGAAGATTAGTAACATGTATCTTAGCAACCACACCTGGACGGAAGGCTCTTGGGAGAGTCTTGGCAGAATTCAAGGTAAGATGAGTTAAGAAAGATTGAAGCCAATAAACTACACAGGTTTGCTTCTCAAAATACCGATGTGTTTGTCCAAATGGGGAAAAAAAGAAAGAAGAAAGAAAGCAAGGATAGTAAAAGGGAACAAAACATTTATTGGATAGGTCATTAGTCAATTATGGTAAAAAAAAAAATGACCTAATAAAATAAGCATAAATTTTAGTAAAGCAAATTCTTTGCTCTGCTGTCAGAAAATCGGTGGAAGATTTTGGGTTTCTGATCAAAGCTATTGTAAAAAAAAGTTAAGGAAACTGTGGTAAAGATGTAATAATAATAATAATAATAATAATAATAATGGACATGTTTATTTTTTAAACCCATGAACATATAAAATAGTTAGTGCATAATGAATAATTGTAGAAAATAAAGGTCTTCTTTTAAAACTCTAAACAAGTATTGTGAATGTCTATATGAATATTAGAAAAATATCCACCCAGTCTTTCATGGACAATGACATAGAAAGTACACAAGAATGAGACATCTACTAAAGCCAGATGTTTGCCTTAATGTCTACACTAACAAAATTTAAAAATGAACCTAAAGCAACAAGATTGGAGACATTGTTTTCATATACACAGAAATTGGAAAATAAGTATAAAAGATGACCTCAAGATCTCAACAGTGTAGAAAATTCAGAATCTGACAGTTCTGTCTGGAAGAAGGCAGATCATATCTAAAGACTTGATATTGGTTCATGAAGTGCACAGAATAAGAAAGAGCTGAGACATCATAGAGAATGATGTTGGGATGATGGACACAAGCATTTAAATTTGCTAGTGAGGCTGGGGTATAGCTAAGTTAGATAATGCCTACTTAGCATGAATACAGTCTGGACATGAGCCACACAAAATTAAATAAAAAAAATAAAAATGGCTATAGTGTTTTAAACACCTATAATGCCATCGCCAAGAAGATAGATTCAGGAAAATCAAAAATCTAGTTTTCAAAGTTACATTAAGTTCCAGACCAGACCAAGAAACATGATACCCTGACTCAAAAAAAATTTATAAATCCTAACACACTTTAAAATTAGTAATCTAGATTTTATGTAAGAGTGAACTAAGTCTCAGTTTACCTGACTTTTTCAAACAAACAGAATCAAATATTAGTCTTTTGTGAAAGTCCAGTGTTTTTCAATCATGTCACAGCTTAGACTCATTTTACCAGAGACCTAGTCCATTCTTGGGCAGTAGAAGAAGATGCAGGATATGTTGCAAAGATTGCCGCTCCAACTGGTTTTATAATTCTAGCAATCAGGAAGGCCGATGAAAGAGGATCACTATGACTTAAAATAATCATAGGCAAGGTCTTTTTTCAAAAGCAATTAGCAACAGCAACAAAATTTTAATTGGGATTTAATATTAGGGCATTTTATGTCAACCATCTTATTAAACTGTTTCCCCATGGCAAATTCTGTGTTTTGAAGATGTTTTGTTGACAAAACACCCAGATATTAATGTTGCTGGTACAACCCTAATGTTCCATATGCATCTGACGGCACTTCTTTCCACTGGCCAACTTTTAAGTAGTCAAAATTAAGAGAAGGGAGGTGGGGATTTAGCTCAGTGGAAGAGTGCTTGCCTAGCAAGCTCAAGGCCCTGAGTTCGGTCCTCAGTTCCAGACCCAAAAAAAAAAAAAAAATTAAGAGAAGGATATGACAGGATTTACTAATAAGAGAGAAAGAAAGAGAGAAACAGAGACAGAAATAGACAGAGACCAAGTGACTGGCAATGGTGGACACTGAGTGTCATCAATAGCTGTTACACAATGCTGTGATTTTTCAATGGAACCAGGGTTACCTCCAGCTCTGCACCTTTCTCTCTTTCTCTCTCTCTTTCTTTCTTTCTTTCTTTCTTTCTTTCTTTCTTTCTTTCTTTCTTTCTTTCTTTCTCCCTCCCTCCCTCCCTCCCTCCCTCCCCCCCCTCCCTCCCTTCCCCCCTCCCTCCCTCCCTCCCTTCTTTCTTTTCTCTTTCTCTCTCTCTTTCTTTCTTTCTTTTATTCTTCCTTCCTTTTTCTTTTTTCAAAATATGGTTCTAAGATGAGTTTACCTCATGATTTTGCAGTTCTAAGGTAACAATTAGTCATGCCATTAAAACAAATCAAACCGACAAAACCCCAAACACTGACCAATTCAAATATACTAACATAATTGAAGGTTTATAATACACTACACAAAGGTAATGGTTCGTATGCTCACCAGACATTTTCAATGAGTGGGAGATTTTACAAAAACATGTAGGTTCTGAGGCAGACCTAGGGGAAAGCTATCTGGAAGGACTCTAAGAAGAGACTCTAATCTCAGATCGGGCAGAAGCAGTGAGCTGACAGCCTCCAGCTGTTAGATTGTCAAGTATGGCTTAGAGAAATGATGTCATGCTGTCCTTTCCCTGACCTTTGGGTGGACTCTGGCCAGTGAGGAAGTCAGGTGGTGATAATGAGAGCATAGTCCAACCTTAGCTGATGAAGGACCAAGTGGCACTGCAGAGGCTGCCACACTTTCCTTCAGTGTCAGATTCCTGAATCAGACAATGTGTGTTGGGGAAGTGCCCAGGGAATGGCAGAGATTTTGTGGATCTGCATAATGGTTTGGGATGGCCCCTGTCCCACCCTATTTTCTTCCATCTATGTTCACCCTTTCATTCACTGATAACTGTAAAACTTGCACTGCTGTTACAGAAGATGTGAGTCTGGTTCCCAGCATCCTGTAAGTCAGCTTACGAATGCCTATAGCTCAGCTACAGCAGGATCTGAAGCCTCTGACTTCAAGGGGAACCTGCATACATGAGCACATACGTGTACACAGATGTGCATGTATATGTATAGTGAAAAATAATAAAAAAAACACAATGTTTGTTTTGTTCTGTTTAGTGTGTTTTTGTTTAACTTAATTTAATTATTATTTTTAATGTCTGTTTGTTTTCTAAGAAGAGATATATGGAAAGTGTGTGGATTTGGATAGAAGGGGAAGTGGTAAGGATCTGGGAGGAGCCGGGTAGGGAAACTGTAATGGGAATATATTGTATGAAGAAAAATCTACTTTCAATAAAAGAAAAAATAAAAAAAAAATTCTTTAAGAATAAATAAATAATAGAAATGAGATTACAAATGTTTGAAAAGTCTTATCAAAACAAAGTTTGAGAGGAGGTCATGGTGGCCCATATCTACAATCTTAGCATGCAAAATGTTTAGACAGGAGAATTTCTCTGAGCGTAAGGCATAGCAAAACCCAATCTCAAAACACACACACACTTAATTAAAATATGAACATTTTGTGATTTATACAAAGAATACACAGCCTCTTTATAAAGTCTTTGATGAATTTTTTTAAATGTATTCTCCCATAAGCCCTAGATATTGGTTTCCAGTTGCCAGGGCTGAATCATCAGGCAGCAATGGCCTTTAACCACTGAACCATCATACCTGTCCCTCCAGGCACGCTCTAGTAGTAGTAGCAGTAGTATTTATTACTACTTTTTAATTGAAAATAGACTCTTTAATCATAAAATAGAACCTGATTATAATTTCCCCTCCTTCCTAGGTCCTTCCTACCTCCTTATGGTAGTTTGAATGTAATTAGCCCCCATAAGCTCATAAGGAGTGGCACTATGAGGAAATGTTGCCTTTTGGATACATATGGCCATGTTGGAGGAAGGGTGTCACATTGGGGGACAGCTTTGTGATTTTCTATGCTCAAGCTATGCCCAGTGTGGACCAGACTTCTTCTACTGCCCACAGATAAAGATGTAGAACTCTCAGCTCCTTCTCCAGCACCATGTCTGCCTGCCATGCCATCATGTCCCACCATAATGATAATGGACTAAACCTCTGGACTGTAAGCCACTCACTTAAATGTTTTTCTTTCTAAGAGTTGCTGTAGTCATAGTGTCTTATTACAGCAAAAGAATCCCTACCTAAGACACTGCCCTCCCCTTCAGATTCATTCCCTTTCTTTTTCTCATCAGAAAAAAACAAAAAAATAAAAATAAAAAATAAAACAGTCTACCAAGAGACAACAACCTAACATAACAAAATAAAATTTAAGATGAAGCAAAAACTATCATATAGAAGTTGGACACAGCAACCCAACATGAAGAAAAGAATCCCAAAAGTACACACAAGAGCCAGAAAACCACTTGTTCTCACAGTCAAGAGTTCCATAAGCATACTAAGCTAAGAGCCATAATATACACAGAGAACCTGGTGCAGACCCATGTAGGCCCTGTGTTTGCTGCTTCAGTTTTTGTGAGCTCATATGTGCCTTGCTTAATTGATTCAGAGGACCTTGTTCACCTGGTGTCCTCCACCCCCTCTGGTTCTTACAATTTCTGCTTTTCTTCCACTGAGGATTCCCTGAGCTCCGAGGGGATGGATTTGATAGAAACCTCCCATTTAGATTCTCTCTTCACATAATGTCTGGCAGTGGATCTCTGCATTTTTCCTATCTGCTGCCAGAAGTCTCTCTGATGATAACTGGATAAGGTACTGATCGATGAATATAACAGAATATCATTTGGAGTCATTTTTTTTGTTCCTATTTATTTATTTATCCAGTGTTTGGTTTTACCCTAGGTCCCTGGGCTCTGGTTCCTAGTTACCCAAGCAGTATTGGATATGGGTTCCTTCTTATGGATTGGCCCTTAAGTCAAATCAGAGATTGATTGGCTCCGCCCATGAGTTCTGTGCCACCATTGCCCTAGCATATTATGCAGGCAGGACAAATTGAAGGTCAAAGGTTTTGTGGCTAGGGTGGTATCCACTTTTCTGTTTTGGTGGTCTACAATGTACCTTCCCTTACCAAAGAGAGCAGAACATAGGGGTGAAAGCTCCATGTAGCACCAGCTCAAATTTTCCATGTTCACAAGTGGGGGCATTCTTTCACAATGAGTCTCTGCTGTAAGTTTGCAGAGAGTAATTCTTTGTCTTAGCAACAGCTAGGGTTATTTGGGGATTTCAATGGGACTTCCTTAGCCAACAATTCAATTGAATGTAATACAATCTGCCACTGGAAACCTTGCTTGGTAGCAAGAGAGGACCTGTTGAGACTCTATGTCTCTATTACTAGAAGTCCTCATTAGGATCACCTTCATACCCCTACATGTTCCTTTGTAGTTCAGGATTGTTTTAACTATCCTAGGTTTTTTTAATTTTTCCATATTCACTTGGGAACTGTCTTCTCAATGAGTGGCTACAGAGGAGTACCTACAGCAGGTAATTACAATGACACTAGATGTTATGAAGGAGGATGAAGAATGGTGTTTGTTTTTTAACTAAGACCTATGCTGCATTTATTAGGGATCTGTATATAGACTGCATGTTTAGAAAGGGATATCATTCTCCACAAAAATTTTTATCATTTTGCAACAGAAAATTGCCAAGTAAATGGGGACTAAGGATACAAAAAAATGTCTGAGTACTCTGTCCAGTGAGCCATCTCTTTTTCCACTCCATAATGAGGTGATAACAACTCAAATACATATCAACTTTATGCTTCAATCTTAGTCAGAAAAGTCAAGCAGAAACATCTCATTCAGGTGGATATTTTGCACACTTTCAGAGTTTGCATTAGAAACCTTCCTTATTCTCTCTTTTTCAAAGAAAAAATCTTTCTCTGTTGGGCAAAATTACACTAGAAGAAAAGTCTTTGGTGCCCTCTGATTCTGAGAAATGGTGAGTTAGTGAAGCACACTCATTTCAAATACATTTTTAGAAGAATTAGGAACAATATGTTAGGAACAACCAGTAAGTTAGCAGCTTTGGGTTCTGGATTGATTTCTGAAGGTCTCTACACAGACACTGACGGCTTTGTTTGGTAAGGGCACTAAATAGTTGCCATGTATATTGTACATGAGAGTAAATGTTTTAAAGAACTTAAACAAACTTATTATCTATTATGAAATCTGTAGATATCAATACTGGAATATTTATGTGAGCGAATGACTTTGCTACTTCCATCAACTACTAAGATACTTTCTTAGTTCAATTCCATGAAGTGTAGAGTTATGAAATTCATACATACTTTTCAAAATTAAAAATAATATCATTCACTAACAGGTTATCATAATAAAACAAAAACCAGGGATTTAAGTTGTTACAAGGTTCTAGTAAAATAATGTCAAACAAAATCACTAGTACTTTTCCCATCTTGGCTGTTATCCCCATTATTTTGAGTCCTTAAATTTTACTAAGAGAGCAACATGTTTGTGATAGATAGAAGGCAAGAATAGTGAATGACATTTTTCCAATTGGTCCTTCCAGATGGGATTGTTCCTAGCCAAGATGTGCCCAGGTTTATTATCCAGACAAGAATATAAGGCAACCCAAGAGCAAGGGAATATAAGTTATGTTTGTTTATCAACTGAAATGAGAAGGCAATGCAAGAATAGTCAGAAAGTCAGAGAGAATGAAGCTGACATAGGAACAAGATCATGTCACCAAAACCACAACGGAACACAGATGAAGATTGGCCAGAATCCAATCTGAGATTCAGAAAAGAAACACAATTAAACATGGGCTGAACTTGGAAGAAGATGTTTGTAGTGGTATTTGCTTTGCCCATAACCTTGAGTTATATAGCCTGAAGGAGGCAGTGCTTCTTGCTGTTGTACGTGACCTCTTAAGAAAGGAAAGGTGGGAGGAGTCACATGCTCCCTTCTTTCCTTTTCTTATTTTTATCCTGGTGTGACCAGACACCAGATGACCTGGGAATTGAACCCTTATCCTCTAGAATATTAGTCAGTGCTCTTAACCGCTGAGCCATCTCTCTCATGAGAAATCCACAGGAGTCTGCTTAAGGACTATTAGGGAAATTTATTAGTATACATTGAGGAAATACACTCATGAAAATAGAACTGAGTAGACAGCTGAAGTTGTCCTCTCATCTGACAAGGAGTGATCTACCTGGCAGGAAGATCACACCAGGAAGCAGGAAATAGGAAGAAGGGACCTTGTGACCCCTCTCCCTTTCCTTCTAAGAGGTCACTTAAAAAGGCAAGAATCACCACCTCTTTTGGGCCATATAGCCAAGGTCATGGGTGGAGCAAATACCACTACAGATGCCATAAAAGGTTTAGTGAATGACTCAAATGCTGAGAATAAATGACAACCCTAAAGGGAACTTCCATATCACTCTTTCCAAGGCCCACAGAACATCATAGAAAAGAGGTCAAGGTTGGAAGAGAATGGGGTTGGGGTGGAGAGGAGTCCTATTAAACACTGTCTTCTAAACATGACTTGAATCATGTAGTCACAAACATATAGCAGCAATGACTACCTATTCAAGACCTATAAAAAAGGAAAATAGACATAAAGTAGGGTAGAAATAATTTGAAGAAAGAAGGGGCCCAGTATGAGAGTGATAAGGGCTGGTAATGGGGATACACATGTGAAATTATAAGAATTTAAATTGAAATAAAATATTCATGGGCATACTAAAGACTCAGTGCTACAATGTTTATAGGTTAATAGTGATTACTTGGATATGATGGGATTTCAGGTTACTTTTGCCATATGCTCTATATTTATGTATTGTTTAGGTTTCTGGGACTATGATAAGGTCTTACCAGAAAAGGTGTTATGTTTAACTTTTTAATTAATTTTGAAGACTTAAAAACCACTGTGAAATTATTAAATTTTATTTAGTCAGTTACTTCCCAACTTATACTTAACTTCTCAACAGAATATCTATTTTGTTTTCTTGAGATTAATTTTCCTTTGGAGAAGAGAATGGGGTGAATGGTTCTAGTGAGTCTAACAAAAAGCAATGATTAAGTGGCGCATTGAAAACACTGTAGACAGTAAGTGCACATAGAATATCACAGTTCTATTGCATGTTAATATGAGGGATTTTGGCTTTCTTGTCCCCTGTGAATCAAAAGGACATTGAAGAAATTATCACTGGATGGTGATATGCAAGGAACAGCCTGGCTCAGTTCACTGAGAGAAGTAAATGTCTAATTAATCATGACACAGTGATCAAGTTGCCAGTTATCAAAGACATGTAAATTAGACTAAAATACAATTATCTGTCTCTGAACTGAACAGTTTTAAAGGATAATAGTTGCAAGGATATGGAATTGAGCAGTTAAGTACATTGCTTGTGGGAGTGCACACTGGAGCCAACTTATAGCAAAACAGTTTCCATTAAATGCTCATATACATAGGAGTCAAATTACTCCTGCTCATACATCATAACAAAACCAGGACAATAGTGACATTGCTTAGTTACTAAGATGGTCAATGAAAGAAATACAAAATAATGGTCTATTTTTTAAAATGCTTGTGTGTCAGTGTAAGCCCATCAACAAATGAACAGGAAAAGTTAGGTACTTGTTAACATTGCTAGTCTAGCTAAACTCAAACTAAAATTTATTAGAGTAGAAAATTGTTAATAGTAAAGCTTGTCTAAAGATGTGACAAGGCTATGTACCTGATAAGCTTTAAAACAAAAAAGGAATCCATGTATAGTCTTTTTTTTAAAGGTAAATGTAAATGACAGAGGGAAAGATAAAGCTCAGATGATGTATAAGATTGGACCCTCCTGATTAATCAGCCAATGAGGAAAAGGAGTTATGAACATTGCTCTCTGTACCCAGTCAACACACTCATTCATGCCTGACCTCTGGCCTTGTAAAATAATAAAATAAATGCCTGATTTTTGCTTTTCTGAGTAGCCATGGCTCATTATTAGGAGGAGAAGTCTCCATTCCTCACTGTCACTAATATGGTATTTTTCATGACTAACATCGAAAACAACACTACAACAGAAGAACCATGTAGTTTATATTATGTCTGACAATAAGAATATTATTTCTTAACATTCTAAATTATATGGAGAAAAGTTCATGATATAGAGCATGTTATCAAGTATTTTAAAGTATTAATGTCAATTTTATTATGTGTATGTGTATATTTGAATGTAGGTATGTGTACTTTGTACAGGTTCCTGTGGGGGCCAGAATTTGTGAGATCCTCTGTAACTGAAGTTACAGGTGGTTATAAGCTACCTGATGTGGGTACTGAGGACTTAATGAAGGTTCTCGGCAGGAGCAGCACATGATTTTAATCACTGAACCGGCTATTTATCTCCATATTTATCTCAAAATATGTATATGTCTACAGTGAAGATAAGTTGGATAAAGAAGGAAGAAAATATCTTGAAGTGAGTGTTGCAGCATATTTGATCACACTATGAAGCTCAAGATTGCATTATTTACTGGAAAAACCTGTTTCTCATTTTTGTGATGTGGTTCAGCCCTAGTACATACCTTTAATTCAAGAACTTTTTACTTGAATATTGTGAACAGGATTAATAAAGTCAGCTATAGGTGAAGAGGCAGAGCAAGCAACCAGTTGGCAGGAAGTTAATAGAAAAAAATAGAGAGAGTAAGAGGGAGTCAGTGGGATGGATAGAGAGATGCACATGAGGTAGAAGGAAAGGTTATTAAGTATGAAGAATTTTTGTTTGAGAAGGTGTAGGAGAAAGGCATATTTTCTGGGATGTCAGTAGAGGAGGAAGGTCAGCCAAGTACTGTTAAGCAGGTTTTTCACCCCAGCATCTGACTCCTAATTATTGGCAAAAATCAAATGATTGCAATTTAGATAAAAACAACATTTGATGCTCCAATGCTGGCACAAACACATGAACAGAGAACTCATGCCAGCTACAGACAAACTGGGAAGACATTATATTTGGTAAGACACCTGGGAAGTTCTCAAAGAGAAAGTTACATAATATTCAAAGGAAAACTCTTTCTCACTTTTAAGGATGGGACATATCATAATATAGGGCATTAGGACCCTATATAGTGCTAAATTAGAACACTTGAAAATAGAAGCAGAAAATAAAAAGATACATGACATTGGAGATGAACAGACTATATATTCTAATAATTATTAGTCTGATAATTCAAATTTTAGCCTTAACAGCCATAGTGGTAAATTTTGCCAAATGTGAAAAGTGGATCTATAAGATACAAGCCTTAAAAGGATTTATAAATGAAAATGAGAAAAACACTCAGACATACATGGAGCAATTTAGAGAAGAACCTACTGTGCCACAGCATGATGAAACAGAGGGGCAGCCCAAAGTTGTTAGAAAATCCAACTTAGTTTATCAGTTACTATACAAGAACTATCAGCAGATGATAGGCACTCCCAAGGTTATGCAGAAGTTAAAAGGAATCCTATAGAAATATTACATTTAGGGAGGTATAAAGAAGCAGTCAGTTCATATGGTATACATTCACGCTATGTGAAGCAGATATTAAGTTCATGGGCAACACAGAGCAGGATTATCCCCCAAGACTAGAAAGATTTGACAACAGCAATATTAGAAGCTGGTCCTCAGTTACAATGAAAAACATGGTGGAAAGAGGAAGCTAGGGCCATAGAACAATGAAATGGGGCTAAAGGTATTAATATTCAGATTCTAGGTGAAGGAAATATGATGAATTACAAAGGCAGCTTGAATTTGATGATCACACCTTAGTGCTATGTTCTTTAGGAGCTTAAATGCCTGGAAAAAATTTAAAGAATCAGGAAAGAGGTCTCAGTTATTAAAATTATACAACCAAGCCCCAAAAGAAGCCTTAATTGATTTTTTGCAAAGGTTAACATCAGTTGTAAATAGAATAGTGTCAGATTCAGAAGTCAGACAAATATTAATCAAATCTTTGACTTTTGGAAATGCTAATTCAGAATGCAAAAGGGTGATTAGGCCTTTAAGGCAAGATCAGCACCAATAAATGAATGGATTATAAATACAGCTGATACTAGAACTCACTTTTATGATGCTACTTTGATAGGAGAAGTAATTTCTTATAGCTGGAGTTATCTCCACTCCCGATCAGATACACAGCCACTCAGACCCAAATAAGCACACAGATGCTTATATTATTTAAACTGTTTGGCCTAATGGCTCAGGCTTCTTGCTATCTAGTTCTTATATCTTAAATTAACCCATTTCTATTAATCAATAAGTTGCCACGTGGATTGTGGCTTACCGGTACTTTACATCTTACTTCTTATGGCAGCTGTGGCTGGCAGTGTCTCCTGACTCAATCTTCCACTTCCCAGAATTCTCCTCTCTCATTGTCCCACCTATACTTCCTCCCTGGCTACTAGCCAATCAGTGTTTTATTTTTCAATCAGTCATAGCAACACATTGACAGCATACAGGATATCCCACAGCACTTTCCCATTTTTTTTTTCTCAAAAAGGAAGGTTTTAACTTTAACATAGTAAAATTGCATATAACAAAACAATTATCAAACAAGAATTACAGTTACAATATCTAGTCCGTTTATAATATCTGGTCTATTTGTATTTGGCAAAATTAAAGAGAGATCCTATCTATCCTATATTTGTGAGTCTAAGGTTTCATATCTAACTTATCTTTTATCATAACTAAGGAAATCATAACTATCTAGTCTTCAACTACATCAAAGATCTCAGAAGGATATAATATTACCTGAGAAATGGGAGAAGGATGCAAGCAACTTTCAGGAGTCTTGCGAGAGTAGACAGAGATAGCTGGCAGCCTGGGCAGTCATCCAAAGTTCTTCTGTAAGGTTGGGGCATCTGTCTTCAGTCCACAGGCCTAGAGTCTCTCAGTCACTTCTCTCTGTGTCCTGTAGAATGTCCAGCAGTTTCCTTTGTGAAGCAGGAACCTGAAGGACCATTTTGCCAAGCAAAGTTCAGTGGTCACCTTCTTATGGGTCCTACATGTCCAGTTGATCAAGCAATCCAGGCAAGAATAGTTTCTTAGCCAAATGACTATTTTTGCCAAGAAGAAGATGAACTCCATATTAAGTGTCCTTAATGTACATCCTCCTCCCTGAAATAAATTGGTGCTGCCAGGAGAAGACATGCCTCACTGTCCAGAAAATCTGAATTTTTTAAACATTTTAAATGCCATATTCTGTAGGTCTTTGAAGGGTTTGAAGATTACCTATCTAACTGAATTCTATCTATATATACCTAGAAAACTTAACATGACTATAAGTTTGACTATCATAGAAGGCTAATTATTAGTCTGTATTTCTTAATTATCCATTATAATCTAAATGAGTTACATAAACATAATACCTCAAACAAGAGTAGAAATATATATAGAACAAAATCAACTCAAAATTTGTATTAATAAACTAAAATCGATACCAATGTAAAACATTTTAAAGAAGTTATTCTTTAAAAGTAGGTTCAATAATCCACTCTTTTATCCTATCATATCTATATCCTATATTTTCATGTCATATCCCCCTTTCTTCTTTAGAAAGAGACTGCATTTATAATCAGCTTGTTTTAAATAAACATATTGGTTTTTCTCTGTCCCACTCAAGGGATCTTCTGATATGAGACAGAAGACTTTCTCAACCTTTTGTTTTAGCAGTATGCTTGGGTTTAGAGAAGGAGTGAGCCAATTCCATCTCCAAAGCCAGCTTGGTATATTTGGGAATTTGGGCATAGCTTCTCATACTACTTCCTGTTGGATGAGGGCACTGCATTCTTATGGGGACATAAAGAAAATTTGAGGATTATGGGATAGTCTGTGAAGCTATATTGTCTGAGCCAGTTGCTTTGAAACTGTTCTGGATGTTGGATCATTTGGGCCATAGTGTCATTGGAGATCTTTCAAGGGGGCCTTGGCTGGTCAAACCTGATATATCTTAATCTGAAACAAATCCATAGCTTCTTGCTTTCTGTGGAAACAAAAAAGAGCCTTCTTTCCAAAGCAGCATATCCTTAGATCCAAATTTTGAATTCAAGGTACCTTTAAAATATACATATTGGTTTAACTTAGCAGTATTTACAATCAAATGTCTTTCTGCAATTAAAAAAAGACAGCACAATCCATCTTTACATGACTTATTTTTATATTACTTTTACTTTCTCTTTAATGACTTTATTTTTTAAAATTATCTATTTTTTATGTAACTGTATATATTACTTTTTTTCTCTTCCAAGCCTATGTACATTTTTATACAGATTGTAAACCATTTCAAGTCTTGTTCCATCTGAATCTGCCTTATTGTGAATCTATTGCTTTAAACTGTAGTGGTTAGTACTGAATGACTCTTCCCACTTCAGCTTTCCAACATGGCAATGGTATATTTTCACCAGCTTTGGAGGAACCATGCTCACCAATGGACTCTGGGAGGTAGTAGGTCTATGCCTCTATCAAAGCAGTGTGTAGCCCAGAAACTTTTTTTGGTCTGTACTAGCAAAGGCTAAATCCACTATGCAGCATAAGGTGTGGCTTGCAGACACCTCATTCCTGTTGTAGGTCAGGCCTGCACACCACGAACCTGCCATAAAGTAGTGCAAGCAAGCAGGCTGTGGCTAACTTGAGAGAGACTAGGAAGCTATTTTTAGCTCCAATTTAGAACCTTTTTTTAAAAGCTTTTTTAGGTCTTAGGTGGAAACTGTTGCCCCATGTTCTGGCACCATTTGTAGCTAGAGTTATCTCCAGTACCGCCTGGGTCTGCAGCCACTCAGACCCAAATAAGCACACAGATGCTTATATTATTTAAACTGTTTGGCCTAATGGCTCAGGCTTCTTGCTATCTGGTTCTTATATCTTAAATTAACCCATTTCTATTAATCTATAAGTTGCCATGTGGATTGTGGCTTACCGGTACTTTACATCTTACTTCTCATAGCGGCTGTGGCTGGCAGTGTCTCCTGATTCAACCTTCCACTTCCCAGAATTCTCCTCTCTCTTTGTCCCACCTATACTTCCTCCCTGGCTCCTGGCAAATCAGTGTTTTATTTATTAACCAATCATAGCAATACAGAATACAGATATCCACAGTAATTTCTAAAAGTTTCAAAATAAATCAAAACGTCAGATGTTTTAATTGGGGTAATCAAGGTCATTTGGAAAGAGATTGTAGGCAAGGCAAAGAAACAATAACTTTCTAGAGATAGTCCAAACAGAAGCAATATGGAGGTATAGCAAAGACCAGCATTGGACTAATGCAGATCAACAAGGGACAGGCATTGTTACATTTTCACATCAGGAAATGTCCTGAGTGGCATTCCACAGGGCCTGACATAGTGATTGATTTAATCATTCCCATCAGCATCAGAGAAAATCATCTACAGAGTATTTGAAAGATTTCATGCCTGTTGTTAAAAACAACACTGATCTGGATATATTCAAGGACCTAAGAAAATCTTCAGTAGATAAAACAAAAAAATTCAGAAGAAAGTAGAAAATAAGTATTTTAGCAAACTTCTATAAATGATCAGAAACCAAAGCTAAAAATATAAATAATTGGCATTGAAATTGAAGGTTTAGTAGACATGGAAGCAGATATAACAAATACTTTTACCAAAATCTTGGCCTCCAGATTGGCCGCTTCTAGGGATTAGAACTCATATAAACCAGAATGCTAGGTGCATTGAATCTATAGGGCCAGAAGGACAAATAGGAAAATTAAAGACATATGTGGCTAATATAGCCATGAATTTATGGGGATGTAATTTGTTGTAGTAATGCAAAAGATATATTAATATTCCTCCAATCTCAGAAACAAACCATAAAATAAAGAACACTTCTGAGAGAAATATCAAAAGGTATTATCAAGAAAAGTCACAGACCATTCAGGTTGTATATGAGCAAGGCACAACAGCTGTTGGTATTTCAAAGGTACCAATCATCCTATCTTTAAAATGGTTAACTAAAAACTTATGTGGGTGAAACAATGGATTTTGATATCAGAAAAATTATAGGCACTGGATCAGCTGGAACAGGAGCAGCTAAATGTTCAACATAGTGAAGAATTGACCAATGCTAGGAATTATCCTGTATTTTTCACTAAAAAAGAGATACAGAAAATGGAGAATGTTAATAGAATTAAGAGCTATAAATAAGGTGATTCAGCCAATGTGCTATTTTTAGCCTGGAATTCTCTTGCCTTAATTATTACCTAAGGGATGGTCCATTATAGTGATTGATTTAAAAGGCTGCTACTTTTTTTTTCATTTTTTTTTTATTATTATTATTTTACAACACCATTCAGTTCAACATAATAGCCACAGATTCCCCTGTTCTCCCCCTCTCGCCCACCCCTCCCCCCAGGCCACCCCCCATTCCCACCTCCTCCAGATCAAGGTCTCCCCCGAGGACCGGGTTTGACCTGGTAGACTCAGTCCAGGCAGGTCCGTTCCCCCCTCCCAGACCGAGCCAAGTGACCCTGCATAAGTACCAGGATTCAAACAGCCAACTCATGCAACGAGCCCAGGACCTGGCACCAATGCACAGCTGCCTCCCAAACAGATCAAGCCAAATGACTGTCTCACCCGTTCAGGGGGCCTGATCCAGTTGGGGGCCCCTCAGCCTTTGGTTCATAGATCCTGTGCTTCCATTCATTTGGTTATTTGTCCCGGTGCTTTATCCAACCTTGGCTTCAACAATTCTCGCTCATATAAACCCTCTTCTTTCTCACTAATTAGACTCCCAGTGCCCCACCAGGGGGCCAGCCGTGGATGTCTGCCTTCAGATTCCTCAGTCCTTGGATGGGGTTTATGGCACCACTATCTGGGTGTCTGGCCATCCCATCACCAGAGTAGGTCAGTTCCTGCTGTCTCGTGACCATTGCCAGCAGTCTTTTGCGGGGGTATCTTTGTGGATCTCCGTGGGCCTCCCTAGCTCTCTGCTTCCTCCCCTTCTCACCTTCTCATGTGGTCTTCATTTACCATGGTCTCCTATTCCTTGTTCTCCCTCTCTTTTCTTGATCCAGTTAGGATCTCCCACTCTCTTTCCCTCGACTGTCGCCCTTCATTGTTCCCACTCATGACCAGGCTTTCATGTAGATCTCGTCCATTTCTCCGTGCCTTTTTTTGGGGTCCCGTTTTCCAGGTAGCCTCACTGGTGATGTGAGTAGCAGTCCAGTCATCCTTGTTCCACATCTAGCATCTTCCTATGAGTGAGTACATACCATATTTGTCTTTCTGAGTCTGGGTTACCTCACTCAGAATGATTTTTTCTAGATCCATCCATTTGCCTGCAAACCGTGTGATGTCATTGTTTTTCTCTGCTGAGTAGTATTCCATTGTGTATATGTGCCACAATTTATTTATCCATTCTTCAGTTGAAGGCCATCTAGGTTGTTTCCAGGTTTTGGCTATTACAAACAATGCTGATATGAACATAGCTGAGGAAGTGCTCTTGTGGTATGATTGAGCATTTCTTGGGTATATGCCCAGGAGTGGTATAGCTGGATCTTGGGGGAGATTGATTCCCAATTTTCTAAGAAAGCGCCATATTGATTTCCAAAGTGGTTGTACAAGCTTGCATTCCCACCAGCAGTGGAGGAGAGTTCCCCTAGTTCCACATCCTCTCCAGCATAAAGTGTCTTCAGTGTTTTTGATCTTAGCCACTCTGACAGGCGTAAGGTGGTATCTCAGAGTTGTCTTGATTTGCATTTCCCTGATGATTAGGGAAGTTAAGCAATTCCTTAAATGTCTTTCAGCCATTTGGGATTCCTCTGTTGAGGATTCTCTGTTTAGTTCTAAAGCCCATTTCTCAACTGGACTGTTGGTCCTTTTGATGTCTAATTTCTTGAGTTCCTTATATATTCTGGATATCAGTCCTCTGTCAGATGTGGGGTTGGTGAAGATCTTTTCCCATTCTGTAGGCTGTCTCGTTGCCTTGTTGACCGTATCCTTTGCTCTACAAAAGCTTCTCAGTTTCAAGAGGTCCCATTGATTGATTGTTTGTCTCAGTGTCTGCGCTACTGGTGTTATATTTAGGAAGTGATCTCCTATGCCAAGGCGTTCAAGACTATTTCCTACTTTCTCTTCTAGCAGGTTCAGAGTAGCTGGATTTATGTTGAGGACTTTGATCCACTTGGATTTAAGTTTTGTGCACGGTAACAGATATGGATCTATTTGCAGCCTTCTACACGCTGATATCCAGTTATGCCGGCACCATTTGTTGAAGATGCTTTCTTTTTTCCATTGTACACTTTTGGCTTCTTTGTCAAAAATTATATGTCCATAGGTGTGTGGGTTAATGTCAGGGTCTTCAATTCGATTCCATTGGTCCACATGTCGGTTTTTATGCCAATACCAGGCTGTTTTTATTACTGTAGCTCTATAGTAGAGCTTGAAGTCGGGGATTGTGATGCCTCCAGAAGTTGTTTTATTGTACAGGTTTCTTTTAGCTATCCTGGGTTTTTTGTTTTTCCATATGAAGTTGAGTATTGTTCTTTCCAGGTCTGTGAAGAATTGTGTTGGTATTTTGATGGGGATTGCATTGAATCTGTAAATTGCTTTTGGTAAGATTGCCATTTTTACTATGTTAACCCTGCCTATCCATGAGCATGGGAGATCTTTCCATTTTCTGAGATCTTCTTCAATTTCTTTTTTCAGGGACTTAAAGTTTTTGTCATATAGGTCCTTCACTTGCTTGGTTAGTGTTACCCCAAGGTATTTTATGTCATTTTTGGCTATTGTAAAGGGTGATGTATCTCTAATTGCCTTCTCAGCTTCTTTGTCCATTGTATATAGGAGGGCTCCTGATTTTTTTGAGTTGATCTTGTATCCTGCTATGTTGCTGAAGGTGTTTATAAGCTTTATCAATTCCTGGGTGGAATATTTGGGGTCACTCAAGTATACTATCTTGTCGTCTACAAATAGGGAAAGTTTGACTTCTTCCTTTCCAATTTGAATCCCCTTAATCTCCTTATGTTGTCTTATTGCTCTGGCTAGAACTTCAAGTACTATATTGAATAAGTATGGGGAGAGTGGACAGCCTTGTCTCGTTCCTGGTTTTAGTGGAATTGCTTTGAGTTTCTCTCCATTTAATTTGATGTTGGCTGTTGGTTTGCTATATATTGCCTTTATTATGTTTAGGTATGTTCCCTGTATTCCTGATTGCTCCAAGACTTTTATCATGAAGGGGTGTTGGATTTTGTCAAATGCCTTTTCTGCATCTAGTGAGATGATCATGTGGTTTTTTTCTTTGAGTTTATTTATATGGTGTATTACATTGATGGACTTTCGTATGTTGAACCACCCTTGTATCCCTGGGATGAAGCCTACTTGATCATGGTAGATAATTGTTCTGATGTGTTCTTGGAGTCTGTTTGCCAGTATTTTATTGAGTATTTTTGCATCAATGTTCATGAGGGAGATCGGTCTGTAGTTCTCTTTCTTTGTTGCATCCTTGTTTGGTTTAGGAATCAGGGTAATTGTAGCCTCGTAGAAGGAGTTTGGTAATGTTCCTTCTGTTTCTATTATGTGGAACAATTTAGAGAGTATTGGTATTAACTCTTCTTTGAAGATCTGGTAGAATTCTGCGCTGAAACCATCTGGTCCTGGGCTTTTTTTGGTTGGGAGACCTTTAATGACTGTTTCTATTTCCTTAGGGGTTATTGGACTATTTAAATAGTTTATCTGGTCTTGATTTAACTTAGGTATGTGGTATCTATCCAGAAAAATGTCCATTTCTTTTAGGTTTTCCAGTTTTGTGGAGTAGAGGTTTTTGAAATATGACCTTATAATTCTCTGGATTTCCTCAATGTCTGTTGTTATGTCCCCCTTTTCATTTCTGATTTTGTTGATTTGAATTCTCTCTCTCTGTCTTTTGGTTAGTTTGGATAAGGGCTTGTCTATCTTGTTGATTTTCTCAAAGAACCAACTCTTTGTTTCATTAATTTTTTGTATTATTCTCTTAGTTTCTAATTTATTAATTTCACCTCTCACTTTGCTAATTTCCTGGCGTCTATTCTTCCTGGGAGACTTTGCTTCTTCTTGTTCTAGAGCTTTCAGATGTGCTGTTAATTCACTAGTGTGCGATTTCTCCAACTTCTTTATATGGGTATTTAGTGCTATGAATTTCCCTCTTAACACTGCTTTCATAGTGTCCCATAAGTTTGGGTATGTGGTGTCTTCATTTTTATTGATCTCTAGGAAGTCTTTAATTTCTTTCTTTATTTCTTCCTTAACCCATTGGTGATTCAGTTGAGCATTATTCAGTTTCCATGAGATTGTAGGTTTTCTGTAGTTTTTGTTGTTGTTGAAATCTAGCTTTAAACCATGGTGGTCTGATAGAACACAGGAGGTTATTCTGATTGTTTTGTATCTGTTGAGATTTGCTTTGTGGCCAAGAATGTGGTCAATTTTAGAGAAAGTTCCATGGGGTGCTGAGAAGAAAGTATATTCTTTCTTGTTAGGATGGAATGTTCTGTAGATATCTATTAGGTCCAATTGGGTCATGACATCAGTTAAGTCCTTTATTTCTCTGTTAAGTTTCGATTTGGGAGATCTGTCCAGTGGTGAAAGTGGGGTGTTGAGATCTCCCACTATTAATGTGTGGGGTTTTATATGTGGTTTAAGCTTTAGTAATGTTTCTTTTACATATGTGGATGCCCTTGTGTTTGGGGCATATATGTTCAGAATTGAAACTTCGTCTTGGTCGATCTTTCCTGTGACGAGGATGTAATGTCCTTCTTAATCTCTTTTGATTGATTTTAGTTTGAAGTCTATTTTGTTGGATATCAGGATGGCTACCCCTGCTTGTTTCTTAAGACCATTTGATTGAAAAGTCTTTTCCCAGCCTTTTATTCTTAGGTAGTGTCTGTCTTTGAATTTGAGATGTGTTTCTTGTATGCAGCAGAAAGATGGGTCCTGCTTTCGCATCCATTCTGTAAGTCTATGTCTTTTTATAGGTGAATTAAGTCCGTTGATATTAAGGGATATTAATGACCAGTGATTCTTCATCCCTGTTATTTTTGGTGGTAGTGTGTGTGTACTTCTCTTCTTTGGGGTTTACTGTTGTGGCTTTATCTATTGCCTGTGTTTTCAAGTGTGTATCTGACTTCCCTCGGTTGGAATTTTCCTTCTAGTGCTTTCTGTAGGGCTGGGTTTGTGGATAGGTATTGTTTAAATCTGGCTTTGTCTTTGAATGTCTTGTTCCTTCTGTCTATGATGATTGAAAGTTTTGCTGGGTATATTAGTCTGGGCTGACATCCATGGTCTCTTAGTGTATGCATTACATCTGTCCAGGTCCTTCTGGCTTTCAAAGTCTCCATTGAGAAGTAGGGTGTTATTCTGATGGGTTTACCTTTATAGGTCACTTGGCCTTTTTCCTTGGCTGCTCTTAATATTCTTTCTTTATTCTGTACATTTAGTTGTTTAATTATTATGTGTTGAGGGGACTTTTTTGGGGGGTCTAGTCTGTTTGGTGTTCTATAGGCTTCTTGTATCTTCATAGGCATTTCCTTCTTTAAGTTGGGAAAGTTTTCTTCTATAATTTTGTTGAATATATTTTCTGTGCCTTTGAGTTGGTATTCTTCACCTTCTTCTATCCCTATAATTCGTAGGTTTGGTCTTTTCATGGTGTTCCAAATTTCTTGGACATTTTGGTTCATGACTTTGTTGGCTTTAGTGTTTCCTTCGACTGATGAAACTATTTCTTCTACTGTGTCTTCAATGCCAGAAATCCTCTCTTCCATCTCTTGCATTCTGTTGGTTATACTTGCATCTGAAGTTCCCGATCTTTTACTCAGGTTTTCTATTTCCAGCATTCCCTCTGTTTGTGTCTTCTTTATTTTTTCAATTTCCCTTTTCAGTTCTTGGACTGTTTCCTTTGTTTGTTTCATTACTTTTTCATGATTTTCTTTCAGTGCTTTATTGTTTTCTTCCAGGACTTTATTGCTTTCTTCCAGGACTTTATTGTTTTCTTGGAGGGCTTTATTGTTTTCTTGGAGGGCTTTATTGTTTTCTTCTAATTTGTTTGCCCTTTCCTCTAGTTGTTTACAGCGTTCTTCCAATTTTCTTGTCTTTTCCTCTACACAAGCCTCTACCTTCTTCATGAAGTTACTCATAAGGCTACTTTCTTCTGCTTCTTCCAATTTTTGGTGTTCAGGTCTAGATGTTGGAGGCGGGCTAGGTTCTGGTGATGCTGTATTGCTCTTCATTTTGTTGTATGTACTTCTGCCTTGACGTCTGCCCATCTCCTTATGGTTCCTTCTTGGTCTTATCAGTGTACTTGTTTCACAAAGAGCTGACAGATTCAGGAAGACTCTCTCTCTTGTCCAAAAGGGAGTTCTCTTGTCCAACTCTCTGGTCCAGAAGGGAAGTCCAGGGCAGGCTCTGGTCCAGAATGGCAGTCGGGGACAGGCTGGGAGCTGGGGGCTGGTCTCTAAGTCTCAGGAAGTGGCTGTGGTCTCAGGCAGATGCGCGTGGGGGCAGGACGCGGAGATTGCAGGGGCTGCCGGGGGGCTTGAAAAAGGGGATCTCTCCCGGTGGGGCTAGAAGGGGAGCTGCCCGGTGGCCAGAACCTGGTGCAAAGTTGGGCAGGTCTACGCGGAGTGGCTGGTGCCCAGGGATGGGGTCCGGGTTGGACCCGGGTACTCACCTCTGGTCCAGAAGGGAAGTCGGGGGCAGGCTCGGCTGCTACTTTTTTTTTAAACTATAACTTTACAATAGCAGGATAAAGAAAATTTTGCTTTCACAGTGTCTACTTATAATAACTCTCAACCTGTTAAAAGGTATCAGTGGAAAGTTATTCCTCAAGGAATGTTGAACAGCTCCACCTTGTGTCAATATTTTGTACAGCAGCCATTAGAATAATTTGTAAACAGTTTCCTCAATCTAAATTTTTTTTTTTGCAAATTTTGTAAAATTAAAGTATGTCTACCATACCACAGTTACATATTTAAGATTTCAATGGACAACTGTTTTAAGTTTTGAAAAGGCTAATTCTATTATTGCACATTTTAAAGTTATAGCTATTATGGGTACAAATTGAGACTGAAATGCTCCAGTATATGTCTCTTGTAAAATGAATCAGTTTTGCATATTAAAACATAAAGCATATTACAGGTATAACATACAAACTTATAGGACAAGTAGTTATAGAAAGATCTAATCACACCTTAAAAGACCAGCTTAATACATAGAAGGAGATAATAAAGACCCCCAGAAATAGATTACACAGTGATTTATTAATTTTCAATTTTAAAATGCTAATGAGAAAGGAACAACTGCAGAGAGACATTCAATAGTTGAAAAAAACTACTTAATTAAATCAGTCTAATATTTTATAGATGTGTTGACCTCAGAATGGAAACTGGAAAGTATGTTATATTAGGTGAGAAGTTTTGCCTTTGTTTCCAAAGGAGAAGAAAAGCTGTGGATACCAGCACTATTGATATAGTCAAATTCAAACAGGAGAGACCTCCCAAGTAAGGTGAGGTGATAGTTTTTCAGACAGCCTGGTCACTCGATCAAACTAAGGTATAAAGATTAACAAATGCCTTTCATTTTATCAGGTATGAAAAAATAAGAATAAAATAATAATAATATTTTCAAATGATAATTTACCAAAGGCATACTTGCCTTACTGGCATGAAATGAAAATTGTTTTATTTAAACCACATGTCTTCATTTGCTGTTAGAATGTTAGACTGTAGAGTGCCATGTGGCCCATGCCATCTTGGACATCAGCTTTTGAGTTTTCTTTTTAAACAAAAAAGATATTTTTGTATTTTGCTGATAAAAGCACAGTTAAGAGATTTTTAAATGCTTTAAGTAAATTCAAAGGGTTACTACATTTAACTAATTAACTAAATTACTATAATTCAAGCTTGTTTTCTACATCTCTAAGAGTTGTAGTGATTTAGAGCTAAGATAAAATGTTTGAGCAGGGTGATGGTAGCCTGTGCCTTTAATTCAAGCAGAGACAGAAGGATCTCTATAATTTAGTTCTTTTCTAAATTCTTCAGTTAGAGTGGACAAGGTAGTGTTGGCACATATCTTTTTCCTATCACCCAGAGACAAAACTCAAATACAGCTCCTAATTGGTGTGTTTGCACATTAGCAAAATCACATACCATATTTACTGATTATTATAAAAACCCTCTACTAGGTTACTATAAAGGTGGATAATTCCCAATAGGGACAGGAACAAACAGCAGCTTTTGCAACTGCTGGTAAGCTCTTCTCCATACATGCAACTCTGACCAATATGGAATCAGATGAGACTCTAATTATGGATATCATATTTATTGGTGAATTGGCAATGGAGGGCTCTTTATAAAACAAAATGGAGTCCAACAACATTTGCCTGTTGGCTTGTATTGCAAATGCTTTAAATGTATGGAGAATAAGTGTTCTTTCTTTGATAAACAAATCTGGATAGTTTATGTGTCATGGAGAACCTTATATTCACCTATTGCCAAGCACCCTGTGGTCATAACCACACCCTGTACAATGATGGATTGGAACTATTCTAAAACAGAGTCCTTCGCAGGTTTAGCCATGGAAAAAATAGTGTTACAGTGGAACTGGTACCTATGTGAATTCCTTTGTGACCAGGATGTGGTAGCAAAGGGGTCTGTGCCTTCCTGTACTGAAGAAATAGCTCATAATCCCCATCCCTAAACTGTTCACTCTTCCCGAAGAGAGGCACCTATTGGACTGTGGGGACCAATAGAATGGTCACAACATTTGGCTAACATATGGTTCACTGATGGCTGATCAACCACTGATGGAACCAAAACTAAGTGGAAAGTGGCAGCCTATAGACCAGGGAATGAAATGGCCAATAATGAGGAAGGAACCACGAAATTAGCACAGCAATATTGGCTGACAAACAACTAGGAAAGCAAAAGGAAAGATCTCTATCTTCTCCAATTCATAGTGTATGTCAATGATATAGCTATATGGTTATAAAAATCGAAAACCACTAACTGGTGTTGGGAACAGGCAAAAAGCAACTTGTCTTAAGTGCTGCCATTTTGACTTAAGACTTTATTTTACCTGCTGGGAAGCTTCCAATAGCTGACCCACTTCATTTTGTGTGTGTGTGTGTGTGTTTTGTTTTTCAAGACAGGGTTTCTCTGTGTAGCTTTGTGCCTTTCCTGGACCTCACTTTGTAGATCAGGCTGGCTTCAAACTCACACAGAGATCCACCTGCCTCTGCCTCCCAAGTGCTGGAATTAAAGGTGTGCGCCACCACCGCCGGGCCCACTTCATTCTTAGACCATAGAAACAGTTGTTATACATTTTTTACTTCTGTAGAAACATTGTGGCTGTTTTCAATAACAGAGAGAAAAAATGAATCTGATTGGTTGAACTGAAAGGCCTGTATTGTGTATCAATTGGCAAAGATGAACAATTCAAAGAAGCTTCTAATCTCTAAATCCCGACTAGTGAAAAATTAAACTCTAATTTGGCAAAAAAAAAGGTTGTGATTTTTGTGCTTAAATATTTGCTTCAGCTGGCATTTGGGGTTGCAGTTCAGCTTCTGAGTCTGTTCTGTGGCCCTAGTCAGTCAGCCTTCTTCCTTTCTCCCACTTCTTTTTTGCTGCCCTGCATTAAATATCACCTTATGGTAACATCTTGTGTCTGCTTTGGTTGATTTGGAGCTTCAGATCACAACCCTGGCAGATAAGTGGCAAAGTTATCTGGTCATCAGAGGCATGAATGGAAATGGCAAAACCTAAGAAAACTTAGCAAAGATATCAAATTTTATGTAGCTCATACATAGGCATGACAGACAAAACATCTGAGAATAATTAAATACTGGACAAGTTAGCATTTTTTTCATTAAGACTAGAATATTAAAATTTGTCAGTGAACAAATTTAAAATAAATCAGCAAGAATGATAGATTACACATTCAAAAAAGTTAAAAGTTTACCCTTAACACTAAAAAATAAGAGGAAATGGAGAACCAAATTAAACTAGGACAACCTTATGAGAATAACTGATATAAGGAATCCATAGTCAGATGGTGGTTCACACCTTTAATCTCAGCATTTAGGAGGCACATGCCTTTAATCCCAATACTTGGGAGGCAGAGAAAGGCACATAAGGATTACGGTGATTTAAATTTAAAAGCTACTTGCAAAAGGGCAGGCTGAAATTTAAAGTGAATGTCCTCTGTGATCTAAAAATAAATATACTTAAACCTTGAATTTATATATAAAGAGAAAGGTTTTGTTTATCCACAAACACTAAAGTATGTTTAGTTTCAAATTTTCAGAGGAAATTTTAATAGAAAGATAATACATTTTTTGTGTTGCCATAAAACATTTTGCCCTTTGAAAGATATAATCTGGAAAAAAAAAAAAAGGAACATTCCAGATTTAGGGTTGGGGCATGATTTTGCTTTTATCATTCCCGGATATTAAAAGTGTCCAACTAAGGAATCTGGAGACCACTGGACAAGTGAAACATCTGAAGAAAATGGATGGGTCATCAAGAGAAAATGTCCCAAGATAAAGAATAAACTGGCCAAGTGGTATTGCCCACCTCCAGTTGACTGGCCTGAGATTCTGGCTTTGGAGTCCCTGACTAACACAGTCACCCATGCCAAGCTTCCTGTTCTGCACAAAGAGCAAAAACCTTTGGATTGACTGCAGTGTTCTACCTGATCAGAATTGCCACTAAACTGACCCAAAGATCAGCTTTGGACTACAAACTACTCAGGACATTCATATTGCTGATTTCATATGAGACTGACATGAACATTTTACAGAAGTTTGAATTAAAGAATACCGAATCCTAAGACTACCAAATACAACCAAGCTAGACATTGTGGAATGCTTGTAGAAATAGCTTTATTTTTGTAAATAGCTTTACTATGTTAGAGTTAAAACCTTTCCCTTTTATTTAGGTAAAATAGGGAAGTGTTGCAGGATATTTGATCACATTGTGAATCCCAAGATTGCATATTTACTTGAAAAAGCTGTTTCTAGTTGTGGTGTAGCTCAGCCCTAGCACACACCTTTAATCCAAGAGCTTCCTGTTTGAACATTATAAACAGGATTAAATAAAGTCAACCATAGGTCAAGAGCTGGAACAAGCAACCAGTTGACAGGAAATGAACAGAAAAAACATAGAGAGTAAGAGAGGGTCAGAAGAGAGGTGAATAGGAAGTAAAAGGGAAGAACTTTAAGGTTGAGGAGGTTTTGTTTGAGATGGCATAGGATAAAGGCCTCTTTTATGGGACATCAGTGGAGGAGGAAGGTCTTTCTCTGCCTCTCTGAGCTAACAGGTTTTTACCCCAGCATCTGGCTTCCAAGCATTTATTGGTAAAATCAAACAGTTGAAATCTAGATAAAAACAACAAGTTAGTGATTGTGTTGTTATATCTCTACAAGGGTAGGGTTTGGAGTAACTTATTCTATATTACATGTACTTTTTATTTCATGCTATTCCTCTAGAGTTATTTCAAGAGAAGAAGAGTTATGTTCTAGGACTAGAAAAAATATATATAAAAGTTACAAGCACAGTTACATTATTTTTAATCTATATTCTATGGTATTAGCCAGGATGTCCTAGAGGAACACACATGACAGAACTAATATATTTATTAAAAAGTGATACATCAGATTGGCTCATAGGATACAATCTGAATAGTTGAACAATGGCTGTGTTCCCTGTGGACAGTCTGAGAACCTGATGGCTGCTCATTTCATGAGTCTCAGTCTTGTGCAGAAGATCTGGAGGATGCCTGGAGAAGTAACAAAGACTTCAATCCATGTTAGAAGCATGAGGAAGCTTGGTTCTCAAATCAGCAAAGCATGACTTCAGCAGCAGTGGGGACGATGGGCTCAAATGAAGTAGACAAACTTAACAGCAAGATGCAAAGGCAGACAGGGAAGAGAAATGCTCTTCCCCTGGAATTCCTTTTATCTAGGATGCCACTGTAAGGTGCCACCAATATTCAGGATGTTCTTCCCATTTGAATTAACCCTGTTGAGAAAACTCCTCACAGGTGTCCCCAGTGACTTTTCTCCGAGTTGATTCCAGAGGCAATCAAATCAGGAAATAAGATTAACTACAACTATCAAGGTATTATCAATTCTATCTATAAACTAAATCAAAATATGTTACTCCACAAGTGGAATATTAATTCAAAATGCAAACACCTGCAATTAATCAAGGAAAATAGTTGACATGCATTTAAGTAAATTCTAGAGTGCAATGATTTGTTTGTGCAAAGGGTATATAAAAATCATTTACTTGCTTTTAGTAAGTCTATACTCTGCCCTAAAAAATTGGTGCATGTTTTGGTGGACTGAGTACAAATATTGACACTTCAAAATATAGAAAAGTCCATATTAAGAAGTATGACAGAATTCCTTCTGAAGTTAAAAATAGTATAATATGCATTCCACATCTTACTTTTAAGCAATATATTCTGTGAAAACTAGAAAAAAAATACTTAAAATCATAAACATAAGATGAAAATGTTACAAATTCCCATTTCTTCATGATAGTATTACATTGAACCCCATTAGAAAGTTAACAAGCTGGGCGATGCTGGCACACACCTTTAATCCCAGCACTCTGGAAATAGAGCCAGGTGGATCTCTGTGAATTTGAGGCCAGCCTGGTCTACAGAGTGAGATCCAGGACAGGCACTAAAACTACACAGAGAAACCCTGTCTTGAAAAAAAGCAAACAAAAAAAAGAGAAAGTTAACTTATCAAAAATTTATGGATTAAAACTATTAAGAAGTAATGAAATTTGAAAAAACCCAACAGTTTCATATTTGGCTATGCTGGATGGCCCATGAGCTCCCCAGATCCACCTGTTTCCTCTGCCTCCGCTCCCCACACAGGAGTTGCAGACATGTGTTAGGTATGCAACTTTATGGTGTGTTCTGAGGATCTGAAAACAGTTCTTCATGCTATATGACCAGCACCTCACTCACTGAGATATATCCCTGGGTCGCTTCTTCTCTTGGGGAAAGGGAAAGGGTTTGGGCCTTTATTTTAACAATGCAGAGCATAATCTGATGTGTCTAGTTGAGGTCTTCATACCATATATTATATACATCAAACTACCTCCCAAGAAGTTTTTTCTTACCCAAGCCACTTCCTCACTAACAGCATTGTAATTTTATTCAATTCACTGGAGAAAAATGACAAATATTGAAAGTTCAAACCTTGTCAAACAACAATGAAAGGCATTATGTAAAAGAAAAAAACACCTAATTTCTCATGAATATCATTTTATTCATTCACTCAACAATCCTCTCACATCTACTTTTATGAGTTAAGATGACTGTATTAGCTAGCAGAGCAGCACTAAGCAATACCCAATGAGTTTTAGTGGAGTGGATGTCAAGCTATTAAAAACATTTGGGGTGAGCATTATGGAAAACTACAGAGAAGTCAAATGACATCCAGAGGAAAGGACTCTGAAATAAGAACAAAGTAAGCAAGATAAATTTTCACCCTGACCAATATTGTTGATCATATCCAGTAAGATATTCAGGACAAAAGGACAAAATACTTAATTTTAAAATAGATAGGAGATTCATAAGAGAGAACCAGTGCAGTGTTTTCAGAAAAAAAATATGCATGAAAAAAAATCTCAGAAACTGTATCTGGGTAATGACAAGGATTTTATCTGTCTCCAATCCCATGACAAAGTCTGAAGATTAAAAAAAAATTAAGAGCAGAATAAAAACAACATAACTTGTAAAGCAAGTATATATGATCATATAGATTAAAAAAAATTTAAAGTAGAAAAATAACAGCTATTAGAATATAATAAAGCATTCTAAAGTGTGATGATTTTATTAATCAGATAAATTAGCTTAAAAGAAGGTCAAAGTGTTCTTTATTGTAAGAATTAAAAGACTACAACTCGTAAAGTACACAGGGAAACAAAAAGAATAATGATATGAATCATTGCATTTCTAAAGAACCACTTATCTAAGAATCTGTAGATAGACATGCCACAGATCTTAGAGGATAACCTACTAATATTATGCTGCTAAATTGCCATGGTATTAAAATGACTCCTGGTGACACATCACTATACCCATAGATCAAGTAATCCCTCATCCCTAATCTGAGAACCTTTATTTTCCGCAGTTGATGATTACCATGGTGACCCACAAGTAACCAAGCTGCAGAGAATGAGAGATTTCTGAATGCTCAGCCATAGAGGGAACACAGCTCTACTCTCATTTCAAGGTCAGGAATCACTGGAGAAGACAGGGCATACAAAGTATGTATAAGTCTGATAAAATGGGTAACTACAAGGAGACATACCTTCTGGACCTAGCAGTACATCTGCACATATGAGCTCACTGCAGTTGAAACAGCATGAACAAAGCCTGTGTAATCCTAAGCTAGATCATATCCCAGAGCTAGGCACACAATTCCACCCAAAACCCTGGAGTTATTGGTGGTTGCTGGCTGCTGGGAGAGGGAGAAAGTTTTCTCTGGGAGCTGAACCCTGGGAGGTTGACCACTCACCAGTATAAGGCTACACAAGCAAGAGCATTTGAACAGCATAGATTGGCCTTGTAGTATTTGTTTTTTAAAGAAAAAAAGAAAAAGGACACATGTTTGGGTGAGTTGGAAATGGGAATAAATTAAGAGAGAGTTTTGGCAGAGATGTTGAATATCATCAAAACACTATGAAACTCTTAAAAAACACCTACTAAAACAGAAGAGATCAGGCACATTCACAGAGAAATTAAAAAATGGGGTATAGATCTAAACACAGAATTCTCAACAGAGGAATCTCAAATGGCTGAGGAACACTTAAAGAAACTATGTTCATATCAGCATTATTCATAATAACATGAACCTGGAAACAACCTAGTCTCTCAACTGAAGAATGGATAAAGAAAATGTGGCACATATATACAATGGAGTACTACTGAGCAGTAAAAAACAATGATACCATGAAATTTGCAGGCAAATGTATGGAACTAGAAAATATCATCCTGAGCGAGGTAACCCAGACTCAGAAGGAAAAACATGGTATATACTCACTTATAAGTCGATACTAGATGTAGGGCAAGGGATGGCCAGACTGCAGTCCATGGTTTCAGAGAGGCTAGCTGACTGGAAGGGACCCTGGGAGGGACACATAGATAGCCCAGTGAAGTAGAAGTGGATGGGATCTGCATGAGCAGGCTAGGGAAGGGGGTAGGGTAGTGGAGGGCAAGGAATAGGGGGTAAGAACAAAGGGAAATGGGAGGGTCGAGCTGGAGCAGGGCCGGAGTGGGAGAGCAGGGAAGGAGATACTGTGATAGATGAAGACATAATGGGAGTGGGAAGAGGCAGGGTGCAGGGGAAGCTCTCAGGAATCCACAGGGATGACCTCATTTTGGACTGCTGGCAGTGATCGAGGGGTTGCCTGAACTGGTCTAGTGAATACCCTAACTGTCATCATAGAGTCTTTATCCAGTGACTGATGGAGGTGGATGCAGGGATCCATGGTTCAGCTCTAGGCTGAGCTCCAGTAGATGGGAGTAGATGGGATTCCAGTAGATGGGAGAGAGGAGGGATTCTGCTGGGCAGGAGACATCGAGATCATGATGGAAAGACACGCAGAGATGACAGACCATACTGGTGGAGACCCATGAACTGTGGACTCGTAGCTGTGGAGCCCCTATGGGACTGGACTAGGCCTTCTGGATATGGGAGACAGTTGTTTAGCTCGAACATCTGGGTGGGGGGATTGGGATCCATCCCTGGTGCATGGGCAGGTTTATGGGAGCCTGGTGCCTGAGGTGTGGCACCTTGCGCAGCCTTGGTGCAGCAGGCGGGGGCTTGGACCTGCCTCAGCTCTGTGTGCCAGGTTCTGCTGACTCTCCATGGGAGACCTTGATTTGGAGGATGTGGGGATGGGGGGGGTGGCTTGGGAGGGAGGGCTGGGAGATGGGAGGAGGGAAGAAGTGGGATCTGTGGGCGGTATGTAGGGTAAGTAGCGGTGGTGGCTCACGCCTTTAATCCCAGCACTTGGGAGGCAGAGGCAGCGGATCTCTGTGAGTTTGAGGCCAGCCTGGTCTACAAAGCGAGTTCCAGGAAAGGTGCAAAGCTATACAGAGAAACCCTGTCTCAAAAAAGAAAACAAAACAAAAAAAAAAGAAAGAAAGGAAGGAAGAAAGGAAGAGAGGAAGGGAGGGAGGGAGGGAGGGAGGGAGGGAGGGAGAGAGAGAGAGAGAGAGAGAGAGAGAGAGAGAGAGAGAGAGAGAGAGAGAGAGAAAGAAAGAAAGAAAGAAAGAAAGAAAGAAAGAAAGAAAGAAAGAAAGAAAGAAAGAAAGAAAGAAAGAAAGAAGAAAATTTCTTAAAAAAATGAAGAAAAAAAAGAAATGTACAACATCCTTAGCCACTGGGGAAATGCAAATCAAAATGACTATGGGATTCCATCTCAGACCTGTCAAAAGGCTAAGATCAAAAACACAAGTGGCAGCTCATGCTGGAGAGGATGTGGAGCAAGAGGAAACTCCTCCATTGCTGGGGGGAGTGCAAACTGTACAGCCACTTTGGAAATCAATATGGTGGTTTCTCTGAAAATTGGGAAATGATCTACCTTAAAACCTAGCTATACTAATTCTGGACATGTACCCAAAGGATGTCCCATCTTACCACAAGGACACTTGCTCAACTATGTTCATAGCAGCTTTATTAATAATAGTCAGAAACGACCTAGATGTCCTAGGTGTCTCTCAATCTAAGAATGGATAAAAAAAATGTTGTACACTTATACAATGGAGTATTAATCAACTGTTTAAAAAGATCACATCATGAAGTTTTAAGCATATGGATGGAACTAGAAAAAAAATCATCCTGAGTGAAGTAACCCAGACACAGAAAGACATAGGATGTACTCATTTGTAAGTGGGCATTAGTTGTTAAATAGAGGATAACTCAGTGCAGTTCACAGACCCAGAGAAACTGAGTAACAAGGAGGGCTCATGCAGGGTCACATGGATCTCCCTGGGAAGGAGAAATAGAATAGATTTTGTGTTTGGACTGGGGTTAGGTGGGGAGGGATCAAGTAGGGAGTGGAAAAGATGGAGGCAGAGAGCACTGGGAAAGACTTCTAGAATTCGGGCATTTAGCAGGTAATGGGGAAACTCAGTGCAGTGGAAACTCCCTGGAATCTACAAGAGTAACACAAGTGATGACTCCTAGTAATGGAGGATATGGAGCCTTAACCAGTCATCTTCTATAACCAGGCAAGGCTCCCAGCAGTGGGACTGGGACACCAACCCAGCCACAAAACCTTTGACCTATAAATATGTCCTGCCTGCAAGATGTGCTGGGGTAATGGTGGATCAGAACTTTTAGGAGTGGCCAACCAATGTGGTCCAACTTGAGGCCCACACCACGAGAAGGAGCTCACACCTGACACTGCCTGGATGTCCAGGAACCAGAGGCTGTGCAACCCAGAGAGCCAGGATAGAACTAAACAAGACTGGGGGGGAAATCAATGAAATTATTCCTAATGAGTTTCTGTTGTACTCATAGACTAGTTCCTAACTCATTTGTCATCAAAGTACCATCATGCAGCAACTGATGGGAGCAGATGCAGAGAACCACAGCGAAACACTATGTGGAGCCAGAGGAACTCCACAGATGATGGGGAGGAAGTATTGTAGGAGCCAGAGAGGTAGAGGAAATCAGGAGAACATGGTCTACAAATCAACTAAGCAATCCTCACTGGGACTCACAGAGACTCAGTGATAATCATGGACCCTGCATGTGCCTGAACTAGGTCCTCTGCATATATGTTATGGTTGTATAGCTGAGTGTTCTTGTGGGAGTCGGGGGTGCTTCTGACTCTTTTGCTTGCAGTTATGACCCTTTTCCTCCTAGTGGGTTGCCTTGTCTGGCCTTGATATGAGAGTTTGTGCCTAGTCTTATTGTAACTTGTTACACCATGTCATTTGATATCCCTGTAAGGCCTGCTCCTTTTCTTGAAGGGAAATGGAAGATGAGTGGATCTGGGGGAGAAGGCAGGTAGTGGGAGGATTGGGAGGAGTGGATGGAGGAGAAACTGCAGCCAAGATGTAATATCTGAGAGAAGAATAAAAGAAAATACATATGTAGTTACAAATGCATATATGTATTTAGGAATATATATGTATGTACAGATGTGTTATATATGTACAAATGTATACAATAATAATTGACAAAAAAGATGCCATGGATTTGAAGGAGAGCATGGAGAGTTATATAGAGGGGTTGGAGGAAGAAAAGGGAAGGGAGAAATGTAATTAAAATATAATCTGAAAAATAAACAAAAAATACAGAAATAAAGAACTACTAAAACATAAAAATTAAATTTCAAAGAAAGGAAAAAGATGTCTATGAACAGTATAAATTGGAGAGCCTTTAAAAGAACACAATTATTTTGAAAGGCATAAAGTTGAACTCAAATTCTAGAAGTACATTAATAACAATGGAAAACATGAGATGTAATAACAGAAACATACAAAGGCAGTCCAAGCAAGCATGGGGATAGTCACGGGAGGAAGAGTTTTACTCATCTTGATCTGACAATTGCATTTTGTTTAATAAATGTCTTGGCTAAGCAGACGTTGGGATTGAAGATAGACTCCTTGATTTGTTTGCTTTTCTAGTTTATGGAGAGCCAGAGACAAAAAGTTACACAAAAATCTTTTTTTCCCCTTGTCCCAGGTCTGTAATAATAGGGTGCCCTGCAGTTTCAGCACAGCTTCTAATATCTGTCAGTGAGGGTTAAGCCCCAGCAGGTAAATGCCTTGGAGCATGAGCAAAACCTAGTAAATTTGCAACCTTCTGGCCCTGGTCATGTTCCAATGCCTACATGATTTTGAAAGGAGAAAATATGTTTAATTTTAATATATTATGCTTTTTTGTTCAAAACAACAGCACATCCCCCTCCTGAAGGAACTCTGTCATGTCTTTCTCTAATAACAGTTCAACATTCATTGATCACTGTGATTCATTTCCATGTCCAACTCTCTGGCTTCATGCTGAGATACAGTCTCAATTTTATAAGAACGACTACTTGAATTGAACAGGATAACAAATCTCAGTTTCACATGCCCCTGCATTTTCATCTTAATAAAGTTCAGCTTCTCTATATTCAAGAAGATGATTCTTAAAATCCATCACATCTTGGTGGTCTCTACTGATTTGGAATGATAAGTAAGCATTCAGTCTGTTCCTGTTTGAACTGCATTTGGCAGTGTACTGTGGCTACTAAGCATCCCATATGCTTTGAAATTGGGGATGGATGACTGGCAGAGGGGTGCTATGTGCATCATATATGCCCAGCAACCCGCAGTGTAGCTATGATTAACACAGGGTAAAGCAGTCTAGACTCACAACGGCATCTGCCTGGTCTAGAAGTAAAGTCCTTCAGGGAGGCCTTTTCAAATGATGGACTGCAGGATCTCCAGTCACTGCTAAACTCAGAGAAGAAGCAAAGATGGAGATTGGAACAAAACATCTTAAACAATCTGACTTTAAAACTTCAGCAAAAATTTCAACAGCAGGCACTGAAGAGGTGATTAAAATCAAGATGTTCAGGAAATTAGCTTCAACTGCATGAGAAGGGAATATACAAAGCTCTAGGGCATGTTACGTTTAGCACAGCACTGGTAATAGGATTTTGAGGAGAGACCTGAAGAGTCCAGTGAAAGAGAATATGGCCCTTTATATCGTGACCTCATTAGCACAACTGCCTGAATTTACACACTGCCTTCACCTGCATATTAATAGACCATGGTCCACGTCCCAGATTGGCCCCCATTGTAACTGGGTCCTCTGAGACATGTACATTTGGGAAGTATATTTTTTTCCCTGAAGGAAATAGTTGGGCTGCTTTTTTCCCTCAATTATATTATCATTTTAACCTTTCTAAACTGTAGAGATGGGGTCTCTTCTATGGGAGATATCATCTATGGGGTCTCTCTACTATTCTGCTGATTCATCCTGTCCTATGGTCCTATGACAGGACTGTTCTTATTTCAGTGACTCTCACTGTGGAATATAGTTTGAAATCTAAGTTGCTTTGAGTTAGTTGGCACTCTTTGGTAATGTGAGTAGTTTACAGTAAGGTTTCCCACTTAAAAAAGATGACTTTGGGATTTTGGTTGAGATTGCATTGATTCTGCAGGTTGCTGGTTTTTTTGTTTTTTTGTTTGTTTGTTTGTTTGTTTTGTTTTTCGAGACAGGGTTTCTCTGTGTAGCTTTGCACCTTTCCTGGAACTCACTCTGTAGCCCAGGCTGGCCTCAAACTCACAGAGATCTGCCTGCCTCTGCCTCCAGAGTGCTGGGATTAAAGGTGTGCGCCACTACTGCCCGGCTGCAGGTTGCTTTGATTACTGAGGTATAACATATAACTGGTTTCTGCTTCCTGGAGGGTTCTGAGTATGACCATTAGATCAGCATCACATAGCATCACCTAAGCCCTGTAGCCCATGTACCTTTCTTAGCATATTTTATGCCGTTCTGCTCATTGCTTGAAGTCTCTATGTCTCTACTTATTTCTCTCCTCAATTTCAGCAACATTTGCTTTATTTCAAATATTTCCATATATTAGAGGTTTGGTGAACAAAGCATTATAATGGTTAAATCTAAATTAGGATATTGTCACTTTATTATTACAAGATGTCCCCCTTTGCTTCTTTTTGACACTCTATTTAATGTCTTTTTCTGTGAAGAATGGGATATTTCTCTGTTGTTTAAAACATGTATGGGCTATCTTCAACCCTTTGCATTCATCTTATGCATATTTCTAGGCGTAAAATATGTCATTTTAGAAAATTACATCTTTTTATTTATTGTATTTGTGCATCTGTGTGGGTATACACATTCCAAGAGCCTGTTGGGAGGTCAGAGGTCAACTTGCAGGAAGTAGCTATCTCCTTTCATTAATTTGGGTCCCAGGGACTGAACTCAGGTCATCAGACTTGGTGGCAAGTGTCTTTACTTCTTAAACCATCTCATTGGCCCAAGTTTGTCTCATTAACAACATACTGTTGTAGCCTATTTAAAAGCCATCTACTCTGACTTTTGATTGTGCAATTAAGTCCATTCATATGAGTTATTACTGATAGAGAAGAACAAACTATCACCATTTTTATTGGTTAATGTGTATCTTGATGCTGTTATAATTGCTCTGTTTATTCTTGCTGCTTTCTTTTGTGTTATGTGTCTTCATATTTTTAGTGATAACTATTGACTTCCCTCTTGTTTGCTTTAGGAAATTCAGTATGTGTGTTAAAAAAGAAAGCACATATAAATTACCCTTGCCACAACATTCAGCCGTTTAAAGATAAAGCACTCTCTTTTGACACTAATTGAACTGCAATTTCATGCAAGCTCTACCCCATGTCAATAGCAGTTTTTCATCTTTATTTACTTTTCATGTTGTTGGAATTTAAATTCTATGAATCAAAACAATTGTACTACCTGTTACTACATCTGTCTGTATGCCCACCTTTATCTTACAGTTTTGTACATCTCCTTCAAGCTGTATTTTTTTCTTTTTTTCAATGTTTTTTCTTGAAGGACCCCTTCTGTAGTTCTTACAGATGGTGACTAGAGATAAAACACTCCTTTTACTCTTGTTTATTTGTAAAACTCTTAATTTCTCCTGGGAATAAATATGTGATTTTTAAGCACAGAAATGATAGGGAAAGTTAGATAGGCAGGGGCAAGCTCACAGAGGGAAACAGAGTCACCTGATTTGCAGTTTGCAAGACCTCTGGAGTGATCCACAGATTCTGCTCTGGATGCTCAGACTCTTCCACGACTCTGGCGAAATGAGAGTTCATGAGAAAAGTACACACAAACACAGTGACATTTGTCCAAAGAAGGTCTTTATTCTTTGAATGTACTCTCTTTTTAAGGTACATTTTCTATCTTGATATTTAATTATTCCCAAATTTAAGATGCCAAATTATTTCCTATCTGAGTCAATGCTAAGATAGTGTTGCCATTAATCTATAAATACAAAGACCTGTCACTTCTGGAAGTGATAAAGTGCATGGGGAATACAATGGCCTCCCACTGTAACAGGCATTGTCTGGTGTGGTCACAAGACATTGCTTTTGCCCTTTCTGAAGACTGCCCTGAATGCCATTTAACACATTCGTCTTTCATTTGTGTTTAAATCTCCTTGGCATGTTGGTAATTCTAAACACCTGCTTCATCTCCGCACACTTTGGCCCTGGAAACCTTCTCCCCATCTGAAGCACAACTGTTGAGCAGTTGGGGGGAAAACACTCTGACTAGTGCTTGATGCTGAAGCTCTTGCTTTTTCTTTCCCCAGGAATACTGCCACCCTTCTGTTTCATTGCTTCTCATTTGTTTTATCCAGAGTATTCCTTTTCCTGAACTGCTCACCTCCTATGAACTAGCTGACTTATTTTCCAAATATGTGTACAACCTTGAGGAAATTGCCTCCTTGCTATAGTTGATAAGAGAACCTGCCTTAGAGGATTGAACAAATTAAATGAGTTATTATATATGCAGTGTTCAGCACCCAGTTACCTACTTTATTATCATTGTTGTGGTTACTGCTATACAAAGTGCACAATCGTACACCACAAAAGGTATTATAAAACATGAGTGTCTGCCCTATGGCTGTGAGACATTCTTGTAAAAACCAATAGAGTGAGAGAATAAAAGCTGAGGGGTTTATATGCCTATATCCAACAACCACCTTTAAAATCAATTTCCAAGCATAAAACTTGACCTTGGTTTAGAAACAAATGGAATTAATTTGCAGTCCCTGCTTGTAAGCTTTACTTTCTAATGGCTGCTCTTACTCACCAATTATCTTTAGTGATTTAGTTTTTGTTTCAAGGTCCCCACAGATTGCATGCAAATAAAGTTGACTGGGGCATCAAAATGGAACATGATTCCATTGTAGTGAACTTCCTTAGGAGTGAGTTCTCAGTCACAAAGTACTTTCTCCCACTGCGCAGTACTCAGAAAATATCACGTCTTATTTATGCTGTTTGAACCTGTAAGGAACACAGACAGAACCAGAGAACTCAGAGTAAGAGAAAAAAAATGGTTGGACATACAATACAATTTAGTGTGTATGTGAGGTGGCATATGTATCTATGCATGTGTGCGGATTTGTACATGCAGTCATTCACACATGTATCTATTTGTGCATATATGTGAAGGCCAGAAGTTGATACCAGGCATCCTCCTCAACTGATATACTCCTTGTGTTTTGACACAGGGTCTCTCACTGAATTCAGCTAGTCTGACTGCCCAGCAAAGACTAGGAATGTGCCTGTCTCTTTTTTTCAGAGTGGGATTATAGCTATGCAGAGAAATATCTTACAATTTATGTTAGTGTTGGGGATTTGCACTCAGATTCTCATGCTTAGAAGGCATTCTAGAAATCAAGCTGTCTTCTAAGCTCTAGTAATACAATTTATCAATGCTCTGATTAAACAATCAACTGATCAATCTATTCTAATGATCACTCATCCCAAGTGTATGCCAAAATGTTAACTCAATCTAAAATGCTATTAAAATGTTATTTCACCCACAGTAAAAAAAAATTTGACCTTTAATCTCAGGATCCTTTTCATGTCTTTTATTTCAGTGGGTGATTTGAATAGGTATATAGTGTTTTTTTTTCTGTAAAAATAATTAGAATGTTTGAGAAAATGAGCCAATCAAAGAATCCATACTGATGAAAGGCTTCATTGTTTGGATATACAGAGCCAACCTGAAATCTTTTCCCTTTCTCTTCCCTGAAGTGCAAACTGTATATAACCAAAAATGTTTCTTACAGGGCCCCAAGAAAGCATATGTTGATGAGGATTTATTACTACACATAGATCCATGAACCTGGCCCTTCCAGCACTCTTATGCTTCATCTACAAGGAATGGGGCCCCATGGAAATTCACAGTGCTCAGATATTTAATTTCTAACTAGAGAAAGCCTGAATAAGATAGCACATGTGCCCAGCCAACAAAGTAAAACGTTTTTGAATACAGAGTCATATTGTTTCAGATTAGTATTTTATCGTGAACAAATTTTCTGACAAGAGACCTTGATATTACAGGCAGAGTTCTATAGCTTGTATTTGGCAACAATTTGATTGTTACAACACGAAATCAAATCCCATTTGGAGCATATTTACTTGAAAGCTGACACATTTGAGAAAGGGAAGAAGAGTAAGTAAACATACTTTTAAGAAGTGGAATATAAAAGAACAGGAAAAATAAACTAGTTATTATGATCCAGTCATGTTTTTCATCATTGCCATGGCTTCCTGTCTATATGAATTCCATATAAGAATACTGGGTACAAGGGGTCTACCTGTTTTCCTGGTTGTCAACTACAGCTAGCGACGATTTTTCATCGTGCCTACAAAGATGCTGGGAATCAGGAATGCATCACTTCGGAGGTACTATGTTGTTCTCCTTGCATGGCCCCCAACATCTTAGTAATGTTAGGTTAAGGTGTTTTGTAAAGGACTTTGAGGTAGAAAATCCTGGACAACAATTTAAAGTTTAGAAAGGCACACTTCTAATAGTTGAGCAAGGGGCTTGTTGAGGTCAGGGACCAGAAATAATAGCAGCCTGGGTATTGCTGGCTGAGGTACCTTTCTTGTTAGAATGGTTGGTGAACAAAGGTAATAATTAATTCCATGTACCCATTTTTGCCCTCAGGTTCCTGATATGAATTAATAAAAAAAAAAATGAGTGGATATGTGCCCTGAGGACTTAAAGTAAAAGTAACTAATTGTTTTTCCTATATAAAAGTTTAGATCTGTGATTCTTTCAAGACTTTTTTATAAGATTACCTTTTGAGATAAATAAAAAAAAGATTCGGCCTTTCTTTGTAACCTCAAAATGCAGCCTGCCAGTAAAAGAACTGGTTGAGAAAAATACCTTGCTTGTTTATACTTGGTTAATCTATAACAAGTTGCTTGGGTATGGATGCATGTGGGTTCTTAGGAATAATTTGTTTTTCACCTGTAATGTGTAAAAGGTTTCGTTATGTAAGGGATATGGAAAACATGTTGTTTTTTTACTTGTATTCATTTTAATCATTCAGTTTAAATGTAGAATGTAACCACATTGTAATTTTTATATTGCTTGAAAGATTCTGCTGGTGTATGTAAGCTATAAGAGAGAAAAAAATAAAGAAGTTAGAAGGAAGTCATCAGGAACAAGAAAGAAGGGAAACATCAGGGCAGAAGAACAGAACAGAAAAAAAAGTAGAGTAGAATAAGCAACGGAAAAAAATAATAAGAAGAAGAAGCTTTTATCCCTTAGAAAAGAAGTCTGTGTTTTTCTCACTGATGCTGCATTTCGTTCCCAGTCTCTGTGACCTGCAGAAGACTAAACCCTCTGCAGTAGTACTAGAAGGTTTGGGAACTGCTTTCACTACTCTGCTTGAATAGTCAAACAAACAATGTTGTTTTCTACAGCATGTCACATAATATGCCAAAAAGCATTCTAATTTATTTCACATGTCCCCAACAATGGTAAGTAAAGCCCAGGTTCTGCTATCACAGTAAAACTATCAATTAGCATGAGGCAGCAGCTAAACAAGATGCACCCTGCACATGGATCTGCCGTAGCTGACACCCAAACCATTGCATTTGTCCTCCCTGACAGAACAAAACCCTTGTTCTGTGCTGCTTCGTGGGGATATTGCTAGCACACTGTGTGGAAAGATGACTGACTCTGAAAGACTACCTCATACGTATAGAATATGTGACAGCATTTTCTCCGGGAGCTGGGAAAGCTAATAGCACACTTCGGATTTTATTCCCACATCTAAAGTCTCAGACATTTCAGAACAACACAGTATGCTGATAGCTTTTCTCCTGTGTGCCTTGATCCATTTGCAACATTTGCTTTTACCCGATACGGTTATCTTTTGTTACCTGTCTTTATAGAAAACAGGAATGATTTAAATAGCATGTATTATCCCATAGGTTTTTTTCTTTTGCAGAGTGGTTGTTTATGATATTGTTTTATTTTAGCTGCAGTGAGAATCTCATGAGAAAGCTTGCAAGGTTTTAAAAACTTAAGGCATTCGTAAAACATTGAATTTATTGATATATTCAAATAGGCACACAGTTATTAAAGTTCAAAAGCATCTTTCCTGCATTTTAATTTCTACTACTGGAGAATAGTAAAAGTTAACAATGCCAAGAGATCCATATTTCATATGGAATTTTATTTCTATGTTTCCTTGAATTCCATCTATTCCTCTTATCTCCTATAAATCTCTCTTATTTTCTATTTCCACTAATTAGTCCACTTTTTTTCCACTCTTTTAATGTCCATCCCTCAAGAGTTAAAAATATGAGGGCAGCTTTCCCAGTTCTTGTACAGTCTACTAGTCTGAGATCAGCACTACTAGTCATTACACAAGTGAAATGGTCACAACTGTTATGTTCTACAAAGTCCTTGTACTTAGCATTTGCTGCGGAGCTCTGCTGTGGGATGTTCTGTATGTTAAATGTGTTGCTCTGATTGGTTAATAAATAAAACACTGATTGGCCAGTAGCCAGGCAAGAAGTACCGGAGGGACAAAGAGAGAGGAGAATTCTGGGAAGTGGAAGGCTGAGGCAGAGAGACACTGCCAGACACTGCCATGACAAGCGAGATGTAAGGTACAGGTAAGCCATGAGCCACATGGCAAGGTATAGATTTATAGAAATGGGTTAATTTAAGATAGCGGAACTAGATAATAAGAAGCCTGCTGTGGCCATACAGTTTGTAAGCAATATAAATCTTTGTGTTTTCTCGGTTGGGTCTAAGCAGCTGTGGGACTGGTGGGTAAGAGAGATTTGTCCTGACAGTGGGCCAGGCAGGACCAGAAAAACTCTAGCTACAGAACTCTGCATGCTCCAGGAGAAAAAGACTGTCTGAATTAACTATGCATGGTGCATATGAGCTCACAGAGACTGAAGCAACAAGCACAGCATTTATGCAGTCTGCACCAGGTCTCCAGTACATATATTATAGCTATTAGCTTAGTATTTTTATGGGACTCCTAACTGTGAGATATGGTAGTTTTTGCTTCATCCTATTATATTTTATTTTGTCAGGTTTTGTTATTATCTCTTAGAAATCTGTTATTTTCTAATGAGAGACAGAGAAGGAGTGGATCTGGAGGGGAAGGAAGGTGAGGGGGAACTGGGAGGAACAGGGGGAGGGGAAACTATAGTTTAGAATTTCATGTTACAATAGTCAGTATATATTGTATGATAAAATAATCTGTTTTCCCACAGTTTCATTGCATTGAGAATCCTATGGCTTGGCTGTGTCTTCTGTTTCAAACTCTCTTGCAAGACCAAACATTCAATAATGTAAGGGATATCTAAGGTCTTATTCAAGGCTTTACAGAGGAATGAACACTTTTTAGGTTGGGGAGTATTTTAGTTTGAGAAAAAGTATTTTTCTGTAGCTCAGGCTGGCCTTCAAATCAACAGGTAATTATGTGTGGCCTTAAATTTCTGGCAAACCCCTTCCTCAGCCTCTTGAGGGAATTTTTATTTTTTATTTCCTCTTTAAGGGAGTTTTTCATTTCCTCTTTAAGGGTCTCTATCATCTTCTTAAAGTCATTTTTAGGATTGATTTCTTCTGCTTCTTCTGCCTTGATATGTTTAGATCTTGCAGGTGTAGAATTGGTAGGTTCTGATGTTGACATATAGGTCTTTATGTTGTTGCCTGTATTTTTGCACTGGCGTCTACTCATCTCTTCCTCTGCTTGGTGTAGGTGGTGTCTATGTCTGAAGATGCCTCTCTTGTTCTACTTGACAGTCTTGGTCCACTAGTAGTCCAACTAGGTGTTGTTGGGCTCTGTTTCTCTGGGAACAGCTTAGTCCAATCAGTGTTAGTTCTGTCTCAGAGAGTAGTTGTTCCCAATTGGTGCAGGGTGGACTTATGGCTCCAGAGGTTTTTGGGTTCATAGAGGCTGTTTGTTTTTTTTTTTTTTTGGTGAGGGAGCATGGAAAGTTAGCTGCCTCATCCCTGGGGTTCCAATGGCTGAAGACCAGGGCCTAGAGACCAGGTCTCTGGTCTGCTGGTCTGGAGATGGGGCCTCACCTGTTTTCAGTCAGTGTAGGATGGGCTTATGACTCTGGTGATCTGGTTCTGTGGCTGGACGGTTCCTTCTCTTGTGTTCTCGGGTAGCGTTTTGCTCACTGGCCAACTCCTCAGCTGATCTTCTTTCCTCAGACTGCAGGCTGTAGGCTTCTGAAACCTCTCCCAGATGGATCTCAGCTGAAGAGGTTGATCAGTAGGGCAATCTTACCAGCACCTCCAAGTTGTTGGGCTTTGCAGAATTGGCAGCTGGGCCCTGGGTCAGCCTCAGGAAGAATGTTTGGGTCTGTTTGGAGACGGCTCCTTCCCCGAGTGTTCAGATAATTCTTCTCCTCAGCCTCTTGAACACTGGGATTACAGGGGTGTGTTACCACATTCATTTTCTTAGTTTAATTTCTAGTTGCTGTGATATAATACTTTGAGGAAAGCAACTTAAGGGAGAAAGAGTTTATTTTCTTACAGTTCAATGTACAGTCTATCAAAGAGGAAGGGCCAATACAGCAAAGCTTGAAGCACCTGACCATATCACATCCACAAACAGGAAAAAGGGGGACAAATATGCTTTCCACTGACTAGTTCCCTTTGTCCACTTACATAATGAAAGATCCCTACCAGGTATTGATACAACTCACAGTGCCTAGGTCTTCCCTCCTTAATTATACAATCAAGGTAATCATCATCAGGGTCCCAGGTGAGTCTAGACTGTCCCATTGATAGATAATGTGAACTAGCCATTACACCCATCTAAGCCTTTAAAGCTCATTTCTGCCATGGAAAGGATTTAGTTCCTCATGGGGCACTAGACTGAGGGTCTTGGAGACTAGTTGCTAGAAAAGGGCTCCCTTATTTCTTTGCCATATAAACGTCTGCATAGCCTAGCTCACAGCCCTACAGCTGGTTCTACAAGTGTAAAAATGTGAGTGAACAAAAGAGTGTGAGTGTCACTAAGATAGAAGTCCTGGTCTTTTGGAACCAGCCTTGGAAATGACATCCAATCTTGCTTGTCATATTCTGTTTATTATAGTCAAGTCATTAGGTTCAGCACATACTCATGGAGAGTTTAACACAACACACAGTGGTATTACAATAATTAGTGTCTTACCAAAACTCATGTATTAAAATTCTGACTGACTGGGAAATGATATTAGAAGGCAGAAGTTTGGGGAAAGCAGTAATGCCTTCAATTCCTCCCTCACGAATGTCATTAAAACCTTTAAAGATGAGCTTCAAGAACCTAACTAGCCCATTCTAACATGTGAGAGTAAATCAAGGAGGCATCACTTATAAGCCACACCATAAGCCTTTGTGGAACATAATTTGCCACAACCTTAATACTGAACTTCACAACAGCCTCCAGAACTGTGATAAATTTATTGGTTTGTCAAGTTTTTACTTTTTCATACAGTATATTTTGAACATATTCCCCCTCTTCTCCCAACTCCTCCCAAATATTCCTTTTCCTTTTTACATACCCAACTTCATGGTGTTTCTCTCCCTTTAAAAAATAAAGAGTTGATACACATGAACCCACAGAGACTATGGCAGTATACACAGGACAAGTTCAATCCAGACAAAATTCCCATTGTTTATTTTTGTTGTTGTTGTTAAGAAATTTTTTATTCATTTTACATGCTAATCACAGACCCTCCTCTCTTCCCTCCTCCCACCCCACATCTCAGCCATCATCCCCCAACTCATTTGGCTCATGCTCTTTAGTTAGAGTAACCAGAATTGATGAATATGGGTGTAAAGTCCAGGAAACAGAAGAATGATGCCAGAGGTCTTCCACACAATCAATGTTTGGAAATACTATTTCCTTGTGTGTTCAGGGCAATATTTTGTAGCCAGATTGTTGCTTTCAGTGAGAGTCCCCTCAGTCACTCACTTGATTTGTCTGTTCTGACCACCACTTAGACTCGTCTTATCTTGGACTGCCTTTCCTGTCCTTCCTCATCTTTACTTGCTTTGAAATTTTCAGTTGAAATAACTTTTGGTTGATTTTTGTTATCACCTAGTAGATTGGAGATTACATTTTTTCGTTCTTTCATTGGTTTTCCTTAAACTTAAACAAAGTAAGGCAACTATGACAGACAAACCCCATAGCCCATGTCTACTCACATTGTCTTACATGCTGCTTAAACTGTTTTGCTTTTATGTCACCCCCACCTTTGGAAATGATGTTTGTTCACTCAGAGCTTATTTTTCATTAGTCAACATAATTTGAGTCATTACATGTCTGAAAGACACATTTATTTTCATTTCTAATTTGATTGCAGACACATCCCTCTAAAAACCCATCCTTATTCTCTCTTTGCAGATAAGGATCTGATCACTCCATTCTACATCATAACTGAGAATCCTAGCAGTGAATATCATTCCACTAAAGATAAATTAGTTGTGCAATAGTTTTTTTCTCTTCCCTTTATTTTATTTTACAATACCATTCAGTTCTACATAACAGCCTCAGATTCCCTTGTTCTCCCACTTCCTGCCCCCCTCCCCTTTCCCCAGCCCACCCCCATTCCCACCTCCTCCAGGGCAAAGCCTCCCCTGAGGACTGAGATCGACCTGGTAGACTCAGCCCAAGCAGGTCCAGTCCCCTCCTCCCAGATTGAGCCAAGCGTCCCTGCATAAGTCCCAGGTTTCAAACAGCTAGCTCATGCAATGAGCCCAGGACCTGGTACCACTGCCTAGATGCCTCCCAGACAGATCAAGCCAATCAACTGTCTCACCTATTCAGAGGGCCTGATCCAGTGGGGGGCCCCTCAGCCTTTGGTTCATAGTTCATGTGTTTCCATTCATTTGGCTATTTGTCCCTGTGCTTTATCCAACCTTGGTTTCAACAATTCTCGCTCATATAAACCCTCCTCTTTCTGGCTAATTAGATTCCTGGCGCTCCACCCGGGGCCTAGCTGTGGATGTCTGCATCCAGATTCCTCAGTCCTTGGATGGGGTTTCTGGCACAACTATTAGGGTGTTTGGCCATCCCATCACCAGAGTAGGTCAGTCCCGGCTGTCTCTTGACCATTGCCAGCAGTCTTTTGTGGGGTTATCTTTGTGGATTTCTGTGGGCCTCTCTAGCACTTTGTTTCTTCCTTCTCTCATGTGGTCTTCATTTACCATGGTCTCCTATTCCTTGTTCTCCCTCTCTTTTCTTGATCCAGCTGGGATCTCCCGCTCCCACAGGCTCTCTTTCCCTCGACCCTCGCCCTTCATTGCTCCCACTCATGTCCAGGTTGTTCATGTAGATCTCAGCCATTTCTCCGTCATTGGGCGATCCTCATGTCTTTCTTGGGGTCCTGTTTTCCAGGTAATCTCACTGGTGATGTGAGTAGCAGTCCAGTGATCCTTGTTCCACATCTAGTATCCTCCTATGAGTGAGTACATATCATATTTGTCTTTCTGAGTCTGGGTTACCTCACTCAGGATGATTTTTTTCTAGATCCATCCATTTGCCTGCAAACCTCATGATGTCATTGTTTTTCTCTGCTGAGTAGTATTCCATTGTGTATATGTGCCACAATTTATTTATTCATTCTTCAGTTGAAGGGCATCTAGGCTGTTTCCAGGTTTTGGCTATTACAATCCAGTACTTGGGGGGCAGAGTCAGGTGGATCTCAGATCTCTGTGAGTTCAAGGCCAGTCTGGTCTTCAGAGCAAGATCCAGGACAGGCACCAAAAAACTACACAGAGAAACCCTGTCTCAAAAAACAAAAAACAAAAAACAACAACAACAACAAAAAAATTCTGCAAAAGTTTACCACTATCATTACTTAATTTGCCATATATTTTTCAAGCACCTTTTTTGTACAAACGATCTCAGAGGAAAGAATTATGTGTATATAAATAAACATGTTGAATCCAAATGGATGGAGGGAGGAGAGGCTCTGTAAGACCATGCCATGGCGAGCCTACAAAGGATTTTGTTTCCTTCTTGTCTTGTAGACAAAAAGTCGTCACCTGAGCTGATTGTTTTCCTGGGTTTTTATTTTTCCAGTTGGGTCTGCCCTCATTGATCTGATTCTTGTTATGCAGACACCTCTGTCCAACTCCATTTTTTCTCTTCTTTTTAAATGTATTCACTGCTTATTGGGAGATTTCTGACTGCCCAAGTCACTGGCTCAGGCTGAGTAAATTGGAAAGCTCAGCTGTGGATAGGGAACTGTCCCAGCCTCCCTAGAAGATTATAAATGATGTTGTCTGGCTGGAGGACACTGTATTAATGGGTATTATGGATAGGCCTGCTCTACTTCACAACTGTGATTTCAAACCAATCACTGAGAGGATGGAGAAAGCCATGGGAGACGAAACAGGAGCTGCCTTTTCAGAAAAAAATTACAAATAATACACAGACTGACAAGAAAGAAGAGCAACTGTAGAATCAAAGTATGTTTGAAAAGGGATCAAACTTTTTTTTTCATCCAAAGCGATCAAGTATCAATGTTTATTTCATTTCATTTAATAGAAAAAGTTTTTTTAAAAAAGTATTTTTTTATGTATGTCAAACTATTTCTCTTTTAGTGGACAGGAAAAGTTTAACTGTAGATGTTAAGAGTAAAGTACATTTCAAAGTTCAGGGAGCCTAGGACAACTATGTTGAGTAAATTAAGATGTGGAATAAAGGAGTCAGGTAGATAGTTCACTGTAGCTCACTCTGTCAGGAGTGTTGGAAATAGAGAAATTGTTAGAAAGGGTAATGAAGAAACAGAGAGAGTTGACACTCCCCAGACCAAATTCATTATTTTAGTTATTATATTTTTCAAGAAAAAATTAAATATAATAAATGCATATCTCAAATATATCTTCAGTATTGAGAATCAAGATGGGTAGAAGGTGAGGAGATAGAATACTTAGAGATTTATAGTGAAGGCCATAAGACTCTTCTTACCTACACACTTGTATAGGAATATGACAGTAGATATTGTACACTGAGGCAGAGTTTACAGATATACATAAAGATCTGAATACAATGTGTAGCAAACTGCAAGCAGTGAGAAAAACTTGCTTCTCTCATTCATCCTTCATTTTGACCATTGTATGCATGGGAAGGGGCTGGGGAAATTGGTTAGTGGTTAAAAACATTTTCTTTGCAAACATTAGCAATTGAGCTTGCAATCTCAACACCCACAAAATAAATAAAATAAAGCTGAGAGTGTGGGCCTGGAGTGATGACTCATCAGTTAAAGAGTACTTTTTGCTCTTCCAGAGGAGTCATGCTTGATTCCCAGCACATATATAGTAGCTATTGAAGGAATAAGGCACAAAGTAATAAAGTAGATGCATGGCATCTTCCTCTGCATCCTGCATGCATGCACAGATGTCCACATATGCACACATATGTGCATATAACACACATGTATATGCCACACATATATACCATGTACACACATACATACCAGAAAAAATAAATTAATTTGTTACGTAAAATAAATGTAAGTTTTTTAACCATGCTGTTTTGTTTCCATTCAGTGTTTATAGCTAACAGGCTTGAGACTAATAGAGTCTGTCTTTGCAGTTCTCTGCTTTTTTTGAATATTAAGACAGTTGAGTAAATCACTATTCAAGTTAGGTCTTAGAATGTATCACAGAATTCATTAATTTATCCCCTATAATGTGAAGAGAAAAATTCTGAGCCATTTACTCTGCTGCAACTGAAATGATTTGAGAAACTATATCATTTGAAGCTAATGACAGCCAGCCATGTTCTCAATTTAGAGATCGTCTCCTAAGCATCAATTACAACTCACATTTTCAGAGAGGGTAACAAATCAACCCCATCTCAAATCACTTTATGTAAGAGGGAAAGTGAGTAGATAGCTTCATGAAGTTGTCACTTTTCTTGTTTAAGTCAAGAAGGATAAAGACAGAGGATCAGAGCATGAGAGCTAACCTAATCACTGGCAGTCCTTGTGGCTCAGTAACTGGGGGTTGGTGTTAAATTCCTTAAGGACAGAGCAAGAGAAGCTCAAAGTTAAGCTATTGAAGTAGCAGAAATTTAAGCACAAGGACAGTAGGCACCTTCCGTATCCCAGGTGGTTTTATAAGGATTCTCTGAATTAGTCTCATTTCTAATTTCTTCCTCCTGCACTGGGAATAGAATGGGATTATCTTTGAAGTGATGAAGCCTCTTTATACAAAGTACTTTACTTAGGCCCAACTCAAGTCCTTACCAGGGGATTATAGTTTATAACCACACCAGCATGTTGCTGAGGCAACACAGTGTTTGGCAGACAGATCTTTGGACCCATTTGAGTTAAATGTTCTTCTGTCCTTAATCCTGGAGAGGACATCTAATACATAGGGCAAACCTTTGCCAGGGGACCAGGACTGGCTACTTTCTGCACATCCGCAGTTAAAGCTAAATGGATTGATACACAGATAGAGTTCCTGAGGTGATGCCATTTGGTTGCACTATGGAAACAGCAGCTATGGATGTCCTTGACATCTGCCATGGGTGACTAATGTCTCACCCACCGTGACACCAAGAACAAGCAGGTGACTGAAATGTGTTGTGTCCATTGACTCTTTATGAACTTTTGGCTCTGGAATCAGTATGCTACTGTCCAACCAACCCTCTCCCACAACATGTTAACATCTCTCACACATTCTCATAGACAAGCCCACAGAGTGTTGGCATCTTGACATAGATTGGAACCATGGTGATCTGAGCAGATGTTCCATAAAAGATATTTATGGGAATTGTATATCTCTAAGGTGATCATGGATTGCAATGAGCAGCACAGGCACAATTAAAAAAACCTATGGCAGGTGCACTCTTTATGAGCTGTTATCTAAGTCTTGAGCAGGGAAATTCTGAGCCTGCAGTGTTGACATGTTCACTTTTTAAATCATGGGACTCATTCACTAAGACAAGAAAGCCTTGGCATCTATTCAGTATTGGCTTTTGCTTTATTCAGTTTTCCCCTCCACCCTTTCTTTTTTTTCCACTTCCTGTCCATCCCCTACCATCTTCTTCATCTCATTCATTCCCACCCCGTTCCCAATTTGTTTTTAAATTTCAACTTACTTAGAGGCTATGTGCGCTTTAAGCGAAGTATATAATTACAATGATAATAAATGAAAAAGTTTCAGTTACATGCAGAGTATGATGCTGAGTAACTAATGAGTACAGTTAAGCCTATAAAGTTTTTACTTCTAAGAAACTTACCTTAATTCATAATGTAAAACACAAAGATACAGAGAACCACATTAAGATGGCAATGTGTGTCTAGAATGACGGGAATTTAGAAAGGAATTCTGCTTCCCTTACACAGTGGAATCAATGGATGGAAAATAAGTGACACTTGAGCTGGACCCAGTGGAGTGAAAAAGGTCCAGATAGAAATAAACTGAGATTTAGAATATGAGACAGACAGAATAAAATAGACAAGATGACAAAGTAACAAAACAAAAAAGAACATCAACCTGTACATGAAGGGATGGACTCCTCAAATTTGAAACATTTTGAGTAATACTGATGAAATGTTGGCAAATACTATTAGTAAAAAAAGAGTAGGCAATGCATGTTTTAAAGAATGATAATAGTACATAGTGCATAGATTCATTTTTGTAAACCAGAAATAGAAACTCAGAAATGGGTTAAAAACAATGATTGCAGCTACTAACATAAAATTTTGATTCCACAAATGAGATATAATATTCAGAGAAGAGAGGAAACTAAAATTTTACAGCCTTATAAAGTTATACCATTTGGAGGAAAACACGAAGGGAGAATCAGGAGAAATGAGGCAGGACCTAGAAACACACAGCTCTGGAAGGCAGGAAGAAGAAAACAAGTAGAGACTTGAGCTGAATAACAACTTAGAAAAGAAGGAGGAGAAGGAGTCCTAATGCCAGATGTGTCAGTGGATCTGATAGGATGCAGGCTTAGAAAAGGCAGATGGAGCTAGATAAAGAATACATACACCTTCTGTGTATGTCCTCATCATGAACAGTTTGGGTATACAGCCTATTATAATCAAATTATAATTATCAGCTCTGGTCCATGTCATGCCATTATTCACTGGAATGCAATGAAGGAGGAGAATGTGACAAGGACATCACTTGTGACATACATTCCTTGCTCTGGCCATCAGCTATTACCATCAGATGGTTGGACTCTACAGACTGATGCCGGAGTAAGGCCTAGAAAGGCAGACTCCAGTATTTATTCTGTGTGTGTCTTTGTGTTACTTCGTTTTGTTTTCTTTGTGTGTTAAATATTGCAGCATATTCATCATCTGATTGATTCACCCTGCCTAACAGTGTCAGGCAAGTTTTAAATGTTCACCGAACACTCTGGTCCCTCGAATAAATGAGCGTGGAATGGGGATATTTCAGCACATGAGTCAGAGATAGGCAGGAGAAAATGAATCTAGAATAAAAGACCCAGGTTTCATTCTCATTCTCTCTCTCTATAGTACCCCAGCCCTGTGAAGTTTTAACCTCAAAAACTTCCTTTGAACTTTAGTGTTTTCATACACAAAAAGTACATTCTATAACTATTATAATTATCTTCTCAGGTGTTCAAAATTTTGAGTGAGCTAAAGTACAGAAAATTGCAAATTAGAAAATATTAAGTGCCGAATCTCATCCAAACCTTACCTTAGTCATTAGTCTTGAATAACTGTAGCAATAAGATGTAACCCATAAAGATATCAATTTCAAAAATACCAATAAGATGTATTCTGGGGGAAAACATACATTTGTCTTAATGTCCAACACAGAGATTTCTTTTGCTATGGGCAAAATATGATGAACAGATGGGCTTAGTTTTGCTCACATATAGTTTTTTTTAAATAATGTTGGAAATATTTTCAAAATGTTTGAAATAGAAGATTTATTTTTATAGAAACTTATACTTGCACGCTATCATCAAGCATAAAAGAAACATCTTATAATTCAGCGACAACATTTGGAATGGCCAACTGCTTGCCTAGTAACTACTTTCAACTTTCAATAGATGGTTCCTCATAGTCAGAGGCTTTATTATTTACAGTATGTTTCTGGCTAGTTGGAAACTCAGACTGTGGCTCCTACCATTATATACAGTTAGCTAATATACTTTTATTATACAATAAACCCATTCCCTGCATTAACACTAAATAAAGAATCTCCATTTCCAATAAAATGCTATGGTCAATTCAAAAAGTGAGTGGATATTTCTTGGAAACAGGCATAACTGTAAAATCAAAACAAATGTTACTGCCTTCTGCTTAAAAGTTTATTCATTCATTTGTACATGCCATCCCCACAAAGGCATTGATTTGGAGTATCCTAAATTTGACGTGGCATTTTCCTCTTGTAAAACCAAAACTGTTCCACTGACTACACCCAGGAGTGGGAAATTTAGGCTCTGTAATGATCAATATTGAATATGACATTGTTAAGATATTTACTTTGGTCTAAAGCGGGGGTCATTAGCCTTATTAAGAATCACTCTACCTTAGAGAACTAAAGAATGTACAATAACCAAACAGCCTGGGACTGTATTATGTATGGCAGCATACTTGCAGAAAGAGGGAATAATTTTTCAGTCATTTCTGACTTTGAACTTCAGTTGGTTGAGGGAAGAGACAACAAGAAGGAAGAAATTTATGAATGTAAATCCATGGATATTCAAATAAGTCTTGGTATGTATGAATGAATGAAGAAAATGTAACTGAAATAAGAAACAAAACAAGAAGGTTGTGTGTCCGATAATAACATTTTTAGATTCTACATATGTTTACTGAGGAACAATGCTCCTCCATTTCTCTATTCCATTGCATCTTGGGAGCGGAGATGCTAATCACATCTAACCTGGGTTTGCAAAGACTCTTTCTGAGCAACTGAGCTGAAATGTGATGATGGTAGGAGGGTTGCACACTGCCCAGTAGGGGAAAATATACCATCTTCTTACTAAGACTGCAAGCAGAAGAAAATCCTAATGGCTTAAAATTGATAGATGAGTCAAGTTCTTAGACAAGAAAGGTTTCTTGTCATCCCATAATTTTAATATGCCAGTTGAGAAACGGAAAAAATAAATGTGTGTTTACCTAAGGAGTTGTTACTTGCCCGAGAACATGGTGGACTCAGAGAAAATCAGTAGATCTTTTAAATTGTACCATCCAGATGCCCATGTGTTTGTGGGGCTTGAAAATCTGTTCAGTCCTCACATACATGGAGTGTTTCGGGGTTCAGGGCAGCTTCTTAGTCTCAGATGTTTAAACTTGAAGCCAACGAATATAAATCTGTCATACCACAAATGATCGTCTATCTCTGTTTTCCAGTGTCACATGCCTCCGTGATTTTGATCTTGAATATCAAATATCTACTTACTGGCTGCTTGCTTGCTATGCTGCGACATAGCAATTCATACTCTGCTTACATTAAAATACAAAAAATGTAAAAAGGAACAAAAGTGAAAACGGAAAGTAGCGATGGAATTTGCTTAAAGATGTTTAAGTTGTTCTCTGCTTATTTTGCTTATGTCAAGTTAGCAAGACTTTCTGAGATTACTGTGGACACGGAGATCTTTAAAAATTAATGTAAACATAGCTGTGAAGCCTAACAGCTGCTAATGACTCACCTAGCAAGATATCTCTATTGGTTTTACAGTAGTGTTAATGTTATGGTGATGACCAAGAGATGTATCATTGTATTTAAGGCTCTGACCTGGTATTGTAAACCTGGCTTGCAGATGTTACATCTTAGGGGAGACCTTACCACTGCTGCTTGGGTAACTGAACATAGCAGCAAACTGTCTTCTAAATTCTCATAGTCAAGTACAGCTTTCACTATTCATCAGAGAAAAGTTTTAGTGCAGTGGATGGTTAACACAGAGTTTCACAACTACCCAAAGTATATAGAGTCAGTGACTATGGGACACTTGGCCTAAAAGGGACATTTGTTATCACACCTCTCACAATGTTCAGCTAACACCATGAAAAGGGAGCAAAAACATTATAAAGCCAGACATCAGGGAGGACTGTTTTGACATAGCATCTTCTGGAGTTGGCAGGGCCACAGCACTCATGAACTCTCAAAAGCTGTTAAGACCTGCACTGTATAAAGCCTGTTAACGTTATAGAATGGAAGCTAGAGCAATTTATACAGCCCTAATCTTAACAGAGAGCTATTGACCATTGATGGTTACAGGGGAAAGGTGAATCAGTTTTCTTCACCAGTGTGGGCTTTCCTCATAGAGGTCTACCATGCTCCTAAGTATTGTCCTAAATTCATGTATATTTGGACAGCTCATGTTGTAATCTGTGGTTTATAAAGTAAAAAAAGAAAACAAAAACCAAGAAGAGATTATGGGGTTGGATGTTGAAAGAAAGTCTGGGAGAAGTTGGACGGAGGTGGATATGATCAAAATACAATTTATATAATATAAAATATATATATATATTTATATCTTCATGTGTATATATATTCATATATATATGAAATTCTCAAAAATAGTTAAATGAAATTAAAATTTTAAAACTGAAATTTACCTTAAATAAAGTTTAGGTGTTTTTGAGATAAACACCACAACCAAAGCAACCCACAGAAGAAACTGCTTCGATGAAATGAAGAAGACCAATTTTGAATGCCGTTTTGCATGCTCATTTCATATATCCCTTCATTCATTTTAGATATTATTTCATGTGTGTATCTCCCCCGTGAAGAAAATTTTAAGTTAACTTATATAAGGGATATTCTTCACAGATATTTTTCATTTGGTGTTTTCTCCTCTTTATTTCTAATCTCTTTCTTTGTTGCCTGAAGACTGAATGTCAAGCTTTTCCCTTTACAAAAGGGTGAGGCAGGGACATCCGGATAGCTCAGCAGAAGCCTGGCTTCAGCTGGAAGGTTCTGTGGAGATCCACAGCCTGCCTGAGCTGCCCTTTGACAGCTGCAGCTCTCATTGTTTCATTTCACAACACTGCTTATGTTTTATTTATTTTTTGCTGAGTTAAAGTGAATTAAAGTTTAATTTTCTGTTGAAAATTGTTTTGGAAATCCAGAGCTCCTTGAAGTAACTTGAGATGCCCCAGGGGCCAGAGGATGGAGGTGGAAACCCAGTAGGAGATTCAAAGACAGAGATGAGACATGTAATATTGAACCCAGAACAGCTTTCCTAAGCATACTGATTCTTACTATGGTGGACAAAATATCTGCACATGTATTAGACAAATTTAAGGGCAGGTGGTTGTCTCTCCATGGCATATTTCATTTAACATAATATCAAATTTCATCCATTTTCATAAAGAGAAGCAATGGCATGCATTTTTAACAACTGAATGCTATTCTGTTATGTTTATCTACTATATTTTCTTTACCTGTGTATCAACTGAAGGACGTTTAGGTTGACTCTATTCTCTGGCTGTTATGTAAACATGGGGGTACAGTTGTTTCATTATCTTGATTTAAGACATTTTAATACAAAATAAATACTATGTTTATAAACTTTTAAAAGTTGTATTTATTTATTGCTATTTTGTGTGGATGGATGTTTTGCTTAAATGTGGTCTGAGTACCACATGCATACCTGGTGCCCTCAGAGGCTAGCAGAGAGCATTGGATCCCTGGAACTGAAGATAGAGAAGGTTGTGAAACTGCCATGTGGATGCTGGAACTTGAACCCAGGTCTTCTAGAAAGAGTAGCTGGTATTTACCCACTGAGCAAACTCTTTAGCAGCCTGTCCTCAGAGCTTTAAAAACAATAGCAAATGGTCAGCCATGCAAATATTTATGCAAGTAACATTATACAGACTTAGAATGTGCATATGCTTATATGTATGTAACAACAATTAATGAAAAAAAGGCCACGAATTTGAAAAAACAGCAAGAAGGGGTATATGAGAGGACTTGGAGAGAGGAATGAGAAAGAAAAAAAACATAGTTATATTTTAATCTCAAAAAAATAAAATAAATAATTAAATTGCAAACAGAATATTCAAGGTTAAGATAGTTGGAGCTACATGTCATTGTATATATTGCTCTACAATTAAAATTCATATAAGAACAAAATATTGAGCTATACTCTTTTTATTATAATGCATTTGATTTTTTCTCTGTTAGAAAATACAATAAATACAGAGCAGAAGGTAAATGTATCTCATCATTTAACCTATGATTAACACTATGTTTTTTATCTATCTACACTAGCTGTTAAACCTTTCCTGATTGATTTACACTAGTTTTTTTGAATATGTTACTCTTTAAAGTACCTGGTGCCAAGAACACAACAATTAATAAAACACACAAGGTTCTTACTTTTCTAGTTCTTCCATTTTTAAAGCTGAGGTGTCTTCTAATCAAAAAAGAAAGAGGAAACAGAGTCAGAGTTTAATTGCTCACCTCCACCCAGAACAGGCAAATGAAAGAGGATGGCAATAGAAAGTGAAAGGGAACTGTAATAAATTAATACAGTCATCAATCTGAGTCTTCAACTCTATTTATTTTCTGTTCGTTTTGTAACAGGAAAGGATCACAGCCCTATATCTCCTTACACCCAGGCACATCATGAGTGTGTTTGCTTAGGATCCCTGCACTCTGGGAAGCAACATTGTGCTTTACATCAGTATAAAGCCTAAGGCATCTAGAACACGACTCTGCAGCTGCCCCTGGTTAGTCTTGTCTATGTAAGACAACTGGTGATGTTGATGCCCCTTGTAGGAGCTGTACAAATAAAATATATTGTTTTTTTGTGTGTGTGCGTGTGCGTGTGTGCGTGCGTGCGTGCGTGCGTGCGTGCGTGTGTGTGTGTGTGTGTGTATGTGTGTGTAGATATGTACCATATGAAGCTGAGCTAATTATACTCAGTTCGACCAGGAATATTCTGATTTTGTTTCTCAAATCTGTAATGATTTGGTGACACTGCAAGAAAGAATTTACTATATTGTGTTTTGGTCTGAAACAAAAGGCAAAATCCTACATTTACAATCATAAGGAGATCAGCAATATTTTTTTTTTTTACCAAAAAGATGGGTTTTGCCTCAATTGAACAAGTGTAAATTGCTTATTTCAGTCATTCGGTAGCCAGCAGTGCCTACTTCTTTTGGTAGAGAGAATCTATTCATTTATTACTTTGTTATATTTACAAATGTTTTATTACCATATATATAAATATTACCATATATCTATCACATTATTATCATATTATTGCTATTATGAGAAGTTCTGAGAACAGTAAGCATATTCTATGATTCTTAAAGCACACCCTTCAGTGAAAGGAAAGCAAATATAGCCACACATGACCTTAGCTGATGTCCAAGAAACAGCTAGAATGTAACTAGTGTATCAAAAGACTATCAAGACAAGATGAATGCTATATAATCCCAGTCCTCAGGAGGAGTCAGGATGATCGAAAATCGCAGATTCAAACAACGAAGCCCATAATCTTTACTCCCTTCAATGACGTGATGATGAATGAAGGAGGTGAAAGTCAGAGAAACAAAGTGATAGTAGGGTTTTGCTTCAATTCCATTCAGCTGGAATGCCAGCTCATCATTTGAGAAAATATAGCATGGTGCCAGCTATAACAGTCTAAAATTATGACATTCTACCCAGAGTAAATATGATCATAAATATATACATGCAAAACAATGGAGCCAAATTATATCCCCCTGAGAAATGCCTGAATCTTCAATGAGAATGTGTGTAGAGAAGAAGAAGCAGGTCTGTGTCAAGCTTTCGGATGTCCTTGTAGTCAGAGGATTGAGGAAGCACAGCAGGACGGTGGGAGAAAAACAGGTAATATATAACGTGACAGTCAAGATGACGTGCTCTAGGTTAAAGATATCAGTTTTATTTGGAGGCTATGAAGTAAGAAAGGAGGAATGACTACCACTTTGTCTCATGATATTCATCAGAGAACTTGGCAAAAGTCACCAGTACAGGATGATAATAACAGAAGCCAAAAATCTCCCAGGGAAAGACCAGAAGGTAATGTTGGTATAGAAAACTAGAACCTGTGGCTGTGAACTCTTCTCTGAAAACATAGTGTGACACTGAATTAGAAAGTAGGACTGTAACTAGAGGATCAATATTATTAGGTCAAGGAGAACTTACACTGATCTTTAAAGAAAAATTTCTTTTGAGGGCATGGGGGATGTGGCATCAAGAAGCCAAGTAGTTGTTCCAACCCAGCTGCTTGATAAAGCTTACTGTGTTCTCATTTATCTGTCCGTCTCCGTGGAATTCTTTATGGGGGGTAGTTTCACTATGATATGAAAGACTCAGAATACAGGAGTTTACAGGGAAGAATGTGCTAACGGAGTGAAGGCCCTCAGAGGTAAGAATGAGAGACGACACAAGCCATAGAAGAGGTAGAGGACATAGCCAGTGAATGATGAAGAGAGAAAAGTTTGTAATGAAAGACTTGGGGAAAACACCATGCTAAAAAGCTCACAATGAAAGTGACAGTGAACTTTATTGCAATAGATTGTAAATGCAACAACATCAATGAGCCAAAAATGCCAAGAATGAGAGTAAAATGATTAAGGCAAGACCAAACATTCTGTATTTGGAAAGTTTGCTTACCCCAAGTTTATGAAATCTGGTACTACATTAAATATGATAATATATGTATAATTATTTAAACAAGCAGTCAAATATATTATCAATCATTAGGGTCAATTTCTCACTGTAAAAGAACAGTATAAAATGAACTGTGTGGTAGCATACACCTGTAATCTCACAATGCAAGAGGCTGAGGCAAGGCCTCTCTAGTTTAAAGAGAGTCTGAACTATACAGGGAAGCTGTGAGTAAAAACCAAGCAAGTAAACAAACAAGCAAAAAAGAAAGGTAGCAATTACATTTGTCAGTGACTAAAGTTAAGGTTAGCTGTGGGTAATAATATACACACTTCCTGATAGGACAGAATTTGAGGCATTTCCTTCATCCTCTTGAAATTTCCCTCCAACTCATAATTTCATTCTAATCACAAGAAGACATCAGATAAATTTAAATAAAGGATCACTGTATAAAATATATGAAGAGAGATTTTCTGACATCATGACAGCTTGAGATAGTGTCAGAAATGTCACAAATAAGACATATGACTACTTCATGCAGCATGGTATCTTGAAACAGCAGCTCGGATAGGAAGACAATGTGATAAGAGCATGAATCACACTGTCAATTCAACTAGACTGAGAAATGCCTGAATTGACAAAGTACACCTGTAAAGTGTATCTCTGAGAGTTCCAATAGATGAATTAATTGGTAATTCATAAAAGGAATATGGTTTTGGGTGTGATGAAAGGTATGAGGAAGATCAAGTTGTAGAAAGTATGTAAATAGAAGCATGTTGTTAGGACCTCTGTTGCCCCTGGTTCCATTCTGTATTCCTTTTGCTTGTTTGTTTTTTGGATTTTTTTCTGTTTCTGGTCCACTATGATATAAAGAATCTCCTTGACCATAGGCTTCCTAAAGGACACTATGATGTTCTCCCCAGCTTACCTGGCCAAATGTCTATGTGCTAAGCCTGTGACACCATGAGCCATGAGCCAGATCACATCTTCTTTGCTCTTAAGACATTTCCTTAGGTGTTTAGTTACACTCATGAAAAGCTGACTATCAATCAAATCTGTTAAAATTCAACTAATGCCTGTGGGCTAATTAACACTCATAATAATTATTACTTTTCATAACTGTATTGAGGTTATGTCATTATTAATATTAGAGGAAGCTAGAGAAAGAGATATGAAGATTCTTTGTGTTGTTATCTTTATACTACCTATGGTACTAAATTTAACATCAGTTCAAAATATATGTTTGTAAGAGTAATTTTTATTTTTTTCATACATAGTACAATATAAACTTGTTAAAAAATTTAAAATTGTTCTATTGCCTATGTTAATTATTGTGGCTTGGACTTTTCCAAGTTTAGTACCGTGACTAAGGGCAGGGAACCTAGAGTTAATATTCATCACACACACACACACACAAAAAAAAAAAAAAAAAAACCTAATTTCTCTAACACTCAGACCAGAATAGCATTTCTTCTGGTTAGTCTTACTGTCAACTTGACAGCCAAGAACAGCTAGGAAGAAAGTTCTTAATGAAGAATTACCTATATCAAGTTGGACATATTTGGGAAGGGGGAAGACTGGCTTGATTGTTAATTGATATAGGAAGACCGATCTTACATGGGGGGTGGCACCATTTCATGGTCAGAGCCCCCAAACTGTATAAGAGTAAAGAAAGCTAGAGGAATATCAAGTGAGCAAGCAAAGTGCCTGTACCCTCTTTAGTGTGACTATGCAGTGAGACTAGTTGCCTTGGCTTCTGCTTTTATGTTTCCCAAATAATGGACTAAAATTTGAAATTGTAACCCAAATAAGCCCCTTCCTCTCCTGTGTGCTTTTGGTCAGGATATTTTATCTCAGCATCAGAAATATAGCTCAATGAGTATCTCACTCAAAAGAGTATTGTCAGTATGCAATGGGATATTTACATGGCAGCTGGTGCTGTGTTGATGTATTCTAACCACTGAGTGCAGTGCATTTTAGCTTTTACTAGTATTACTGGGGCTATTATCATAATACTGTGATTAGACTTTACTATGATTAGAGTTTGCTATTATAACAACTTAAACATATAGGACTTCTATACTTCAGTAGGTGACAGTAAAGTGTTTGTTTCTGGGACATAAAGATATCAGGAAACTGAAAGGTAATGCTTCTGATATATGTCATAGTAGCAATTACAGTAGGTTGACTTTGAAGTCAATGTCAAGGAATGAGAGGTGTGTATACAAAAGGTTGTGGCCAAGAGGTCAATGCCTTTAATGACTGCTGATTTATCAGTTATTGACTTAGCAAGTCCTTCCCATTCACCTTTCTGTTGCTTAATTTCTGTTCTATCACTTAAGTAGAGAAAAGCACATTAGGTGCTCAAGGCGTTTTTAGGCACTCTCGGGATTTGTGATTTACTGGTTCCCTTCTATATTTATAATTTTACAGAGAAATATATGTATATTATTAGCTATGCAGTTCAGTATGGATTTGGGTATTTGTGAGAACAGGATGAAGAAATTATAGCCATTATTTTTAAGAAAATCATGACTTTATGCATACAATAACATCAGTACATTAAAGTGTAATATCAATGACACACCCCAAACTCTGGAGAACTAACAAACTATGTTCAGACGGCTTGTAGAAGATTCAACCCCTCTTATTATACTTGTTATTATTAACCCTTTTCAAATTAAGAAAAGTTTATTTTAACAACTAAATAGGTAAATATCTTTTAAAGTATTTTTGATAGAAGACTTTTAAAAGCCATCATCCTGGACATTGGGTTAAAGCAAAATTTAAATATTTAGTACATGTAAATAAAGTATGCTAATATGAGCTCTTTTACCCAGAAGAATTTTCATGGAAAGCTCTTGCTGCTTGGCTGGGGAGAGGAAGCAGCCAGCAGGGCCAGATTTCTGACAACTAGAGTGCTTTCTTTCCAGAGGCCAGATTTATACAACAAAGACATCAGTGCATAAGTACAGAGTGTCCTAAATCCTTGATGATTCAGAATTTTTTTTTTTTTGCCACATTTCAGTAATGGATTTGTGCTGATTTTAGAATGCAAACAATACTAACACTAATGGCCAACATTACTGAGAATTTACTACGTACTAGCAATTCATGATACATTTCATTGGTGGTATTCCAACAACTCCTGAAAACTATTTAGCATTCTTAGCTCTCTATTAGCATATGGAAACTAAAATGCTGAGAGATGTGGACAACTCTATTGATATTCTCTCTCATTTTCTCCCTTGTATTCAAATTCTGAATCAACTAACTTCTTATGAAAAAGGCAGTTTGCACAAACAAAACCTATCACTTTCCTTCATTTCATCTTCTCTGCAGGTAGAGATGACAATGTCACCTAGCTCTACTGAGTAAGATATAAGCAAAAGGTATGAGGAGAGATTTCTGTGAAAACCTTAAAAAGTAAATTAAAGAATGGAATGCCTTGAATATCTTGGATTGTATATCTGGCAAGCAATTTCTGTTCTGGGTTGAAGTGAACCAGAAGAAACGTGTTAACAGAGAGACTGTTAGAAAGAGCGTCAGGAATAGAGAAAAGGGTGGCATGAGAAGATGTATTACTCTGACAGAGTTTGATACCTAACACTCCTGTCAGATGGATCATAGCCACCTTTAACTCCAGCTACAAAAAATCCAACACTTTGGCCTCCACAAGCACCTGCACTCACATTCACATACCGATGCAAACACAAGCACTCATACACACATTGAGAAAGAGAGAGAGAGAGAAAGATGACAGGATAGTAGAAAGGCAAAGAAAAACAGAAAGGTGATCCAGAGTAAAGTACGAAACATTCTATAACTTGAAGCCTTGTTTCTAAGGAGGTAGATGAACTAGACACTGAAGGTAAGCAGTTAGATGTCTTGACACCAGACTGGCATTTCCAGCTGAAGACAAGGCCCTTAGTTCACATAGGTGTCAGACATAAACATCGGGATTTGGTGAGGCAGTAAATTCTGCGAGGCATTAAGGAAATACAGTGTATCGCTTAGCCTACTTTCAAAGTTCTAGCCAAATGTTGGCTTGAGCCAGGGTGTGGGGTGATGTGTGCATGTGTGGGGGGAGTTGTTTGATGCACTGTGGACCTGAAAATATGCTAGAGAACTGAAGGCATACTGTTATAATATCTGGATGGGAGATAGCTATTAGTAGCATTCACAGAGAAAGAAAATATCTTACACAAACCCACTGAGAAATTTAAGCTAAAGTGATCCCACACTGTAGAGACCACAGCTGTGGTGGTCTTACCTTCTTGCTGAGGAGACCACCTACCACCTACAGAATGTTGGTTGAAGAGGCTTAGAGTTCTGAGCCCAAGGCCAGAAGATCATTTATCTTCCAAAGCTAACTCACTGCTAAGCATGCTTTAATTCTTTATAGCGTTGGCAGCTCTGAACTCAAGTAATACAGATTTCTTAGTTCCCACATGTAGTTTCCTGTTGAGTGGATTCAGGCAGCATTCAGACCAGCAGGTGGAATGCCTAGATGCATTCTATTCATTAAATGTATAGAATGCTGAGTGGTAGTCCATGGCAGTAATAGTAGTCCAGGGCAGATGGGAGACACCTCTGAGCTTGGGTAAAAACAGAGAATTCTGCTGCAAGTGGAGATGTGAGATGCCTAAAGCTTCTTGGAACCAGAAACAACTCCCAGTAAAAAAAAAAAAAAAGTAAACCATATAAAGAGAATATAACCTTGATATTGACAATATAGCCTGCCCTCAGACCCCACACAACACCAACCTTTACAGAAAGAATGAAGAAGGGCTGTAAAAGGTTCTATTCACAATGAGCCTCTGCTCCCTTAGGCTTGCAGTGCTAATATTAGACATGCACAAAGGCTCTGGTTTTTTTGTTCTTTGAAATAAAAAAGTCCTTAGTATTGTTTTTAATCTACTTCCAAAATGTCTTCTACATATTTTATTGCTCTCTCTTTTAAAATAATATTTTTATTAGTCTTTTGAGAATGTCGTAGAATGTATTTCGATCCTGTTCAATTCCATTTCCCCAACTCGTCCCAGATGCACGCCTACCTCCTGCTCATACTACTAATGTTTCTCTCTGTCTCTCTCTCTGTGTTTGTCTCTTTGTCTCTCTGTATCTGTCTGTCTGTCTTTCTCTCTCACCCATTGATTACAATTGTTGGGCTCAGTTTCATAAAATGAGCACCACTAAATGGAAATACAGCAGCACAAACAACAAATGTGAGTGACTAATACAGTCAGTGACTTTAATATCCCACTCTCATCAGTACAAAGATCACTCTAATCAAAATATGCAACAGAAAACTTCAGTGTTAAATGCCTAGTATGAGCTTGAAAAGTATGATTAAAAAAAAAAACAACAGCATGGTACAGTGGGTAAAAATCCTTGCCACCAAACCTAAAGACCTGAGTTTAATCCCATGGTAGAAGGAGAGTATGGATTTCCACAAATTGTCCTCTGATTTCAATATATACAATGTCACACACACACACACACACACACACACACACACACACACACACACACACACAAGTAAATAAAACATAATTTAAAGAACTTGGAAAACTAAACACTCTTTGAAGCCAATATTACCTTAATATCAAAACTGTATAAAGATAAAACTATAAATTTACATGAATATATCCTCTATGAAATGTGAATAAGATACCTCAGATCTAGATACCAGAAGCTTGTTTAATAATCATTGAGATTAATCAATTAGAATAATCAGTGAGAAAACTGCTACACAATAAGAATGGATAAGCATAAGCATAATATGCTTCATTCTTAATGGTAGCAGACTATCTAACTCTATAAATTCTAGTATCTCAGGACAGTTAAACATCTCACATGTTAAACCTCTGTGCTTACAAACTTTTTACAAACCTGTCAAAGTCTAACAGTAAATGGAAAAGTCATTAATAAAATCAGGTTCATACTCACAATAGAAATACTAAACAATTTACCCAATTTAAGTGGTTAGATGTTGCTTGGAGTCTCTATTTTGATTAGTTCAATGTATCTTAAGTTAGTAATGTCCCATTATGTAAAGACAGTTTTAGAAAGTCTCATTATTTCACAGCATGATCTTGATTTGGAATCTCAGTTATCTTAAAGTAGAATGATTTGCATGCACAACTGCTGATTAAGTTAGTATGTTGATTATTAAACAGAAATGAAGAGTCTTTATAAGCATTCAAAGAAATTGATAGTCTATGCAGTTTTATGAGACTCATTGTCTCTGACACTTAAGCTTATTTTTTCTGGGTTACCTAGATGATATTGGGCAAAACAAAAATACTCAGAAGGTAACAACAGTGTCCGCCAAAATGTGAATTAGTTCTACAAGAAGTTACATGAGAAATGGGACCTGTTTCAGTTCAAAAATGGGACACTGCAAAGACAAAGTAAACTACATAGAAACAGTCTTGTGAAGATAGTTTATAGTGAAGGATAAGTAAAATAACCAGCTCCCTCCATCCATAGAGTCTATTTCCCTGTAGTTCTGCTAAACGACTATATGCAGAGGACAGAGCACAGCACCTTAGCCGAATAGTCATTTTGCAGGGAGTTGACAACAGAAAGGTGGTCGTCGAGGACCTGAAAGAATACATGGACTATGTCCTCATTTCACACTAAAAGAAAAATATTAAGTAAAAATACTGCTGGGTATATTTAACTTGTTTTTAGAAACTTAATATTGAAAATATATGTGTATAATATAAACTCATGTCTCATGCAGAAATTTTTTTTCTATTTTTTTATTCTATAATTCAATTCAATTTTGCTTATCAGCCATGGATTCCCTCGTTCTCCCCTCTTCCCCCCCCCTTCTCCCCAGCCCACCCCCCATTCCCATCTCCTCCAGGAAAAGACTCCCCTGAGGACTGAGTTCAACCTGGTAGATTCAGTCCAGGCAGGTCCAGTCCCCTCCTCCCAGGATGAGCCAAGTGTCCCTGTATAAGCCCCAGGTTCCAAACAGCCAACTCATGTACTGAGTACAGGACCAGGTCCCACTGCCTGGATGCCTCCCAAACAGATCAAGCCAATCAACTGTCTGACTTATCCAGAGGGCCTGATCCAGTTGGGGACTCCTCAGCTATTGGTTCATAGTTCTTGTGTTTCCATTAATTTGGCTATTTGTCCCTGTCCTTTATCCAACCTTAGTCTCAACAAATCTCGATCATACAATCCCTCCTCTTTCTCACCAACTGGACTCCTGGAGCTCCACCTGGTTTTTTTTTTTTTTTTAAGAAAAGGTTTCTCCGTGTAGTCCTGGTTCTTCTGAACTCACAAGGTAGATCAGGCTAGCCTGGAACTCAGTGACCCACATGCCTCTGCCTCCTGAGTGCTGGGATTGAAGGCATGTACCACCAATACCAGGCCTTATGTAGAACTTTAAAAAATGCTTTCATTATAACCTTTATTAAAAAATACAATCACTGGGATTCAGAAAACAAAAGGTACTGAAGAATTTGATGTGAAAATATATTCATCGCATCTTTCTTCCAGTTATCTTCATGTTATTCTCATGAGTATCTTTGCAGAGATATCTGGTCATATTCAATCATGTAAACATTATCTTCCCTACTTTTTGATTATTTTCATTTTATTGATTTTAGTTGTTTGACAGTGCGGTGCATGAATATAATATAGTCTGATTACTTCTCTATGCCTTCTATTATCTCCCTCTCATCTCTGTCATACCCCCATCCCTAACAATCCCTTTTCAAGATTCATGACCTTTGGGTTGATTTGTGAACCATTTATGTCTATTGGAGCTATCTGTTTTGGATTTGAACTATTTGTAAGGACCTGATGAGGTCATCAGTGGATACACAACTGAAGGCAATCATCTCCCTCAGAACCTACTAGTACTAAATAATTCAGCAGTAAAGAGTAGCTCTCTTACCCATGCCTGACTGTGCTCAGGTTCATCCTTGTGTAGACCTCCTGCAGGCATTTGCAACTACTGTGAGTGCCCAATTATAATTCCTAGACTTGCTAAGAAGATGGCATTTTGCAGACATTCTCCCTATTTTATGGCTCTCATTTTCTTTTCTTCAGCCATTCTGCAATGTGTTCTGAGTATTAGAGAAAATAGTATAAATTACTTGTTTAGGACTGAGTACTCATCCATCACTTATTATCAGCACCTTTTTTACTGATTAATCTCTGCATTTACCACTGTCCACTGCAAAGAGAGGTATTTTTCATTAAGGCTGAATTCAGCATTTACCTTTGGGTATAAAAGTAAATATTTACTATACTGCTTGGTGCTATGCCAATTCAGATAAATAATAGTATTCAGTTTCTCCCTAGGATCTTTGATCTCATCTGCTATGAATTTTTTTTTTTTATCAGATTTGTAGTACCAGGCATGTATTTCCTGCTGTGGAGCAGATCTCATACCCAATTAGAGAGAAATTGGTCACCCCATAACAGTAGTGCCACTATTGTGCAGATACTCACATCTTGCTTGTGGTCTCTTTGGTGTTAGGATTCATATTTAAATAAGGCTATTGATGTCTTTTCAACGTCAGGAGGGACTATCAAACCTAGCTGGTAGAGGAGGAAGCTTCCAGCTCATTTCCAATTTGATTTCTTTCTACCATGCATCCAAGATCTTGTCCCTTCAGAAAAAGGGTCTTGTCATCTAGTTCTGGTGGGTGACCAAAAGGAATATCAAAAGCCTATACTGTCTAGGGGATTTCTTATTTTTTTATTTATTTTTTAAATTACACTCATGATATTCATTACTTACACTCATGATATTAATCACATTTGTGGTATTCATAGATTACATTCGCAGTATTCATTCAGGGTGGAACCTGGCAGGGAATTAGCAATTGGGAGGATATCAAGGTCAAGGTCTGCAAGCAAGACAACAGTTACCCAAAATGGGGGCCAGGGACCTGTAGGTCCCCCTTTTATTAAAAAATGAGTTTCTGATTTGGGTTGTGTGGGATGTCAGCAGGTCAGCTTACCCATCATGGAGATGCCTGCCCAGGCCACACAGGTGCTCTGTCTTAGGTTGGTGAGTGCCCCCCAGGCATTACCTGTCTCTGAATACTCATTATCATACCGGCTCAATCATGTGTGAGCTGCATGGTTAATTGCTGCCAAAGATCTCAAAGTGGCACTGGGCTTGCAATCTGTGTGTTTGATACAGAAAAGACCACCAGAGGTCCTATCTCACCTATAGCCAGTAGGCTAAAGGCAACTGAATCATTCCCTTCCTTAACAATCCATACACTGGATGCTATCCCAAAAGGAACTGGAACTTGAGTTTATAAATTTATAATTTTCAAAGCCAATTGAGATGTATATAACTACTGAATTAAATTTATCATGCCCAATAGAACGAAAGATTAACTAACTGTGGTAGCTACTTTTTATTTATTTATTTATTTTATTTTACAATACTATTCAGTTCTACATAATAGCCACAGATTCCTTTGTTCTCTCCCTTCCTGCCCCCCTCCCCTTCCCCCCAGCACACCCCCCATTCCCACCTCCTCCAGATCAAGGTCCCCCCACCCCACGAGGACTGGGATCGACCTGATAGACTCAGTCCAGGCAGGTCCAGTCCCCTCTTCCCAGATTGAGCCAAGCGTCCCAGCATAAGTCCCAGGTTTCAAACAGCTAGCTCATGCAACGAGCCCAGGACCTGGTACCACTGCCTAGATGCCTCCCAAACAGATCAAGCCAATAGACTGTCTCACCTATTCAGAGGGCCTGATCTAGTTGGGGGCCCCTCAGCCTTTGGTTCATAGTTCATGTGTTTCCATTCATTTGGTTATTTGTCCCTGTGCTTTATCCAACCTTGGTTTCAACAATTCTCGCTCATATAAACCCTTCTCTTTCTCTATAATTAGACTCCCAGCACTCCACCAGGGGCCTAGCTGTGGATGTCTGCATCCAGATTCCTCAGTCCTTGGATGGGGTTTATGACACAACTATTAGGGTGTTTGGCCATCCCATCACCAGAGTAGGTCAGTCCCGGCTGTCTCTCGGCCATTGCCAGCAGTCTTTTGTGGGGGTATCTTTGTGGATTTCTGTGGGCCTCTAGACACTTTATGCTGGAGAGGATGTGGAACTAGGGGAACTCTCCTCCACTGCTGGTGAGAATGCAAGCTTGTACAACCACTTTGGAAATCAATATGGCGCTTTCTTAGAAAATTGGAAATCAATCTCCCCCAAGATACAGCTATACCACTCCTGGGCATATACCCAAGAAATGCTCAATCATACCACAAGAGCACTTGCTCAGCTATGTTTATATCAGCATTGTTTGTAATAGCCAAAACCTGGAAACAACCTAGATGCCCTTCAACTGAAGAATGGATAAATAAATTGTGGCACATATACACAATGGAATACTACTCAGCAGAGGAAAACAATGACATCATGAGGTTTGCAGGCAAATGGATGGATCTAGAAAAAATCATCCTGAGTGAGGTAACCCAGACTCAGAAAGACAAATATGGTATGTACTCACTCATAGGAAGATGCTAGATGTGGAACAAGGATGACTGGACTGCTACTCACATCACCAGTGAGGCTACCTGGAAAATGGAACCCCAAAAAAGACACGGAGAAATGGATGAGATCTACATGAACAGTCTGGACATGAGTGGGAGCAATGAAGGGCAAGGGTCGAGGGAAAGAGAGCGGGAGATCCCAGCTGGATCAAGAAAAGAGAGGGAGAACAAGGAATAGGAGACCATGGTAAATGAAGACCACATGAGAAAAGAAAGAAACAGAGCTAAAGAGGTAGCTACTTTTGTTGCCAGGGTATCCACTGTGCTAGCTATAGTAAGCAATTATGAAATGGTAATCCCAGAAACAGTAGCAGCGGTGTGCACCATTGTTGTAACAGCAACAGCGGTAGCAGCAATGTCAAATTCTCTTATGGATTGTGTGGACATCCACTGGCATGGATACAACTCCAGTAACACGAACCGCCAAGGCCCGTTTTTCTTTATCCCAGCATCTAGGGGACTTAAGCCTCTCCAACACCTCATGAGGAAATATCTGACGTCTGTTTGGAGATTTTTGTTTAATAACATGGCTTCTGAGGAATTTTTTTTTTCAGTCATTGTTTCTTTCAAACTCTGGATGTTATAAAATTATATTTTAATTTATTTATAGTACAGCAAGTTTCCAATTGGTTCCTTCATACTCCTACCATTTTTGTTAGCCTTCCCTTTTACCCCATCATCTCTCCTATCCCCTTGCCTCTTCCATGTGTGAACTTCTCTACTCCTAATCATGCTCCTCATTACTTTCATATTGCCTATCTCCTACTATGCCTTACATCCCTCTCCCAATGACTTGGTTTTAGTTTTCTGTCTCCAACTGGTACTCCAAGTGAACCAAACACAGAAATTTCAATTTAGAACCCACACAAGAATAAGAACAGGTGACATTTGTCTTTTTGTTTGTTTGTTTTCTTTTTTATTTGTTATTTGTTTTCTTGGTTGGTGCTTTTTGTGCATGAGTTTTTAAACTCAAAATATTTTTCCACTTACCTGAAAAATTCATATTTCAGTTTTTGCTTCCTTGGTTGAGTTTAATCTGGCCTTTTTGTTTGTTAGTTTTTTTTATTGTGAATGAGATTGTCTTTTGTAATCTTTCTCAGTGCATATAGTTGTATGTGCAAATGTGAAGAAATCTCTATGATATATTATTACACATTAAAAGAAAAATACATTCTTTAGGACCCCCAACTCCCTATACAGATATATATATATATATATATAATATATTCTATTATATTATATATTATAATATATTATATTATATTAATCTATAATATTATATATTATATATACATATAATATATATATATATTCTTTTCTGAAAGTGTTAATTAATGTCAGAACACTGATAAAGGGATAGGCTATCTTTGAAGGAGATATATTGCGTTAGTTTTTCATATTGCTTGTGTTTTTGCAATAAGACATGGCCATTTGGTTAAAATGTTATTTGTCGTTTTTGATATGAGTTTTTAGCTAGCCCACTGTCTTAGTTATGTTTCTATTGCTTGAATAGACACCATGACCATGGCAACTCTTATAAAGGAATCATTTAACTGGGGTGACTAGCTTACAGTTTCAGAAGTTCAGTCCATTATCATCATGACGGGAAGTATGGCAATTTGCAGGCAGACTTGGTACTGGAGTGGTAATGGGAATTCGACTGAGACCCACACCTAATAGTGGCACTCTCTATGAGATTATGGGGGCCAATTACATTCAAACTACCACTCCCACCAATCTGACATCTGGAGGTTAGTTGGTGGGCTGGACATTAGACTAATCCCAAAGAGACAGAACTGAGGAGAGTGAATCTCACACCAGGGCCTCATGAGTGGCTGGTGACTGGCATAAGGTAGAGGAACAGCTGGGAAGTTTATAGGAGTACCAAGGGATATAAGAGAGAGGAACAAGTCTCTTTATCAGGGAGCAGGGATAAATGGAGAGTGTAGCATCTCAAGATCAGGTAGCCACCTGGTCAGCTTGAGGGAGTCTGCAGGGGTGGCATAGATGAGAACAGCTCCCTTAGTGGGGCAGGCCACATTGGTTGAGTTCTTGGAGAGGGTGCCTAGTATGAGAGGGAAAAGTGAAGAGTGAAGTGAGGTTGGGTCTTTGGGGGAAAGGTGGTCTCCTGGGCTGTGAGACACCTAGAGAAATTGCCTTGTTTGGCAGTAGGTACTCCTGGAGATGGACAGAATTTGTGTGGTCTAAGGAAGAAGGAGAATAGCCACCCTAGCAGCATGGTAGCCATGTGGTCCTAGCAAGGCAGACTAGGGGCCAGGAAGGAGAGGGGTTAAACTGGCAGTGAGGTTTAACAGAGGAAAGGCCCTGGAGGACTGGGTAAGGAGTTAGGTGGCCTAAGGGACACATTCTTTTTAAATAAGTAATAATATATTGTGGAGATTTCTCCACATTTGCACATAGTTTGTCATTTTTATCTATTTATTAGTTGTAATTTACAGAATAGATAGATGATATTAATATATGACTTGTAGCCTCAAGAACAGAACACTGGGACTTACCTCTGTGCTTTAGAGTAGTACATTTAAGTGACACTTGTCTACCTCCTGAAGCCCTCAAAGTGAACATTACCTTGACTTTTTCTTTTTCTGTTTTTTTTTTTTTTTTTTTTTTTTTTTTTTTTTTTTTTTTTTGCTTATAGGTGAAATTACGGGATGAAGACTGGTGGAATGCAAACATTCTTAGGAGATTCCATGACAAGGTCATGAAAGTAAGAGCCAGAGCCTGGTCATGACAGTAAAGGAAGGTGGAACATACATTAGATATCCTGTAGATACTCCATCCAAGGAAGAGAGTTGTCAATGGGTTTCTAACCCACTATGTCATACTCAAGCTCCCAGGAGTACTCATGGCACATTACCTTACAGTGAAATGCATGGCATAAACAATTCAGGCTGCCAACCACTGAACAGGAGTTCAGGAACTTCATGGCCCCCTCTCTCAATAGGATAAGTCTTTTCCAGGGGCTACTGTCTTCTGTGTCTTGAGAGGACCCTGTCATTCACAGGTCTCTGTTTAGAGATTATAGACTTTTTTTTTTTGCTTAGTTGTTTGGTTTGTTCCCTGCTATATATGTTGTCTGCTAGGCAGATCCTTGGATCTTGTGACTGTAATTTTCTCTACCACTCTCCTCACCCCTTTATGACTTTACAATAATGAATGCCTGTATGGTGATTTTATTCAGTGTTTGGCTGGCAGAAGGTTAAATGAGATCATTTAAACAGAAGGCTTTATGAAGAGGCCAGCATTTATTTTAAGTAATGATAACAGTGCTCTAAACACATCAATACAAATTCAATCTATATATCATAGACCAGAAAAGTTAATAGCATTAATAAAATGAAGCAAGTTAATGTTAAAGACAAACACACAGTGGTCGTATTTGAAGGTATTTATTTTTCATCTGTGTCTAGTTTTTACTTTCCTTTCCTTGCTCTTTTTAAATATCTGTTTGTTCTGATGGTTGATGTTGTTCTGTATGCTGTGAATGTATTGCTCTGATTGGTTGATAAATAAAATGCTAATTGACAAGTAGCCAGTCAGAAAGTATAGGCGGGATAAGCAGACAAGGAGAATTCTGGGAAGAGGAAGGCTGATTCAGGAGACTAGCCAGCCAGCCACCCAAGGAGCAACATGTAATGGGATGCAGGTAAAGCCATGGAACATGTGGCAATATATGGATTAATAGTTATGGGATAATTGAAGATATAAAAGCTAGCTAGCAAGAAACTTGAGCCATAGGCCATCCAGTTTGTAATTAGTATAAGCCTCTGTATGTTTACTTGGGGGACGTGAGTAGGAGAGATTTGTTCTGACCAATAGCTGGTCCGGACCCAGGAAACCTTCCAGCTGCATTATTCATTTACTTATTTGTATGTATGTGTGTGCATTTGTGAGTTTCTGTGTACTATATGCATGTAAATGCCCACATGAGCCAGAAAAGCATGTCAGATCCTCTGCAGCTGCACTTTATAGGCAGTGAGTTGTAAGCCTACTGATGTGGTTGCTGAGAATAGAACTCAGGTCCTCTGCAAGAGCAGTAAGTGCTCTTAACCACTAAGCCATCTCTTCAGCCCTATCTATTGCTTATTCTTACGGAAAGGTGGTATTTTAATTGTATTGGGATTATGGGGTTGTAGCTTCTTTGGGAAAAGTTATGAGCAAAAGAACAAAACTTCAAGGACTTTGGCTACAATGACAAATTTCAAATTTTTCCATAGTTAATTCTTTTGAAGCCAAATAGCAACCCTAAAATTCTAGTATCATCTTTCACTGTGATTCCATAGTAGTTATCTCTTGAAGTCAGCTCCCTGGCCCACATCTCTCTTCCATGAAGTGTTTCATAACTTTCATGCCAATTATGAAGAAGTGAACTTTCTTATGAGCATTCTGACCATGAGGATGCATTTCTCAAAGCCCTTCAGTGTTCAAAAAAGTAGGAATTGAAACCCACCTCTCAATTCCTGAAATTACATGTTGTCAATTGGGTGACTGGGTTAAAGAACATGTCAATACGCAATGTCTGAATTTGTGGAACATCTGAGCCATGCAACACCACTGGCCAAAGAATACTGTATTATGGGACTGGAGAGATGGCTCAGAGGTTGAGAGTTCTTTCTGCTCTTGCACAGGACTTAGGTTTGGTTCTCAGTATCCACTTCAGGAAGCAAATAATTGCATTTACATCCAGATTCAGGACATCTGATGTCCTCTTCTGGGCCTCTCATAGGTACACACACACACACGCACACACACACACACACACACACACACACACACACACACACACACACACACACAAATAAACCTTAAAAAAAGTAACATGGCAAGAGAGTATGAAAGTATGGTTAACCTCCTTGAGTCAGTTTAATGGAAGATTGAACATAATAGAACACAAGAATTGTAATAATTAGAAGAATGTTATTACCACAAATGTCAATACGTAGTTAGAAATTATGTTTATGATTAGAGAGCTAGAACAATAATATATTGATATCCAAAGAGAAGAATTAACAGTGTAGGGTGATCGATATACCAAAGAGCATCAAGGAAGATCATTTGATTATTTATTTCCTTAAGTGAAGTTTTACTCTGGGTCTGAAACAGCTACAACACAACTTATGAATAACAAACAAGAGAGAAAACATTGGTAAAGCAGCTATCCCCAAGTCATTCCATGCATTTTAAACATGTTGCTGTTGAGGAAAGTAATAAAACTGTGACCTATTTGGAAAGCATTTCTTATTCTTGTAAACATGACTATGCAGATGGATATTTAATGTGTTTTAAAAAATGAACATAAAATTATTAAACACCATTTTACATAAAACTACACTGTAATATACATATGGAGGTAATGACTAACTGCAGACTCAATTCATGCTAGTAGTTTTAATAGACTGCCAAGAGGGTCTTACTTATAAAATGATAAAATGATCTCAGGGAGAAGAGATGACTTAAGTAATTAGGTTTCCTGAGTACCTTAAAGTGAGCAAGCTCCTTTCAAATATTTGAGGTCAAGTCACAGTTGAAATTGGATTTAAGATTGTTGTCAAGAATGGACTGGGGCAGAGACAGAATTTATACACTGTAATAGAAAATTTGTATTATATCCATTAAGAGTCTTTGATTGGCAACATCAGAAATGGTCTCTGCAGTTTTAAGTAATGTCTTGTTTGTTAACAGGGTAATGAGATGAATCATAGAATCAAAGTGAAGTCAGAGTACCTTGTGGAAGAGTAAGACTGAGGTTAGCTTTGAGGAACTCAGCTGTGAAGCTCGAAAACCATCTTTCCTGCTTTACAATAACTTTACCCAACACCCTCACATCTCTTATTATCATTTAAGATTCCATTAACTCCAAAGAGAGGAAACAGACTTGGATAAGCCTGTATCAGGTGTATTTCTCTCTCTGAGGAATGAATACATCCAAAGGATGTATCACAGTGATTCAGAATATTTGTGAGTTGTGCATTTATTTCTATTTGTGTGCCCTATTTGAAATAGCACATATGACTCTTTTATTTCTTTCAAATTGTTTCATATGCTATGTTTTATTCATCCTAGTACATGGTCTGACCCAAAACCTTCAATGTGCCTCAAAAATGACATGAAGGAGCTGAAGTGACGGCTCAGTTGCTAAGAGCATTTGTTGCTCTTAGGACCTAATTTCAGTTACCAGCACTCTTACTAGGCTTGGCTCGCATCATCTATAACTCCAGCTCTAGGGGATCTGACAAACTCAGCTGGCTTCTGTCCTCCATGGGGCATACACTTGCATACATACAGACAGATAATTAAAAATAAAAATAAATCATATAGAGGACATATCAATATTTATGAGAACTTTCTACTCTTAAAATATATTTAATATACTATCTCACGTGAAACAATTATCATTTTCATTGCATAGGCAAGAGGAGTGAGATATGGAATATATCCTTCTCAATTTGTCAGTAACAGTATAGTAAAGTTAGGATGTTAATTAAACTCCTTATTGAAAAATTATTTCTCTTGATGATAATATTATATCTACTTCAATAAATGTTTGTTAAACAATCTTATTTTTGAAAAGCCAAAACTTGTTTTTTTTCTCTCAAATTCTAAATGTTATTGATGAGAAATAGGTTAAAAGTGGCCCACAAGTACATATAAACAAAATTAGACATTATTTGTTCTTTCTGAAGATGTACCTCAGGCCATGAATGTTTCACCATCAATTTTACATGCTTTTGTATTCTTTTTGTTATTATTATTTTATAATTTAATTTAATTTTACATATCAGCCACGGATTCCCCTGTCTCTCCCCCTCCCCCACCTTTCCTCCAGCCCACTGCCCATCCCCATCTCCTCCAGGGCACAGACTCCCCTGGGGATTCAGTTCAACCTGGTAGATTCAGTCCAGGCAGGTCCAGTCCCCTTCTCCCAGGCTGAGCTAGGTGTCCCTGGGTCAAGAACAGAGAGGGAGAACAAGGAATAAGAGACCATGATAAATGAAGACCACATGGGAATAGGAAGAAGCAAAGTGCTAGAGAGGTCCCCAGAAATCCACAAAGATATCTCTACAATAGACTACTGGCAATGGTTGAGAGAGTGCCCGAACTGATCTACTCTGGTGATAGGATGGCCAAACACCCTAACTGTCATGCTAGAAATCTCATCCAATGACTGAGGGAAGTGGATGCAAAGATCCACAGCCAGGCACCAGGTGGAGCTCTAGGAGTCCAATTGGCGAGAAAGAGGAGAGATTGTATGAGCTAGAATTGTTGAGACCAAGATTGGAAAAAGAACAGGGACAAATAGCCAAATTAATGGAAACACATGAACTATGAACCAATATCTGAGGAGCCCCCAAATGGATCAGGCCCCTTGGATAAGTGAGACAGTTGATTAGCTTGAACTGTTTAGCAGGCATCCAGGCAGTGGGACCAGGAACTCTCCTTAGTGCCTGAGCTGGCTGTTTGGAACCTGGAGCTTTTGTATTCTTAATCTGCACATATTTTGGTACTTTTAAAAATTATTTTGTAACATTTGAACAGTTTGAATACCATTTTAAGTCATCTTTTGTTCAGGTGATACCATAAAGTTAACTAGCATAAACTTTGCCCACTAGCCCAAAATCGCCTACTCAACTTTCTACCTTCTTACTCCATTTGGATGATTCACCACATATTTCTTCTTCCACTGCTTCGATTAACAAATGTTGGCAAAATAAAACAACAATAACAAGAAAGTAGCTTTTCTAGTCAGGGATACCCAAACCATTGGTTCGTGTTTAATGATGGTGAGAAATAAATCCAGATGGCCCTGAAGGCTCATTTTCTTTCAACTTCTGGGAATTCAACAGACATCTAGATCAGTTTGCTAGAATTCAAGAGAAGTCTGTTGGCTGATGTTGTGATTCCTAGGGTGCAAGCTGTGTTCCTGAGTTTTTGGTATGCAAATCTTGGTCCTAGACATATACAACTTACCATTATTCCTGACCATAATTTTACTTAGAGAAGCTATATGGGTCCTGTCCTGTGTGTGTGTGTGTGTGTGTGTGTGTGTGTGTGTGTGTGTGTGTGTACATGTGGAGTGCAAGTATGAGTGTGTGTGCATGTTTAATATGCAAACCTTGGTCCTAGACATACACATCTTACCTACCATTATTGCTGACCTCTAGAATTTTACTTAGATAAACTATGCAGGTTGTGTTTGTGTGTATGTGTGTGTGTACATGTGGAGTGCAAGTGTGAGTGTGTGTTTGTTTGTATATGCCACATATGTATGTATGCATATTATTATGAGTTCTACATCCACTGGAAACTTGTACATATATGGCATGTTTGCTTGACTTGTGTGATTGAACAATTAGGGTTCAGGGCATGACAGCTATTTTAATAGTTTTCTTCTTGCAACATGATTTCCCATAAGCTGTGGGTTATAACTCTGTGTTGCTAGTGATATGTATGTCAGCACCCTTCATGAATGACAAAAATATTCATTTTTCTCACTCTTCTCATGCAGTCTGTCAGAAAATCAAATCAGCTCTGCCTTCAATATATACATAAAATATGACCACTTCTTATTACTTCCCCTACTACTGTCTGATCTAAGATACCATCATATCTCAAGTTACATGATTTATATCCCTACACATTTTCCCCAGTCTTTCCACTTTTCCCCATACAATTTATAAGATGCAGCAGCCACAGAGACCCATTGGAAACCAAAGGGAAAGCATGGCATCTATGTAGAAGTTTCGAGTGACTCTCCATGTTACTCAGCACAAAACAAAAGAATTTGGTAGACCATGACTGACAAGGACTTGCTTGGTACTGAACTTTTCCACCCCTCATCTGTCATTCTTGCTTTATCTATTTTACTCTATTAGATTTCCAGGATGACCCTAACAAAGTACCATCCATCAGATGACTTAAAGAGGACTCGATTTCTTCCTAGTTGTGTAAGCTAGAAGTCTCAAGTCAAGTTCTCACCAAGATGCTTTGTTCTGAGGCTCCTCTCCTGGGCTTGTTGATGCCCATCTTCCTCTGCATTCACAAGGTCTCTCCTATCTGTAACTATGTCCAATTTCCTTTTTTTGAAAGAACAACAGTCATATAGAATGAAAACTCACCCCCAAAACTTCATTTTTAACTCAATTACCTCCTCATTCTGATATACTAAATACAATGGCATTTCTAGACATTAGTGTTTAAAGCATTAATGTGTGAATTTTGGAGGCAAATAATTCAGCCAATGGCATCCATTCTACCCAGTCTTACTGTGATCTGTGAAGGTCCGAAAGCTTAAGCCTCACTGCCCAGTGCTTACACATGGCTGTTGCCTCTTGCATGGGCAGATATAGCTCCATGGATGGATTCCTCACCTCACTAGCCCTTCGCAAATATTCCATCATGCCAGCACAGATTTGTCTGTGAGATATATTTAAAAATACAACTATTGAGCCCAACACTTCTCTCCTTTTGTTGCTTGAATAACACGTCTTGTTTGTTGCCTAACTCTCCCAATTAGAAAACTACAAGGCTCTTAGAAAGTACTGAATCTCAAAAAAGTGTATAATAGGGCCTAGCATATCGTCAGCATTTAGTAAATATCTGTTGAAATCTTGATTCATTACTGTCTGAATTAATTGGCTTCGAAATATGACCTAGAAATGTAAAAACGATTCATCTCCAAAATCCAATTAGGATTAAGTTACTAATGCAAAGTTCAATTTCGCATGGAAATACAAAGTGCTAATAAATGGCAAATGTGTTTATTCGTAAAAATTAGATAGTATAAAATAAAATAGTGAATGGAAATTTCCATTATGATTTGGAGGTAAGTGATCAGCTTTCTGTAAGATTATGAGTAAAGATAAAATCACTTTATTAATTTTATTTTTATGTAGGTGTAGACAGGTACCTATGTATACACGGTGTGTGTGTGTGTGTGTGTGTGTGTGTGTGTGTGTGTGTGTGTGTGTATGTGTGTGTGTAAATGGGTAATATAAGTGAGTGGAAACATGCATGCACAATGATTTGTATAGAGACTTGACAATGTTAGGGTTTATCCTCAAAAGCACCATCTATTTTCTCTGAGCCAGGGTCTCTCACTGGCTTGGAGCTACCAATTAAGTTAGTCTGGTTAGTGAATAAGCCCCAGAGATCTTCCTGTCTCCATCTTTCCAGTGCTGAGATAATAAGCATGCTCTACCATGCACAGCTTTTTATGTGGGTGCTGGGAATTGAACTCAGGCCATTGTTCTTACACAAGTACTTCACAAATTGAGCTATCTCTAAGATCTTTATGATTTCTAACCAGAAGTAGTCTTCTCTTTCCAAATGGACAAGGCTACATAATGCCTTTGAAAACAAGCAAGTGCTATTTCCCAGGCATCAAAGCAGGAGTGGGAATCCCATACCAGGTCTCCAAGGCATTTCCTTGAACCAGTGAGAAGGGGCTGCCAGAATAGACATAGCCCAGAGCTACACCACAGGCAAATATAGAAGCACTTTCCCTCTTGAGGTCTGTCTTGCCTTGCGCTTCCTGGAGCAGAGTATGGTTGTTAATACATCACAAAGACTGAAGACTACAGAAAGGAGGAAGAGCTGGAGCACTGCTCAGTAAATACTTTAAAGTGCTAGGGGGCTCGAGGGATGCGTCTGGAGGGAGTGTGGCTGTTTACTAAACAAAGCTAATATTATCACATTTCATATTTTGCCTGATCCCGACTATGTGAGTGACATCAAAATGTACTCAACTGTGGCAGTCCCCTGCTCCACCGGCTTTAATTAAGCTTGCTTTGTGCTTAGGAAATTAGCAAGCTGTTTGCAGTCGAGGGGAGAAAAACATAGATTATTCACATGGGTAGATTTTTTTTTTCCTTTTTAACTCCCAGGAATCAGCTGCCTTGACATATTCACATACTCTCCAGTGGCTACAGCACAGTGCCAAAACCCATTAGCAGAGTCTGCTCACCATGCCTGTGGAATGGAATTGCCACCTAAGTCTAAGGCACATGATGGATAGCATCAAAGAAGGAGGTCACTGGATTAGGGCTCTTATCAGAGATCTGTCACTCTGAAAAACAGACTGGGCAGCAATGAGCAGCAAAGAATGAATCTCATTGTTGGGCTAACAGCTGCAATAGTATGGGGATTGTCTGGCCTTCCCAGCTCCCTCTCTGTTACATGTGAACGTGGCTGGCTGGTGCTGGAGATCTGAGCCCATAGCAAGCTACTACTTATGACAAAGAAATGGTGTCGTTTGCTAAATCTGCAGGCATGCAAAATTAAAACTTCAGTGGCCGTAGCAATTCAGTAGTTCTGCTGAGAAGTGAGGCAGCTCCCAGACTGAAATGTAAACAGAACCAATCCTTGCAGTAATTGGAACACAATTTCATGTAGTTTAAGGGAGAAACACAGTGTTGACTTAAAAGTGATTAAGGCCTATAACATAATTGGCTCTACCACGGTAATCTATAACCTCAGTAGCCATAAACCAAAAATGACTTGTTGATATATTGTGACCATAATTAGAACTCAAACACTGGCTCTAGGGAGGGCCCAACAGACTTGCTGCATTGAAGATCCAAGGAAGGATATCGGCAGGGAAGTGGCAATAACAGCATGGTCTCACTGGGAAGTACAGAGCTCCAGTGACCCAAGGGCCATCTGCTGTCTGTATACTTATGGCTGTCTCACCTTAATATATGAGAGGAAATCAAAGGCAATGGTTAAGAGATTTCCATGGCAGTAGTCTAGATAGTTTTGGTCTAGCGATGGCTGTTTAATCATTGCATTTAGCCATTATCATGGAATCCATCATACATGTCTTTGCTGCTATCATGAAATTGGATATTGTGTAAGGAGGTGTGATGGATACTTTTACATTAACTTAATGTAAGTTAAGGTCATCTGAGAGGAGGTAACTTCAATTGAGAACATGCCTCCATCAGATCAGCTTATAGACAAGCCTACAAGGCATTTTTTTCAATTGATGATTGATGGGGGAGAGCCCAACCCATTGTGTATGGTGTCACACCTATGTAAGTGGTCCTGGGTTTTATAAGAAAATAGGCTGAGCAAGCCATGGGAGCAAGCTAGTAATCAGCACCCCTCCATGGCATCAGCTTCAGATCCTGCCTCTAGATTCTGGCCTGCTTCATGTTCCTGTCCTTTGTGTTATAACTAATAATTACTTCCTCAAAATGGCATTCTCTAATCATTGAGTGAAAACTAAAACCCATATCTCCTTATATGTCTTCCTCATTATTTGTCATTTTGAGGGTTTCTACTTGCTTGTTTATGTATATTTTCATGGGCAAAGCCCTGCTTGTTTGGTTGGGTGCTGTATCCCTGCATCTATTATCGTAGTTTCTCATGTCAACAAAGAAGTGTTATTGGGTTATTAAATTTATAGAATAAAATGTATTTTTTTTTAAAATGTCACCTCCTAGAGTTGAATACACAGAAATGCAAAGCAACATAAACATTTTCTCCAAGAGCAGGTTATGAAAGAGAGAAAGAGATATCTCTAAACATAGGGGAAGCAAGGATCAGATATGCAATAGTCAAAGTTACTATATTTACCTATGCAATGCCTGCAGGCAATGATTGTGTCCCCAAGCCAAGCTTACTTATCTCTTAACTAGTGGTGTTTTAATAATAACATTAGCTAATGTGTAGCAGGAATCTTAAAAGTTCTTATTAATAAAATCAAACCCGAGGCAAGTTATTGGGGTTCATGCTGGTAGATCAGAGAGACAGAACAAGCCACAGCTATCTCACCTCGCCGGATCCTCAGCTGGTCTTGTCTCCTCAGACTGGAGGCCTCTGAGTTCTCATCCGGAATGGGTCTCAGCTGAATTACTGCTCAAAAGCCTGAATGCTTCCAGCCAAATGCTAAACCAGCCAAATCTTCTAGTTTCTGGTCCTCACGCCTTGTATATCTTTCTGCTTTCTACCACCACTCCCTGGGATTAAAGGCTGGCTTTCTGGGATTAAAGGTGTGTGTCACCATGCTTGGCTATTTCCAATGTGGCCTTGAATTCACAGAGATCCAGAGGGATTTCTATCTCTGGAATGCTAGGATTAAAGGTGTGAGTGCCACCATTTTCTAGCCTTTGTATTTAGTGGCTGTCTGTTCTCTGACCCCAGATAAATTTATTAGAGTACACAATATTTTGGGGAACACAATACCACCACACATGAGTGTGGTATCAGTAATTATTCAGATACTTCTTTTCTTTGATTGTTGACCACAAATTCTCAAAAGTGTTGAAGTCTCAGTAATCAGCTCAGAAAGACTTTTATTGGGCATCTCAGACACACAGAAGGCCTCAAAAACACAGCCAAGTTGCGAAACAAGTGTCCTTCTCTCTTTGGTTGCCTGAAGTCAATATATAAGAGGTCTCTTGTTGAAGGTGAGGAGTCAAGAGTATCACGACTAATAGGGAAATCCATCAGGGAAAATGGTTAAAGCTGATACCAAAACAGAAAGAGTTTTTCGAAAGTAAGGGCATTGAAAGTTGGGCCATAAAACCTTGAAAAGATGAAAAGGAAAGAAAGCTCGAATCCAAAGTCAGGCAAGTGACAAAGAAGTATAGAGCAACAATCGATCAGAATGGCAGTCAGAAGGCAATCGGCTTCTAAAGCATTTTTGTGCTGCAGGGAAGTTGTCTGCATTCTAAGTCTTGGTGTCACTGTTAAAATGACAAGTGGCCTGTCCCATGCTTAATGCAGTTGGCCACCTCTTTATTTGCAATGTCCCAAAACCTGCATGTTAATTCTTCAGATTGGGACCAATTATTAAGATAAATAACTAACAAAGCTAATAAATGATTCTCAATATCTGTTCTCTCTCATGTCTCTTTAAATTACATACCTAATGCTCATTCTTCTAGGTTGGACTTAAGCTATGCCTTTCCATCTAAATTTATATTCTTACAAACGATTCATAGCTATTCTATACAAAATAGGGCCATATCTTACTGGTGAGAAAGGGACAACAGAAGACCAACTTTGTAACTTATAATGCAGCTTTTCACTACAGCTTCATTAAGTGATTGATTTTTTTCCTATATCTTTTGTGCAGCAACTTTAAGAATCTACAAACCATCCTGTTCTATCTTGCAACCAGCCAAGGGCTGGTCAGTAGATTTCTCCAAGAATCTCATTGTGTCTCTTGACATTGTTAAAATGGACATTTCTTCCTGTGTTGGGAGAAACTATATTCTTCTGTATGAGAAATCAGAATAATTAGTGAAAATGTATGTGATTTAAATATGGTATAAATGCATAAGTGAAATGTGCCCTTTCTGGATGAATAGAGTGCTATGATTGATTTTTATTTTTTAATTTGCAATTTGTATAATTTATACTAGAAAGCCACACTAAAAAATGAAAAGAGAAAATTCAGTACCAGAAGCATAGATCATGATGTAAGTCGTATTTGCTGCAAATCTAACATTAACAGTCCTGACTTGACTGTAAAAAGCTTTCTGAAGGAGACTGGGGAGATGGCTCAGTCAGTAACAGTTTGCCTTGCAATCACAAGAACTCAAATAAAAGAACAGGGCATGATGTCTGAGCTTTCTAAGCCAGGTGGTAAAGGAGAAAGGTGGGCCTCAGGGCTTCCTGGCTAGCCTCTAGACTTCTTGAGCAGCCCCAGACCAATGAGAGATTCTGACTCAAATATCAACACAGAAGGTACCTAATGAATGACAGTCAAGGGTGCATTTTGGTCTCCTCTTGCATATACACCACAGGCACACACACACACACACACACACACACACGCACACACGCATACACACACGCACGCGCACACATGCACATGCACACATGAGAACGAGAGGGAGGTAGATTTTTATGGTCATATATCTATTGAAGGTATTTCTTCTAGTTTCCTTGTTTATATTTTCTTTCAAATCCTGTCTTCTGACAAGTTTCTTCCTCTCACCCACAGGCCTCATTCATACAACCAACCTTTATGTAACAATTCATGACATAAATAAATCAGAAGATAAAATGAATTTTTAAACTATAGTACTTTCCTATTTACCAAATTCTGCACACAGTTTATTAATTTTATTTTCTTTCATTCCTGTTATTTTACTCTCAAGCCACATTATTTCTCCACTTTGTACAGATGTGAGTGTGTGTTCATATGTGGGTAAGTACAAGTTCGCATATGCCATGGAAGAGGTGGAGATAAAAGGACAGTCTTAAGTGTATGTCTTTGTTTTGGACTTGATTTGGACTTTGTTTTTCAGCCATGGCCTCTTCATGATTGCACACACCACAACAGTTAGCCCGTAACTTTCCAGGGATATGTTGTATCCACATACCACCTCACCATAGGAATCCTGAGATCACAGAATTTCCTGTTCTAGCCAGCTTTCCACATGGGTGCTGAGAATCCAAACTCAGATCCTCACAGGTTGCATATCAGGTGCTTTGCTTCAGTGAGCTGTCTCCCGGCACCATCTTTCTCTCTCTCTTTTTCTTTTCATAATTTTGTAGTGACTGGAATTGTGAAACTTGTGCCCTAGGTTTTCCAAAGTATATTATGTTCTTTCCTAAACCAGTATAATTTCTAATTGTATTCTAAATACTTTATCTGAATACCATAGGTAAATGTAAATCTCAACTCTCATCAAAACAGCTACTTTTTGCATCAGGAGATTATTTCAGAAAGCCACAACTAGGCAAAATTCAGAAAACAATGGACCATGGAGTACCTCACCTCATTTGATATGTCTACAGTACAACTCCTGCAATCAACGTTCAGAGAACATTGAAGATGAGAGGACAGAAGAATTGTAAGAGACAAGGACCAGGAACTCTCCAGTGATATTGTGGCTTTTAGCTGTGACAGGAAAGCTACACCCAAGAAATCTCAACAACAGCTGTCTTAACCAAACCTGAAACATTTCAACAACAGTTGACACCTTAATTTACATTAAGTAAATCTCACACAACCCCAGTCTTAAATGAGGAGCTATAGGCAATTAATAACTACATGGAAAGGGAGAATTCGTCTTCCCAAGGCATGAGTCCCCAAATTAATTATCTGCTGTGAAACAATCTTTGTATACTGTAAACATGTATTATTCTCCTTGATTAATAAAGACTGCCTTAAAGCTGGGCAGAAGTACACATTGGGTAGGAGAACCAAACTGAGAGGAGGCTGAGAAGAAAAAGGGCAGACAGAGTCTCAAGAGTTGCCAGCCAGATACAGAGGAAACAGGATGTGTACAAAATGAGGTAACAAGTCATGAGCCATATGGTAGAACTTAGATAAGAAATATGGGTTAATTTAGGTTGTAAGAGTTAGTTAATAATAAGCCTGAGCTATAGGCCAAGCATTTATAATTAATATTGAGTCTCCATGTCAGTTATTTGGGAATAGCAGGCAGGAAAGAAAATTCCACCTGCAATTACCCAATACCGAGCACTCAATTCTAGAAAGATACACTTGCAGTCATCTATGAACTGAATCAGCAGGTTGTAATTGTATGCTGATTGTTCAGACGCATATTTAACAACAATGGTTAAAGAAAGGATGTGGTGAATTTGGAAAGAGTAGGAGCAGACACAGCAGGAACAGGAAGAAGGAAAGGGAAGTTGAAATGTTATATTTTAAAGAAAGTTCAAAGATCCAGCACACATATGTAATTGATGATTACCTTCATGGCTCAGGCTGGCATAACAACTATTTGTCATATATTTAAATTATGACCAAGGTGCTCTGAGGAATTGAGAGTAGATAATTATGAAATGGAATGTAGCCCTTTCCCTTATTTCTCTTAGAATCCTTTTTATTTATTTATTATCCATTTATTTATTTGTTTGTTTATTATTCTGGACAGTGTCTCTTGTAGCTAAATTGTCTTGAATTTGCTTTAACTTGTGATTCTCCTGCCTCCATTTTCCAAGTGCTAGTCTTCAAAGCATGCAACACTGTTATCAATTTATGATGCTCTAGATTCCCAACCTAGTGCTTCATGCATAATGGACAAGGCACCCTATAAACCATGCTATACACATCAAAGAAATGAATGTATAAACATGTAAATATACTTTCACAAACAAAAGCATCACCTAGAATGATCAGTAAATTAATGATCAATATTCTGTAAAACTCATTGACAGTATTTGGAGACATTTGTTCTTTATCATCCAGGTATAGAGCAATGCCTTTCACATGTTTTCTATGCATTGTCACACTAGGTAAAACTCATGATATCGAGAAACTAACTGTTAGGTTTTATACCACTTAACCATGAAAATCAGGAGAATTACATAGACAGCGTACAAAGGATAATTGGTATATGTCAGAACTAGGCTTTCCAAATCCAGCGTACCAGTCCCCTTTCACTCTGCCATGTGGTTTTTATTATCATTTGAAACTTGACCATTGCAGGATCACATAAGTTGCCCTTGTGATTTTTGAACTCAGAACGACTGATAAGTGTGAAACTAAAAGCAAGGAGAGAGAGAGGGAAGTAAAGGAAAAAATAAAAAATACTCATCCAAAGGAAAAATCATTGCACATTAATTCTGCACATTTTCATAATCTTTAATGACCATTTTAAATCACTGTGTGCTCAGGACATTAGGAAATAAAGCACACATACCTCAGCATTCCTTAATGTGCTTGTAGCTCATACCTGGAACTTCATTCCAGTATGATTTGTTCCCATTTTCATTAAATCTAGGGCTTTTAAAATTTTTTATTTCCTTCTCCTGTAGATTCACCCATAAAATATGTTGAGGGATCATATCTTCTCTTGAGACTGCTTTTTTTCTCAGGTACTATATATTTCAAAATGATAGCCCAGAGGTGGAATAGAAATTAAGTGGTGGAAGATGCATGGAGAGGGAGGCTGCTTCTGTGGTTAGGAGAATAAAGCAAGGAAAGATTTGAAGAGGAAATAGGCTCTTGGCTTAAAGTATTGCCCTCTCTTAATGCGGGTGAGGGCTTGCACTTTCCAGCAGAGATGTATTTCCATGAAACTCTATAGTTATTCACAGATCTTAAAGCTTAGAAAGTAAAGACTCAGCTAGAAAGTTTGAAAGCTTGTTAAAATTCAGATACCTCTAGAAACCTTCTAGATTGAGTACACACCTAAGATTAGGGAAGGTTTAGCCACTATTTCTGTGGCTGTGGGAAGTGTTAGGACAGTCACTTATTAAATTAGACAGAATACATGCTTTGTAAACAACTGTGCCTGGTTACAGAGGAGGGAAAGAGAATCCCATGAATACTAAACACCAGTGACTGAGAGGGAGTCAATGAGGAATGTGTCTTCTAACTCACTACTACTGGTAATTGTTCATTAAAATAATGAAGTAACCAAAGAAAACCATGAAGTGCCTTGTGGTTTAAGTAAACATCTAAGCAATACAATCAAGACAAATAAAATCACTATCATCAGGGGCCAGAGACATAGGAAACTGAGTAAAGTGTCTTGCCACCAAGTCTTAGGATGTGAGTTCTGCTAGCATTTAAGCATCTGCACTGGCCTGCCCTTAGGGTTCTAACAGGATATGTCCTCAGCTGCAGCCACTAAGAGCACCCCCTGTGCACATTTCCTGCTTTCCCTTATAAAAGGTGGGCCTTCTCCTCCTCTCATCTTGTTCTCTTCCTTCACTCTTGTCCAGGGACCAGTCTCTGCCTCCTTAACTGCCCTTCCCCCAATAAACCTCCCCTGTGAGCCCAGTTGTATGGCATGACTCCTTCCTGCCACTTTTAAATTACCTCAAGTTCAATACTCAGAACTCACACAGTGTAAGGAAAGAACTGTGACACCACATTTTTTTCACTAACCTCTAACCATTTTCATGGCATACAAGCCCCACCCCCCTCACAAGACAAATAATGAAACATGATCCCTTTTTACAAATTGATGGATTCACTAAACTGTAAGCTACTTCAAGCCTTGAAACATGCTGCCTTTGTGTGTCTCCCCACCTGGTTTGATACCTTCACATATGATTTGTCTTGATAAACTCCTTCCTTGTGTTATAGCCACTAGACTAGAAAACCATTTCTCTAGTGTCAGGACTTAAAGAAAGGATCTAAACTCTTGAATTCAGACTATGTGGCTTTGGCTGTTTCTCTCTTATAAACTCCGTGACTTTTGAAAAGCAATTTCTAATGCAGATTTGTGACAACAAAAGGGAATAGAGCTTTAAATGTTTAATCCTCTGATGTACAGATAAATGATGTGAGCTGGCCTTTGGTGACTTGGATATTTATATTATTCTCGCCAATAACATGGACACCATTCTAATGATTCTATAATAGTTTAAAATAACAATGTCCAATTTGCAGCACATGGATCACATGGATCCCAGGGTAGCTATGCATGTGGCCCAACACATTTGTAGATGAAAACACATTATATTGCAATATCAAAAGCTGTTCAACTGTGGTTTGAACTAAAGCATAGAATGTTACTTTATCAAATACTATTCTGGATTCCAAAGGAGATGTATTTCAATGCAAACCAAACATGTGACATTGAATTTATTTCTTAGTCAGAAGGCTGAGCTGTCCTTAATATAACATATTTATATGGCTGTCAAGGGCTGCCGAGTGCTAATAAGACAGTAATTCATTCACTTTATTATGAATAGGTAGGTATCTGCTCTTTCCCCAGCTTTTGCAAGACAGGCCCTTGTCTCAGGTTGTATTGCCCCAGATGCAAACCTGAAGCTGAGGCATTGAAGAAAATAAGTGATTTAAAAAGCAAATCATATCACAAGAAAGTAGTAAGGGAGTGAGAGAAACTAGACAGAGAAAAATAAGCCAAGCATGGGTACAATTTGAGAGCAAGCCCCAGCCCTCAGGGAATTGTGAAATGTACATTGCATCTCAAAAATCGTAGTTATACAGCAACTCTGAAGACACAATGGCCAGGATAGTTGGAGGGAGCATATATACATCATTACCCACACCCTGACCCTGATACCTCTGCCTTCAGAATGCCTCTGGAAATGTCTTTTTAGAAGTAGACCTAAGGTGCCCTGAGCTTATTAGCAGCTGGCTTCAGGGTGGTCCTGTCCCAAACCTTAAACCAGTGGCTGTGCTCAAAGTCTTCTGTAAATGTCCCTGCTTTCTTCACATCCAGAGAGTTATACTATGGTGTGGCTGCCTTGTGAATGGCTGACCGAGACCCCACCCTGTGTGGTGACTGGCTGCTTTTTGTAGGATGACAAATGGTACTTTCCAGATCCCAGCCATGCCCCAGGACTCTGTAATGCTTCATGCTAACAGTTTCTAGGAAGCTTGAAAATGAGGGTGGGCTGTTCTCTTGGTAGAGCCAAAAACTGGGACACGCACAGTTTGGCTCAAGAGTTGGAATTTTTAGTCCAGCTCCACTCCATCAATGCAGCCAAGGGCAGTTTGCTTGCTCTTCTTCAGGATTCAAGGGAGCACTTGTTAATTATTGGCTCTTGGCAGAAAACCTCAACAGAGGCTGGGAAGCATGACTCAGTGGGAGGCTAGTAGAATCCGTTGGTTATTCAGTTTGTCTGTCATTCAGTTGGTTATGTCTGTCTGAGTCTAAACTCATCTAGTCACAAGGAGTCATGAATACCTCAAGAGAAAGAAATTAATCTGGTAATGTCATATAACAGAACAATGTTGGTCCCTGGTCACCATAGGTCCTGAAGATGGAACTTAGGTCAAAGAGAGCAGAGAAAGCTTTGGTTATCTTTCCCTTTCTTCACTGTCTATCTTCCTTTTTTTTCTACATTTGCTATTGCTCGTGTGTGTGTGTGTGTGTGTGTGTGTGTGTGTGTGTGTGTGTGTGGTGTATGTGTGCAAATGCCACAGTGCACTTGTCAAACACAGAGAGCCCATTGCAGTATTCAGTTCTTGCCATCCCTGTAGGTTTCAGGGATCAAACTTGAGTATTTGGCTTGACTGCCATCACCTTTACCCACGGAGCAATTGTGTTGGCCTTGCCTCTGTTTCTTTCTATAAAGCCCTGTTATTTTTTTTCTTCTGCTGCTCAACACCCTAGAGGACTTCCAAAGTATTAGCTCAGTTCCTTTGTTTTCCTGAACTTTAAAACTTAAGACTCACACAACAACACTCAGAGTTTCTGAGTCTGGTGTTCAAAAGTTACAAGACAGAATTCTATGGGGATGACCAAAGAGCAATCTATTCCCATAAACTATCACTGGAGAGCTGAAATTTAGCATAACAAAACTTGCTGGGAATAATAGCCCATCCTTGAGAACTCAGAGATAATCAATGTAGGCTGAAAAGGGAGGACAAAAATATTTCTTCTGTACTCCCCAAAACACATTTCTCCAATGACTAGAAAGGTGCATGTAGGAAGCAATAATAGTGTTTACCTTAGATGTATTTACAGACTTGAGTGGAAGAAAATCAAATTATGAGATCTATTGCTGACATCTTAATTATCTCCTACTATACAGTGTCAATATGAACTAGAAACACAGAAATGAATAAAGAAGCATCCTTGGAAGTTGTCTAACTTTTATGTTTGCCCTAAAATAACTGAGTTCCATGCATAGTTTTAGATTGTAAATTAGTAGAATCTTCAAGGAAGAAATTTGGTAATAAACATAGGGCCTATAAAATGGTCGATTCCTGTTGACCCAGTAATTCTACTTAAGAGAAACTATCACAAAGCATTCAAAATATCTGGAAAAGTTTTATGTATTACATGTGCATCACAGAAGTATTTACAAAAAAAAGTGAAGATAAATTAAATATGCCACAGAGAGGGGAGTAATTAAAGAAGCCACAAGAATAGGTTCTAGTCATTAGAGTTTTGGTCATGAAATGCTTATATATTCTTAAGTGGAATCAACGTGCAATACTGCAAGGAAGCTGTGAAAGTGAATGAGAAAACCCTTATCCCAAGACAAGAGTCAAAGTGGTGAAATTATATATCCGTTCTCTCTATATTCTGAGTTGTTTATAATATAAACTCTCATTACTTGCAGAAAAAGAAAATTTGCACAGTTGTTTACATGTTATCATTACTTTTTAAGGGGGATAGTTTGTATTCCCTGTAGCTATTTCTTTCTACTCTTCAATGGGCTACCAGCTCTCTTGAAACCTACTACTTCTGGAAAGGATTTTATAAGTTAAATACTGTATCACTGAAGGCTTAGAAACTGCTGAGATGAAAATAGAAAAGCCAGCTTAAGCAACTACAGTGAAGAACATTTAGAAAGGTCTTAGAAAAGTTGCTTTAAGGGAAAAAAAATCTAGCAGAGGTGGAAAAAACTCTAAACCTGAGAAGTGTCTAAAACTATAGCTGTCAAAGATAAAGCATGGCTGTGCTAGAAGGCTGGGCAGCCCTCTGTACATATCTCATGTAGCATTGGGGTCATTATACAGGAGAGAGCGATTAACGCATGCTCAAGTCATCATCAGCCTTATAGATTGTCTTTTCCAATTGACCATTTTAGCCTGATTCTCCTGCCTATTTTTGAGGGACTAAAGTATTATAAAATCACCAGACAGAAGTTTAAAAAATTCTCTGAATAACTAAAAGGAGGCTTTCTCATTGAAACTTTTTTAGGAAGACTATATTACCACTGGATAGCATGAAAGGTGATCTAAATAATAAAGTCACCATCATGTCATGAGTTTTAGGACACTACAGGATACTTTCTAAAGTTTGCTCTGCATGTACCAGTCCCCAAAGATACCCCAGTAAATAAAGCATTTTGGCTGAAAACCATATTACATACATGTCCTCTTTAAATAATGGGGTATTCCCTTAAAATACCATAGTACTGAAAACCATTTGTTCATCATTTCCCAAACTCATGAGCCTTGTCTTCACCCATGACTATTGTCCTTGAGCAAAGTGAAACAGTTTGTTAAATAGCGTTGACAGATTTCAGAAGTCATTCGCCCTATGTTCCAATGAATTTCCAATGCATACTAACCACAGGAGACTGAATTAGTTGAGTTAGCTTTTTCAGACAATGATCTTTAAGTGGTTCCAGCCAATCTCAAATGAAATCATAAATACACAGGAATTCTTTAGGAATGAATATCCTTAATGAATGAATATGTGGTGTCTCTCACTCTTCAAGAAACAAGTTTTAATTTGACGATCATTCCTGTATATGTTATACCTACAATTAATATTTGTTTCAGCCTCCCATGCCATCTTTTCTAATCTTGATAACATGTATAGGTCTTTACAAAGATTAAAGTGCCTATACAAAAAATGAGGCAGACTAGCAAAGGCCTTCATAGATCATTATCACTTACTAACTGTACAGTAGCCAAAACCCCAAAGAGAAGTGGTCTTCATGCTATAGTGTATCATTAGAATCATGTGGCATGACTTTTTGGAGAGTTGTAAAATATGTCTTTCTAATCTTGGATGCCACCAAAAAGCAAATGAAGAACTCAACACTGAAAAGATGACTCAGTGGTGAGTAACAGAGTTCTTTCAATTTCCTCAGTTCAGTTTATAGCACCCTAATCAGACAACTCAGTATAAACCACCCTTAAATCCAGATCCAATGGGATCTAATGTCTCCTTCTAGCATCTGTGGGCACCTGTACACAGGTAGCATAAATACACAAACATACAAACACTCACCTTACAAAAATTAAAAATCTATTCATGTTCATCTGGATGAGTTAAATGAGTTTATTAGACCTTGTTTTCAGAGGCAAGCATTACTATAAGCAGCTGTAATTTCATGAAGTCACCAAGCTCATTTTCTAGGTTTCCATCTTACCTAGCATTCAGTTACAGAAAAACTGATGCAAACTTATCTTCAGAGAGCCACACTGAACAATGAAAAAAGACAAGTGAATATAGGCTAAGATAATATAAGGTACAAACAGATCTAGAGTCTAGGGAAGTGCCATATTTGTGTGCACTCTATCCTTTCCTTTAGCAGGGTTCTACTGGCTTTAGTAAACACTGTCTAGCAGTATCTAGAGTCTTCATCACAATCTGGCAGGTAGAACAACCAAAATGAGGCAACCTTAACATCCTCTTTGATGTAAATGAGGAATGCATAAAGAATCGAACCCCAGATTACAATTCAGGCAATGAAGGGAGAATTTACTACTGGAAAAATAATAATATTAACTCTCCTATAGCAGAAATAAATTTCTGTATTTTTTAATGTTCTTTTTTCTCATGCCAAACCATGGTGAACTTTTCTTGTATCATTCATTCATCTTTGCTGTCAGTTTATGAAATTCTATTACAATCTTCCATTTTGAACCTTTTAAAAAAATTCATGTGCATGTGAGTGGGCCTGTGTATTTGTATGTACACCATATGAATGAAGTACCTTCAGAAGCCAGAACAGTAGATCCCTTGGAACTTGAGTTGCAGGCACATAATCACAGATCTTTGCAATAGCAGTAAGTGCTCCTAACCACTGAACTAGCTGTACAACCCTATAATTTAGCTGATGTGCCTTATCATTAAATCACTTACCCAGCTTCTTTCAAATATAACTTAGGACCATCTTCACAGGGATAGTACTGATCACAGTGGGCTGGACCTTCCCATAGCAATCACCAATCCAGAAAATATGCTGCACACTTGGCTATTGGCCAATCTGATGGATGCAATTTTTCAATTGAAGATTCCTCTTCCAGGTGACCCTAGCTTGTATCAAGTGAACAGAATACTCACCAGCAAGGCATCATCTGGCATATAACCGTCACACTCTATTGTTGAGACAAAACATACTTGATTCAGAGCACATGGAAAAATCAAGTTGGTACCAACTTGGAAGTCTAATTTCTATTGGCTAGCTTCCATAGGTGCAAAAATGTGTTATGCATACTACCAGAATGGGATTAAAATAAACATCAGTCCTGTCTATCTGTGACCACAGAAACATCAGCTTGGCAAGATGTGGCCATTGGTATAACAGTGTCATGGGTGTCATGGGAGTCACCAACTAATTTCAAATTGCATTCTTGTATTTCCACAAGACAGAAGCCATTCCTAACACTGCTACCAGGTCCAAGAACCTATAGCTAGACTGAATGGTTGTGGGCTCTAGGAAAGAACTTGATATTAAGTACTAAGCTGATTTCCCACAACTTACAATTACACCCAAAAGTTAGTGCATTCCTAAAACTCATCAGAGAACCTTATTTTTCTAGTAGATGGAGATTAATAGAAACTCATAGCTAGTTAACATGAAGAGGACAAGAATGATTATAACTATGTTCAAATAACTCAAAGACATGAATATACTCAAAGAGAACAGAATCAAAGATCAAATAAGAAAGTAAATACAAGATATGATAATCAAATTAAATAATGATACAGAAATACTGAAGGAAAAATAAAAATATTGTTTGATGAAAAACAATTCAACAGATAGTAATTGTCATCAATGCTTCACTTTCACTAATGCACAGGTCATCTCTACAAAATAAAAACACATAAGCACTGTAGGTAAATCATATATAAATGGGCCTAACAGAAATCTCAGAGCATTCTACCCAAAGAGTAAAAGTACACATTCTTCTCAGCTACCCATAGAACTTTCTCCAAAGGACAAAAACAATGAACAGAAATACTTGTAATATAGATGTTTTGTACATTTATTTTTATAAATGGAAGAAGTATAGTTATATGACATATAAATCTAAATTAATTACCTAGTTATACAAAACTCATTGAAAAATATGTAAATGATGCAATTTTTAATCACAGTCTCTCACATTGCAACCTTTTGAAGACTCTGTATGGAAACATGATTCTGAGATTTATTCTTACATGCAATCAAATGACTTTCAATATAAAAAAAGATCAATACTATATTATTAACTATTCTACTAACACAGGGTAAAAATGTTTGCAAACTGAGTTGGCTAATATAGAAAATATTTTTGTAATTACTGGTAGGAAAAATATTTAATATAATTTTCAGGTTTTCTTCCTATCTACAAATATATATTGGTAATTTCTTATGCTTACATTATAAATACTCAACCCTGATTTTGAAAGAAATGCTGTGTGGCATAAAAGATTCATTATGTGTGAGAAATCTATTTAAAAATGATGATCTCTTTAAAATAGTTAATAAGATATTTGCATTTACATTTGAAAAAGCCAGATATTCTCACTGAAATATGTAACATCAAAGCACTACACAGATCAGAGGGTATGATTCCTTCTATCATCAGTTGAGCTATTGAACCTAAGTATCCAAGGAATTCTTAAGAAAAAAATAAAATTTCAGCATTTTCACACTTGCAAATTGTTTCTGAAACTTCATGATAATGCTGACACTAAAATTCAATTACAGAGCTTCTAATTTAAGAATCTTGTACTGTCTACTGAATAAAAGCATATGAACAGTGTTGTTGCTATTATCAAAACCCCAAATACTTTATTTTTTTTCTAGCAAACATGTATGTTTTCCAAAAATGTTTGTTTGTTTCTGTTTATTCAAAACTAATCTACTTTGTTACATACAGTTGGGATAGGTTCATGTAAGAAAAAATGTGAACAATTATAAAGTAACATATGGCTAGTCCTGATGGGGAACTGGAACACTGTCCGGGACCCATCCTTGACCTGACACTTGTTCTAGACAGCCCTTTATAATAGCCATCACGTGCTTTCCATCTCAGAACACTCCCATTAAACTCAATGAGCTGTTTTCTCCCAATTTTCTGTGTTCTATCTTGACCATATAGAGTTGTTCTTTCTAGTGAGGCCAGTCCTTATGCAGAAAGAGGCAGAGCTAACCTCATGGCCAATGGATATGATATGGCCAAGATGCTACAAGAGGAACAATCCAAGTAAAGATAAAGATACTAACATAGTGACCCATGAGCAACAGAAGAAATGAAAGAGATGTCAGGTACTATGCTTTCTGAAAGAGGAGCATTTGACTGAAAATATTTTATATGTGCCACTTAGTAAAATAATTTCAAATTATGTTGCCCATATACTCCTAGCTGTGTGGCCACCCCCTGGAGTCTGGTCCACCCACAAGGAATAACACTCTTAGTGATGACTGAGTCTTCCATTCCCAGCAGTTATCAATTGGCAATAGCTCCTCAGCTAGGGGTGGGACTTTGTGACCACTTCCCTGTCCCAATGCTGGCATTTTGTGGGGCTTGAGCCCCGGAGGGATTTAGTCATGATGTCACATGTAATCACTATAGGTACATACGTATAACTGTTGTGTCTAGAAAACACTAAGACAAAATAGCTACCATTAACTCCAATTTTTCCTCAGGTAAAGAAACTGAGCCTCAGTTTAATGTAGATTTTATTTCATATATGCCTGCCTGTAGAACTGTATAGTAGTTACTCATCTTAGTTGATTACCATAAGTTTTGTGATTGCTCACTTGAGAGTTTTATGTGTTTTTATCTTGTTAAGAAATTGTTTCCAATTATATTCTGTCCATGCACACCTTCAGCAGTTGTGATATAGAGGTATTCCACAGCATCATCTTGAAGAGTAATATTACTTATGATAATTATTACACGTTAACATTTGATGAAGACAAGCTCTGTGTCCCTGAGTTCCTAATATAAATGGAGCAACATAAGTAACTAACCCCAGCAATTTCAGTGGGGCCTCTGAAGGTGTTTGCTGTTGAGTAACATCAAGGAGACATTCAATGTATAACTCATTTCCGTTCTTAGAGAGCTTTTCACAAATCTCTCCCACCTCCTTCATTTGGCAAATCACATCTATTTCTTGAAGTCTTTCTCCATTGAAGTCTCCTTTCCTAATTTTATGCCCTCCTTGCTCAAATGCCTCTCACACATGGGTAAAGTACATGGACAGTATATAAGAAGTGATAGTTATTAATGGATGTTCCAGGTCCTGTTGTTTTACAAGGCTGGGAACCACATCCAGGACCTTGCATTTAATAAACCACAAGCCTTTTATGATGTTCAGAATGTAGCTATTCTCTTCACCGCTATCTCTGGTTGCCCAGATGCAGACCCACAGTTACCATTGGTATAATTTGAAACAGAAATACAAAGGAACCCTTCATATCTGTTTAGAAGTGAGCAAATTTCTATATCAAATATGTTCAGTGTACCTAGTAACAAGAATAAGATCTCACTCACCTTTAGGTATAAAGAATGTTATAAAACATTCTTTCCTCAGTCCTTCTTTTGTGGTTAGTAATTGTAACTTTGATTACAACTCACACTTATTCTTAATATTAGACAAGAAATAAAGTATGTAATTATATTTAAAGTGAAAAATACTCGATATATGTGGTGGTAATCTAATTGTACTGAAATATTATTTTGATTGTATGTTAATAAATAAAGTTGTCCGGGGGTCAGAGCTATTAGAGCCATAGCAAGAGCCGGGCGGTGGTGGCACACGCCTTTAATCCCATAGATATCTGTGTGTTCAGGGTCAGAGCTATTAGAGCCATAGCAAGAGTGTGGCGGTGGTGGCACACGCCTTTAATCCCATAAGATCTCTGTGTGTTCAGGGATATAGTCAGCATTGGAGACATATGCCTTTAAGACCTAGGGGGCTGTACATTCAGACAGTGACGAGGCAGTCATGTGTTTGGGTTTACAACCAATGAGAAGGCAGAACAACATACTTTAAAAAAACGAACCGACAGGAAGTAGGTCTCTTTTCGCGAAGCTGGGACAGCAGGAGGAAGGGTGAGATTTTAGCTCTGAGCTCTGACCTCTCGGCTTTCTCTTTTACATTGTTTCTGTGTTTCTTATTTAATAAGACGGTTGGTTACATCTACAGATATATTTTACTAAAATGTAAGTTAAACTCCACAGAACTATCCTGACATTGGGAAGGAATGGATGAGCAATGCTTTATTATGTGACAGGATGGATTAAGAACTTATACAACTTAACAAAAGGTGAATTTAAATAAGCATAAGATGTAACACATTAAACCATTTTCATATACACATTTAAAATTTTTTATCTAAATGTTCAAGCATATTAAAATTCAAAACAAAAATATAAACTGTATTATTAGAAATATAGTTTGCATATTATTCCTCATTATAATACAAGCTAATTGATTTTAGCACCATGATAAAGTAGAGTAAGCTAAATTCATTCATTCATTAATTCATTAACTCATTCATTGTGAGGGATTGTGTATGTGAGTGTGTGTGTACATGTGCACTTGTGTTTGTGAGTGAGCTAATCCTTGCATGTACATATAGATGAAAGTGGTCAATGTCAAGTGTCTTCCTCAGACATTCTCCACCTCATTATTTTTGAGACAGGGTGTCTCACTGAACCCAAAGCTTGATTTTTGAGCTAGACTGGATGGATATCAAATATATAGTATTCACCTGCCCAATCCATCCCCAATGCTAACATTACAGGCCATGATGCTGCACTGACCTTTTATGTAACTGCCAGGGATCAAAACATATGTTTTCATATTCACCCAGAAAGCACTTTTCCTAATGAACTGTGTCTCCTTCCCAACTGTTCATCAGCTCAGGTATTTCAGAAAACTGAAACAATAACTGTAGCTTTCAGTGTCTACCTAGTTATGACTATAAATGTAGTTGATCTTCATTATTTGTAGAATTTGGGTGTACATGCTGCTCTGATCATTAACGTTTCTTTCTGACCCTGTAACCAATCCAGCAATACTCTGAGATGTGCATGCTGAAAACTACACGTTTGGGCTGTTGAAAGTACCAGCCAAGGTTAAAGATGGCAAAACTGTTACTTTTTTCAGCCACCATATCATAAGAAGATAGCCTTTTACAATACAATATAGCATGACGTGTGTATGTGTGTGTTTAGTCAGTGATTTTTGCTATTTAAAATGGTTTATAAGCAGTGTGTTTAAACACTGTCTCTCCTTGAACAAAAGAAGGCAAAGGTGTGCTTTTATAGTTCCAATTAGAAAAATATATGTATATACTACAAAATTCCTTCAGGCATGAATTATGATGCTTTTTTTGGCTGTGAACTTAGTTTTAATGAGCAAAGGCTATATGTTGATTAACATGTCTTTAAGCACAAACACACATTTTAAAGGTTATATATCGATTGGCTAGTAAATCTGCTGGGACTAGAGGCACTTGGGAATCTATCCCCTGTATTTTGTACAGGAAAAATTATGCTCTATTGGATAATTCAGTGTATAAGGCAGCTTTATGGAACATAAACTGTAATTTGAATCACATGTAAGACATAATGCCAAGACCTGCAGATCTACAAATTTAAGGTAATTTGGGAGAGTTTAATATTGCCCTGTGTGCCTCAGCCACTATGTGGAACCATTGCTAATGCCACATTAAGTGTTTAGTATTTCTGGAACCAGGAATCAAAGTGTGGACAGAAGTGTGAAAACAGATAACCATGCAGAAAAAAATCACTTTTCTTTTTTAACAGACTATAGCATGCATGCAATGGGAATGGAAGGAATTGAGGGCCTGGTGTCTTATCTTTCCCTTTGCTTAACATGTGTGCCCAGTGCTTCCTCAGACTTAAAAAGCAATGACCATCTTTGAATAAAGTAATGGCCTTGTTAAAATTTTTGATAATACTTCAAAAGAGTTTGATAATGTGAAGGGAAAGATTGGAAATGTTTTCCTGAATTTTAAGAGGTATTTATCAAAATAACTGAATAGCTATGTATTTTTAAATACTATTTTAAACTTTACTATATAAAAATAGTTCAAATAAAAAAAAGTCACACACCAAAGCTAACTGGACCCAAAGACTGTACAAGTCAATGAACTTCAATATTTCTAGAGAAGTCATTCGGGACTGAAGCTGTGGAGCTTCTCATTGGATTTTATGCTTTCACTCTTAAAAATATTTTTATGCACATATCCTCCACCAAACTTGAAGACTCTGTGGCAGAGTTAGAACCAGATAAACAATTAGCTTTTTATTATCTTTCATAACTCATGTTGATTATCTACATCAGTCCATCTTCACCACCTACTGTTTAGCCATTCTTGCTCTTTTTCTCTGCATGTTATACCACACACCCACATGTGCATTAGTTTTTATAGATATAGTGGTGGCTGGATTCTGCATATGAGGGAAAACATCCAATTTTTTTGGTGTTGTTTCTTAGGTTGTGTGTGCTCATTTAACATTATAAATTCAAAGTTTATTCTTTTTTCTAAAAACTGCGATTATATTTTCTTTTATAGCTGGTAATTATTTGTGTGTGTGTGTGTGTGTGTGTGTGTGTGTGTGTGTGTGTGTGTGTGTGGTGTGTACCAGTTTTCATTACCCACTCATCTGTTGATGGAAAATTAGGTTGGTTCTAATATATTGCTACAGTTAATAAAGCAACAATAAACGTGAGGGTGCAAGTATCTCTACAGTAAGGTATGGAGTTTTCTGGATATATTCCCAGAAGTGAAATGTCAGGGTCATACAACAGTTCTACTTTTAATATTTAGAAAAATAGCCAAACTGATTCCCACAATGACGGTATTAAGTTGCATCCACCAACAAACCGTGCAAATGGGTTCCTTTCTCTCCACATCCTCTCCAACATTTGTAATCAGATTTATTGATGGTAGCCATTCTGACTGGAATAAATTAGTATTTCCAAATATTTTTAGCTTGACAGCTAGGGATATCGCACAACTTTTAAAGTCTTTTTGGCCATTTGTGTTTCTTTTCTTCTATATCTTATTTTTTGTTTGTTTGTTTAAACTACATGTTCAGTTCATTTGCTTATTTATTAATTGGCAATTTCATTGTTTACTTAATTTTTGCAATTCTTTGATTCTGGATATTAGCGCCTTGTTTGAAGTGTGTGGCTCAAAAAGAATCTCTCCTATTATGCAGGTTGTTTGTTCTGTAAATAAATAAAGGTGTTACAATAAAGGTGTTTTTGTTGTTGTTTGCTTGTTTGTTTAATTTTCATGTAGTTTCATCTGAACCCCAGGTGTTCTATTCAATGTTCTTTCATAACCAGTATCTTGAAAAATATCCCCTATTTTTTTCTTCTAGAAGTTTCATTTCTTACATTAAGGTCTTTGATCCATTTTGAATTTTTTTTTTAACAAAAAGAAAGACTTGAATATAATTGCATTATTCTGAAAGTATAAACCCAGTTTTGGCAGCACTGTTTCCCGAATATGTTATCCTTTTCCAGTGTATTTTTGCCTCTTTTATCAAAAGTAAAGTAGACATACCTTTGTCTCATTAGTTCTAGAATGTCTATTCTATTCTATTAATCTTCCTGTCTATTTTTATGTCAGTATCAGACTGACTTTATCATTATCGCTCTATGGTATAATTTGAAGTTTGGTATTGTAATGCCACCCAGATTATTCTTACTCAATAGAAATTCTTTGACTATCTATGGTCTTTTCTTAGTTTCATATGAATTAGTGTATTGGTTTTTCTAAACCTGTGAAATATGATACAGTAGTTTTGATCAATATTGTATTAAATCTATGAATTAATTTTGGTAGTTGCCATTTTACTATATTAATCCTGCTAGTCAAGGAGCATGGACTGTATTTCCACAGCCAAGTACTTTTTGTTATTGACTTGAAGTTTTACAGTAACTTGAAGTTTTCATTGTAGAGTTTTTTTCATTTCTTTAATTAGATATAATCCTACTTACTTTATTTTGATAAAGTGTTTCTTCACTTATTTATCTAAGACTACACTGATTTATAAGATACATATATACCTATATAATATATATAAAAATTCTGAAACTTTACTGTGTTTATTAGGTCAAATAGTTTTTACTTGACTTGATTGGGTGTAGTTGAATTTCTAAGCAGTCTTATTAAATAAAAAAAACAGAGCCAAATGTAGAGATGAAAGTCTTAGAGATCAGGGAAATAGAGAAAGCCACCAACCAACCTTACCTCACTAGCTCTGCAGCTTCCAAAATGCCACTACTTCCTGTCTACCCAGGCTTTTATTGCCTTGCTGTTCTACCCTCTCATGGCTCTTAGCCCAGCTGCCTCACTTCCTTGTCACTGACTGTCTGTATAGACCTCCAGTTCTCTATTGTTGGTACTGGGATTAAAGACGTGTGTCACCACACTTGGCTCTGCTCCCTAGTATGGCCTTGAACACACAGAGACCCTGCTTGCCAAGTGATAGGATTAAGGGTGTATGCTACCACTGCCTGACTTTTGTGTTTACTTAAAACAGCTTGCTATTTCCTCTGATCTCCAGGCAATCTTTATTTAATAACATACAAATAAAATATCACCACATTTCAGCACAAAAATATCACAAGTGGTTTTCTTAATTAAAGAATTATGTAATCTACAAATAAGAAGAGTTTGATTTATTCCCTTTGTATTGTTATATGTTCTATGTCTTTCTCTTGTCGAATTGCTATAGGCTAAGATCAAGTACTATATCAAATTTGAGATGAGAGAATGGGCATCCTTGTCTTATTTTAGAGAAAATGTTCCCAATTTCTCTTTGTTTAGTAAAGTTTTGTCTATAGGTTTGTTCTATATAGCCATTATTATTATGAACTATGGTCCATCTATTTCTCTTTTTCTCATGAAGGCCTGTCAAATGCCTTTTCAACATTGATTGAAGTGAGTATGTGATTTCTGTTCTTAGATATTTACATCTAACGATACAAGTTCATGCTGGCAGTACTTTAATACAGTCTTTGAGATAAGAGATGAAAATTGAGAGAAATTTCTGAACCAGAGAAAAGGGGCTTCTTACACAGGTGTAAACATGGTAATACCTATAAGTTACAGAAAGTGTTCGTCCTCAGAAATAAGTCTCCCAAGTGGCCTACTATTTCCCATCCATCCCTGAATCTGGGAGGAGATAGTTTCCTGGCTGTATGGCCATGAAGAGGAGTTCAGAAACTCAGGCTTGAAATCTCCTTCTTTCTACCCTGGGGACAGCCCCTCAGATCTGTGTTGCTGATGCTTGCCCTTGCTGATGTCTACAGCTTCAGTTTGCATTTCACAGCAATAGAGTCTGTTTTCAAGACTTTATCAAGTCCCAGTAGAATTGGGCAACTAGTGTGACTGATACATCAGTTTGTCTGTCTGTTCATTCTAATCTTCATGTTCTTTATGCTTCTGTTTCAATTTTCTTCTGCTTATATCTTTTCCTCGTTTAAATACCTGAATTCAGATGAAATGCAACTATTATGGATTTTGTAAGTAATGGATACTTTTTCTTTTTCTTTTTTTATTCCTGGGAAGTAGTTATTTCACATCTATCAGCTCACACTGAAGCTTGTTTACAACTGTGCTAGAATAGTTTTAGAGGAACTCTTTGTCTATGGCTAATCTGACTCATGACTAAACAGTGGTTGGGAGATTCAGTCATAAGTTATTTTCACTATGGGTGATGAGAACAGGAAGTATTCCCATCCCTGAGCAACTTACATGAGGACCCTGGTGCTCAGACAAAAATTCAAGTAATACCTTGTTTGTGTCTCCAAAAACCTTTCTCTCAATCTTTCAATATCTCTTTCTCTCTCTAATGTTATCTACTGCTCTTTCTCATTCTCCAGTTCTTCTGACTTGGGCTCTTTATATAGGAAATCCCATTTTTAAAACCCTAGAATTACAAACAGATTCTTCAAGCTTTACATACCCAAACCCCATAGCCTCATTATGCATTGGAAAATTCCAGGTGGTGAGTTGGGACAGTCACAAAGAGTACTTTCTTTACATCCTTTTCTCGGGGACCTAAGTCTTGATATGGTTGCTATAGTGACAGAAAAAAAATTCATGAATTTTGATCAATTTTCTAATTGTTTGAGCAGGCAGGGTGCATTCAAACCCTTACTCTGTCATAGCTGGAAGAGGAACTTGAACTTCATTTCTAATTGTAGAGTAAACCTTAATTTTCTTCAGAAATTGAATTTCTGGTCTCTATACGAAGATGAGGGAAATAACATTTGCTTTATGGTTATTAGTCTCCCCTCAGTGGGTTTTTCTACTTCCATATAAATGAAAGCTGACTTTGCCTTCCCACAGGGCCCTCCTTCTGCCCATCTCCCTACAGTTATGGTGACACTGCATAAGGATCACTCATCATATTACTCAGTGGCTTTCTGAAGCTCAAAAAATCTCACAGTTTTGAATGAAACACTGAAATAAATGTTGCAAATTTTTTCTTGCATGATATTTGTTCATTGCTGTTCTTCAGGAGGGCAAATTAAAATCACCAATTGAGTAGTCTTAGAGAAGATAGCCATGCTCTCCAGACTGAATATTCTGTTTCAAAAGGACTACATAGTTCAAGTTCCCATAAGTCAAACACTGTGTACACCATGACATCACTTCATAATGTCCTGGGTGTCTTTGGGGTGGTCTATTGTTGTCTTTCTGTTTCAGAACTTTTTGAGTAAGATTCCATATGGTCATTACAAAGGTTTGGTATTAGAGTTGTGTCAGACTTTTTCTGAGGACTCTTGAACCAAGTTTTACTCACTCTAGATAGTGAAGCAAAGATAGACTAAAGTAATGATTTTACAAAAGTCTAATTTGGCTAATCAATAAAATAATTGGGGTTTTATATATAGTAACAAGGGTGAAGGGTTACTTACGGGAATGTGGATGACTCATATGACCCCACTTTCTAAGGAAATGGCATCATACTTCCCTATCATCTTAGCTGAGTGCTTCAATACCAATACTGGCCCATACTGATATTGATGCATGCATCCAAGGCCATTGCAAAAAGACACCCCTCCACATACCACAGGGGGAAGACAGCCATACCAGGATTACCTCTGCAGAGGTTTTTATCTTCAGACAGTTCAGCTCAGTCTCATCACATATTTTCGGGTCATGGAACTGTTTCCCCCAAATTCATGCTTGACTATGTTGGTCCCTGTTTAAGAATTAATTGTTCTGTGAGATTTTTTTTTTCTGGTAAGATGTGAAGAAAAAAATCTACTCTCACTAGACAAGGAACCAACAACAGACCAAAGTAATGATTTCACCAAAGTCCAATTTGGCAAACCAATGACTTTGTTATGGTAGATTATAGGCATTTAGGTGACAGGTTTTTTAAAATTTGTTTGTTTGTTTTTTTAAACAGGAACAAGGATGCTTCAAAGGCATCTATATCATCAAAGAGCCCACCTCACATCAGACTGGGTGACTACTCCTGAAAGAAGCATCCCTGGAGATCTCTGAAAGACTTGTAAGATTTACAGGCCAGATTTTTCTCTATCTGGAATTATTTACTGCCCCAATAATCCTGTGGAAGGGCTTTGTGAAACTTTTTAGTTTGAGGATCTTCTTAAGACTTGTAAGTAGTTTACTCTCTGAGTCTCAAGGACCTGTCTTCCATTCCAGAAGGGAAAACTTCAATTTAGGGTCATTTTCGATACAAAGATTAGTGACCAAATAACCATACCATATTTTCTTAAAGATTGCTGAATGCTTTTAGTGATGTTTTACATTTGAGATTTTTAGTTCTTTTTTTTAATGGAAATCCTATTGTAGAAGATTTCTAATTCCTCCTTTTTTATTTGAATAGTGAGCAACACATATTTTACAGGGCATATCAGGTAAGATATTTTGTTCATGAAAGTCTAGGTTGACAACAAAATAAATAAGATTTATCCACTCTAAAATCTAAACAAGAAGATTATAGGTGGATCTTGTATTTGATGACATCTCACCTAAGTAATAAAAATGGTATAAATTCATTTTTGTATTTGCTGCATGGCAGGCACTTTGCTTTGGTACAAGTCAAGATTTGCAAGAACCCTAGTTCTTACAGAAATCTAACAAATCTAACAAGATGATGATTGGTGAAAGCCAATAAAGTTGACAAAAAACACCATTTTATCAGTAGAAACAAAAACTTTCAGATGTCTTCTCTGAGTAAATAAACTTCTACAACATATTGAATGTGAGTTAATGCTTTTCAGCAACAAACTAAAATGTCATAATGTCTAACTACAGCAGTGAAATCAGCAGCCCCACAGGTGTTCTTTCCAGATCTACATTACTTCTCAGACATGGAGTTTGATTTTATACAGCCTCTGAGATGTCAGAAAAATGCTTTGCAATTACAGTTTTGAATTGCTCAACTTTTGTGGTCATAATAGGAAGATAAAGGGAGATGCCCACTTAAAACCTTGAAATTATATTACTCTCTGTGAAATAATAGGCAGTGTGCAGAGAGAAATGTATGTCAACACAACTTAAATAGACAAAAGTGTTCTCAGGCCAGAAAATCCTCAGTAATCTCCTGGATTGCATTCAGATGAAGAATTAGGTTGGGAAAACCTGCTGAATTTACCTATTGTACTAGTTCATACAATTTTATATTCATAATGCAAATACAAGGAAAGTATGATTTTTTTCTTTTTCTTCTAGTAATATACCTTCATACCCCTGTTAAGTCAGACACTAGAAGTAAATACAAGAAATAAAAATGCAGTGAATACAAACCTATTTACAATAAAAGAAACATTTTCAGGAGTGAGTTAGCATATTTTGGTGTTGAACACTGTAATGTTTGGGAGTTAATTAATCATCTGGTGAACGTCATATTGCCTTCATGGTTGTTCATCAAGTGACATTCTGTGTTAATGACAAGCACCTTCCTTGGGCTTTGGAAGTATTTGACCAACTGGTTGTTTTTCTTCTCTCCTTTCTAAAGTAAGAAACATGTCAAGTTTAAGTTGTATTCATTTCACAGAGTACATATTTTCTGGAGAACAATCTGTAGATTCCTGAAAAAAAGAGATCTTAAGAATAGTTTACCTATAAGAAAAATCTTATTACTATAGACTAATATATTGTTAATTAATTAGATTAATTAAATAAGCTATCAAATGTATTTAGAATAGTCCCTTATAATACTTCAGTGAGTGTGAGATGATTTTTAAATCTGAAGTTATGTTGAATATCTAATTTTGTGCAGTTTCTCAAATGTTGCTTCATGATACCTAACATTCCTGTATGTAGTAAATGAGACAAATGTTTAATTTCATATTACTGACCATCCTGTGCTGTGGATGCTTTAATGCCTGCAGATTTACAGAAATGTTGGATGTGCTGAAGTGATCTTCCCTATTGCTAGTGGTGCTTAAGCTCATTTGTGTTGGTACCCATGGCCAGTGATGCTCTCCATCACTTTACCACCAGTAAAAACATAGTAGGCAGGTGTTCATATCTATGACTTCTGATTCGAGATCCTACCCTCACATTCATTTGATGTGTTATTGTTAGCTAATGTTACACAACCTTCTAAAAACTCAATCTGAAATGGTCACTTACATTTCTCAGGTGGATATGCCTGTCTTATTGAGGGAAAATCTTTAATTTTGAATCAGACAACTTCAAAGTTCAAATATGAAAGAGGAAAATCTCCAGTGAATTAAATACCATAAACTTTTATTATGTGTGTATGATAAGTGGTATTTTTCATAAAGTCAAGAAACATATATAAATCACCATACATTTTCTTTTGTCAAAAGAGTTCTTCCCCCATTTTTTTTTTTGAGAAAAGGTTCCTCTGTGTAGTTTTGTGCCTGTCCTGGATCTTACTCTGTAGACCAGGGTGGCCTTGAACTCACAGAGATCCATCTGGCTCTGCCTCCTGAATGCTGAGATTAAAGGCGTTCACCACCACTGCCTGGCTTCTTTCTCCATCTTAACCCACTAGCAAAGGCTGAATATTTCACACCCCACAATTTTAATATATTTAGTTCATGACCATTTTCAAAAGGTTATGTATTTCATGAATAGGAAGATGGCTAATGGCTTTTTCTTGACTTATTTTGGTAATTGAGAAGGATTTTTGTACTCAGACCTTTTCATCAAGAACACTGACTCCAAAGTAATGACATGGAGACTTATTATTAATTATAAAAGCTTAACTGATAGCTTAGGCTTGTTACTAACTAGCTCTTACAACTTAAATTAGCCCATTTTTATTAATCTACTTTCTATTTCATGGCTTTATTCTGTACTGCCCATGTTGATTCCTCTCCATCTTGCTGGCAACTCTCCTCTTCTTCTTCCCAGTACCCTGTGTACCTGAAAATTCTGCCTAGCCATCAGCCACTCAACTTTTTATTAAAGCAATCAAAATGACACATCTTCACTGTGTATAAAAGATGATTCCACAAAATTTCCCTTTTTTGTCTAAATAAAAAGGAAAAGTTTTAATTCTAACATAATAAAACTATAAACAATAAGAACAATTATCAGGTATAAGAATTATATTCACCATGTCTAGCCCATTTTTATTTTGGAATTTTGGAGAAAATACTATTATGTATCCTATCTTGGTGATTCCAAAGTTCTGTACCTAATTTGCCTTATATCTTAACTAAAAAACAAAACAAAAAATACTATAACTATGTAGTCTTTAACTCCATCAAAGACCCCAAGAGGATATAATATTACCTGAGTAAACAGGACGTAGAGTGCAAGCTAATTCCAAAATGACAGAGACATCTCACTTCCTACACAGTCACCCAATATTTCTCTGCAATGTTAGGGCATCTGTCTTTGGCCTACAGGCCAAGAATATCTGACAAACTTTTCTGTGAAGCATGAATTTTTAAATGACTGTCCTACCCTGTCTTGGCAAAGTTTGACAATCACTTTTTTTGTGTGTGTCCTGATGGTCCAGTTTGACAGCATACTATCAGCAGTCAAGGCAAGGGCAGGTTCTTGCTCAAATGACTAGCTTTTTCCATAAAAAATTATACTCTTTATGAAGGTTCTTTGATGCCCATCATATATCTTTGAAGTAGATTGAGATTGGAGCTACTAGAAACAGACATGTCTCACTGTCAAGAAAAGCTTTATATTATTAAAATATCTTAAATGTCATATTCTGTAGGTTTTGAAGTATTTGAAGACAATCTATGTGTCTAAAACATATTTCTGTATGACCTTGAAAACACACCTAACATGACTATAAGTTTGATTGTTATAGGTTACTGACTTCTAACCTGTATTTTTAAAAATATCCTAAATAACTTTTAAAGACTAAAACTTTAATTTGTATTTAAATGAGCTTAGAAGATACAATATCTTAAACAAGAATATATATATATATATATATATATATATATATATATATATATTATAACAAAAATAACATTAAATTTGTATCAATATACAAAAGTCCATACCCATGTAAAATATTCAAGATTAGTAGTTTTCTTCGTTTGAAAGCAGATACAATAATATTCCCGTTTATCCTATCATTTCTATATTGTACCCCCCTTTTCTCTTCAGAAAGAGATAAATCTAGTATCCTTTGTTCAGTTTTTCCTGACCATTACCAGTAAAAACTTGTAACTAACCCTGCTAAATGATGACAAACATCATAACCAACCAATGACCAAAAACCACCTACTCCATCTCTTGGTAATGTCACTGTTGTCTTCTCTAGACTGCTTCCTGTTGTCAGGGGCACTGTCATCTTTAAGGGACCCTGAAAAAATTAAGATAATGATAAAATCCTGGGGGAGCTAGCTGTTGTCCAATGTTGGTTTGATGAAGTAATGCAAGGCTTATCTAACGTTCTGGCTGGCAATTCCTTTTCTTCTTCTTGCCAGTGTCCTGTGTACCTAAAAATCTGGACTAGTTATTGGCCATTCAGTTTTTATTAAGCCAATCAGCATGACACATCTTCACAGTGTACAAAAAGACTATTAGATAAAAAGGGGAAAATGTTGTGGAATAATCTTTTTGAACACTGTGAAGAAATGTCATTGTGACTGATTTAACAGAAAGTTAAATAGCCCTTAGTTAAGCAGAAGATATAGGTGGTACAGCCACAAACAGAGAAAAAGAAAGCAGGATTGCCAGGGGATGCAGAAGGAGCAAGATGTGCTGGAAGACAGGTAAGATATGAGACATATGGCAATACAATTGATTAATAGAAATGGGTTAAGTTGTAAGAGCCAGTTAGTAACAAGCCTAAGCAATGGCCGAGCTTTCATAATTAATAACAAGTCTCTGTGTGGTTATTAGGGAGCTAGCATATGGGACAGAGAAAGCCTAGTACATGCCACAGTTAAAATATTCTTAGTTAGACATTGAGTTGGGCCTATAGGTTTAGAATCTGTAGAGATGATTAATACTGCTGGTTTCTTTAAAAATCAAGAAGATTTTTTATAGACTTGACTAAAATCCATCATTGTGAATGTATCTTTTTCAAAATAAAAGGTATTAAGTCTTAAATGCTCAAAAGAAATAGAAAAAAAAACCAGACCTCTTCATATGTTCACATTTGAAATTTTAGGAAAACAAAAAAAGGCAAAGAAACATGATCTTTAATCCCACTATATTTCTTATCCAGGGATGAAAACAAACTATTGGTAGAGAGAGAATCAATCATCAGTCATATCAATGGAATGTCCAGAGATATGAAAAGCTAGTATTGGGGGATTCTAAAGGATTGAGAAAAGATGGAAACTCTATGTGATACATAGAATTTTTTATTTAGGGATTTTCAGCTGCTCTTTTTTTTCTTATTGGTATATAACAGTATCATTGAAGTGGTTTTCTTTCACCCTACTTCCTCATACTTCTCAGAATAAATCTACAATCCCATTTCAGAGCAGGATAATCTATTGTTAAGTTTGGTTATTTTATCAGACATTGCATTTTAAAATACTCACAAAACAGGTTTCCTCTGTGAATAGCTAAATAAGATCAAATGACCTAAAATATTAAAATATCATGAGAATTGTAATAAAAATAAGCACTAGAAGTATAGGGGTTGATAAAAAAAAATCATAAAAGAACACAATGAAAACTTCTCCTGTGGCCTTTTTTGTGTAATGTCTTTAATTACAGAGAACTTCACATCCACCAGGAAGTTCTAGAATAGTAAATTCTGTGGATCTTCACCTTGGGTTTCATCCTGAGTTTTCACTGGATGGCGCTCTAGCTGAACTGTGAAGTATGGAGCATATATGCTATAGCCACTTCTCTGAAAACTTTGTGTGGTTCTGTGGGTGTGTGGGTTGATAAATCTTCTTAAAGAGTCTATATTTCAATGGCATACTTACTCCAGCTTTCACTACTCATATACTCTTGGGTGTGGCGCCATCCACTGGAGAGTGGTTCATCTACCAGGATCCACATCATTAAAGAATGTAGATTCTCTCTTCTCAGTAGCCATCAAGAGTCAACAGTCCCTCAGCTAGGAGTGAGGCCTAAAGAATGCCTTTCCACTCTTTGATGGGCTGGTGACTGAATAGCTCCTCTACATGTTTTGTACAGAAATAAAGAATGCAAATTTGGGGTGGGTGGTGTGTATATCTTGGAGGAATTAGGAATGAGTATGGTGTGTGAACAAGATCAAAATTTATTGTATGCATGCATGAAATGTTCAAACAATGAATAAAATAGTATATTATGAAAAAATTTCTACTTATCAAAGTGCTCCATTTTTTAAGACAGATATATAAGAAGTTACCTATAAATAAGCACATAAACTAAACGCCTTCATGTGGTAGAGAACAATTTGCCATATACTACTGTTACACCCCTTTTTCCAACTTATGGGATATGGCACTTTCATGTGCACCAAATGGCTCCCAGATATGACCACATTCAGATTGTTTGAATCTCTTTACTTGAACTCCTGACAATATAACAGTGGTATAAACTCCTCTTATAGCTCCAGTTCATGGCCATAATCAACAACTCAATGCATTATAGGGATTTAACACATAGGAATTAGTTTAGTTTTGTAACAAATTATAAAGTGTTTATTGTCCCTATTTACAAGGGATGGATATTCATTAATATAAAGAAACGTACTGTGTATCCTCTATCTGGTCCAGTACAAGAAAATGCAGATTCATCTTATGAATTCTATTATCTTCATATACTCACCTCTGCTTTTTAGAACTCTTTCTCATCTATTTGGGGAGTTCAGAAAGATGCTTCAGTGGTTAAGAGCACTGGTTGCTCCTTCAGAGTACCCAAGTTCATTTCCTGGCACACATGGAGGCTAACATCCATCTGTAACTCTGTTCCAAAGGATCCAAGACCATCTTCTGGTCTCCACTGTCATCAGGTATACATGTGGTGCATAGACATGCAGAAAAGACACCAATACTCATCAAGGAATTTAAAACATAAAAATGGACTTTAAAAATCTATTTGGAGAGAAGGAAATGAAGTTAGCCTTGTGCAACGTTGTCTAGAAGTTAGAACTAGAAGCAATTAGATAATTACTCACAGATTGAGTTAATGAGCATTCAAACTCCTTAACACTTCGCACTGCCTGAACATGTAGTAGAACTCCAAATCAACATGTTTTATCATAGACAAGTGTAATATTCAATCCCATGCCCGTCACTGAATTTTGCCTTATACCTTCTGGAAATAGAGAAGAAAATTAATCAAACTCTATTTGCTGAAGTCAGATTTTTTTTATTTCTGATTTTTTTAGGCATGAGTAGACATTTATTCCATTATCTGTAATCTACAAAAATGCCCATCAGTAAATGAAGTTATGAGGACCTTGTAGAAGCCTGAAAGTATTTAGAAGAGGAGCTTGGGAGTTCACAGAGACTCAGCCCCTTGCAAATCTCCTTCACAATAGCAAAGAAGCAGACAGCCAAGTACCCAACAGCTTTTTGTTCTGATATCAAAGATATTTTCCAAGTTCTTGTCTGTCCTACTTAGAGTATGTGCATTATTCTCTTTACTTTCTTAAAACAAAATTTCTTAGGAAGCATTCTCACAAGAGGCCTTTGGTTCATTCTGCTTTAACTATGAACTGACTCTTCCCCCTTCAGATCTTTGGCTGCTCTCACTGAAAATGTTGCCTGCCATAGCTGGTCCTTATCTTCCTCTGCAACTTAAGATTCTGTTTTGGACTACTTTGGTATTTTATCCTTTTGAAATTTTTCCCCATCATATTTTTCATAAAAGCAATGAAAGGAAAATCATGAGAAAGAATAAAGAGATGGAAGAAAATTGAGCTAACCTCTGGTTTTTATAGAATTTTTTGTATCACGAAACACAAATCTGGTGGTAGTTGCATAATGCCTTTCATTAGATATGCAAACTGAGGATTCCAAGTTAGTATCTGTGTTTACAAATGAATAATTCTGTATTTCACATCTATTACTAAATGAATGGCTTACTCAGACATGAATCAGTTGGTTTTCAACAGCTGCCACACTGAAAGGTATTATATAATCATTTATTCAATCAACAAATTATTACTGACCTCGTTATATCCATGATTCAGGTGTTAGGCATGCAGAAGTGACAAAAATTTCTGACACAATGAATGTTTTCCCCCTTTTCCTAGTAGTCAGACACACTAAATATGTTGTATCACACACAAAATCTGTGTTGAAATAACAGGACAGAAAAGAAAAGGCATAATGTAAGTAATTTTGGTTTTGTAACATTAAATTACACGTGACCAGTTGCCTTTTTCCAAAATGGATAATACCTTTCAGTCCAGTCCCTAAGTTTTGTGCTCACTTTTTCTCAGCCTGTGAAGAGATCATGGACTGGGGTTGGACAGAAAGATGAGCTGGGATTGGGTAAACTAAAGTTTGGTTTTATTTCTAGTGTTAACTGAATTCATATCACTCTATTCCCTCTTCCTTCAAGTAAGAATTGTAAACAATTCATATTTTTTTAAAATTCTTTTTATATTTGAGATTGTAATATAACTAAAACATTTCTCCCGTTCCTTTTCTCCCTCTAAGGCTTCGAGTCTAACCCTTCCCATATATCCTCCCTACACCCCTTCACATCCATGGCCTCGTTTTTCATTAGTTGTTATTGCATACGTATATGTACATGGTATACACACATATTCCTACATATAGCCTACTCTGTGTGTATGGTGTTGTACTTATGTATACTTCCAGCATTGGCCATTTAGCACTGGACAAACAATTGGTGAGCTTTTCCCTGGGGAAACCACCTCTCTTGCTCCCAGCTTTTCTCCTGTTTCCTTGTCTCCCTTTTGCCGTCTATACCAATGCTTTCTATTTCTTCTACCCCTCTCCCACATGGACCCTTAGTAATTTCCTGACCTCAATGGTATCACAAATGAAAAACATCTGAAGATTCAACACTAGCAACCACAGATGAGAGGAAATGTTTGGTGTTTGTCTTCCTTGTTGTGGGTTACCTCACTCAGAATGATTGTTCCCAGCAACATCCATTTACCTGTGGATTCCATAATTTATTTTTATTAATAGGTTAATAACATCCTATTGTATAAATATACAACATTTTCAATTATTCATTCTTCAGTGGCTGGACATCTATGCTGTTTCCATCTCTAGGTTACTGTGAATACAACAATGAACATCAGTGAGCAGGCATCTCTAGTACAGGATATGGATTCCTATCCTCAGGAGTATATACTCAGGAGTGTTATAGCTGGGTAACATGCTGTATCTCGTTTTAACTGTTTTGTGGAACCTTCATGCTGACTTCCATAGGGGCTGCATCAGTTTGCATTCCTACTAGTCATGAGTTCCTTATTGTGTTGATTTGTTTTCTTCCAATTTTCAACCCTGAAAGGCTCTTCATGGATGGAGTGCTTATGTTTGCCAATATACTATTATCACTGTGGGTGGGGACTGTTAGGTAGATGAAAGAGTACACCCCTCAGAACAGAGTAGATTAGATGCAGGCATGGCAGAAAAAGTCCATTGACAGATCAAAGGGAAATTATCCCTGGTATAAGCCTTGAGAGCATTCCCAAACAGGAAATGTATATATCATGATGGGCTGAGGCCTATTCATTGGAGCAGCCATTCCTCAGTTAGAGTAAGCCACTGTACATGAGATTGTAAATGATCATAGATCTGATTGGTCAGTTCAAGCACAGGCTGACTTTTCTGGCTAACCTTGGCGGTGATATTCAGTTGTTCTGTTACAGAGTTACCCATTATTTTTTTCTCTTTGAGGATGTGTTCTGGACCAGACTTATATTTGAGCATAGGATCTCCTTTTGATCACCCAATAAAGGATTTCCTTCAACACAGGGATTAGTAATTACTGAGAGGGCATGCAAGGCTGTTGGAAACATGAAAGTGTTGGAAACTTTCTCTTTCTTAAGCAGGATAATGGCTACATAAGGGTGTTGAATTTGTGGCTATTTATCAAGTTTAACCCGTACAACCCATGCATGTTTTTGCACAAATAGTATTTCAATAAATATAAGTATGGAGGCTGATAAGACGGCACAGCAGGTAAAGGAGCTTGACAGCAAGCCTTATAACTTGAGTTCAATGCCCAGAGAACCCACATGACAGAAAGAGATAATGGGCTCCCTCAAGTTGTCCTCTGATCTCCATGTGTGCACTGTGGTACACACACATACATACATAAACACACACACACACACACAAACACACAAATATATGTGATTTAAAACATTTTTAAAATGTGTGTATTATGTAGATTTAAAAAGAACAAACTGGCCGGGCGGTGGTTGCTCACGCCTTTAATCCCACCACTCGGGAGGCAGAGCCAGGCAGATCTCTGTGAGTTCGAGGCCAGCCTGGACTACCAAGTGAGTCCCAGGAAAGGTGCAAAGCTACACAGAGAAACCCTGTCTCAAAAAAACCAAAATAAATAAATAAATAAATAAATATAAAAAATAAAAAGAACATACTGATTCTGAAACTTAATCATGTGTCTTTTAAGAAATAGAATATCCTTGCTACTTCTCATAAAGCATAAAATATGTATTGAAAAAGAAAAGGATTCAGTGGAAGATGGACTAGGGACCTTCAGAATTATTTAAACATGTTTCCCACAAAAGGTTTCCTGTTTTCTTCTAATGAAAATTATCATGGTGTAGCAGATGATCAGTGATGAAATATTTAGAAGGCAATTACAGTGAAGAAAATCCCAACCAACACTATTTAAAATCCATCTGAAGATCTCTTTCTAAAGAGCAGAAAGGAAAAGACAATGGATGGCAATCTGCGCAAGACCATGCTCAAGCTTGTTATTGGGTCTGCTTGTCTTTACACAGAAGGGTTTGAAGATGATAACACACTCAGTTAACTCCTTGGTATCAGTCCAGTGGAGAAAACCCATGTCATGGCAGAGCCTGACTTTATGTTGGGAAAGTGTAGATAAGTATATCTTCATTAAGATGCATTCTGGGCAGGAAAGGGAGCCTGTTCAAAATAAGAATGCATACTACATTATGATATAATAAATATGCCCTCTCACTACTCCCTAGTTCCTGATCAGAATGTTCAAAACCCTTGTACTTTCTGAAGTGATAAAAAGGGAATAGGATCTTTTTGTTTCTCATAAGAAGGTCCTTCAGGTCTTGGTTGAGTTAATGCTAAGGATATGACTTTACCAACCAGATGGTTATAGAGTGGGAGATTTTTGCTCCACCCTCCAGCCTTTGTGGAAGGGAAGAGCCTGGAGACAGAGTTAATGACTCATAATCAGTACTCTAATCAATTGTGCTTGTACTCTGTAGCCTTCATCAAAATCACTCTGTGAAGGACCTCGTGAGATTCTGAGCTACCAAACTGGGGTAAGTGCTAGACTTCGCCCGGGGTCTCTTTCTCAGCTCCCTGACCATTTGTATTAAGTTAATAGATGTCAATAAATATTTAGGAGACATTATAGCAGATTTTTGGAAGGGAATACTGTAGAAGCATCCAATGTGTAGCTGGCCAGTCTCTTCTCTTGAGTTATTTCTCTTAGATGTTTGGTCACATACATAAGAACAATAGCTGATGTAGGCTTTCATGAAAACACACAGAGTACTCTTTTTCTTTTCAAGTTCACTCACTCAAAGGGAGCCTTTATTCTTCTGGTGATTACTCTTCACAGTTGACAGCAGTATAGCCTATTCAAATATTTAAGATGCCCCAGACAATGCTGAATCTGTACACAGAATGTAGCCAAAGCATCTGTTTGGGGTCTGTGTACTAAGAAAGATGGAGTACTATTACTCGTGTTCTCCTGACGTGCTTGGGTTTCCAGAGTGCAGCTTCAGCTTGGTTGTTTAAAGTACACAGAGAGGCCATGAGAAGAACAGACTCCAATGGTGCATGTGACAAAGGGGACGGAAGAAAAGCCCCCCATTCTGATCTCCTATTCCTTCTCATCTCAGTCTTCTATTAGTATACCAGCCATGTGTTAGCAACCTTGAGTTCTTTAAACAAGTTGAGCCTCCAGCTAACTGTTCCTCTGGCCGATATCAGGTGAAGCAGAAAAACTGTACTGCAAAGCCTGAGTAATCATGGCATGAGAATAATATGGTTGTTGTATTAAGTCATTAAGTTTTAGAGGAATTTATTATTTAGCAACAAAGCATTAACTATACCAAAACTAGTATTGCCTTATATCCTCAACTACAAGGACTGAAGAAGTGTCAAGCCGTCTTTAGGGACTATATAAACATAAGACATAAACTGTCTCCATCTCAGTGTAAGACGAATTGCTAAATGGTCTTATTAATAATAAAAAAAAAAACCAGAGCCAGATATTGGGGTAAACAACTGAGAGATCAGGGAAGCAGAAAGAAGCCAGCCACATTCTTACCACTAGAAATCCTCAGCCAAAGAGAGCTACTTCCTGTATACCCAGGCCTATATCCTTTCTATGTCCTCCATCTCACTTTCTCTCTCTGCCCAGCTACATTACTTCCTCTTTCTGCCCAGCTCTATCACTTTCTGTCTGTCTGTACAGACCTCCAGACCTCTATGGTTAACTAGGGCTGGGAATAAAGGTGTGTACTACTATGCTTGGCTCTGTTCCCAGTGTGGCCTTGAACACACAGAGATCTGGATGAACCTCTGCCTCCTGAATGCTAGGATTAAAGGCGTGTGCTACCATTGCTTAACTTCTATGTTTAATATAGTGGCTGGCTTTTTCCTCTAATCTCCAAGTAAACTTTATTTATTAGAGCACAATTCTCACATCTCAGTTCTCCCATCTCAGCATATCAGAGGTAGATCTCGCTAAAGAGTTAATTAGGATGGCTATTTCAACAATGGTTCTTCCCATGTCATTTGTCTTCATCAGAATAAAGATGCTGAATTTCAGCAATGGATTCTTACCTGATTATGTGACAATGTGATTCATGACCATGGCAGTATACTGGTCTCATATATATCATATATCATAAAAATTATAAAGTCTTGGTTCATAGATCCTGTGCTTCCATTCATTTGGTTATTTGTCCCGGTGCTTTATCCAACCTTGGCTTCAACAATTCTCGCTCATATAAATCCTCTTCTTACTCACTAATTAGACTCCCAGTGCTCCACCAGGGGCCCAGCCGTGGATGTCTGCCTTCAGATTCCTCAGTCCTTGGATGGGGTTTATGGCACCACTATCTGGGTGTCTGGCCATCCCATCACCAGAGTAGGTCAGTTCCTGCCGTCTCGCGACCATTGCCAGCAGTCTTTTGAGGGGGTATCTTTGTGGATCTCCGTGGGCCTCCCTAGCTCTCTGCTTCCTCCCCTTCTCACCTTCTCATGTGGTCTTCATTTACCATGGTCTCCTATTCCTTGTTCTCCCTCTCTTTTCTTGATCCAGCTAGGATCTCCCACTCTCTTTCCCTCGACTGTCGCCCTTCATTGTTCCCACTCATGACCAGGCTATTCATGTAGATCTTGTCCATTTCTCCGTGTCTTTTTTTGGGGTCCCGTTTTCCAGGTAGCCTCACTGGTGATGTGAGTAGCAGTCTAGTCATCCTTGTTCCACATCTAGCATCTTCCTATGAGTGAGTACATACCATATTTGTCTTTCTGAGTCTGGGTTACCTCACTCAGGATGATTTTTTCTAGATCCATCCATTTGCCTGCAAACCGTGTGATGTCGTTGTTTTTCTCTGCTGAGTAGTATTCCATTGTGTATATGTGCCACAATTTATTTATCCAAAGGCTGAGGGGCCCCCAACTGGATCAGGCCACCTGAACGGGTGAGACAGTCATTTGGCTTGATCTGTTTGGGAGGCAGCTGTGCATTGGTGCCAGGTCCTGGGCTCGTTGCATGAGTTGGCTGTTTGAATCCTGGGACTTATGCAGGGACACTTGGCTCGGTCTGGGAGGGGGGAATGGACCTGCCTGGACTGAGTCTACCAGGTCAACCCCGGTCCTCGGGGGAGACCTTGATCTGGAGGAGGTGGGAATGGGGGGTGGGCTGGGGGGAGGGGTGGGCGAGAGGGGGAGAACAGGGGTTCTGTGGCTATTATGTTGAACTGAATGGTGTTGTAAAATAATAATAATAATAATAATAATAATAATAATAATAATAATAATAATAAAACCAAAAAAAAAAAAAGAAAAAAATCATCCTGAGTGAGGTAACCCAAACCCAGAAAGACAGTCATGGTATGTACTCACTCATAAGTGGATTCTAGATGTAAAATAAAGAACAATCAGACCACAACCCATAGAACCATAGAGGCTATATATATATAGTATGGAGGTCCCTAGGATGACTGTGGCTTATAATAAATTTTGGTTTTACTCAATTATTGTAAAAAAAAAATAGCCAAATGAATGGAAACACATGAACTATGAACCAACGGCTGAAGGGCCCCGAGCTGGATCAGGTCCTCTGAATAGGTGAGACAGTTGATTGGCTTGATCAGTTTGGGAGGCAACTAGGCAGTGGGACCAAGTCCTGTGCTCATTGCATGAGTTGGCTGTTTGAAAACTGGAGCTTATGCAGGGACACTTGGCTCAGTCTGGGAGGAAGGGACTGGACCTGCCTGGACTGAGTCTCCCAGGTTGATCGCAGTCCTCGGGAGAGGATTTGACCTGGAGGAGGTGGGAATGGGGGATAGGCTGGGGGCAAGGGGAGGGGGTGGGAGGGGGAAAATAGGGGAACTCGTGGCTGATATGTAGAACTGAATGGTATTGTAAAATAAAATAAATTAAAATAAAAAATCCAAAAAAAATTTAAAAAAAAAAAATTATAAAGTCTTGGAATAGAATAGAGATACCCTCAACCCTTTAGATAACTTCCCTCTATATCTCTTTAGGTCAAACAAATACCAAGGCCTCCCAGATGGGTTAGCTATCCTGACGTTCAAAGCAAACCCAAATTCTTACACGTTGATGTTAATCTAATATTTCATTTATTATAACAGAGACACATTAGAGTACATAATCAACACAGATAGAATGAAGCCTAAGGACCCTACAATAAGAATTTGTTTGGATATTTTGGGCACGTCAGTATAGGAGGCTTTCCTCAATAAGTTTCTTAATCCAGGGTCACTAAAGTCAAGCCCAAGTGAGCAAGGAGGGTCTCAGAAACTGATCCTTACTCTTCTCAAAATTTTAGTCATCTTCTTTTATTCTGTTTCTGTTTTGTAGACTGAATGGTTCTTCCAGTCCATTTTGTTTTAAAGAAAATAAATGTACCAATCTCATCCACTCACACTCAGGTCCAAATGCACAAAGCCTTTAACAAAAAGATGTGTTAAATAATTCAATGAGCAGATTATTATTGCAGTAAATTAAACAAATGGACGTGGTATGTCTCTAATACCCTTATGTGAAGCCTGTTTAATTCTATAATCCCACTGGATGCAATGTTCTTAAATGAACACTCTTAACTTGTGTTTTTTTCCTATTCTATTTAGAAACATAATAAGAGTTGAGAAACATTTGTTAAGAAAACATTAATTCTATTTGCAGATTCTTAAGGAGAATATTAGAAATATAGAATTTGAATTCTCATGTATGTAATTTGTTAATATAATTAGAACGAAATAGAGTTAGGTACTCTCAGATCTTTCAGTGTTAATTAAAAGGCCAATAACTTGATGGCTATTAAAACTTAATTAGTGGGGCTAATGCTCCTACAGTTGAGCCATTGTCATTTACTGATCACCTAATTGGGTCACTGTCTTTATGTCAGGCAACTCTTTGTCAGCAAAACTGCCTGAGATATGCAGTCCCTAAGTTTTAGATGGTGTGTCCTTTGCCTCATGCATTGCATTCTTATCTGGGGATTTCCTGGCAGTCAGCACCACTCCTTCACACTATGTTCCCTGAGGGATTTTTACTGTCACTGATTTCCCTACCACCCTAAATCAAAGTCATCATTTCTAAGTTAAAAAAGAAAAAGAAAAGTATATACCTGCAGAAAATGAAAATAGATGCCTCAAGCTCTATTTAATAGAATTAAATTGTTTTAAGTAAGTTTATCCCAGAGTAACATTATAAAAGTGAACTGTGAGCATCAAGAGAGTTAATGTCAAGAATGGGCAGGATGGCATCAAACAAGGGTTGATACGTTTTATAATGACAGGAATCCATAGGCACATTGGGCACTCTGGAAGGGTGTGAGGGTGTCGCTATTTTATTCTTAAAGCTAGAAAATAAAGTGAGAGGATAAAAAATTATTTTTCCTTTTTTACAGAGAATAATTCAGGGTTGCTCCTGGGGTAGCTCTCTTGGAACAATATAGGAATGAGGATTGCTAGCATGTCATCATATTTCAACTCATAAAAAGTGAAACATTGAGGAAGTGCTCACCAATTGTAAAATATCAATCACTAAATATTATGTTAAAAGAAGAGAAAGCAATCTTACTCAAACTTCAATCAAGGAGTCAATGTTTATGTTTATAACATTAAAGTTTTGACAGAGTATAACTGTTCAACAAATAATCCTCCAACCCAGTAATTTTCAGCCATGGCCATTTGTCACTTAATTATGTTAAAAGATGCATGGTTCTGAGAGTCGGCTGGTCCTAAGATGGGCTTAGCTCCAAAATATGGATTTAGATTCAGGTTGACTTTATCATCCCAATCTGTAACCTAAGACTAAAATACTGGCAGCATTTGAAACATAATTTCCATGGAGAAGGCAGGAGTTCAAAGGAGGCTTGGGTAATGCCAACGCATCTAAAGCCTTAGCACAATGTGCTATGCTGTGTCCCATCACACTCTGCAGGCTTTGGCAATCCTATGGCTATGTTCAATACTGATATAGTGGTGGCATATACTTCTCTTTTGAGAAATAGATAAAGGAATAATCATAAGGGGCTATCATAAAAGGAAACAGCTATGCATTATGTATTACTCCTGTGTGTTCAGACAAGAAGCACGGAATCCAATCCACAGAACATTCTAAACAAGTACATCAGTTTTCTAGAACTAAAGGGAGTCGGGGAAGACACTGGTAAACATTACAAGAAAGTAGTTAGCAAACTCTAGAAAGTGACACTACGTAGCAATGGTTTGTTTCATTTCATGTACAAACTGCAAGACAATTAAAGTGGAAGGATAACAGACAAATATAAAACTCAGATATGATCAGATATCTTAAATAAATGCAAAGGGTGGTCTGTTGGTCATAATTTTAACACGTCAAATAGAAGTGTTGATGAAACTATCAGGGCTATTTGAATAATGATTACATATCCAATGATACAGGGAAGCAGTAATTTGTTATATTTAGTAACTCAATAGTCACCATAGCTTTCAAAACAATATCATAATGGTGCAGAAATAGAAAATGAACTGTTAAAGAATTGGATAAAATATATTTCAAATTCTTGTGGGGATGGTTAAGAATAAGGAGGCATAAATTTTTTTAATTAATTGATCAATTAATTTTTCCCAGCCTTATCACAATTTCCCCTCTCCTTTCCTCCCAGTTCCTCCCTTAACCTCCCCAACTCCTCCTCATCCACTATCTCTCACTTCCCTTCTGAAAATTGCAGGTCTTCCAGATATATCTATATATCAGCCATGGGCTATCAAGTTGCAGCAAGACTAAGCAACTCCTCTCCTATTAATGCTGGACTAGGCAACCCATCAGGAAGAAAGGGTCCTAGGAGCATGTAAAAGAGTAGAGACAGCACCCACTCACTCTGCCAGGGGTTCTGTAAGAGGATCAAGCCACATAACTGAAACACATGTGCAGAGAGTCCAGGGAGTCCTGTGCAAGCTCTCTGGTTGGCAGTTCAATTTCCATGAGCCCCCATGGCCCCAGGTCAGTTGACTCTCTGTGTTTTCCCATGGTGTCCTTGGCCCCTCTGCCTCCTATAACCCTCATCCCACTCTTTCAAAGAATTTCCTGAGGTCCACCTAATGTTTGGCTTTGCATCTGTTTCCATCAGTTACTAAGTGAAGCCTCTCTGATGACAAATGGGCTAGACAATGATCTATGAGTATATCAGAATATCATTAGGAATCATTTCATTGACTTTTTTTGGGGGGAGGGTAGTCATGGTTGGTTCTATCCTAGATCTCTCCACTGTCCAGCCTCTGAGTCCTGGCCCTCTAGGCATTGTCAGGGATGGGCTCCCTCTCATAGTATGGGTCTCAAGCTGGACAAGTCATTCATTGGCCACTCCCAAAATTTTTGTGCCACCTTTGTCCTTTTTTGGCATTTTGTAGGCAGGGCAAATCATAGGTCAGAGGTTATGTGGCTGGATTGGGGTCCCAATGCCTCCACTGGAAGTCTTCCCTGGTTACAGGTTATGGAGGCCTAAAAGTTTTTTTTAAATGGGTGATGTGTATTTTGCTGCAATATTCTCTTTCTCTTCATTGAATTATTTGAAATTTTATGTAGCAGACAAACAAAGGGAGAGGAAGAAGAGAAGGACAGGAGGAGAAGGTGAAAGAAAGAAAAGGAAATAGGGAGGGACAGAGAGAAGAGTACAGGAGGAGAAGTGAGAGGGGAAAGATGGGAAGGGAAAGGAATGGAGGGGAGGAATACAGGACATTTCTTTATACCAGACGGGTATGAATGCCACTCATGCTACTGTAATCTTTTGCCTGAATACTAAGTGTACACCGTGTGTTAAGGTCAATAACTGTCCATCTCAGTATGAAGGTATAGAAACTGACAACAACAACAAAATTTGTGAATTTCAAAGACCAAATCTTATAAATTTTAAAGCACTTTCCTTAAGAAATAATACAGTATCAGAAACCCTGCCCTTACTAAATGGCAAGAACTTACCTCAAATTAAGATGTGCTTAGATGCTGTCAACAAATTGCTGCTTTAATGATCATGCATGTGGCCTACATGGCAAGGGAACTCATTTAACTGGTAAAGGGTAAAGAAGCTTCTTGAACCCATAGATAGCTACAGTTTTATTTCCTCTGTGGAAGGAAACAGAGTGACTCATGAAAGCAATTGTATTTTGTTAAGTGAATGGCAGGTACATGCTGAAAACCCCAATGTCATTTGAGATTCTCATAAAAAAAAATAAAGGATATTTTTAGGAACCATGAAGAAAATGGAATTGCAAGGGAACTGCCATTTTAAAAGACAACCGTAGACATAGGGAACAAATATTATCTTCCATGCAAGAAAACATGTATGGCTACCCCTGCATACCTTTTCAACCGACAGTGAAGGAGATCATTATGTCTTCCGAGCATTTTATAATAATAACATGATGATGATGATGAGACACCTGAGAAGCACTCAGAGAAAACATTGGCCACAAGCACCTGCCTAAATTGTTTAATGTTTCTCAGCCTTACATTGCATTGAAAGGATACATTGCTAGAAATGGGTTAGCAACTTGATTTCCACACCAGGCAGATTGGAGCCATTAGAAGCTGTGGTGTGTTGTCATGCACTGTGTACTAGATGATTTTTGTGTGCAGGTACACAGACAGAAAGGGGTGAAAATATAAGAAAGTTATTTTATTTATTGCTCAATAGGCAGCAGTTGTGAATAATTTGGATATTTTTCTAATATCTCATTTGTAAAGAATTCTTGAATCTACTCAGAGCTGATGACTTTCAGTCTTGCTACTAAATATTTTGACTATAGCCCAGGTTGGTATTAATTTCTAGTGGAGTTTGTTCTAGCAGTAGGATATCAGCAAATGTCACAAGAAGAATGCCAGGTTTGATGAACGCAGATCCTTAAGCCATAGGACTCACAATGATTAGCTGACCCTGGCCATATAGTGTAATTTATTTTGTACATTATTTTTTCTCTTCTCAGAGCATAAAATAGTTCACCATGGAATGAAAATTCCATAAATTTAGGTCAATAGGTACTATTAAAGCAAGAGTTCAAAGATTTTGGCTTAATCTAAATTATTAAACAAACACTAATAGACAAATGAATTTTGAAAATTGAAAAAAAAACACTATAAAACAGCAAAGTCAAAGGTACATCAGCACTTTTTTGGCTAAAATAAATTATCATTATTTTTTAATTTTTTATTTTATTTATTATTTATTTGTTTGTTTGTTTGTTTTTCGAGACAAGGTTTCTCTGTGTAGCTTTGCGCCTTTCCTAGAACTCACACTGTAGCCCAGGCTGGCCCTGAACTAACTGAGATCCGCCTGCCTCTGCCTCCAGAGTGCTGGGATTAAAGGCTTGTGCCACCACCACCGCCCGGCATAATAAATTATTTTCAAATGTTTCAATAGTGTTTTCCAAGGGACTATTATCAGTAAAGAGATCTTTTCATAGGACAAAACTAAAACCATTCTACATTCTGAGATCTAATTGAAGAAGATGTGGAACTACTGTGATATAGAATGGTTTCAACATGATATTGTTTGGACCCACAAAGGTCACAAGTTACTAAATGAGCAGGGATATTCTGTGAATAAAACCTTAGGCACCACAAAGTGAGCAGCCAGTCTCTCACTTTAAATGCCATAGAAGCTGTGCCACTTTTCCTCTGTAGCTTTGATTCACAGCCACACAATCCATATTTTATGCACAAATGAGTGGAATCAGAGGGAATGTGTATGTTCTTTATGTTTCTGGCACCTAGCTGCCACTTTCAGTCCAAAATATTCTCGAGTCTGGCCAACTTTACTCAACACATTGGAAGAATCAGTCTCTCTTGGCGAGATTCTCAGTAAGCATTTTCGGGTGCAAAGAGAAAGGTTTTGTTTACAAATTCATATGGGAGAAAGATCAAAATCCAAACTCAAAACAGCCAAAGACTCTGCTGCACATGGAGTCACACCTCCAGCTTTGGAATGAGAGCTGGCTGCACTCAGTGAGAAGGGAAACTTTCTTTTTCAAGCCGAGCAGTTTTCCAGACAGAGAACACGCTTGCAGCACACTTGTGTGTGTTGGTATTTTCCCCCAGTTTTGCACAGAGAATGCTGTATTCTGCTGAGGATATGCATAAAAACATAGCTGCTGCAAGCAAGCAGAGGCTAAAACCACAGGACTCATGAAGGCTACAAGGAGATGATCAAGCCAAGCGTTTCGCCAGGTCAGATCCCATCTCAGAGCTATCTCACCTAAAGCAAAATGGCACAGGTCTGACTGACAGATCATCTTCCATTTCTAGGAATTAAAAATGGCAGTTATTGTCAGTTCTAAACAGTTATCAGAACCCGGTAAAGTATCATCATCTGGGGAACGTTTCATCCTCCAAGGTGTACTATTTCATTTTCATGCATTCTGGTTCATAGAAAATCCTCTTTCATAACAATGTTTTAGACTGTAAACTGGGAACAGTATGCTTGGAAAGAATATGAACAGGCTTTTATTTAAGCTTCAACATCAGCCACTGTTTTTTTTTTTTCTGGGGATAATGAAAGAACGGAACAAAAACCTAGGTGAGTGCAAATATCTGTACTTCAAAATCACCATAACTGAACTTCTATCTTCTCCTCAATTAAATGGAGATAATAATTATTTACAGTTATTTAAAGCCTAAATGGAATTAAACTAATATATGTATACATTTATACATATACTCAGTATATAAATATCTATGCAAATATTTAGATTTGCACATCTATATTTGAATAATGTACATACATAATGATTTACCAGAAGGAAAAATAATGTGATGGTAAGAGAACTGAAAAGTGTGCCCCATCACTAAGAATCACAAAGTAAAATTCAGAGATAGAGACAGGCAGACATAGAGACCTAGAGGAGCAAGCAGTAAGAATGGGACTGGTAGATGACAGAGGCTCCCTAAACAGTGCTTATTATCGGTTTCAGTATGCATTTATTCAGCTTTCACTCACAAATATTTTTGAATAGCACTTATGTGACAGGAGACAAAGTACTAAACAATTCAGTCATTGAATTGAACAACTTTATTCCATACTGTAGAAAACATGCAGCATGAATATTTTACATCAGACAGTGATATTCTCAGTGGGTAAAGGAGATGCTTTCAGACGAAAGAACTGAGTTTGATGTCTGAATCCCATAAGGTGGCAGGAGAGACCCAAATCCTCCAAGAGCAGTTCTCTGAATTATACTATGGTATACACTATGGTACACATACACACACACACACACACACACACACACACACACACACACACACACACACACACCACCCCTAAATTAATAAAATTTAAATGGTAAGCTACTAAATATTAAAAGTGTATAGATAAAATAGTTAAACAAAAGAAAGACATGAGAAGTCCAGAGTGCTATGTCAAAGGACAATTGAAGCAAAGAAAATTAATGATCAGAATTTTGGGAGTACATTCTGTTGATCGCATAGCATACTGACTTAAAGATCTCATGAGATCAAGATCAACAATCCATCTTCAAGAATTGAGGTTCTGGTCTACTCTAATCCATGAGCTGCTTGCCATAGTGACAGCTCACTTAGGACCTAGGCAGCACAGTTTGGAGATTGGAGCACAGAGTCAGACAAGCAGAGTGAAAAATTAGAAAATGAAGGATAAAGGTGTTTGTGTCTTGGAGGTCAATGCCAATAGGACCCCATGCAACAGGGGACATACCTCACATGTTATTGTGGAATACTAGTTTAAGATGTGTTGCATTTGTTTGTGTTGTGGAATATTTGTATAATGAAGCAAAGGTGTGCTTCATTCCTTTATGTCCCATTTGTTTAACTCTGTAAAGCTGTGTTACTTTGCCGGTCTAAAACACTTGGATGGTCTAATAAAGAACTGAACAGCCAATGGCTAGGCAGGACAAAGTATAGGTGGGGCTGGCAGGCAGAGAGAATAAATAGAAGAGGAGAAGAAGGAGGGGTGAGAAAAGGAGAAGGAGAGGAGGAAACCAGGGACAGCCATCTGTCTACACAGTCAGCCATGTGGTAAGAAAGAAAGAGAGGCATATAGAACAGAGAAAGGTAAAAGCTCAGAGGCAAAAAGGTAGACAGGATAATTTAAGTTAAGAAAAGCTGACTAGAAACAAGCTAAGCTAAGGCCAGGCATTCCTAAGTAAGAATGAATCTCCATGAACTTGTCTGCGAGATGGATGGCAGGCCCCCCAAAGAATTAAAATAAAAACCAAATACAATGTGTGGTTTATAAAAGATAACTAATGGCTCAGTGTGTGGAACTTGCTGAATTGTAGAGAAGCCTGGAGAAAGCAGTGCAGGTTAAGATACATTACAGTCATCAATATGAGAAGTGTTGGTGACTCCTAATAAGAGAGTTATTCCTTGGAGAAAACTGATTTTTCCTTTCCCAACAGGTATCAGTTAGAAATACCTTTCAGCTCAGGGTGGGAATGTCTTTTCTACTTCTCTTTCTCAGTAGTAGAATTTTGTCTGGTTTGAAACTCTTAAAATCTTGTGTGTGAACAGCAACCACACTCTAGGGCAGGCCCCGTGCCAAGGGGTAGCTGGCCAACACAAAATGAACTACATTTTCTATAGGAATTTGTTTTGCTTTTGTTTTGTATATATGTGTGTATATAAAATCTTTATTCTAGCAATTCAACTTTTTACTGTATTTATTATTTTAGTTATTTATTTATATTAATTAATTTTCCCAGCCTGATCACAGTTTCCCCTCCCTACCTCCCCTTCTCTCAGTCCCCCTACTTCCCCTGTAGTTGGAAGATTTCCTGTGTCCCACATGGCCCATGGTCAGAACAAATCTCTCACCCACTGTCCTGCAGGCCACTTATAAAATAATCACCCAGAAGCTTATATTAATTATAACTTCTTGGCCATTACCTCAGGCTTATTACTGACTAGCTCTTACACTTAAATTAACCCATAATTCTTATCTATGTTTAGCCATGTGGCTTGGTACCTTTTCTCAGTTCTGCCTTGTCATCTTGCTTCCTCTGTGTCTAGCTGGCGACTCCTGACTCAGCCTTACTCTTCCCAGAATTCTCCTTATCTGCTTATCCCACCTATACTTCCTGTCTGGCTACTGGCCAATCAGCATTTTATTTATCAACCAATCAGAGAAACACACACTCACAGTATACAGAAAGACATTCCACAGCACTCCTCCACTCCTCAATATCTACTCCCTCTCCCTTCCCTTCAGAAAAGTGCAGGCTGTCCATGTATGGGACATCAAGTAACAACAAGACTAGATAGCCCCTTTCCTATTAAGGCTGGACTAGGTAACCCAGCAGGGGGAAAGGTCCCAAGAGCAGACAACAGATTCAGAGACAGCCCCCACTCACTCTGCCTAGAGTATTATAAGAAGATCAAGCCACACAACTGTAACACATGTACAGAGGGCCCAGGGCTGTCCCATGCAAGTTCTCTAATTGGCAGTTCAGTTTCCATAAGCCTCCCTGAGTCCAGGTCAGTTGACTCTTGTGTTTTCCTGTGGGGACCTTGGCCCCTCTGCCTCCCATAATCCTTCTGACCCCTCTTCTACAGGATTTCCAGAGGTTCATCTAGTGTTTGGCTGCGGGTCTTTGTATCTGTTCCCATGAGTTACTGGGTGAAGCCTCTCTTATTGACAACATTCAGGCTGGGTAATGATCTATGAATATATCAGAAATTCATTAGGAATCATTTAATTTACCTTTTCTCTTTTTCCTAGTCATGTTTAGTTCTATCCTAGGTCTCTGGACTCCATTTTGATTTTCATTGTTTATTTTTAAGAGAAATGGATGGATAAGAGTGTGAGGAAGGGAGACAGAAAATGAAGTTGGGTAGGTAAGGAAGTGAAGAGGAACTGGTAGGAGTTGGGGAAGGAGACACATGATCAAAATCTACTGCACAAAAAGTAATTTTAAATCAAAAATATAAAAAAGGAAAGAAACAGCAGTGAAATGTTGGACACATTGGAGAGATTTTTTTTAAATGTACAGTTGAAAGAAAACAATGAACAGCCAAATGAGAGATCAGTGTAAGAGAAGACCTAGGTGTGAGCGAGGAGATAGGTTTGCAGAAGGAAAAGCAGAGGCCTTTCAAAGACAAAAAAAACATAAGATGCAAAGTGAACATTAGAGCCATTTTATTCTCTCTCTCTCTCTCTCTCTCTCTCTCTCTCTATATATATATATATATATATATATATATATATATATATGAATTTTTTGCCATTTTGATGCTGCCATAATGTATATCCTGCTTCTAGTTTCAGCACTCAGCATTTCATCCAATAGAGATGTACATTTAAACTGTCATCTGCCAGACCAAAAAAGGATTTTATCATATCATCAAAGTAGCAGATCTGGTCACTGTATTTTTCTATGTAATCACATTTCCCTCATAAGAAAAAAATACCTAGTATTTTTAAATATGTCTACAAGATTATGTATTTCACATAAATATATTTTGCAAAAATACATAGTTGTCACAAAAGCACAACATTAATGGTATGCCTAGTATATACCTCATATACAATAAGTGACCAATACAAAGTATATTGGATGAAAGTAGTTTGTCAGTTCAACTGAATAGGTAAGTTCTCAGAACACATTTAAGTCTTGACACAAAAAAATGTCTGATCAATTGGCTGCTTATCTAAGAAACATTCAGAAACAGAAAAAAAACAGGGAATTATAATCTCATGTCTAAAATTCTGTGATCCCAACCAGAAGAATAACAAAAGTACTGTGCCTCTGAACATACACCACAATAAAAGTCATTATTTTGCAAACATATCCATCCAACCAGAAACTACAGAAACAGAGTAGACAAAAAGTCTATAACTACACAAAAGTCTCATGACATTTGTTAATATATAATAAATTCAAGGCAATATTCAGGAAATTCATATTTTATTAGACATGAATATTTCTCATTGTTCTTTCATTTTGAAGATATGGCTGTTTTACTGGGTTTATAGAATTGTTTCTATTGGACAAGTGTTCCATTAATATCTATATGATCAACTACTGTCCTTAACACAGTACTAGAGATATAAGCTACCACTAATGTCTACATACCAGGTATAAAACAAAAGACTTGATAATGAGATAGGTAAAGACTTGTCCAAGGCTTAGCTTATATTACTTCTGATTCTCTCTCTCTCTCTCTCTCTCTCTCTCTCTGTAACCATATTCTGTACTACATGGTAAAGAATGACAAATTTACCAGCACTCTGTCCTAATTTGTCGTTTTCATAAATGTTAATTTGTGAATATTTTCTCTGAATTCCACCTTTCTAATTGTTCAGTTGTGAAAAAATATCGGCTCTACTTATGTCAACAGGTTTTTAAAGAGTCAAAAATGATGTGGGATATGGAAATAGTTCATCAATAGCAGGAAATATTTACCCATAAACAAGTCTACTTTAGTGCTGTTAGCCCTTGGGTCAAAGTTATTATTAAAGTGAAACCTGAATGATCAGAATCTTGGCATGATTCAGCATTGATAGCAGTGATGTTGAATATAGATGTTTTACTAGTAATACTTAAACTTTTTCAATACACATAAAATTACTAAAAAAAACTGTTGCATCTCATTAAAGAATCAAATTGATAATTTAGTACTTTCAATTTTGTTAAATCATTATAATGGGTAGGTTTTATTGGTTTGATAAAATGTATATATTTAATTAATGGCACTGGTAATTGCAACTCAGAAAATAATATAATAAAAGAGACTGCTTCTCTACTTCCAACTTGAGATAGGTTTGTTCTATAAAGTTATGATTAATGGCTGATAAAGTGAAATGCAAATCCATCACAAATGAATCATTGATAACACAAATCCTATGATAAGTTAATGCCCATCTTTGTTTCTCATGCTCAAATATCATGATTCCTGGAACATAAATTTTCATTGGAATGAAATTTAGGACTTTTAGAAATATTTCATGAATCATCTTTTATGTTTTCCTAATAGTTTTGATCATGTAGCATAAATAGAGGAATAAAAACAATCTATGAGAAGAAATGGGTTTTACATAAGGACGTATGCCTATTCTCAATCAATTCTGGGTGGAAGCTAAAATTTTTATGAGTTTTTGTTGAAATTAAAGAAATAAATATAAAAAATCTTGACACGCTTACTCAAATTCACAGCAGGAAAAAGCTCTCTACAGTTTACCACGGGACTTTAAGATCATGTCTAGTGGCCTATTAAATCATTGTATTCTCATGAGTGTGTATGTGTGTGTGGATGTTGTGAGTGCACATTTCTGTATGTGTGAAGGTGCAAGCATGTACATGTGTAGGTAGAGACTAGATGTCCGGGTTTCCTCGATCTCTCTCTCACTTTCTTCTGTAAGAGAGGATCTCTCTCGCACTGAAGCTTAAACTCATCAGTTCAGCAAGACCCTTGACCAGTAAATTCCTGGTTCCCTCCTACCATTGTCTCCTCAGCTCTAGAATTATAGTTCAGACCATCATGTCAGGCTTTTTACATGGGCGCTGGGGATCCAAACTCAAGTCCTTGTGTGGGCTCCCTCTCTACCACATATCTGATCCCTCCTAGTCCCATCCCTACCTGCCCTCAGTCCACCTATGAAATCTACTCTTTCTCCAAGGAGATCCAGGTGTTCCCCTTAAGCCTTCCTTGTTATTTAGTCTCTCTGTGTCTGTGGATTGTAACATGATTATCCTTTACTTTACATGAGTATACACCATGTTTGTCTTTCTGGATCTGGGTTACCTCACTCAGGATTTTTCTAGTTCCATTTTTTTGTCCACAAATTTCATGATGTCATTGTTTTTAGCAGCTGAGTAATATTTCATTATCTAAATGTATCACATTTTCTTTATACATTCTTTGGCTGTGAAACATCTAATTTGTTTCCAGTTTCTGGCTATAACTAATTTTCTTGTAGGTCTACAAACACTGGGAGGGGATCAGGGGTTCACACCATGGCAGGCCAGGAAGTAGATAACAAGGCAGTATCTTGGCATAACCTTCTGAGGCCTACTCCAGTGATTTGCTTGCTCTAGCTAAGTTGGTCCTCATAAAGGTTCCACAGCCTTCTCAAACAGTACCAGGATCTGGGGAAACAGGTCTTCAAAATGAGAGCCTGTGGGGACACTTCACATTCTAACCACAAGTATTGTCCATGTTCTGCAAGGTAAAAGGATGAGTGGGCCTGACCTTAGAGAGTGAGCTCTGATCTCTTGTTTTCTCCATGCTCATTGTTCTGCAATGTGTGTGGGCATCTTAGCATCAGTAGTGGTTATGGTCAGCTTTATATTTATTGCCTTGAACTGGAACCCAGAACCTGTAACATTCACTGTTTTCACAGTCTCTTTTCACAAAATCAAACTCCACCATGAATGTTCTTCTGTGACTGGTTGATGTCAGGCTAGTGTACAAATCCAGCTTGAGTGACATGCCTGCTGTTGTCATTATGCCCCCCAAACCATGCTTGCCTTGATCTCATCCTGAGTGAAGTTATCTCTGGGTTTATTTGTATTAGTCTGAAGGCTAAGAAAGCTGCAAGCTACTGGTGAACTGCCGGCCCTTGTTCAGTGGGGTGATTATACTGACCTGGGTCAGTGAAGCCATCCTCCACAGTGTGAGGTAAATAAGTCCAGATGTTATGGTAGTGGGACCAGTCAGCACTCTCTAGGGCCTTCTTAACTGTCCGTTACAATGTATCTTCTGACTCCTCTTAAATGTAACTGCTAAAAGTTTTGCTGTTTTCAGAAAGCCTTCATGGTAACACACACAATTTCTTAGCATTGAAACTAATTTGTGCATTTATGGTTTGATACTAATTTTCCCCATGTGTTTATGTTTCTTTCAACTGCCAAACACACCATCTTCCTTCTGTGTGTGTAGAACGTCTGGCAAATTTCAACTTTCAATAACAAATTTGTATAAATGTATGCCTGTAAATGATAACACAGATGATGATCTACATATATTTATGAATTTGTAACATACCTAGATTTTTTTTGAATTTTTCCTCTGTTTATAAGGATTAACAGAAAGATTTTGCTCTGTTTTCAAATTGTTGTATGTCTCAGAAAAAAAAAATTCATAAAAACAGGCATGATGGGTTCCAACCTCTGCTGCCCAAGGGTCAATCACACATATATTAAATAACAATAAATAGTTGTAGGTGGAAGATTACCAATAATTTCTGAACTGGAGCAGCCTATAGATGTGTGTACTTGAAATATAAAATAGGTATTCAGTAATCTCCGTTGAATCAACTGACTATATAGATTCTCTTTTCCTTTGAATGAAATGATTCTTTTGACCTGATGTTCTACTCCTTGCAATTTTAGTTTACGTGCTTTATAGTCCCAGGGGCGGGAAAGGAAAATGGTAAATCTGTATTACTCTGACAGGCAGATATCAGACTCTGACAATGATAAATAGTGCTTATTACATGACCTATGGAGATACTACTGAGACATATAATGCGTGTTTTCACTTGTGGTGACAATTTCATCTTGTTCACTTAGAAAGCAGTCAATAGCAAGAAAAGGATAGACACTCTGGAACACCATGGACTTACTTGATACTACCCGACATTTACACATAACAAGTATTTATTAAACATATATCGTGTGCTCTTCTGAACCACCATAGGATTTATAAAATAATAATATGATTCTATGCTTACAAATCTCCTTTAATAGCATGAGGTCTTGATAGCATATGATTTTTACTTCATGTTCTTAAATAATAATGTCAAAGATTATATTTGCAACACACCTTGCAGAAAGCAAAAAGGCTACTTTTCCAGAAAAACACATTCTTTGTCATTTGTTAAAGCAGATAGTTCAAGCATTGAATGTTTAAACATTCAAATCTTTAAAAAAAGTAATTCCATTGACCACAGTTGTGCAGAGAATCATCTTTTTTTTTTTTCATGCTACATAGAGTCATAAAATCTCTAATAGAAAGCACTAGTATAGGGTCTAATTCTTCCCAGATTTCCAATGACAAAAATCTCCCACTGAACTCTTTATTAATATAGATTTCTAAGGCTCTAGCCCCTAGAGATTATATCAGAAGGTCTGGGTGGATCCAGGAAATCCATACTTTTAAAAACTGTTTCAAGGGATTGTGACTCTTACTTAGGTTAGAGAACTGAAATCTAGCCCAACTCCAGTATCCATTACACAAATGTGTTCTGAATGTCAATCCCCAACAAGATGCTATGTATTCCGTGTTTTAATAAACATGAAATAGGAATTTGACTTTTAGCTATAACTTACTAGTATGTTATAAATGTATATAAACACATTATCTTTGTATAAGAATGTCATATATATATATATATATATATATATATATATATATATATATATATGCTGATACATATCAAGGTCCCTCTCCAAAAGTCATAATAAAAAGCCCTCGGGACAGAGGACCTAATAGAGTTTCTATTTTTTATTTTTATTATTATGTAATCTACATATTGGCCTAGGCCTTAAAATTTATAAGATATTTATATTAAAGTGTGTCCAACGCATACTGGGTTGAATGGAATCCTATCTTTGTTTAACTCAAAGTCTCTCTGAAACATCTATCTAATTAATTCTTTTGTTTCCAGGAAAACTTACAAGTATGGATCCTGGAAACATAAACAGGAATAGGCATGTCCCTCCCACTCTTCAAGAATCTTATTTTTTAAACTAAAAAGAAAGATTCAGATATAAATACTTTAATCTCCCCCTTGAAGAATTAATCTCAAGGCTATAAGATTAAATAAACCCTTTCCTACTCAAGTTACTTCTGGTTCTGATGTTTTATCACAGCAACAGAAACCCCAAGTAGGACAATATCCTTTATCGTATTTGTTACACAAAAAGTTGTCTTAAAAACATTAAATTGTGTGGCCTAATAAAGAAAACTCTAAAAGCAACTAAGAGTGTAGATGAATTTCTAAACAGTCTTATTAAATAAGAAACACAGTGCCAAATACAGAGGTATAAGCCATATAGATTGGAGCAATAGCTGCCAACTAACCTTAGCTCACCACCTCGCAGTAGCTTCCCAAAAAACCCTCTTTCTATCTAACCTGCGCTTTTATTACCTTACTATTCTCCTTTCTCATTGGCTCTAAGCCCAGCCACATCACTTCCTCATCACTTCCTGTCTATACAGACCTCCAGGTCTTTGTGGTTGTTATTGGGATTAATGGTGTGTGTCACCACACTTGGCTATGTCCTTGAACACACAGGAACTCTGCCTGCCATGTGATTGGATTAAGGGCGTGTGCTACCACCACCTGACTTCTGTTTATGGCTGACTATGACCTCTGATCTCCAGGCAAACTTTATTTATTAACATACAAATAAAATATCACATTTCAGCACAAATAAAATCTCACCACATAAAAGAGAATGCTTAAGTTAGAGAGCCATAGCTGAACTCAAAAGGTACCCACCAGAATGGTTTCTACAGCTTTGCCTAGGGATACAAGCAAATAACGCTGTATAGAATACAAATAAAATTCAGCCTTTCCCTCAACATGCTTTCAAAAAGTAAAAATTGAGAGATAACCTGTATGCATGGTTTTAAAGTGAAACATTGATGCATGGTGTCCTGGATAACTTTATGGATGAATATCCATAACTAACAGACATATAGGTTTCAAAGAATTATCACCAGGTAAATTTAATAAGTACCACTGGACTCTTTAAAAGAAAAAGATTCTTTTAAACTTAAAATGATCAATTTTTCAAAGAGATTTGGGGAAGTCTACTGATCTGTTCCGAAGAACTAAATCTACTTAAGGTTGCATTCCTATACACCAGACTTCCATGGTGATCAAACATACCCAACAGCTGCTCCATGTCTATTATAACATTGCTGAAAAAACACATTAAATTATCCTGAGGGAGTCACACGTTAAATGAAAGTAGAAATCACATTCTGTTCTGAGAAGCAACTTTGAAAAGTCTCGAAATGGAAATGTTTGCAATTAATAAATGAAATTACTAATGTCATTTCCTTTTTACTTAACCCCTCACCACTTTCTCTTGTGGATATATTCACTTGCTACATGGTAAGCTTCATGAAAGGGGAAATTTAGATGAACAGGCTCTATTATTCAGTTGTACATTGAGGCATAGTTTTAGCAGGGACATGGGTAAGTGGTATCATAGTTTCTTTTCTTATTGCTGTGATTAAAAAATGCTGACAATAACAACTTAAGGAGGGAAGGATTTATTTTGGTTCACAGTTCAAAGGAATGGTCCAGTACAGAAGAGAAACCAAGCTGGAGGATGAGGCAGCTGGCCTGATGAGCTCCATCATCAGGAAGAGGCAACAAGGAAAAATTCAAGTTTGATACTGCTTAACTCACTCCCTTTCTCTGCTTTATATAATTCAGGTTCCCCAGCCTGGGGAATATTTCCTCAGGATTGAGAGGGGTCTTCCCACATCAATTAATCTAATACCCCACAGTCGTCCTCAGAGGCCCTTCCAGCACGTGGTTCTAGATTCTGTCAAGTTGACAAATATCAACACAAAAGGTCAGCTCTTTGAGGTCAGGATTCCTTTGGAAAAACTTCATGAAAGGATTTCCTAGTTGCTTGTTGCTTGGTTAACTTCTCTCAAATATGTTAAGTGGTGGCCTTGGTCTCTAGAATCTACAAACTATTCATCAACCAAATGGCTGTCTAGGTCTTAGCCAGAGGTGGTATCCTAACTTCATCTAGGCTTTCACACTGTGACAAATGCTGCTTTTATCTCATTACTCAAGATTCTCATTGTCTTCTTAAATGAACTCATCCCTCAGAATAAATTGCCATAGGGAGAGTTAGGTGGATGGTCTTAAACTTTGTGGCAGCAGAGATAAATTTTGCTGCAAATGAAATTCCAGATTATCAAAATTGTAAATCCACTTAAACAACTCTCTGTAATTTGAATTACAACAGTATGTTTGGTAAGCTTTAATTTCTTCAGCTAAGCTTGTCTTTAGACTGACTATTGACAGTGGCAAGGGCTGAGAAGACAGAGGAAACAGATGACCATGTGCCATATGTGCCATAATAGAGAATTGGTGCGGCATCTATTGAGTGGTGGAGAGCCACTAATGTGCTTTAAAGTGGAGGAACTAATGAATGTACACTCAAATAACTCCAGGTTCCGTGTGAAAAATGACCCAAGTCCCTAACTGGATGGGGCTGCTAGGGGAAACCAGGTCACAATTGTTGAGATGTCAAATGCTTTCCCAAGTTCAGAAGAATTCTATTTACTCGCAAAGGACAGTGTAGCTCTAAATTATAAGGGAGAAGATGAAGGTATGTATTAGATTTTAGAAAGGGAACAGGTTTTTACAGCAAGAAGCTGCAATTAATGATCACAAAGGACAGGAAAAGGAGAATAAGGAGACAGCACTCCGTAGATGGAAGACTTGCTATCCAAGCATAGGATCTGCAGCCAGATCCCCAGAAACCACACAGAAGCAAGGCATGATGGTGTGTCTGTAACCACTGCACTGGGAGACGGTGAGAGCAGGAGCCAACCAGGCTAGCTGAAGCAGCAAGGTCCACGTTCAATGAAAGACCTTGTCTTCAAAAGCAAGGGGGAGAGTGATCATCAACCTCTGACCTCCAAGACACACACACACACACACACACACACACACACACACACACACACACACACACACTTTCCAACAGTACCCTTTTCAGAAAGAAAATTCAACCTCATGGGTTTTTTGAATTTGAAGTTCCTGAGGGCATTTGGAGACGCAGGACTTGGGAATCTTTTTAAAATCAATTATTTAGCTAGCTAGCTGTTCTTGAAGTTAATCCGGGGAAACAAATGAGATATCTTAGAGAGACCACATAAGACTAGAACTGAGAAAAAGGCCCACAAATAGGAACAGGGAAATCATTGTTGGTATGCTAGGGATAAACAGGAATCAAAAGACACAAAAAACTTTAGTCTGTGATGTTTGGGCATAACAATCAAGACCTAGCTACAAGAATTACTAGCCTAAGAGAACAAAATATGGCTAGCATGGGAGAGCATTTTTGATTGGATACTCAGAACAATATAAAATCTAATGTGGCAGTACATACCTGTACTCTTAGCACTGGAGAATGGAGGTGGGAGGATGAAAAGTTCAATGTCATTCTCAGCTAAATATACAAGTTTGAGGCCAACTTGTGCTACATGGGATCCTAAAACCTTATGTTAAAAAAAGGCCAACAAAGTAAAATGTAACAAATAGAGGCCTGTGAAATAACAATTCAATAAAATATTTTACTTAATGCACACCTTTATTGCTAATACAGACAATTAAATTTTTTTAAAATTAAAAAATGAGGGGCTGGAGAGATGGCTCAGAGGTTAAGAGCACTGACTGCTCTTCCAGAGGTCCTGAGTTCAATTCCCAGCACCCACATGGTAGCTTACAACCATCTGTAATGAGATCTGGCACCCCCTTCTGTGTACATAATAAATAAATAATCTTTAAAAAAAATTATAAAATGATATACAGTTCTTTCTCTGCTTTCTCCATTGGTATTCAATACCTTATCTTGTCCCTTATCAAGTGACCTAAGATTTACCAAATTTACTGTAGATGACTATGAGGAAGTGGTGTTATAAGAGAATTTATTTCTGTAGTGATCCTTGTTCCTAGAGAAAGTTGTAAGGAAGCTGTGCTACAGCACATTTTTTCAATCACAACCAAACTCCCCACCTAGAAGATGATGTGTATTGGCTGAATGGGGTTGGGCATCTGGTGTCATCTCCATCCTCATCTTGATCATCTGAACTAATAATTTCGGTTTGAAAGGAAGTCATCCTATAGAAAATTTGTGCACTCTTGCCTAAACATACTTTTCACTCACATGATCTCAGCTGTTTTCCCACCAACCCTACTCCTGCTTCTTCCTTAGCAACAAGTCAAGTGCATCACACACACACAGAGAGAGAGAGAGAGAGAGAGAGAGAGAGAGAGAGAGAGAGAGAGAGAGAGAGAGAGAGAGAGAGGATGGGAGAGAGAGAGAGAGAGAAAGAGAGAGAGAGAGAGAGAGAGAGAGAGAGAGAGAGAGAGAGAGAGAGAGAGAGAGAGATTTAGGGTGGGATGGATTCTTTCCATTGATGGCTCTCCTTTAAGACAGTGAGGCCAGAGGTGTGATTACTGAAGGGGTCTGAGGTTGTAGTTACTGAATTGCTCTCATGTGCAGCGGTGACAGCAGGCACAAAACAACACTCATGTTGTAGCTGTCAGAACCACTGGGGATGTGATAAGCACCTTGTGTTTGCAAGCTCAGATGTTGTACCAGAGAAGTTCTGCCTTAGCAAATCACCGCGATGATGATTTGCTCCATTCAACTCGTTCCGATTTTGTAATGAGAAAGTTCATTAAGCTTACATAACTTTATACTGTGAGCCCTAGACAAGTGTGGAAGAGGATCGGGGCAATTAGAGGATTCTTCGGCAGCATGTTCTTTTTTTGTTGTTGTTTTTTTTTTTGTTTTTTGTTTTTGGGTTTTTTTTTCCCCCCGGAAGCCCCAGATTTGTAAAAATCCCTGCCTTCATCTGTTCCCAGTGATACACGGAGAGTTCAAAGGGATTTCATAACTGTGCTTAAATTGAACTAAGACCGTGGAGGAGAATGGATATGTTCAAAGGTTAAGTCTGAACATTCATGGTGCTTACATGAACCCAAACCACAATTCCTATGACATCTTTGTTTCCTGTATTCCTTCATTACCCAGATCCAGTCACCACTCCCCACTCCAAACACACATAGTCCTTAGATCCATCCATGCTCATTGGCAGGACACAAACTATTTTAGCTGCCTCTATACACGGATGGTGCCACTGATCCTTTACCTACAGGCCTTCATCTCTTCAGCGTCTTCTTTTGGTCCTCTTTGTGACGTGCAGGCCCTCAGCCAATGCCCTGGCGCTTGCCTCACAAAGGCCTGAGCAACCGCACACCTGCGCTCGAGCTCCAGGCATTCAGGCTGGCTTGGACTCAGGTCCTGCCGCGCCAACGCCAGAAAGGCTCAGAAAGCGAGCCCTGGTAATTCCACCACTCATCATGGCCAGCCAATTCTGCGTTCCTCTAGCCCCACGCCTCTCACCCCTTAAACCTTTGAAATCCCACTTCACAGACTTCCAGGTGGGCATCTGTGTGGCGATCCAGCGCAGGGACAAACGGATCCACCTGGCTGTGGTCACAGAGATCAACAGAGAAAACTCTTGGGTCACAGTAGAGTGGGTTGAGAAAGGAGTCAAAAAGGGAAAGAAGATCGAACTAGAGACTGTGTTTCTGTTGAATCCAGCTCTGGCCTCTGCTGAACACCAACGGTCACAGAGACCCCTGCGCCCAGTATCCGCAACACCCAGTACTGCCATCGGGGACCAGCGAACAGCCACCAAGTGGATTGCGATGATCCCACACAGAAATGAAACACCATCAGGGGACAGCCAAGCCCTGGTGGTCCCCAGTAATCCTTGTCTGATGAAGCGGAAGAAATCCCCCTGCCTAAGGGAAATTGAAAAGCTGCAGAAGCAGCGAGAGAAGCGCAGGCGACTGCAGCTAGAGATCCGAGCTAGACGAGCGCTTGACATCAACACTGGAAACCCGAACTATGAGATTATGCGTATGATTGAAGAGTACCGCAGGCATCTGGACAGCAGCAAAATATCCAGCCTGGAGCCCGCAGAAGACCACCGGATCTGTGTGTGCGTGAGGAAGCGCCCTCTTAATGAGAGAGAGAACACCATGAAGGACCTAGATATCATCACTATCCCCTCGCACAATGTGGTCACGGTGCACGAATCTAAACAAAAGGTGGACCTAACCCGCTACTTGGAAAACCAGACCTTCTGTTTTGACCATGCTTTCGATGACACGGCATCCAACGAGTTAGTTTACCAATTCACTGCCCGGCCTTTGGTGGAGTCCATCTTCCGGAAGGGCATGGCCACTTGCTTTGCCTATGGGCAGACTGGCAGTGGAAAAACCCACACCATGGGTGGAGCCTTTTCTGGAAAGGCTCAAGATTGTTCGAAAGGCATTTACGCCCTGGTGGCTCAGGATGTCTTTCTCCTGCTGAGAAACCCTGCCTATGAGAAATTGGAACTCAAAGTCTATGGGACATTCTTTGAGATTTATGGTGGCAAAGTCTATGATCTGTTAAACTGGAAGAAGAAGCTTCAAGTCCTCGAGGATGGAAATCAGCAAGTGCAAGTTGTGGGGCTGCAGGAGCAGGAGGTGTCTTGTGTGGAGGAAGTCCTGACTCTGGTGGAGCTCGGAAATAGCTGTCGGACTTCCGGACAGACCTCTGTCAACGCCCACTCATCCAGGAGTCACGCGGTGTTCCAGCTCATCCTTAAGTCGGGAGGGAAACTGCATGGCAAGTTTTCCCTTGTTGACTTAGCTGGGAATGAAAGGGGGGCAGATACTGCCAAGGCCAACCGAAAGAGGCAGCTGGAAGGGGCTGAAATAAATAAGAGTCTCCTAGCCCTGAAGGAATGCATCAGAGCCTTGGGTAAGAACAAGTCTCATACCCCATTCAGAGCCAGCAAACTCACGCAGGTGCTCCGGGACTCCTTCATAGGCCAGAACTCCTCCACATGCATGATTGCTACTATCTCACCCGGAATGACTTCGTGTGAAAACACCCTCAATACTTTAAGATACGCAAACAGAGTTAAAGAATTAGCCCTAGAGGCCAGGCCCTACCATCACTGCCTCTCTCCAGATGGTCATGAAGTACCACTAATGTTAGAAAAGGACAATACGAATTCAGAAAAGTCCCTTCAGAGGGATAAATTTATTCAAATACCTATTATACAGAGCGAGGAAGAAAAAGAAAGTGATGAAATCACATTAACAAAGGACCCAGCAGCTTCATGGAGGAGATCTAGCCAGTGGTGGGAGGCCATCCAGGAGACAGCTGATGGAATAAACTGCGACGTGGATTTTTGCATTGCCCAGTCACTGTCCATTCTGGAGCAGAAAATCGGTGTGCTGACTGAGATCCAAAGGAAGCTCCAATTACTACGAGCTGACCTCCAGAAGAAAAACCAAGTCGAGTGACAGCGAAGGCCGGAGATCAGGAATGAAATCTTGGATCCAGTTCTGAAGTTTCTACCTCTTATTACAGGAGAAATCTGTCCAAATTATCTAAGTATAAAGGTCCCCTGGAGAGCTTACATCTCAAATCATCCTCATCAAAAAATGTGGTCTTTTCTTCTTCCTCTGTATTTCCATAGTGTAGTTTGCTGTGTGCCACTGTAAAGAATTTGCCTTGTCCCTGTCAGTACTGAGAACTGGCAATGTTAAGAAACGTATTGATTATTATAACTGGGGTAGAGGGATGATGACATAATGTGGATCACCAAAGAGCTTGCTAAATATTCTATAATGGGAGGAACTTCCTCCCTTTCTAGACAAATTATCTATTTTTTTTTTGAAAATTAAAATAGTCCTGAGGTTGAGAAACCCTGCTGTAGAAGAAACCATCTGCAATGAAATTAGATTCCCTAACTTTGTAGTTGGCAAAACAAAATACCATGAATTAAAGGGATGGGCAAGAAAACACCAAGGAAGAGTCAATCACATACCCACTTATAAATCTTTCTCGTTTGCACTGTTGTGTTGATTCAAATGGTTTCTGAGATTGAGTCATTCTAGGAAGAGAAAGAGAAAAGTCAGCTGTCTGGGAGCCTAGAATTGAGAGGGTTTTGTTTGTTTATATCTTAGCATTTAAGTTATTATTGTAATTATTACTGAGCCGTGTGTGTGTGTGTGTGTGTGTGTGTGTGTGTGTGTGTGTGTGTTTCTGTTCGTGTAGAGAATTTGGATTGATGTCTAATTTTTCACACATTGTTATATTTTTCACTGGTATGCTGTGAAACCAGAACTCCGGGTTTCAATTTGGGGCAAGAGTCAGCAAACAAACAGGAAACTTCCTATATAAAGGGCAACATATTCCACAACCGTCTAAAGCACATGAAAAGATCATGAGAAAATTTAATGTCTGCATCAATTAAATATGGAGAACTTTATAGATTCAAGAGACAAGAAGTCTATCTTTTAAAAAGAAGAATGTTAATCTAATATGGGGATGGAAATATAATAATTTAACACACACACAATAAATTAGTGCCCTAATATCAACAAACATCTAAGAATAGGATCTTGTGGCTCCAAATCTGTCAATTCTAAACTCATCTATAAAGAACTCAAGTGATTTACACTGTAAGTATAAGACAAGTCTGGGAAAACGGGTACACAAAAATGTAGCCTTCAAATATTGGAGCCACATTTAGCAAGAATAGCTTATTGTTTCAAACTCTAATAATACAGAGACCTGAGAGGAACTGATGACAATTATATATAAGGTGACCATACACATAGTAATTGAATACTGGCACCTATGAAGAGCAGAGTGTGAAACCAGCAAAGACCTTTGGTCTTTAGTAGCTCATATACTTGTCATTAAATGTGTTTCTATGTTGATTGATTTCTTCAGATGAAATTGTACATTATTATTAAACAACCAGAACTTTTCAAATTAAACTTTAGTATAAGATGACTGATTCATTAAATGAAAACTTCCTTCAACAAAAAAATAATGGGACATCCACAAAATATGGCATCATAAGCTGCCGTAAGAGCAGGCACCTACAATCACATCAAAGCTGGAGGAAGTAACCCAGTAGGAGGAGAAAGGCCACACAAGTTGGCAAAACAGTCTGAGACAGGGCCTGCGCCCACTGCTAGGAATCCCACAAGAACACCAAGCTACTACTCAGCTACTGATAATATGCAGAGGAGCTGTGTTAGACTCCTACAGTCTAGCCCCTGATTTCTGTGAGTTCCAATAACTCTTGGTCAGATTTTTCTGTGGGCCTTGTTCTGTGATGTCCCTGAACCCTCTGGTTCTTCTGGTCCTTCCTCCAAAGAATCTCTAAGCTCTGCCTATGTTTGGCTGTGAGGCTCTGCATCTACTCCCATCAGTTGCTGGATGTCCCTGGGAGGCATGCTCTTTTCTGAGGGAAGAGAGAGGGTAATGGATCTAGGTTCAAGGAGAGAGACTGGGGAGAGGGGAGGGAGGGAAAACTGTGGTTGGGATGAAATATATGAGAGAAGAACAAAAAATGTACACCTTATATAATATATATAAAAGAACAGGGTAAAAATCTGGGGCAGAGGAGGGTGATTCAGTGGGTATGAGGTTTTGCTGTACAAGCAGGTAGATGTGAGGTCCGAGCCCCAACACCCATGTTAAGAGTAAAATGTGGTAATTCATTTCTATAACACTAGCACTTAAGGGAAATGGGTACGTATTGGGAAAGATTGCTGGAGAGCAATGGCTGCAAAGTGGCAAGCCTCAACTTTAGTGAGCGACCCTGTCACAAGAGGATGAAGTGGACTGTGATAAAGCAGGATGCCTGGTGTCTTCCACTATACTATACAACAACTGGGAGTGTGCAAGCAGGCACAAATGCAACACACACACACATACACACACATGTGCTCACACACACAAACAGAAACTACCCTCAATTTTAGTTGTTACTGAGATGATTTAATGAAAAGATAAGGTTGTTTGATTTTTCCCCTCTGTCTCATCAGTTATGACAATTAAAACATTTCTATTATCACCATTGTTCTACTTATGATTTCAAGTACCCTAACAGTTCTATCACACATAAAAGTTTGGATAAACTACTTGGACTTTGAGCCTTTTGATATCAATTATTTTGTTTTCTAACAAGTATAAAGTACAAAGTCATTATGGCTCAATGCTTTACAAGGTAAATTCACCTGAGCGAGGAGGACCACACACTAGATATAACCATAGTTTTCTAGCAGCTTCCTCTTCACTTCATATGGGATAGTGTTTCAGATATGGGTACAACCCTGGTTTGCTTCTTTCAATCACAATTACGTGTATTCTGACTTTTGACATTGCTCCTTGGGATTTGGGCACACACACACACGCACATACACACACACACACACACACACACACACACACGAGAGAGAGAGAGAGAGAGAGAGAGAGAGAGAGAGAGAGAGAGAGAGGAGATAGATTTTATATATAATATATATATATATATATATTCTTCCATATATATATGGAATTCCTCAGTGTGTGATATATGCACATTTAGCAAAATTGGTCATGCTAAGAGGTTTTCTAAAAGATTTTTTTACCAATATCACATAATCATACTCATCTACGTATGTTAGTGATGCTTCAATTTTACCAACAGGACAGATTCATGTATACACATGTGTACACACATCTGAAAGATACTAGTTAGCATATCAGTGTATAATAGTGTTACTTTTTCCCAAGATGGTGGTCACTGTAGCACACAGACAAGTCATGTAATCAGCAATTAACCCGTGAGTGGATAAAATGTGTATACTTGAGCAAGTTTTATTAAGCCAAAAAGAAGAATGAAATTGTGTCCTTTGAGATGAAATTGATGCTACTGTATACCCTCATGTAAGATGAGATCAGCATCACAAAGATAGTAGTCTGTGTTCTCTCATATGTGGAATCTATGAGTTTAGAAAGAGGCAGTGGCCAAAGGAGAAAAAAACAGGAAAAGAGAGAGTAGATGATAAAAGGTAAAGTTAGAGAGGAGAGTAATTAGCTAAACCCAGAGATGAGCTCCTTGATTGGTTATCCAGTACAACGAGCTCATCCTTGAAAGCATCTACACACAGATAACAAGAATGGACTCAGCAGGTTTGTGCACATTATATGATGTGTGTGTGTGTGTGTGTGTGTGTGTGTGTGTGTGTGTGTGTGTAGTATCAAAAATAAAATGCTATCAATTTGGGAGTGGGAGTGACAGAGGAGGGCTTAAAGAGATAGGACATGGGGGAGCTGGAGGGAGAGATTTAATTGTTTTTTCTTTTTTCAAAATAGGGCTTCTCTATGCAGCCCTGGCTGTCCTGAAATTGCTCCATAGACTAGGCTGGCCTTGAAGTCAGAGATCCACTTGCCTCTTCCTCCTGAGTTCTGGGGTTAAAGGCATGCACCACCACCTCCCAGCTTAAACATTTAAAACTAACAAAAAATATTTAAAGTGATAAAAATAAAAAATAAGGTAGAGTGAACATGATCAAAGTACAGTACATGTATGTGTGTAAATGTTGCAATGGAGTACATTACTTTTCATAATTATTATATGCTAACGAAAATTAAAAACCAAAAAAGTCATTGGAAAATGAATCAAATTCCTGGTAGCAATTCCACCTACATTTTTTATTCTTCCATCAAGAAGATGTTATAAATGTATTACATTGCATATTTTTGCATGTGGTATGTAGTATACATATTCATATATATTGATGAATATATTCCCCAGAAATTCTGCTGTACATATCTACAGATCTCTGCTCCCCTTGAGTTTCTTCAATTCATCATCAGTTAAATGCATATTACCCTGTCCACTGGTTTTAATCATTTTCTGGGCCAGGCCTTGTGGCTTATGCCTGTCATCCCAGCAGTAGTAAAGCAAGACTCTGATTTTAAGGCCAGCCTGGTGTGCATAAGTTCTAGGACCACCTGGGCTACGTAGAGAGATCCTGTCAAAGAAAACAAAACAAAACATTTCTTAGGAATACATATGGCTTTTGAAACGATGGGAAAATATGTATCAAATAAAATATTCTGTAATGAAACATTCTCAGGAAGCAAATCAACTGGAGTTCACTAGGAGAACTGTTGACAATTTGAGCAGATGCCCTGCAGTTAAAAAGGAGGATTGCAAAGTAAATTAACAGTCTAATAAGATTGTAAGGAAAATGTCAGAGCTCCCAATCTGAGAAAAATAAATACTTCTAGTACTTTGAAAGCATCCATTTACACACGAAAACCTTGGCATGCTAATTATAAGCTATGCTTATCTATTAATTAAAGTATATTTTCTCCTGTAGTGGACAGACATTTTAAATTACTGTGTGAACTTGCAACTAATAAAAACTGGCATTAAAATTCTAAGCTAAAGATTTCATAACTGCAAAATTTCCTTCTATTATTAGCTTGCAATAGCAAGTTTGCAAACTATTATTCTATTACTTTCATTTAGTCAATTATTTTTAGCCATCTACATAAAGAGTTGATGCGATATATATGTATGTGTATATGTATATGTGTGTATATGATGAGTGAATGAATAAATAAATTTTTCTTTGAATCATTCCAACAGCAGTAATACAGTTACTAATGTCTGCTCCCTGAGAAAATCAATGTCAAAAGTTGCCTGTTGTTCATAGGGTAAGATATTATCTTCAAAGCCAACCTGTCATTTATGAATTATTTGTGCAATTCTTTTTATTCTTCAAACAAGCAATTACTCACAGCAAACCTTAACTTATTATTTTCTTGAAATGTGATTTTTTTCTTTTCATGTCATTTCCTTTTTAATTTTAAATAAATTTAATCTTAGAAGTTAAAAAAGGAAAAAAAGTACAGAACGTTTTAATGGTTTAAGCAAGATGTGGCACTAAGTCAGTAACTACGGATAAAATCATCTGAGCAGCCTCCGCAGTTATGCATTTGAGATGATCCTGACCGTGCAGGATGCTACTGCAGTCATTAGTAGACTAGAAGGACTTAAATGGCTCTATGATCTGAATATAACTTGTCTTTCCTGACTCCTGGGCTGCTATTCAGTTGAAGAGGAGGCAAAATTGAGAGACCACTTATAAGAGAAGAGAGTAAGTAGCTCACTACTAGGAATCAATGAAGTTCTGTCTCGGGAGGGAGTAGACTGACCCTACTGTTTTTTCTCTACACACCCAAATATTTGTCCTCAGTGTTTCCAAAGTACAAGGATACCATACGAGGACTTCACCAGATGGAGCCACTTGTATGGACATTCATCATTCAAATCAATGAGCTAAACAAACTTCTTTGTATATGACAAGTGTCATGTATTCTGTTATAAAGATAGGAAACAAATACAAAAGGTAGCAATAAAAAGGAATGAAATGATTCTTGGGAAAATGAGGAAATCATCACAATGACAAATACAAATAGTGTTACACTGAAATAATTGGTGAGTTTTGACGTAGTTACCTTATATCCCATGCTTAGGTCCAGATTTTATTTGGTCCACAAGGATGAAAAGAGAAGATGCACTGGGCCATCCTAGAGAATGAATCATTTATCTTATGCTATCTGCACATGGTTTTAAATTGTTATCAGGAATAAACAAGATCAATGAGGAAGAATTATCAAACCTAGAGTCAGATTCTGGGTTTGATTTAATTATTTGTCATCTGGTAGCTATGTGAATTCAAACACATTGTGCCCCTCTCTAGGCTTCATTATTATCTCATCTGTTTCATAACTGTGAAAAGTTATTTAAAGTACTTACTAAATTAATCTCAGAATCCTTGGATAACCAACACAGAAAGTACTAATGAAAGATTTTAATCCTCTAATAGACTAATGCTGAAGATAGAAACATAGGTTTATGGTGGTCCCTGTCCTTGATGAATTTATAGTATAAATGAGAAGACAAATCCTTGCAGTAAGGAAGATATTTTTGTTTAAAATTCCAGGTTAGTGAATGAAGTAACTTGAAAACATAGGAACAGTTCATTTAGACAAAAGGATTAGGAAAGTTGTCACTGAGTGACAATACTTTTCTTATCAGTAATGTGGCAGGATGCAAGATTAACTAAAAAAAATTAGTAGCCCTCCTTTATATAAATGATAAAAAGGGCTGAGAAAGAAATCAGAGAAATATCACCCTTTACAACAGCCACAAATGACATAAAATACCTTGGGATAACACTAACCTAGCAAGCGAAGGACCTATACAACAAGAACAAGTCTCTGAAGAAAGAAATTGAAGAAGATATCAGAAAGTGGAAAGGTCTCCCATGCTCATGGATAGGTAGAATTAACATAGTAAAAATGGCAATCTTATCAAAAGCAATTTACAGATTCAATGCAATCCCCATCAAAATTCCAACACAATTCACAGACTTGGAAAGAACAATACTCAACTTCATATGGAAAAACAAACAAACAACAAAAAAAAAACAGGATAGCTAAAAGAATCCTGTATAATAATACAACCTCTGCAGGCATCATGATCCCTGACTTCAAGCTCTACTATAGAGCTACAGTAATAAAAACAGCTTGGTACTGGCATAAAAACCAACATGTGGACCAATGGAATCAAATTGGAGACCCTGACAATTTGCACACATATGAACATCCAATTTTTGACAAAGAAGCCAAAATTGTACAATGGGAAAAAAAGAAAGCATCTTCAACAAATGGTGGTGGCATAACTGGAAGTCAACATGTAGAAGATTACAAATAAATCCATATCTGTCACCATGCACAAAATTTAAGTCCAAATGGATCAACGACCTCAACATAAATCAAGTTGCTCTGAACCTGAAAGAAGAGAAAGTAGGAATTAGTCCTGAATGAATTGGCACTGGAGATCACTTCCTAAATATAACACCAGTAGCACAGACACTGAGAGTAACAATTAATAAATGTGACCTCTTGAAACTGAGAAGCTTCTATAGAGCAAAGTCAATAAGACAAAACGACAACCTATAGAATGGGAAAAGATCTTCACCAACCCTACATCTGACAGAGGGCTGATGTCCAGAATATATAAAGAACTCAAGAAACTAGACATCAAAATACCTAACAGTCCAATTAAAAAATGGGCTACAGAGCTAAACAGATCATTCTCAACAGAAGACTCTCAAATGTCCGAAAGACATTTAAGGAATTCCTCAACATCCTTAGTCATCAGGGAAATACAAATTAAAATGACTCTGAGATACCACCTTACACCTGTCAGAATGGCTAAGATTGAAAACACTGAAGACAGCTTATGTTGGAGAGGATGTGGAGTAAGGGACACAATCCTCCCCTGCTGGTGGGAGTGCAAACTTGTATAGCCATTTTGGAACTCAGTATAGTGGTTTCTCAGAAAACCTTCCTCAATCAATCTTCCTCAAGACCCAGCTATACCACTCTTGGACACATATCCAAGGAATACTCAATCGTACCATAAGGACACATGTTCAGTTATGTTCAGAGCAGCATTATTTATTGTTGTTACAAAATACCTGACAAGAAGCAATTTAAGGAAGAAAGGAGGGGGAGGGAGGGATGGAGGGAGGAAGGGAGAGAGGAGGAAAAGCTTATTCTGCTTACGTTTCAAAGGGATAAAGTCCAAGACACTGGGAAGACTTGGAGGCAGAAACCAAACTGTGGCCATTCACATTTGCATTGGCAGTCAGGAGGCAGAGAGTGAAGAGCAAGTGTGATCAGGATATAATGCCTCAAGGTTTATCTACTTCTTCCAGCAAAGCTTCATTTTCTAAAGGTTTTCTAGCTCTCCAAAGCATTGTGTTATAAATTCAAAGCCAAATGTTCCAACATGTGAGCCTATGGACATTCCCCTTTGAAACCATAGCAGTGGTCCATCCATGTATGTATAACGATGATGTGATGGTGGAGGGATCTTACAGCTGAGGTGAAAGTAAGGGTACTCAAGAGAGGTAAGCAAACCAAGTCCCTGGGTGTGAAGGACCATTAGTTAGAAACTTGTTCCGAGTTCTTATTCCCCTTTAAAATTGTCTTTGGGAGGGAGGGTAACATTTTATTTGATGTATGTCAAGTTCATACATATCTCACATCACACTGGTCATTGGTACTTCATAAGTACCATACTTAAAATTCATGTGGGAATAATTATACCTTCTATCACCTTTAACTATCTTGAATGTAAGAGCAAATACATATATTTTTCTTAATTTCTTTTTGAAAAATAATTCTGTCCAATGACAGATCCTAAAATTTTCATATGGGTATTGACACTTGGAGGCTTAGTCTTCCATATTTGCTCACATTTGTAAGGAAGCAGTTACATGCCTGTACTGCATCTACCTTACTCATATCTCCAGCTAGATAGCCAACAAAAAACCTCCACAGTGCAGCTACTAATGCTTTTTCTTTGATTTAGCCACAGGGTATTCTCAGTCTTTTGTCATCTACTGTTGTCATCTACTGTTACACTTGGCCAGATAAGCCAATATTTTACTCTTTTCTGCTACCTGCTAGTAACCTTTAGCTTGATAACTTTGGCTTCCAACTATTGTTGGGCAACATACAATGTTCACTATTCTGATGGAGGATCTGCCAGCATTAAAGGTCCCAGCAAAAAAAAAAACTGTTTGAGTCAGTTTCTGAATCCTGATACCAGTGTAGAATTTTATCTTCACCCCATATTATATGGCTCGAGAGGAAAATGACACAAGGCTACTATGATGGTGAGTTTAACTGTCAATTTGACACAATCTAGAATCATTTTGGAATTCTGTCTCAATGAGAGATTTTCTAGATTAGATTGCCTTGTGAACATGTCTGAAGAGGATTGCCTCAATTGCCTTGATGGATGTGAAAAGAGCCCATCTGGAACTGGGTGACACCATTACCTGAGATTGGGACCTGTGTTGTACAAGAGCAGAGGAAGCTAGTTGACATGTTCACTAATTTTCTCTTCTCATAACTTCGAATATCACATGATCAGCTGCTTCAAGTTCTTGCTATCTCATTTCCCTGCAATAATTGACTGTAACTTGGAGTTGTGAGCTAAAGCAAATCCTCTATCCTGCATATTATTTACTTTTGTGAGGGAATTTCATCACCATAACAGAAATGAAAGTAGAACAGACTTCCCACTTGCAATAGTGTTCTGAGTTTTTTTCCTGGATCTTATTTGGACAGGGATATGGGAAGAATGTTTATGAATATATTTTATGGCATGAGACTCAGAAGATTATACTTAGACAAAAAGTAATAAAGTTGAAAAAAAAATGACACAATCTTCTGCATACCTATGAGCTGCCTCAGTCACTACTGTAGATTCCAAAAGTTGATTTTAAGATGCAAGGCTAGACTGTGGAACTATTTCCTTTCCTCTGAATCTCTGTATTAACAAGCTTCTCGTTGAAAGGCATGCTGTAATCATTATCCAACTGTTATGGAGGGGATGGAACTGTAAGAAACTATATTGAAGGAGAAAGAGTACCATAGAAAAAGGTGCATGTACAAGAATCAATACTGCAAAAAAAGAATTAAAACTTGAAGGACTGAACCATGTCATTCTTCTTGAGGCATCTGCCCTAAGCACCTGGCACATAGAGGAAGCATAAATATTTGCTACCTAATGACTTTTACATTAAGGGGGTCTGAACATTCCTCATGAGCGCAGTCATTCAGAAAAGTATTCAGATAACTGAAGTCCAGAGGCAGAAACCCATGATCATGAGTGCTAAAGGATGAGAGAGTCAATAGTTCCTCGGTGCAAAGGGTTAAAAAATGAGAAGTCAGAAGAACAGGGAAAAAATAGGGATGGGAGGAAAGAAAGACATAGAAATCACAGGAGAAAATGATTTACAAGGAATAGAGTTGTTATCTGTGTTAAAAAGAAAGCAGTGTTGTAGTATAATGACTTAGGAGCTGTGGTGTGGAGGTGTCAGGTCATTAATAACCTCTGAGCGATCAGGTTGATACCGAAGTCATCTAGCAATGGGCTGAGGAGTTGGAGAGCAGCCTGGATAATAAGAATGAAAGTGGTTCATAAATCCTAACCTGCTTTATAAATACAAATAAGGAGATACAGCTTGTTAGATTCGGAGCCTGGCTGTCCCTCATTCACCAAACTCTGAATTGACCTATTTCTGTTTTGTGTATCAAGTATACACAAATGGGACTTTTGCAGACTGTGTTATATTCTATAGAGAAATTTAGAAAATGGATGATGAATTTTTCAGTTTTCTTATGCCTTTGACTAGCCTTCTTTCAAGACAGATCCAAAGAGATGCATCATTAATCTCCAAATATCACCAATTGTTTCTCTGAGGTCAACTTCCCTCTGCCAATAACTTCAGCAACTCGATCTCAGCTTCTTCAGCAATTCTGATTTATTTATTTGAAATTGACACCAATTTGAATATGACCTTGACTCCAGCCACAAGGTCTAGAATACAATCATTATTCGACCATCCTTTATAGCTGGCCTCAGTCACATTTCTTTAAGCATCTCTTCCTTCTTGGCAGTTCTATCCCTGATTTTCATGTTTATAGCTACTCTGGCAATGAAATCTATCTACTAGTTATTACATGGACTTAAGATATAATTATAATCTGAGAATTTTCTTTTCCTCTACTGAGAACATATTTTATGAATAACCTTTTCCTAACTCTCCATGTAATGATGTTTAATTGCTAAAACATAAACATGAGGGCATAAAATAAGTAATTTTAAACTGGTTGTGTTTTAAGTGATTCAGAAAATAATGAATTGAGCATATTAATTTGTTTCTTAGGAAAAACACTAGCAGATATTAATATTTAAGAGATACTTCTAGTGTTTGAGATTTTTGTACCAGAACTTTATAACTTTTGTGTTCAGCAAAAGGGTTGTTTATGAAGGAAAACAATCAAATGAAATAATTTCATATTTATTGGAAAAACAGTGACATCTATTGTTCAATATTATATAAAATGGAATTTAGAATGAAAAGCAATGTCATATTCTATATATTGAGCTCCAGTGCAATGAAAACTAATAAGAAGTCTTTGTTTTAAAATACTAATAAGCTATGTCCAATAATTTAATATGGAATCAAAGCAAACTGAGTATCTAGGAATATGTCATTTAATCATGATTTAACAGGTCCAAAGTCTGTCTAGAAGAAGAAATAAGGCACTAAATGATATAATACTTTAAAAGAGATGTCATATCTTACAGTTATTTTTCACTTTATAGACCAACTAAGTATGTATGATTCATGATTATAAAAGTCCAAACTGAACTCTGGACCTAAGACAAGGTGCTATTTTCATGCTACATCTGTTATTAACTAGGCTCATCAATTTAAGTCTATTTACCTACCACCTTGATAAAAGTTGATGATCTCTAAGTTTATGAAACTTATCAGAAGAGGTGGTTTCTGCCTAGGTCTTGGGTGTATGAATGTGTGCTGTGCACGTGTGCATTTGTTCATGTGTGTGTGATCACAGGTGAGTGTATGCACATGGAGGCCAGAGGATAACCTCTGGTGCTGTTCTTCAAACCCCATTCACCATGTGGTTTTGAGACCGGTTTTCTCACTGGCTTTGAACTGACCAACTAGGCTAAGTTGGAAAGCCAGAAAACCCCAAGCATCCTCCTGTCATATACACCATACCCATCTATTTTTTTTTCCTGAAAATGTGGTCTCATGAAGCCTAAGTTGGCCTCTAACTGTTTTTGTAATCAGGATGCCTTGAATTCCTAATCCTCCAGCATCTGCCTCCTGAGCACTGAGATTATAGTGTATTCCATGAAACTTGGCTTAGGACTCACTGTTCCATAAGCTGCCACTAGCAGTTGTTAAGAGTTTGTTAATCCATCATCTCATCACCTGCCATTTAAAACCTAAGTGAGGCAGTGTTTATTCTAGTGTATAGTTTCTGAGTCATCTGTCCATGACCACTTGGCTCCATGTTGTTGTGCCTATAGCGAGGCAGCACCACATGACAGCAAGAGTGTGTATCAGAGCCTGTTCATCACATGGTAGAGTGAAGACAGGGAGAAAGGAAGCGACTATGGACCAAGTTTAACTTTTAAAAGACCCTCCAGCTAGGTCCTACATCCCAAAGTTTACACAGCCTCCAAATTCAGCACCATCAGCTGGGCACTAAGAGAATATGGAAATCTCCTATTCAAATTACCATATCCCATGTCTGGCCTACAAGGCTTATGGCCATCCGCAAATGCAAATGCACATAGTCCATCTCTGAGAGTCTCCAAAGTCTTAGCTATTCTAACACTATTCAGAAAGTAAGTCTGGGTTCAAAGTCTCTTCTGATACAAAGTAAATGGCTATCTGTGAGAGCACCTGTAAAGTCAAAAGGGAGTCTGCATGCTTTCAAGATACATTGGTTCAAAATAAACACTCTCATTTTGATAATAGAATATTTAGAAAATATCCTATTTTTTAAAAGGAAAAATAGAATAGCTGGGAAGGGGTGCTTGAAGCAAGATCAAACACCATAAAGGAAAAAATCAAATTCTAAAGCTCAATGTCCAGCACTTAGTGTCATGCAGTGATTTCCATTGGGCTATGGATCATCAGCCACCTGACTATGGTCCTGATGACTACAGTCCATATGGCCTCTGATTTAGGCGGGCTCCACAGCTTGAGTGATACTTCCATCAGCAGATATTCCACATGTCAGACACCTCCACCGGTCTTCACCTTCACAACTTCACGCATCACTGCCTCAGAGGATGGTTCAAGGACTCCAAACCTGTCACACACTACCTAGCCTCAAAGACTTTCATTGAAATCTGTATGGAAGCCTCCCTAACCCATAACATTTGCATTCTGCATGTCACATGAATTGTATGACTGTCTGCTGCCAGTTCCATCAACAGCAGGGCTCCTTGGACCACAGCTGAATTAACCTCTGAGTGAATGAGAAGTATCATACTATCATACATGGGCATGTTTGAACAGGTTCTCTGTTTTCAAGGCCAAGTCTTTTAAATAAATTCACTTTCTCATACCCTTAAGCCTACAAAAGTTGAGTCTGGTTAGTTCCTCAGATGCCTTGGATGCCTTTCCTAATGCATGGTATGGTAATTGATTTCTTACTGATGCTATTTTTTTTTTTTTTTTTTTTTTTTTTTTTTTTTTTTAGAAACCAAACCTTTCCCTAGCTTTTTTTATATGGGCTTTTCTAACCCAATTGGTAGTTTCTTGAATCTTTCCTCTCTGCTTTTTTCTCCTAAATTTAATGTAATAGTGAAAAAAGCTGGAAGACCTCATGGTTCTGCTTGAATGCTAGGATTCCTTGAAATTTGTTCAGCAAACCCAATCAATACACTACTTTTAAATTCAGAAACCCACAATTTTTAAAGGCATGTAGAGAATGTGGCCACGTTCCTTGCCTCAACGTAGTATGAGTGACAGCTAGATTACTTCCCAAGAGGCCTCTTTCTACCTGAAAGCCTACAGACTTTAGGGCCAACACAAAAAACGGAAAAAAAAAATGATCAGACTTTGCCTTCAGTATTCTAATTTTTCCCATTATAACATTTTTAAACTTTATTTTCTGGATATAAAGACTTCTCCATTCAAAATGTTATGTTTTTCTTGTTTTTTTTACTTTCCTTTTATAGAAAATAGATTTTTTCCCTCACATTATATATCCTAATTACAGTTTCCCTTCCTCATACTCCTCCAAGTTCCTCCCCAACTCCACTCTCTTTCTGTCTCCCATTAGAAAACAAACATGATTCTAAGGGGCAATGATAGGTTAGGATAAGAAACTAGCATATTGAAGCTGGGTGGAGGTGGCACACACCTTTAATCCCAGCACTTGGGAAGCAGAGCCAAGCAGATCTCTGTGAGTTTGAGGCCAGCCTGGTCTACAGAGTAAGATCCACAACAGGCACCAAAACTACACAGAGAAATTCTTTTTCTGGAAAAAAAAATAGCGTATTGAAATTGGCAAAAACAAACAGAAGGAAAAGGGATTAAGTCTTCAACACACAAGCCTATGTGGTACAATTCACCACCATCAACACCAGAGGTAGTTGGTCTTAATAGTGAGAATTTAGAGACAACCCAGGAGAAACATCCCAGGGTATTTCCAGAGATGGTTATCTGAAAGAGGAAGATCCACCTGCCAATTGAGAACTTCTTCCAACACAAGACTGGAGGAAGCACAGGGTTTCTTGACTGTCTTAGCTTCTTTCTGGGAAGTACATCTTATTCACCATGGCCACTATCCTCTGCTGACATAGACTCAGCTTCCTCACCCTTCCTACTGAGATGGAACAACAGTGGTTCTTCAGGGAACTTCCAGGTCTCCAGCAGAACTTTGGGACTTCTAACACATCCACCCGAGTGGATTGAGCAACTACTGAGTTCTCTGTCTTTCCTGTATGCAAATGGCTATTGTTGAGCTACTCAGTCCCCATTGAAATAGCAATCTAGGAAATCTCCTAGCATAATTCCTATGCAGTCTATTGGTTCTTCTTCTCTGGAGAAACCTGCCTATTGTACCTCATAACACCAACTATTTAAGAGATTGTGGCAGTGTTGGACTTTTCAAGGCCTGTTGTTAAGAGTATTAATTAGTACATTCCATTTGTCAGTATTCTGAAATTTAGAAAAATAGACTTATCCCATCATGTTCTATTTCCATTAAGGTCATGAGAATACAGAAAAAAAATCAGGGTAGATGATATACTACATGATAATGTAAGAAACTACCAATATGCTTTATGCCAGAGACCATGAGCATAACATAATTGCAGTAAGGCTGCATGTGAGGCTCATTGGTGGAGTGCTTGCCTAGCAGGCATGAGATTCTGGGTTAATATCTATCATGTCTAAGTGAGAATTTGACGTACAGTAGCACCTACCAGTATGAGTAAATTCTTCAAATAAGAAGAGTTTATCATTATTTATTTATTTGTTTGTTTGTTTAGTGTGTGTGTGTGTGTGTGTGTGTGTGTGTGTGTGTGTGTGTATGGTGCTTTAGTGTTTGCATTGTGTGCATGTGTTCTCTTCTATCAAAGACTGTAGACAACAGAGGCCTCCAACTCACCAACCTACATTTTAAGGAAGAGTCTCTTACTGAACTTAGAACTTACCATTTCAGAAAGCAGGCTACCTGCCAAGCCTAGAGGTCCTTCCTGCCTCATTTCTCCATGCTGTTCATTCAGACAGACATGGCTGGTTTTCAGCTGTGTGGTAGAGATCTGTTCAGGTCATCACTTATGTCCAGCAAGCACTTAGGCCAACTAGGCTGTCCCCTTACTCTGTTTTTGTTGTTGTTGTTTTGTTTTTTGTTTTTGTTTTTGTTTTTTTTTTACTTTATATATATATAGAAAAAGCTAATGTGAAGCAAAGTAAAGCAAAATCATGAGCTGTTATAAAGAATCACAGGCCCAATTCTTCTGTGAGATGAGCATATTTGGGGCATTTTTTTCAATTTCCATATAAGTGGATATCAAAACTCTACTTCTGATTTTCAAAGAAAAAAGTGTATCTGAATTCATCTCAATCTGAACATTCAAGAACAGAAAATTGAGGTGCTTTGGGGAAGGAGTTTAGTTTTATGAGAAAACATGTTTATTAGATAAATGGTTTTATTTTTCTAGAAATCATTGGTGAATCCAATGAATGTGATTTGACTATATGTTCATTTATTTCAAAGTAATGAAAAAAGAAACAACCCAAAGAAATCTGAACATGCTACTAAAAGCATTTCCCAGTACATAGGATGGTAGATAGTGGTTTTCTGGAAACCTAAACCTTAATGTGACTTCAAAGAGCTTCCAAGCCAGTGGTTCAGTGTAGATTGTAGAATGCTCTGTTACCCAGGAGCTCTGGGGGGACTGATAATGGAAGGGGGAAGGAAATTGGGGGGTGGTTTCAGTGTTATATGAAGTCCCAGACTCTGAAAGCAGTTTTTCTTTTACCATAAAAAAATTGTACTTTTAAATAAGCTCTCCCAAATCACAAAGAACATCAAAGATAGTTGTGAAGACAAAAAACAGGCTTTAAAAACAATGGAGACTCAAAAAAGTGTAATTTGAAGAAACACTAGTAAAAGAAATGTTTTTGTTTCATCCCATTTAGAGTTCTCTTTTAAAATTCTCCTGTGAAACAGATCTTTTGCAATTCTACTACACAGCATCACTCAGTTCATTAGCATCTCATAGTCTTGTTCATAAAATCCAATGGAAGAATCTGCCATGTTTCACATAGACAGAGGTGGGAGGCTAGACAGCATGTGAGTTCAGAAGTAAGGGACTATTACTTTGAAGTATGGGATATGGCTGGTTCCTATCCTCTTGTTTCAACATTTCCAAATCTGACCTTGCAACCCACTTCTAAACTGTATGCAAAATGTGATAATCATATTAATACAAATATATAATTTATGAATATGTATTACTGATGTAACAATATCATAATAAATTTAGTAGCTTAACAAATAGAAGATATTATTTAACAGATCTGCAGGTCAGATGTCTACTCTTACTTGTCAGGTTTGTGTTTCACATGACTGAGCACAGAAATGGCCTGGCAGGCTTTCTCTGAGTTTGAAGTCTGAACTAGTTACCCCCTTGAATGCTATCAGCTATCAGCACATAGCATCTACCAAAATACATATAATCCTGTAACTTGCTTATCTGGTATCAGAGGCAGAAACCATATCCTTAATATATACATATACACATACATATATGTGTGTGTGTGTGTGTGTGTTTGTGTACATACATACATGTATTTACACATATGTAAAATATCTAGAGTAATATCTATGTAGAATAGGGTCTACACAGTCTCCACCTTAAAGCTCTTTATTCAAATTACAATAGTTACGATGAAAAATACTGATTAACACATGATAAGAAAGAATTAATAGTTACATGCCTATAACCCCAACATTCAGGAGACAGAAACAGGAGGATTGTCACAAGTTCAAGACAAACCCTTGTTTACTTAGTAAATTTCAAGCCAGTTAGGACTACTTAGTGAGACTGTGTCTCAGATAGAGTAGGGAAGTGATGAATAAAAAGACAGTGAGGAAAAGAACTGAGAATAATATTTCAATAAAGTTATACTTCCAGTGAAAATGAAGTTTAAATCTAAATCTAAATATTATACTTTCTACTGTAAATTTTAATATTTTGATGTCTATGTACATGAAGTTAGATAGACTCCAAAATAGTGTATCTATAAATAATTATAAAATTATGTACACTCACCTGCTGAGGGCCGCAGGAATATCATAAGAACTCAGCTGGTTATGGCAATGTCACTACCTGGAGGAATCAGGGAATTCCTCCAGAGGAAGCCAAATCCCAAGGAGTTTTTCGTGTTACTTGGCTTGTTATATATCAGCTGTATTCTGTTATGAAAATCATGTGTGCCTTCATAGATTTCCCAATTGACTTTTCCCTAAGAAAGGCTAACAGTGTGGACTGATCACTTTCTAGACATACACATTCCAGGTATTTGGAGAACAGCCTCAGGAAAGGCTTTCTCTGGAATCAGATATCTCCCTTGGCTACTTTCAAGGACTAGCAGTAATAACAGTCTACATGCAAGTCTCCTGATTTAAGATAAATTCCACAAGGAGACACCACTTAGGTCAGGTGGATGTTAAATGATAGCGTTACACAATTTAGCTCAGACCCTCCTTTCTTACAGCCTTACCAACTTTATAGACTGCTAACTCCTTACCTAACCACTTCTACGAGTATTTAGATAACCTTCTGCGCTGACAGCTATGCTCAGCCAGAACCCAGTTCAAGCCTCCCTGTAATTATCATTAGCAGCATCTGGCCAGGTCCATCCCCAGATGGAGGAAAGTACTTTATCAGAGATATCTTTGTACTCTCTAAGAACAGACTTAAGCATCCGGGCTACCTGTTTGAGAAGGCCTGGTGCCAATTAAGCCTTACTTCCTCTTTTCCCAAACCTTACCACCAGTTCCAGATCTCCCTTTAACTATCACCAGAGGCATCTAGCTGTACACAGGTTGCCTAGCGACTGAGCACACTTTCCCTCACCCTGCAGAAAAACGGCAGATAGCTTGGACAGATAGGAGCTACAGGAAAAAAGAAGACAGCTTTATTTTCTCCCATTGACCTAGCAACTTATAGATTCTTAACACTTTCTACCAACCACGTTTAAGATTATAGTTGAGCACATAAGAGCCCTCTTCTTAGATATTACCTGATTTTAGCTTTTAGTTAATTAATTTCCCCATTGGTCACTTCCCTTTGGGGTTGCAAGTGATAATTAATGGTTATTGCCTCCCTATGTGATTCTTATCACCCTTCCATTTGACCCTGGAAGCCTGGTTTTGCACTGCTAAGGGAATGCTGCTTGTAAGTGTACATATACCAGAATTCCCAGGGCACGAGAGGACAGAGGAGAGAAAAGAGAATGGAAGAACTAGATGGGTAAGAACTTGAGAGGAACAAACTGAGATGGGGAAGAAGTAGATTGAAAGGCTACAAGAGAGTACTAGATGAACGAGATGGAAGATGAGAAAGAGCAGATGGGGAAGAACAAGATGAGGTAGAACGAGAAGAGGAGACGGGAGAGGAGATGATATGGGAAGGAACAAGATGGATGAGAACCTAGAAGGGGCAGAACTAGATGAAGGAATTAAGATAGAACCTAGAGGGGATAGCAGACAAGTGTAGAGAGAAATCACGCTAAAGATGACCTAAATATGAGAGCAGAATATAAGCTTATAACTGTCACAGAATAATAAAGTATATGGACTAAGGAGTTTCGTGTACATAGATTCATTTCTTTTCATCAAAGATTAATTATCAGCTGGTTGTAGATTCTTCCCGGACCCTGGGAGGGGACTATCGAGGGGCTGGACCCCCATAGTCCCCGATACTCACCTTCCAAAAAGATAAATAAGTGTAAAAGGTTTTATGCATAGGCACATTAAGGTGTGACTTGCTAAAGTCATTAAAAGCAAGAACATTGGTCTAAGTCAACTGCTTCTCCAATCCACAGCAAAATATGTTAAACCTGACTGCAGTATTCCCCTTCAGACTGTTTTCTATCACACATAATCTGAGGAAAATAAACCAGTATTTTATGCTGAAAGTTGTGTCTAAAATAAGTAACTAGTTTAGGGTATCTTTAGAAGATAATCTAGTATCAAAAAAAGCAAGTTTCTGAGAGAATGTTTAATATTTTAATGGTTTTGTGTTTGATTCATCAGCTGGTTGATCAAAATAACAATGACATTCAAAAACAGCTGCATATGTTAGTTTAAGGCTTAATGTGTCTTTTTTGAGCCAATAAAAATTCACACCTAATGGAGAACTGAATGTTTGGTCCTCAGAATTTGCCAATAAAAATAGATTGTATCACTGATGATGATGGGTTATTATAAGGAAACAAAGTGATCGCCATGAGCAAACACAAGATACCATATGAAGACAGCACTGAGCATGCACAACACATAGCAAAATTACCCAATGCATCTACTGAACATACCTGGGGCCATCAAAACACGCTGTTAAAATTTCCACTACGATGCAAGAAAATAAATGCTTTCATTTTTCATGTTGGGTCGTCAGTGAAGAGCAGAGAGAAAATACAGAACAAAAACTGGGCCATACAAGGGAAAATATGGGGAGAGAATTTTTATGATTCAGAAATAATCATGTAAACAAAGTACAAGGCTTACTCCAAAAAAGAGAAGAGATTTTAAGTTTAAATATCATAGCAGGAAGGAAAACCATGATATCATGGCGTTCATCCCTTATTACTTTCATGGGGTCAAAGATAATCAGTTACAAAAGCAGCGTGGCTGTCATCAAAATACAGCCCCTCGCCTTCTGCTGTGTTGCTGAGTTTTTATTATGTAAGTGCTATAGGTTGTATGAACTCTTTCACTGAGTTTTGGGATGGGAAAACATTGATATTCTTCCCTGGAAATTCTATAGATATTTCAGAGGGAAATATTTTATACTAATATATTTTTTAAAACACAATTATTTGTTTAGCATTAAAAGGATCACTTTTCACTCTTTTTAAAGAATTGTTTCTTTTGTTTTTTGAGATTATAATTATATAATTTCTGTGTTTTAATATTACATTTCTGTGTATTCAAGTTTTGTCTCACTAATGAGGAATTTTAATTGTGTTTTACTTGAAAGTCCCCCAAATCAGACCTTAGGGTGAAATTTTGCATGTGAACTAATATAGTAAGATTAAAAACCTTGTAGTTGTAGATCAATAAAGCAGAAGAAACAAAGCATGTGTGTAATATGGACATAATAGAACAAATGATCATTCTAACCTCATCTATAGGGAAGAATTCCACTGACACCCTGTGAGAAATCTGAGCTTTCACATCCCTGTAGCATTCAGACAGTGGCCAGGCAACTCCAAGGAGAATATGATTTTCTGTCTCCTCCCATTCATGAGAATGTAGGCCTCAGAAGCCCAAGGGAGGTCTGTTTGAAGGAATTCATAAAAAGAGAGCATAAAGTTGGGAGGGAGACATGTTTGGAGGTCCCAGGGCAAGCTGGAGGGTAGCAATGGGGAGTGAATATGATTAAAATACATTGCACACATATATGAAAATAAAAAAGTATAATTTAATAGCAATAAGATAATAGTAATAAGTGAGCTAAAGGAATATGAGCAATGTCAAAGCATTGTGCCCTCCAGTCAGATATTGTTCTCTCTTTCAAAGATGATAACGCTGAGATTGAAAAATGGAATAAGATAACGATGTAATGTTATGTGTCTGCCTATAGCATTCCCCTTTGTGCTGCCAGCTTACCGCCTCCCCATCCCTACATATCTGGCAGCAACTGATCTTCTTACTCTCTCTACAGTTTTGGTCTTCCAGAATGTCATGTAGCTGAAATCACACAGTAAGTAGAATGTACAGCACACAGAGCAAACCCTTGTGCAGTTGCAGGTTTTAGTAAAAACATCCACATCGCTTCATCAGTTCTAACAAATGTACCACATTAATGTGAGATATTAATTAATAATAGAGACACCATGGGTGGGAAATTAGGGTGCATAAGGTCTCTCTGGGCCAACAGCAAGCTTACAACTGCTCTTAAAGTAGTTCTTTCGTTAAAATAAAAGAGTACTGTGGTTTGTACAAACTCATCGATAGGTAAAGGAGTAAGGCAGATTACATGACCTTGGCTATAAATCTCACATTGTTCTTGCTGTTTTCACCATTGCATCACCCTGTATGATAGCATTATTTCTATTAACAGTTAGTGTATATTTCATAATAAAATATGACCTTACAGTTGATAGAACCCCATACATTCCTGCTTTCATTGAATTTTCTTGTTTCTTCTGCACTTGTATATCCAATTAAGCCAGTGGTCACATACACAGAGGCTCTGGCAAACAAAGTAAATCAATGAATCAGGTCAGCTGTGGAGAGACAATAAAGAAGGTGACCCTCTGGGGAATGGCTCCTGTCTAAAGGAGGCAGCCATTTTTCAGCCTAGAATATTGTTGCCACAGGGATTTTTCCAAATGCAGGCAAAAATCAGAATGTTTCATATATAGTCTCTTACTTTTAAGTATTATCTACCTCAATTTTATAAAGTCTCCCATGCATCACACACACACAGAAACAGACACACACACACACACACACACACACACGAGAGGGGGATGGAGAGAGGGAGGGAGAGAAAGAGTCATGAGAGAGAGAGAGAGAGAGAGAGAGAGAGAGAGAGAGAGAGAGAGAGAGAGAGAGAGAGAGAGAGAGACATGAAAGTCATGTAAGCCAGCTCTCACTGGTCCTCTGAAATAAGCCAGCAAGGCTGATGCAATTTAAAGCATGTCTTTCGTCTAAAGCCAGTTAAACAATTTAAGGGCTGGAAAGATAGCTGATAGAATGTTTGTCTTGGATGCATGAGACCTTGAGTTAAATCCATAGCACTGCAATAAATAAATAAATATTCAAAAAACACTGCTTGAAACCATGACAAGGTGGAGGTATCCTTATATGTTAAATAGCTTTGTCTTTAATGTTTTGGTTTGTGCTTGAGTTATTGGAAACATACATGCATACACACCGATACACAGTAGATAATATAGCTGTGCTCTTTAGTTTGAGATCCCTAAATAATCAAAGGCGTTTTTGAACTATAAATATTCAATTCAGCTATAAGAGATATATTATTTTCTAAAGTAAATAAGGACTTTTGATTTTGAGTCTTGTTCCAAATGTTGAATTTTCCATGGATTTATAACTGCTATAAATATAAAGTCAACTTCTGGCAGAAAACAAATATGATTTGCTGTGAGTGTGACTGATCATTCCCATTCCAAGAATGACAGTGGAAGATCTCCACATTCCTTTCTATCAACTATCTTTGAACAAATAGTAAACACATATTTTTCTATCACATGACATCATAATGAGATCTGGAAATTGTGGAGTAGAAATATATGATTGTAAAATCTTAATAGAATTACTTACATTATGAGGCAACAATGGTGCAATGGTAAAAAGAAGGCTAACTTTTTAAGGCATATCAAATGGCATGTAGAAAAGGACAAATCCAACCCCCAGTCTTATTATTAGGGAAAACAGACCCTGTTTGCTGACACAAATAAAATCACAAGAAAGGCATGAAGAACCAAGTTAGAAGAAGAAATTCTAACCTAACTGCTCAACTAGGGAGACACAGGTAAGACTTGACAGATCAGCACTGCAGCCATAAGAAAAGGGCTGAATTCTCAGTTTCTAAACTCACTGAGGAATGACAAGGGTATATGGCAGCAAGGAGGGCATTTAGCAAATGAACAGCTGTACTATTCAGTTATCTACATTTCCCGGATATGAACTTTCTTTTTTGTTTCTCAGTCTTCCAACATACTTAGCAAATAAAGTCTGTGGCCCATGTCACCTCGGGGTGGTGGGGCATGGGAACCATGCATGATGAAATCAGGGAGCCATGCTGAGCCAGACAGCTCTTCACTGGCCCAGAGAAAGCTGACCCTGCCTCTAGTTGGATACTGAAGCAAGAGAGCTGACCCTAACCCTCAAGACAGCTGGCCCCTGTGTTCTGGAGAGATGGACCCACCCCTCTCCACAGGCGAGGAGAACCAGCCCTGATGTCATGGGCAAAGGGAAAGTGGCTCTGTCCTTTCATCTGAGGTGGGTAGCCCCAGTGGCCCAGACCAGTGACCAGATCAGCTATCACCCAGGACCTTGTGTTGACCCACCCTAACATCTAAATCATCTAGGACCTGCTGAAGCTTGAGAAGGGACTGGTCCTGTGAAACAATATCTGCAAGATCTCCATGAATCAGGGTGCCCTGGGGATATCCCAGAGTTCTGGTGAAGATCCAGTGATGATGGTGTATCAGAAACCTGAGGCCTTGAACCAGACCAGTGACTCATTGCAATGAACATTTGCTAGTAAAGTTGACTGGACAAAAGGGTATGCTATGTGACACACTGCTCCCAATGCCACCAGGACAAATGAAGAGCTGTTGGAGAGGCAGGAAAGAAGGAGATGTGAGAGGGTTTGTTTTTTTTGTTTTCCTTTCTCTCTTCTTTTTTGGTTTGTTTTGTTCTTGCTTTTGTTTGTTTGCTTTCTTTCTTACTCTGTCTTGTTTTGGTTTGATATTTTTTTATTTTTTATTTTGGAGGGGGCACTGCAGGAGTGAAGGGAGGATATGGGGAGACTGAGAGGTGAGCAGAATTAGGGTACATAATGTGAAATTCCCAAAGAATCAATAAAGAAATTGCATTTAAAAACAACAAATAAAATATAATCTGTTTATCAATTCTCAGAAGCCAAATGAGAAACTCAAATATCAAGCAACTCAACTCCCAATACTCATGTTCTTGGGTACATCACTAAAAAATTATGGGCACCAAAATGGAAATAATAATTTTTATCTACATATTAATTACAATTAATAATATTAATTTTCTACTAAATATTACACAAGCAAGAAAGCTATATTATTATTCATTTTAGTATGTCAAATGAAAAGAAAAAGTGGAGTGAGTATGTATAAAGTACAATGACATATATGTGAGAAAATGTCATGAGGTAACACTAAAAAGAATTTGCAGATTATCATATTCACTGGAAGAATTTTAAAATACTGCCATATTTACTAAATTGCTACTTAAAACAAAAATATTTACATATCTCAAGTGCTTTCTGATTTTCTATTTATATTTCCCCAACATAGATACGGACAGATTCCTTTAATTGTTGAGCATGCTTTAAACACATCTAATGTAACACATCATTTGCTAACTATTAGGGAGATATAATTAGGCCCTTGAAAGAGTTTTCAAGTTATTAGCTAAATACTGCATATATTCTTCAAACCTAAACATGTATAAACCAATGTGAATTTAATGTCTCAAGAAATACATGTGCTGAGATAAAAGACAACCTCCAATTTCAGAGATTATAGATTTAGGGATTATAGACCTAGGGCTTTAAGGGAAGGATATTTCACTGCTCAGAATGAGGTTGATAAGATATGGGAGTGGAAAGAGATCATTTGCACAGAGGAAGGTGTTTTGGGCAGAGAAAAACTAATATTTTAGGTAAATATCAGAATGTTACATGCTTACTTGAATATCGGTTGTGTAGAAAGAGACATAATTGGATAAGACTGAAAAAGCAAAATGTGAAGAAAGCGATCAATGGTAATAGGATCCTCTGAATATTTAAAGGTGCTATGGTGATGTGGGAGGGGCTCTATTTTAAGCACCACTTTTTTCTAATAAAGCAAAGAGGACTGTTAGAGCAGCATGAAATCATAATGGGGAAGAGTGGAGGTGTTTTCCAAAGATGGTGAATGTTTCCAGGGGAAATAAATTAGCAAATGCCTTTTACAATCCCTTTATGGAAGCCAGTAATATCAGGGAAATACAAAAGGACACAGAGGCATAATTTAAATTTTATACACTTGATACGAGCTTTAGGTTTATATGCACAAAGACTGGATACTCAACACAGGGGACAGGAATCTACCTCTCACAGTGCTGTCTTCTAGACATTGCAAACATCCACATGATCTCATTTAGTAGAAAATTTCCATCCATGCATTGCCTGCAGAAGCTATCCATATCTTTTGCATTTGTTTATTCAATTTTCCATGAGCTTAATCTGAATAGCTATCTAATTTATTCTCTGAGGATAGAGCAAAACAGCTTGTCTCCTTTCTTTAAAAAAAAAAAAGTGGACTGAATTATTTATTTCTAACTTCTTAAGAAGCTTATGAAATGCAAGATGAAAGGTCAGGATTAATTATGAAAAATTGTGTGAATTCCAACAGAAGAAATATATGTTAATTGGCAAAGGATATACACTGTAGCTCTTACCCTATTGATATTCAGCAAAACTTGATGAGACCAAAAATGTTTTATTTTTAACAAGTTGTATGTTGTGATAATGATGATATTAATGTTGAAGTGCCTACAATTTTTGAATAACATGTCTCCTCACAAGTAGTTCTCATGGGCATTTGTATTTCCCGTTTTGGTAAAAAGTAAGATATGATCATTTGGTATTGGATAATCAGTCGGTGTGCTCTTCCCCTGGGAAAACTATTTCTCCTGCTCTCAGCATTTTTTAGTTGCAGATAGTTAACTGTTATCTTGCATCTTTCTTTAAACTTAATTGCTTTTCTTTTCTTTTCTTTTTCTTTCTCTAGGTTTTTGACACAAGCATCTACATTGCTGATTCAGAATTTTTTTTTAAATCTTAAATGTATTATTTTTTTTAAAATATCTCTCTTATAACTGCTTTAACCACATCCTACAAAGGTTCAGGTTTTTATATTGTTACTTTTATTCAGTTCAGGGTATTTTTGTTCTTCTTTATAAAAGCGTGTGTGTGTGCATTAGGGCCTGCACACATGCATGCACAGACTCTTACATGCCACAGAGCTGTGCACCTGTGGAGGTCAGAGGACAAGTCTTTGGGACTTTATCCTCTTCTGCCACCTTGTGGGATCCAGGGACCCAAATCAATTTTCAGGTCTGCTCTGTGGCACCTCTACCCACTGAGCCATCTAGCTTACTCTTTTGTTTTGTTCTTTTTTTTTTTTTCTTGGAGCTGAGGACTGAACCCAGGGCCTTGAGTTTGGTAGGCAAGTGCTCTACCACTGAGCTAAATCCCCAACCCTCTTTTGTTCTTTTTGAGACTCTAATTTGACCCATGCTTTTCTCTTCTTCTCTTCTCTTCCTTTCTTCTCTCCTCTTCTCTCTCTTTTCTCTTCTCTTTCTTCTCTCCTCTTCTCTCTTATTCTCGTCTCTCCTCTCCTGTCTTCTCACCTCTCCTCTTCTCTTTTGCTTTTCTTTTCTTTTCTTTTCTTTTCGCTTGTGCTAAACATGAACTCGGGGCCTTGCCCATGTTAAACAAGCACTTTAACTGTGAGCCAAATCCCTAGCTTTTGGTATTTTGAGAAAAGTTCTTACTATGTCACAAGGAGTGTGACAAACTCACAGCCATGTCCAACCCAGCACTGTCCTCCCTCTGTCTCCTGGGAGCTAAGATTGCGGCACCATGCTTAGCGCAGACTAAAGATTCTTAAACATGTACTGCTTAGATTCCAAATGTTTAAATGTCTCCTGTTTTAATTGTTGTTCTACTTTCAGTCTATCATCTTGGCCTTTGAAATTGGCTGTCATGGTGCTCTGAAAAAAACTATCAACTTCTTCTTTTTTCTTTTTGGTGTACGTATGAAATGTATGTAATCATGTGTGTGCTTTGTGTGGGTAGAGGTCAGACAACAACGGTGGGTGCGTGCTGGTCCTCTCTTTCCCCATTGCTGGTTTGCTGTGGCATGTACCAGGCTAGCTGGCCTGAAGCTCTCAGAGTTGTCTGTCCCTATTTCACGTCTCCCCATAGGATGACAGATGCTAAAGATGTGTGCTCTCATACCTCATTTTACAAGAATTCTAGGAATCTCAACTTGGACCTCACACTTCTGTGACAAGCCTTCACCACCAGTCCATTGTTCCTGCACCCTGTCAGATTTGGCTGATTATAGTCTAGTTGAGTAATAAATATATCTCTGTTGGCTTTCCATTGTTTTTTTGTTTTACCAACTGTTGAGAGGCTAATATTGAAATTTCCAACTCTATGGATTTATCCTTTAATTTTAGCTGTATCATATCTGCCTTAAATATTTTGTGACTACTCATAAATCTACATTTAGAATTTCTGTGTCTTCATGACAGATCAGCTTATTTGTCACTATTCATGCCTGTCTCTATCTCCAGTCTTCACTCTGAGGTCAACTTCATCTAATATCATAGATACTTGTCCTTTTTGTTAATATTTGTATAATGTGGTTAAAGCTGTGTATCCTAGAGTGCCATAATTGTAGATTCAGCCAAACATTTCACAAATACTTGAAAAGTAAAACTGCCCTTTCACTATACAAGTACAGATTATAAATTGTCAATATTCCCCAAGCAATACAGTGTGACAACATTAACATAGCATTTACATAGAATTATTATAAATAACTTAAAGGTAATTAAAATGTATGGTAGGGTGCATAAAGGTTATACAGCATATAGCCTTTTATATGACTATAACAGGGGTTTGGGGATCCATGGACTTTAGTTTCTACAGGGATTCTCAGAACTAAACTTTCAAAGATCTTGAAGAATGACATGCCTTTGTATACACTTTTAATTTCAGTCTTTCTGTATAACTATATGTGAAGTTAGTTTTGCATAGAATCCAGAGTAAAACTGTGGTTTTTAATAAAACTTGCTTTTATTTTTCACTTTGAGATCCTCCTCTTCCGGGTTTTAAAATTTTCCTTATAATTGAATTCTTCAGGTTTTTTTTTTATATTACAGAAGTATTGATTTAGTCACATGCTACTTTTGTTGTTGTTATTGTTGTGGTTGTTTTGAGACATGGCCTTACTTTGTCACCATGCTGGTACAGAACTCTCAAGGTATACCAGATTAGCCTTGAACTTGCAAAGATAATCCTTCCTCTGCCTCCTACACACTGAGATTAACAGTGTGGGCCATAATTCCTCATGACAAAATTTGATTAGTAAACTCCCAGGTGGAATTGCAGTTTGCTCATTCAGCCTGGATGAGACAGCTCAGTATCTGCCAGGATTAGAACTGCCAGCTCCTATGATGGACTTCATTGGTCATAACAGTTAGTATATCTTTATTGACACTCAGCTCTGGTGATATTTCTAACTCTCCACCAGGAGTCCTCTGACAATTTTTTGGTGGACAAGACGAATGCCATCTTGTGACTGTCAGGTTGGCTCGAAGTCTAGGTCTCCATAAATGTTCTCCACTGATGTTGTGTGAATAGGTATGTGTTTGATAAAGAGGAACACAAATTCCATCCTTGTGTGTCCTGTTCTGACACCATCTGCTCAGTGTTGGTGGCATTTCTTATCACAATTTCACAAAGATGACAGGGTGGGCATCCACTTAGCTGTGAGGTGTGTCAGTAAGCAGACATGTTAGTAGAGAATGCAGTTACTTGGTAAATGTCATATTGGTAGATTATCCTTTTATTACTCCACTTTTAACTTAAAAGTGGACATTTATATGTAATATTTTTGTGTTTGAGCCCTTTGTCATGTCCAGCAACTTCAACTCTAATACATGCAGGTTAATGTGAACCAGTACAAAAGACTAGGTAACTAGAACTGTGTTGTTCCTTGAATTTCAAAATCTCTTCTCTGCCCTATTCCCTCCACCATTCAGGGAACCGCATGTTTTATTTGGTGTTGTTTGTATGCAGTAAATAGAACAAGAAAAAATATTTCTGTTTCATTTCCCTAGAGTGCAGAGTTGTGAGAAATTTTAATATTGTAAATGCAGAATTTACATCCTAAGGTACCTATGTTTAATCAGTGAGGAGTTGGCCTAGACTAGGGAGACAACACAATGGATAAAGTGCTCACTGCGCAAGCACAAGGATCTGAGTTCAAATCTCAAGCACCATGTCACAGGATTGTAGCATCAGTTCTGGGATAAGGCTGGAGACAAAATGATCCAAGGGCTTCAGTAGCCAATCAGTATAGCTGAAAGAGCAAGCTCCATGTCAAATATAATATCTTGTCTCAAAAAATAAAATATGGTGGAAAGCAATAGAAAAAGATGGTTGGTCTTCCTCTATGACAAACACACCCACATAACACATGTATGCACATGAGAACACACACACACACACACACACACACACACACACACACACACACACACACACCACCAGAGTGTGACCTTAGGAGTCATGCTTCTAAACATACCAAGGTGTTTCTCATGTATCTCTGTAATGTAGTATGTGTGTGTGTGGTGTGTGTGTGTGTGTGTGTGTGTGTGTGTGTGTGTGTGTGTGTGAAAAATACATGTATAAGATACACATATGTATGGATGGATATCTTATATATCTATATTTGTGTGCATCTATGTAAATTTATACATATATATGTTTGTATTTATGTAAATTTATTGGTTTTAGTCCCAGTTTTTTGAGTCCTAACTTCCATGTTACTACTTAAAAGGCTAGAATAGTAAGGTTATAGTGTTTGGTCCTGTGTCCTTGGCTCCTGAATCTGCTTCGGTGTGCTGAAGTTGAAAGGCAGACTTTTCTTATAATGTTGGGGAGCTTTAGGGTTCAGAAGGCAAAGGTCTACTCTCTCATCTTCCCCTGACTTCCTTTCACCTGCTCCTTTTCCTCCAAAATATAATCTATAGAAACTGGAATTTATATTTCCTCAGGCCCATCATAGTTGCTATTGTTCCCTCACCTTTATGTCTTGGAGCAACTTTTAACAGATACTCTGACCTATCTCGTCTTGTAGTAGATCATAAAGCCTTCGATTCAGAGGCAGTCCTGCCACGGGGGACGTGCTGCTGTATGGATGAAGCAAGGGGAATCTGAACAGGCAGGCTTGCTAAGGATTGCCACTGAAGCTATTAACGCTGGCTATATTCTTTCTATCTATCTGGACTCCTCAACAGTTCTCCGCATGTCTACTATGTTTATGCAACAATTCTCCCACAAAATACAAGAGGAGAATATAGAAAGCCTCAGGACAGTTGGAGTTGGAGAATGTTGATCAATAACAAAGCCACTGAATGGGGAGGGGGGGATGTGGCATCTCAAATACTGAAGGGCGAAAGAGGTGGAAACTGCTATATTTGAGATCCTTTAGATATATATACTATGTGTGTATGTGAGTGTGTAGATGTAGATATAAATATATGTGTATAAAAGTTTTAAATATCTTTTATAACAAGTGACAAACATGCTTTCTTTAATTGAATTAATCTTTACCACCACATTTTCTCCAAGAGCCACCCCTATTTCCTATTCACCTTGTATTGTGTCTTCTTCTTTTTAAGCACCAAGTTCAATTTGTGTTGCCCATGTGCTCTTGGATAGGTGGTCTTTCCCAGGAGTGTAGTTGATCCACCAGGGATCACACCTCTAAAAAAAAAAAAAACAAACTTTCCCTTTCCCTGAAGATAAGCATTGCCAATAATCCCTCAGCTAGAGTAGAAACTTCATGCCCACCTTCCCCCTCCATGCTTGAATTTTGTCTGGCTTGAGCTTTCCCAGAATTCATGCATGCTGTCATAGCTGTTGTGAATTAACATATGCAAAACCTCTGCTGTGTCCACAAAACACTGTTTCCTCACAGTACTCCACCACTTCTGGCTTTTACAGTCTCCACCCTCCACCCACTTCTGCAACAATCCTTGAACCTTGGCAGGATAGTGTGTGATTTAGATGTCATACTTGCAGCTCATTATTTCTTTCTCTTTCTTATTCTCTGTACCTTGACTGATTGTGATTCTCTGTGTTAACTTCTCCCATTTGAATAAAAAAGTTTTCTGATGAGGGTTGAGAGGTGCACTAATCTATGGATATAATAGCAAGCCATTAGAAATTCATTTAATACAATGTCCATTTATGATGATAATATAAATTTGTTCCACCTGGCGGTTGAGTACTGAGGATTACTTTGTTCTTGAGTAGGAAGCATCACTTTCCAGCTACAGAATTCCACACCTGAAGAACCCAGTAACTTCTGCTGACTTGGCAACTGCTCTCAGGTTATTCTTCAATGGTCTTACATACTGGCTCTCGGGAGTTCCTTATAAAGTACCACATACAAGACAGGTGAATAGAAAATTTTCAATGCCTACCATTTGCTTATTGGATCAACCCCGTTTCCTAACTCAGAATAGTCTCCAACTATTCAATAGCTAACTTCACCTTCTAAATGGCCAGTCTAATCCTGATATTATCAGTGTCCTTGACAAGTCTTGCATTTCCTTGCTGATTTATGTGTCCTCAGTTTTAACTGGAACTGTAGTTTAAGTAACAACTTATGGATGACTTCCTTGGTCACCTCCACAAACAATTGACATTTTACTTTGTGTGCATAAAACAAATAAATTGACTTTAGCAATGACTTTACTGGTAGGTTTAATATATTATCTTATTTGTCCCATTTTTCTCTCTGATATATTTTATAATCCATGAAAGCAAATATCTTTTATATAGCAAGCACACCTCTAATCGTATAGATATGTTTACATACAGATATAAGAAAGGGCTGAAAGGGCTGGAGAGTTGGGTAAGAGAACTTGCTTTTGCAGTTAGCCTGAGTTCAATTTCCAGTATCCATATGGTAACTCTGTAATTCCAGACCTCCGGAATCCAGTGCCCTCTTCTGACCTCTAATAGCACATACATTGTGCACATATATACATATAAGCAAAACACTCATACTCATAAATAAATCTAACAAAAGTTAAAGAAATTGCTGAGATTTAGATTTAATCTTTAATTTATACACACATGTAAAAATATAAATATGTCTATGTATGATATATTGGTTATATATAATGTCTAGAATGAAGGCATAAATAAATATAATGTATGTGAATAGAAAGAAAATATAACTACTTACATATACCTTGTATTGGAAACCAAATAATACCTTAATCTTTAAACAACTTTACCAGGTATATCTTCCTTTCTAAAGTCAGACAGTTTTGAAACCTGTAACTCCATTATCCCTCAGGAAAAAAGGAAATTCAAGAGTCCACATTATAAGTTCTTTTTTTTTTTTGAATTTGACCCAACTGTGTAAATGTTTCTTTGCTCTTAGATTGGGAAGTGCAGAATTTTAATTTTTCTTGTGGGTTAAATTCTCTTGGGTATGGTAAGCATCCTCTCCCTTTTATTGATGTTATGATAAGCAGCCCAATTTACTGTTTTCTCCAAATATGTCACATTATCCCCTGAGGCACTGTACCTTCCCATTGTTGAAACTGCTGACCTCATTCCACCTGTTTCTGAGGACCATGAGTATTTGCTATACTGTGCCATTGTGAGAAATAGTTTAGATAACTAACTTGCTTAGACTGCAGGATGGGAAAATAGAAAATTTACATGTATTTTACATAAACTCTAGGAGAATGAAGTACTAAAGCCTATGGCCAATTGGGAGACTTCTTGGGCAGTAGCCTAGTCATCTAAATGCTTTTTTCAGAAGTATTAATAAATCAATGACTTTGAGCAGTCATATTCAAATTTTTGTCATAAAAACACTTAAAAAATTCTCATAGTGATCTCAGTAACATTTTAGTATTAAAATAACCAAACAATATAGCCTTGTATTACTTAATTTTATTTTTCCTCTATTGAATGAACCCAATTCCCTGGATACTTATTCAGGTTGTTTGCCTCAATGTCTCATAAATGATTTAATGGGTTCATTGACTGTGCTCTTTGCTAATGTTCATTTTTGCTCCTATGAAGAATGTAACACAATCTACGTTTGTTAGGTACTATGCAGAATGAAAGAAGAGTGTTCTCTATGACCTTATAAAATATCATAAGGAATGAAGCAAAATAAAAGATATTTTGAATTAGACACAAAGAATTTGGAGTGAATTGGTAAAATCTTATTTTTCCTTATGTAAACTATATCGAAAGTGTGAGACATATAATAAAATTAATAAAATATACAATCACATATAATACAGGAATTGTGGTATAAAATCCCAGAAAGATATTTAAAGACTTAGGAGCCTTTAAACAAAAGGAAAAGCTATGGAAAATAATTCAAGAAAGCAGTGGCTTTGTATGAGATCAATATAGAAATTATCTTGCCTAGACAATAATAATACTCAAACATTTTTATAGTAGTTGCATTATAATAATTTTCAGACTTTCAAAGGATTATAACATTTAAAAGAATAACATATCTAGGAAAATGTGCAAGAAAAAACAAATAAGAAACCTACCATTAAAAAACTATAAAAATATTAAAGAATATAGAAGGCAATCTTCATGAAGAAATTTATACTATTTGTAAGAAGACAATTCACTATTATGAGGACCAAATTTAACAAATGAGTTATTAACATAATTGCAACCTCTGTGAAAGTACAGGAGAACTGTAAGTTTAATTTGGCAAGCGAGTTGCAACTTTCATATTGCAGAAAATGCCTGCAAAAATGATGCCCCCCAACTCCTATGATGAGCATATACTTATAAAACATGGTCATTTGATTCTAATTAAGAAACAGGCATTTAAATCAGTAGTTCAGAAGAAAGGGTCCAGAATGAGATCCTTAATTATGTGACAATTTAGCCTGTCCTACCAATGAGATTTGAAACCAGCAAAGGACAAACATTTAACTATTGTCAGAATAAGTGTCTATAATAAAACAATATGTAGGTTAAGTTAGATTAACATGAAATACTTTTTATAAACAAATCTGAGACACATTTGATATGTATGGTATTACTGTTAAATTTATAAGGAGACATATGCTGAAAATAACTAAGTGTTGCTGTGGCATAATGACATGTCCCTCGGGGTGCTTCCCTGATCCGGATAGGATCTTGCTTACAATCCAGTGACACCCATTCTATTTCCAAGGGTCACAATGTATGTATTAATCTATCAGCCATTTGTGGATCTTTCCCATATTCATGAGTTAAGCTCCATTCACTAAAGAGATATATAACCAGATGCCTAATACAGGAAGATGGCCAAGGTGGGATTTGTCAGACCTTCATTGTTGTGTGACTTCTTATCACCTGCTGCATTGAACCATCTACTGTCACTTTAGCAGAGGAGGTCTTTGTCACCTACCACATGGCAAAAGGCAGCCATAGTGAAATTGCTCCCAGAGTTGCCCTTCACCCTTAGAATTATCAGTCTCAGTAGCCTAACTGTTCCCCCTATTGCAGGATCTAGGTTACACTCCTCGCCAACTTGTTTTTGCTTCTGTCCCTTTCTGTTCAGACATCAATTGTACTGAATGACTTTTCCTGAGGAAAGCTAATCCACCTTGGCTAAATAATGAATTTGTTGAGCTTACTCACAGGATTGTGGAGGATGCAACCGAATCATCAGAAAGCTAACTTTGATAACTCATGGGAGCTACATTTCTGAAGTTCCATGTATAAATTACAATTAGCTCCAGCTAGGAGAGTGCTCTCTCTCTGTCAATTGCTTGTTGCCTTTATAACTTTAAGGATGTGCTATGTGATCTCTAGATCTAACTTCCCGAGCCTTCAAAGTTTCTTTAGCTTCTTCAAGCATTCCCTCCAGAAAGCAATGCTTCAATTTAATAGAAATCACTATACCACTCTGGGGCTTGGAACTCAGCAAAACCTCTTTCTCCTTTGTTGGCGAGTCCAGGGTTTGACTCTGGCAGAAAGGACTGGAGATTTTACACTCAAAGTTAAGGGCTCAAAAAGAAACGTTTCCTCTTCTTTCATCCTATTTCAGATAGTGTCACTGCATTCTGATAGCACCGTCATTCTGATCATGTCATCTCACTCTGACTCCAGCAATTCTTCATAGAAGCAAAAAGTTTAACAAGGTGAAATATGTCTTCTCCTTAAGCTCACAGAACCGGTCCTTCCTGAGGCTGCTCCACTGCACCAGCTCCCACTGGGGCTTTCTTCCTTAGAGATGTGTGACTGATTCATTAGGTACCTCCTTCATCACTGAGGAGGCAGTCCAGAAGCGTAAAAACCTCTTCTCAGATTAGTTTCCACTTCACTTAACCCCCTCCTCCTCCAGAATGCTAAATTTAAACATTTCTAATCATTTTATCTTTATTCCAAAACTTTAGGAATGGTGGGGCTTTCCTGATAATGCTAGGATGTTGAGCTAGAAGATCCTGTTTCCTTTTCTAATACTGGGTTAACAGTTTTCTACCTGCCCAAACAACACATGTGGTTTCTGTCTAGCAACTCTTACTAATACAAAAAGTAGTAAAGAACTAAATTTGGTCTTGAATTACTCCTTACAAATTATCTTCTCTAAATCAAGCAAGAAACTATTTACATTGTTCATTTTGACAATTCATTTATTCAACATCTGTCGCATCCCTCTAATGTGTCAAGAACTGCCTCACAGGCAGGGGATACAAAAAAGCAGGAGACCGAGTTTGGCTCTCCAAAGAGTTCACTTTGCCACAGGGAAAGAGTAAAGCAAACATGTAATTGTAGTCACAGTACTGCAAATGCTCTAATAAAAGACAGAAAGACAGAATACATTAGGGAAAGTCAGATATTCAAGGACCTGAGGACTGGTTTCATCGTAGTGCACAGACCATGCAGATACTGTACAGACAACTGGAAAAAAAGGACTGTACTCAGGGGAACATAAGATGGCTTGGTATTGGTTAAACTGAAGGTGCAGATTGCAATGGAAAGGTGAGGTGATGTTTGAGATCAGAGAACTCTCTCCCTGGAGTTTAAATTGCACCTCTGCACTACACACCTTAAAAAAAATTAATTCACCACAATCATGGAAAAATAGAGAGAATTCAAACAAATGTCCGGTTTCTCTTGAGATATCAGCCCATCTGCATTCATTGGGCTCCCATTCTGCATTTTTAACAGTGGCTAGAGCTGAGTTATGACTTTCTTTTTTTTTTTTTTTATGAAGCTCACTTTTTTGGAGGACCAAAATTCACTTGTATATTTTATAAAATTACTCACCTGGCTACCTTCAGTATGCATGTACGACCTACTGATATAGGCAGGAAATATTTAACAAGGTGATTCCATGGCTAAATCTTTAGTTTATAAAAATGACTTGAGGTAATACATTACAGGGTCTAGATAAGAGCCGGTGAGCAGGCTGGATGGTGGGACTAGCAAGGCAGCAATGGAGCCTAAAGCCTTTAAGGAGGCAATGGCCATGGAGTACAAAATAACTGAAGCCAATGACTTTAACAGAACACCAAAGTTTTAGGACATGAGAAATGGGGTTTGGGACATAGCTCAAGGGGACAAGCACTTGACACACAAGAGAGACAAGGGAATTTTGAGTCCCTGGTACCCACCTTTAAAAATGTATCCTTTAGTGTGAATCTGCAACTCCAGTGCTCTTGTGGAGAAATGGGAGACAGAGAAGGAGAAACCCTGGGAGCCACTGGCCAGCTAAACTCCTGTAAGCTGCAGTTAACAAGAGGCCCTAACCCAAACAAGGCGAAAGGCACCAACATTGAAGGTTGTCCTCTGACCTCCATACACAGGCCATGGCACATACACAGATACACAGCCATATTCTCTCTCCACCTCTTTCTCCAAGATACACACACACACACACACACACATACACACACACACACACACACACACACAATCTTATATCAATATACCATATATACACATATGGATTTTTTTAATTAGAAAATAGACAAGGGTTTTGAAGGGGACTACATTTGCTTCTCTGTTGCTGTGGTAAAGATCTAAATAAATGTAGAAGAAAGTACATTTTTGTTGTTTGTTTATTTTTGTTTGCTTGTCTTACAGTTTCACATCACTGTCTATCATTAACCAAAGTCATGGTAGGAACTCAAAATTGAACCTGGATACCTGTAAAGTATTTTTACTGGCCACCAGCTAATAAATAACAACATAGAGACTCATTATTAATGAACACTTGGCTTATAGCTTAGACTTGTTCCTAATTCTTATGACTTAAATTAACCCATTTATATTAATCTATGTTCTATCATTCAGTGTTACTTCTCTTTGATCTTGCACCTCCTGTTCTTCCCCATTTCTTCTGGCATCCTGAGCACCTAGACTCTCCTCCTCTCCCATTCTCTCCTTGGATATCCCACCTATACCTCCTACCTAGTTATTTGCTGTTCAGCTTTTTATTACACCAATCACAGCAAATACATCTTCACACAGTGTACAGATATCCCACAATATTTCCCCATTTTGGTCTAAATAAAAAGAAAAGATTTGAACTCTAACATAGTAAAACTATATGCAATAAGAACAATTATCAAGTAAGAATTACATTCACAATGTTTAGTCTTTATGTATTTGGCAAATTTGGATGGTACTGTAAAGAATTATCTGGGAAGCAAATGTGTTATTACTCTCACAGGACACTATAGTATAGTGAAAGATAGCTATACACCCCACAAAGAACCGAAAGAGTATGCTAGACTACTCCATAGAAGAGCTCTCTTAGGAGAGAAGATTACAAGTTACAACTGGTAGACAAAATATTGGTTCAATAAAAAAGACTAATTCCCAACAAATTGTCAACAGTATGTTGTGTCATTTACCTGATTAGGAATTCAGTTTGCTCTATTCTCTTCCATGGTTGTCTAGTGTGTAACATACATTTCTTAAGAACTTGAAAACAGTAAACTATGTGATATATTAGAAACTTCACACGGTGGCTTTGTATTTCCAAATTTGTAGTCATAGGTCCTATGCTCACATTAAATGAAATAATTAGGTTATGTAATGTCTCTTGGCATTTTTTAAATTAACAGGGTAGTCAGAATGTTGGCTGCACTTTGTTAGTATGTGATTATTAATGTGATCGGATGTATTATGTTGCAATTATTTTTAAAATCACCTTAGAGATGTACTTTAGAATTATCTCAATGTTCTTATAATTACACAGTATAAAAAGGAACAGAGAGTAGAATTTTACAGATTAGAAGACTTATAAAGGAAATAGAAACCCATAGATCTTAAGTTTGAGTCCCATTTACAAAAAGGGCTTGTCACAGAATTAGAACTAGCACCTATCTCCATTCTGATGCAGGTGGTCTCATTGCACATTCTGTTCAAATTCACACCTATATAACTAATTGGTTCTTTGATTGTGTAACTCAAAACCCTACCTCTAGGTCTCACCAAATAGTTCTTCTCCATTTTCCTGCTTGTCATTGTCTATCCCTCCTATGCATGCTTCACCGATGCCTCCTAAATCTGTTCCTCACACTGGGGTTGTAGTATTTACATCCAGGCTCCTAACTTGTGTTTGTTCAAGCTAGCTATAATAGCTTCATTTTGAACAATAGGTTCCCTCCCAAGACTGCACGGCTCTCCTGCCTCCTGAATCATAGGGAGTAAGAAAGTGGAATTGCTTCACACTGCTAACCTATCCATGGGTAAAATCAGTATGTCACACAAAAAACCTGCTATTGGATTTGAGGCTTGTGAGAGCCGTGGGATTTTCCTGAGAATAGGACTGTCTCTTTCTTTTCAACAGGGTTGTTCTTCAGATGAGGTTGCTGCTTTACTTCCAACCCCCACGAGAGGTGTCCAAAGTTGAATTACTTGACAATTCCTGCGGGCATCTACTAGATGGCAAGACTTGTAAGTTGTATGTGAGGAAAACATTAACTATAAATCTTCATGGTGTCAAGTACATTTTGGAGACTAAATTATATAGTAAAATCTCTATTTATTGATACTAATGCCAGTTTTACTCAAATAATACAATATATTCCTGGAGATTTCTTCCAGTTATCTATAAGAAAACATTTTATCTTCTGAGGGCCAAAATCTTACTTTCTTTGTGATCATATAATTTACTTAATTTAAAATTAAAAACAAGCTTATTTGTTAAAAGAAAGAAAGAAAGAAAGAAAGAAAGAAAGAAAGAAAGAAAGAAAGAAAGAAAGAAAGAAAGAAAAGGAAACATTTTAAATGTTAGCTTGATCAGATTTCCCATCTGTCTTAGGGCTTTCATTGTTGTTGATCTGCTTGGTAGGCATCCAGACAGTGGGACCGGGTCCTGTCCTCAGCGCATGAGCTGGCTTTTTGGAACCTGGGGCTTTTACAGGGACACTTGGCTCAGCCTAGGAGGAGGGCACTGGACCTACCTGGACTGAATCTACCAGGTTGAACTTAATCCTCAGGGGAGTCTTTGCTCTGGAGGAGATAGGAATGGTGGGTGGACTGGGGGGAAGGTGGGGGGGCAGGAAGGGGGAGAACAAGGGAATCAGTGACTGATATGTAAAATTAAATTTAATAAATAAATTTAAAAAAAATCATTGTTGTTATAAAACAGCATAACCAAAAGCTACTTGAGGAGGAAAGAGTTTATTTTCTCCTACAATTCTCAGGTCACACTGTATCACTGAGTAAAGTCAGGAAGGAACCGCAGGTGGGAATCAGGAGGCAGGAGCAAAGACAGAAGCCATGGGGGATGCTGCTTACTGGCTTGCTCCTCCTGGCTTGCTCAACCTGGTTTCAAATACAATTCAGGGCCACCTGGCCATTGTTGTCACTGCCCAGAGCAATCATTCATCAAGAAAATGCTTGGTAGACTTGCTATAGGCCAATCTTACACAAGTTTTATCAATGACTATTCTCTCTGTTCAGATAACCCAGGTAACAAAAAACAAGCAAACTACCATCCCTCTGTAGAAGACATTTTGTAAAGAGATGCCTGGTTAGAGGTTCAGAAAATGTAGACTAAACATGTTAGAATCAGGAAGTGATCCCTATATACTTGAGAATTTCCCAAAGAAATAAAATATCACAGCTTTTATTTAACAAGTTATTTATAAAATATGTAAAAGAAGGAAGATAATGAAATGTGACACAGCTCTTACAGGAGATCTTAAACTTATGGATTGACACATGGGTGTGTCATGCACACACATATACACCCACCCACCCACCTACCCCCCTATACACACACACAAACACACAGAAATAGACCAGGAATTCTAAATTTCCTACTACCAGGAGAGTTGGCATATGACTGTCTGCCAAGAGCTCCAAAGGCATACATGGGGCTCAAATGATGAAGCTGTTGGTTATCACCCAGGAGGCTGAGCTCATTGAGTGTGGAGTCTTTATGGACTCACCAAAACAGAAGAATCTGGGCAGTCAGACAGTTTTTCTACAACCAGCCTAGTGACAGATCCACTTGCAGCTTACTTTATGTCTGTGTACCTGAGATTCCTAAGGCCACTCCTTCACAAAGTCAATGTAGGTTGAAATTTACCCAAAAATCATTTTCTGGTCTTCTGATCATTAATTACCAGTATTGTTAAAAGGTTGAGCTGTCTTTCTCTGTCCGTAACTACATAGCTACATCACTAGAAAGAAAAGGAGTGAATATGGCATTGTTAATCTAGGCTGCTCTGGAAGGAAATATCAGGTGACCATTGGCCTCCAATCCAGAGAGAGACATACCCAAATTCCTCTGGCATATGGATTAGGCCAATCTCCTGATCAGAGCTAAGAACATTCAGATTCACCTAATTCACCTGGGACAATCTACCATATCATCTGAGACATTAACAGGATGTGAAGGCCAAGCCACTCAGAACAATATTGATTTTTCAAGAACTGCACTGCAGATGTCTCTGCTGTAAACAAGGGCCCAGATCCACAGAGAGATGGCACATATGCTGATAAGCTAAACACAGCATGGATGTTCTTGGAGTATCAAGGCAGGTTGGGACATGTTTTTGGTATAAAGGATAGTTTGAACAAACTACTTTGTAAATTAGTATGTCACAAAAAAAAGAAAGAAAGAAAGAGAGAGAGAGAGAGAGAGAGAGAGAGAGAGAGAGAGAGAGAGAGAGAGAAAGAAAGAAAGAAAGAAAGAAAGAAAGAAAGAAAGAAAGAAAGAAAGAAAGAGGTGTCTTCTAGAAGTGACATGATTGTTACAATTATGAACTCACAACAGTTATGGTTACTTACACAATCCCTGCACAAGATCAAACCAGTCAGTATTCCAACATGGATGAAGAGAGGACCCTAAGATTGTGCCCATAGCAGTAGAGCTACTGGAAGTTAACAGCTATTAGGAAAGGGGGAGTTATTTGGGGAGGTGTGTGCTCACTCAAAGGTTGCCTATATTCTAGTGGATGGTTCCACACCTATGTATATGCAGGTAGAACTAACTGGACTCCGTGGGACAGATTTTTAAAAAGAATAGGACATGGAGTAATAAGGGAAATGTTGGGGTATCTAGAGAAAGAGATGGAAGTTGGGCTGGTTATGATCAATAGACATTGTGTGAAATTGTCAAAGAATAAATACAATTATTCAAAAATATGCAAGACAACTGCCTAACTAGTGAAACTTTTGAATATTGTTGCTATTCTAATGCATAAGCTAGCACAATGCTGTGGTTTTTTTGAAATTTTTGATTAAGCTCTGCACTGAACACAGGAGGCTGAAGTTGTGGAGCTTAAAAGACTCTAATCACATTAATTAAAATGATGAATTTAAATGTAGAGATTTAGACACATATAATTTCTTTTTCTCTCTCTCCAAGTTTTAGTCTCAATTAACTGAACCTATAGGTCCTTGAAAGTTAATAATACCCTTCATTTCTATTTTTCATTTCATGTGTTTGTCTTGTGAACAAAAATATGGGCCTGATTCCAAGGATTTCTATTGTCTGAAACATCATGAGGGGAGGAAGTAGCCACATTCTTTGTTTTGTTAGTCCAAAAGGTGTCTTGATTAGTGTCTCTTTCTCTGGAAACTGATAGACATCTGGGTTACTAGACTATCCATTTCTTATAAGCCACAAGTATCATATCACACATCATACATCAAAAAGCTATCAATGCACTACTTGCCACAAAGATGAACAAATACGTATAAATGATGGAAATAAAATCTTCACACCAGAGGTTGGTGGGGGAGACTCAGATGGTGGATAATTAATCGAACATGTGGCATGTAAATGCAAGAAATAGTTGGGAATCCTTCCTCACTCCAACTGAGGGGTTGTCAACAATAATTTGTCACCACACCATAAAGCTCAGGTCTTAACAAGGACAGTGTGGCAATTACTGCTGCCTGTCAGTGAGTAAAACATCTGAACAACTATGAGAAGTTTCCTTGTTGGCCTTGACTCTGTGACTGACATCCAATGCCTGTTTGACAGAGGAGCAAGGCCCTCTTTGTGCTTCCTCTTGGTTCTATATTCTGATGATTAAGAAAAATGGGTGCACATCTTTCAGCATGAGCAGCTTGAATAGAGATATAGAAGCAGCAACCCCCAACCCTATTATTCACAAAGCCCCTCAGCTTATAGACATGCTGTTTTTTTCTCCCAGTGATGGATGAGATTGATTGCAAACTCGACGGGATGTAGACACTAAAGAAATAAACTTCTGGTTGTTCCTGAATGCCTGATTGTGTTAATTGAGATGGGAAAACTCACTTTAGCTGTGGGTGGTACCATTCCATGGGCTGGTGTACTGAGCTGATAAAACAGAAAAAGCAAGCTAAGATATTGAATTCATCACTTTCTTCTTCTTTACTATGATACAGTATGACCAAACATCTCAACCTCCTGCAGCCATGACTTTACCACTATAACTGACCACAGCCTAGAAAGGTAAACCAAAATGCACCCTTTCTCACTTAACTTGCATTTGCCAGGGTACTCTATACAAAGAAATAAGAAAAATGGTGAGTGGACTAAGACTTAGCAGAGGGTTAGTGGGGCACTGCTTTATGAAGAGAGGCTACTAGATATCAGCTGTCCAGGGAAATGGTGAGTCCCTCTGGAATTGACAGAGAAGTTCAAATAGAATATTGGCAATGAGTATGGAAGTAAGCTCTTGTTCATACTTCATATTTTAAAGACAAAGATTGACTATAAAGTGACAGTGTGATAGGGGCCAGGATATTGGGACTCAATGGCAGAACAAGCAGTTTGGGAGCTTGTCCCATGATGCTTGAAGGGTTGACCACACCAAACAAATCTCAGCCTCATATGTCCCAATTGCCAAGTTCTGATAATAATGCCAAATATTGATACTGCTTTTATATATACCAAAAAATGTATAGGAGTCCCAGCAAGGATTGGTCAAAAACAAAGAAATTATTTGTAAAATAAAAATAACAATAATGAAAACAAAATATGTTTATTAAACTCTTACACTATTAGAAACTCTAGTCTAACAGTTAATATTCTATCAGCCCTTAAGAGGTAAGTTATAATAATGAGTTTCTAAATTTTTACTTTAAAACATTATTAACTTTATAATAGGGCACAAAGTCAGTTTAAAATTCCCATATCTCATTCCTTTAATATTAATGTCTTGTTTGACCCAAATTAACAAATTGTCAATAAATTAACATTGGTACAATAATGTTAAATACTTAATATTTTCATATCCTCTTTTCTAATGTCATGGGAATTTCAGAAGTTTTCTAGTTGCCAAAAGATGAAATAAGCCAAATCTTCTGGGAAATGTCTCTGTGATTAGCAAATAGTGACATCTTTAGTAATACCCTAGTCAGTTTTGTTTGTCAACTTGGCACAACCTAGAGCCACCTAGCAAGGGGAACTTCAATTAAATTTCAATAATATTGGCATGTGACCATCTCTGTGAGAAATTATCTTGATTGATGATTGATCTGGGAGAGCCTATCCCACTCTGAATGGCACCATGCTTAGGTAGGTGAGCTTGGGCTATACAAGGATGGAAGCTAGTAGAAAGCAAGCCAGGAATTGATCCAGTAAGGAGTCTTTCTCCACGGTTTCTGCTCCAGGTTTCTGCCTTGAAGTCCCTCCATAAGAGACTTTTTCCTGGAAGTGTAACCTTAAAAACAATAAATAAATAAAATTAATTATTATTCATAATAGCCAGAACCTCGAAACAACCTAGATGCCCCTAACTGAAGAATGGATAAAGAAAATGTGGCACATATACACAATGGAGTACTACTCAGCAGTGAAAAACAATGTTATCATGAAAGGATCCTTTCTCTAATTATCACATCCCTGAAGGGTGATATACCATCATGTTCATACTGGGATTCTTAGGTAAAGTAGTTTACAGGATAGATGCTTACTATGCAGAATCACATCTAGAAAAAAGCTTACAAATTTTCTCTCATTATCACAAATAAATCACATTTCATAGTCATCAAGACAGAGAACCGACAATATATCTTCCTTCAGGGATGTGATACCTAGAGAAAGGATCCTTTCTAAACTCTTCTTCTTGGGCCTCAAACTCAAGAAAAAATCAAACACAACGTTAACTGTGTTCAGCTTCGTAATGGATTTTAGTTATGGAAGAACCAAAGAGAAGATGAAAGGGAGAACTGAATTCTGTTTCTCTATACCTTCCCAGCCATGCTCTTCAGGTACAGTTTGTCAGTGACTGCATCCGTATTCTGCAGCCTCTCTTGCATACATAGTTCCAAATTGGGCTCAGATAAAATGGTCTTCTCTCTCTCCACCGTCTCACCCTCACTAGTAGTGGATCCCTCTCTTTCTAGTACCTTGGGGCTTTTCAAATTCATATGGGTTCCCGTACCTCAGAAAAGACCACTTCAACGAGATTCTTTTTAAATACAAACACAGTTAAAACAATGGTTGTTTAAATTTGATAATTTTAGGCTCATCTTTGTTGTGCATGTTTGTGGCAAGGCTGCTGCAATAATGAACTGACAGCAGCTATAGCTACCTATACAGGACTTGCACAAGATCGAGCTAATCAACATTGCAGCATGGATGGGTTGAATCATGCAAGCTATGCCTAGAGTTATTGACAGTTGATGGCTGATTGGGGAAATGGAGTTTTAGTATTCTTCAGGAGTGTGGCCCATGCTCCATCCTTAATTAGAGTTAGTGGGTTAAAAAAGAAACTATATGCACTTGGGTGAGCAATGAGGGAGGATCCAGAAGGAAATGAGTATAGATGTGAGCAAAATGCATTTCATATGTGTATGAAATTCTCGAGGAATAGATAAGTGAAATGCTTTTGAAAAAAGCTGTTATTAAAAATCTCATAAACTTTTTCATTTATTCATGTAAGATAAAATAGTGAATTTTCCACTGGCCCAAAATATTGGTGAGAATTTATATACAAATTTTGAAAAGCAGATTTTATGGATATTAGAGTTTAAAAGACTCCAGTTATATATTAATGGAAAGGGAGAATTTAAACCCAATTGGTTCTCACTAGTATGTATTTCCTCTCCCATAGTGATGTCATTTCTGTCTCATTTTTCTTGGTGATTATACCACTGTTTACCAAGAGCAACTGCAGTTCTTTCACAAGGCTCTGTCCATCCATCATACCCCATGTTTATATAATAATAACTGTATGTAGAACACAAATACAAGGCTCTTATACTGACAATATTGAAATAATTTCTCATATTATATGAGTATTTCTAAATATATATGAGTATAACAAAATAAATCCCTATTTATGTAAAGGGAAACTAAAAAATGAAGAAATTAGCAAACATTGTACAACTTGAAGATAAGCACGTAAAATTTATTTATGAACTTAAAATTTGACACAGAAAGTGATGCCTTAACATATGTAAATGATTGATTAAAAGGTGGCACATCTTTTGAATGAAATATTAAGTAGTCATTAAAAGTCATCTCAGGGCCATAAGATGGCTCAGCAGGTAAAAGTGTTTGCTCCCAAAACCAATGACCTGAGAGGAAGGAGAGGATGAAAAAAAAAAAACCCTTGCAAGTTGTACCCTAACCTTCACATGCATGTGGTAGCACAAAACCCCTTCAGCACATGCACACAGACACACACACACACACACACAGTGTGTGTGTGTGTATGTATTACAAAAATTTCAATTACCACATATAATGCAAATAATATAAGTTAAAAAGCTTTTTGTAAACATATACATGCATACAAGGATAAATGGTAAGATAGATATAGAAGCATACGAACTATATTATTGACGATAGTTACTGTTGGCACTAGTAGCCTTATAGAACATTCCCTATCATTTTGAGAAGCCCTAACATCCATAAGATCTGTTTTACATATTTTGCATATTTATATTTAACATGTTACTTTAAAAATAAAACAAGGCCTCAGGTGAAATGCACTAAGTAAAAGCAGAAAAGCAGAAACATTTAAATGTGTGACTTTAACAGCCTTCATGGTGTAGCTAACATAAATCTCAAGACATTCTTGAACGCAGTTGCTTGAGTAATACAATTTTAGATTGTGAAAAGCCTGGTACTATAGAATGAGTAGAAGTGAAAAATTTGCAAGTGGGAACAATAGTCATTTGTCTCCTATTTACCTTTCCCATTTGAGGTGATAACTAGACCTTTGCTGAAGCTTGTTTCCGATGCAGCTGTTTTGAATGAGGTCGATACAATATTCTGGTCAGATATGTATCAAGCACTCTATTTTGTAGATTTCATGTTTTATTTATGATTATTGTTTTAGATGCTATTTTCTCTATCTTTCTACTGAATCCCTTCAAGAAAGACTCTTTAGAAATAACAAAATAATGTGAACAATAGCAATTGTAGTTGGAATATTTCCCTCTATGTAACTGACACTGTTGACAGGAAGTGAGAATTTTGGCTTGCCTTGAAGGCTGCATGTAAATAAAAATCTAAATGACTCAGGCTTTCATTACTGAGCTCTGTCTCTGATATAATTCTTTGCCACCTCAACCCCTGCAGGAAGAAGCTCACAAAGGTGCCATCCAATGCCAGAATATTCAATTAACTATGCATCAAGGTGACCCTTTTGTCCACTGGTGCCAAGGTTGATTTTTTTTTAATTCAATTATTTTTCCAGGTGAATGTTGTAGATAGCATTGCTAGCCAACACATTCTTTCTGATTTTTATAGCTGTTGATTGGCAACTTTGCAAATGTTTTCCCCTCATCCTGTCTTTTAGTAGCAACTACAGAATCCAATAAAAGTAATATTTATCTGAGGCTCTCAAGCCCACAGTTGGAACTTTGTGCACCCTATATCTCTTAATAATTCACAGCACTTTAAGATAAACAATATTAATGCCTCCATTTCACAGGTAATAAAACTGAGATTGAACTTGCTTGGCAGGCTTGGTAAGGTCCCCAGGTAAGTGAGAGAGCTGGCATTTTAACTCATGTACTTGCTCATAAGGCAATATGTTTTTTTTAATGGCATGAATATGGCATTCAAATTTTCCATTTGAAAATTCTTGTGATTGACTTCCATTTATAGTTTCTAATTAATGAAAATGAATGGGACCAATTCCTGAATTGGATGAAAATTGATACCTTTAACTTAATAATCCCATGACTACTTGGGTTTTGTTGTTTATTTGTTTAGTAATTTAGAAAATTCTTTGAGTGTGTTCAGCAAGTTTGAATTGTTTCACAGTGAGGATCTGAATATATGTATGCTTAGAGACAGCTATGGTCCAGTAAGTCTCCTGGGCCATTCTTTCTACTGTAAGTCACTCATGACCCAGAACCTCTCTTCTTAGATTTAAGAAAAATAAACATTTTAACTCATTCTTATGTTATAATATGGTCATCTAATGTAGATTAGATAATATCTTCCATTATTAAGCATTTTCGAGGGGTGTATTAGTTACTTTTCTTCTTTCTATAACAAAATATGTGACCGAAAATGCATGATAGAATGGGGTAGGAGTTTGTAGCATGTCTTCTCACATCCTTCCAGATTAGGAAACGGAGTGACTTCTATCGGAAAGGGATGTGTGGGAGGACAGCTCCCACTTTCTAAAAGGGTTCATATGAGGAGACAGGAATAAGAAACTTTTAGATAGAAAGATAGTGAAGAGGAGAAAGACAGAAACTCAGGATAGCTTCGGGAAGACCTAGATCAAAACCCAGTGGTCCCTTCTGCCTCTTCAAAAATGCTTTCTATAACAATGCCAAGGGGCAGGGCAAAAGACCTCCTCCTTACTAGACCAAAGCACACCACACAGCCAAGTGTAGACCCTTCCAAACACCTGGTAACCACACCTGTGGTCAAATCATACTCTTATGCAGCCCTGCTGGGTAAAGCAAGCTCAGATTCTCAGACCCTGAGTAAGTTCTTACCAGAAAACCTCTGTGGGTCTCTACAAGGATGTGAGTTGTTCTCTCAAGATCTGCCATTCAAAAACACTCTATCCCAGTCTCTAAAGGTTTCACAACCTCACAAAATAGGACAACAAACTAAGAACCAAGTGTTCAAAGGCATGAGCCTGTCTTGTACATTCTATTTCAAACCATAGCCATGTAGTCCATGATGAATTTTATAGTTAACATGTAATATGTTGTTAATAAAAGGTATATATTTATCTATAAAAGGCAATCAGTATCTTTTATTTCATCATCTTCATTAATTATAGTCTTTAAATCCTTTGTCTTTTAAATTTTAAAATTTGTTTTTCTTGCCATGGAAGACTAGCGACATGCCAAACACTTGAAAACAATATGTTTCTATCAAGATATTGATAACAAGGTGATATATATATTGTTTGTACCATTCCATTACTATTTGGTCTCTTACTATTTGGTTATATATCACATTTTAATGCAGCATGAAATATTGTAAATTGGAATCAACATTATCTACTGTCAGTTTTTCCAGCCATTCCGAAGTGTATATTAATCAAACAAAACAATTTTTACATTTCTTTTTGTGAGGCACAATCTCACTCTTGTAGCCTAGGTTGGCTTCAAACTTGCAATTTTGGAGGCTAGACTCTGGAGTTTTGAAGTACAAGATATGTGTCACCATCTCAGAATATTTGTAGCATCTCAAGATCATATATAATTGATGCCAGTAGACCTAAGTCTCTAGTTGTAATCTTCTAAGATTCAGTAACAACTACACCAGGATCCAGTGCTCCTTGGAATGACCAGTGAATCTGCTATTGATTTTTCTACTATCCAATGGGGATATTATATGGGGATATATTTATATATATATATTTCTACCCTAGGAAAAAGTGGTATTTAAATGACATTATTACAAAATAAACATGAATTATTCAGAGTAAAAAATTGCAAGTTTGGAAATCTGCGTGAAAACCCAGAAGAGTTGAGAAGCCGGATTCGCTGTTGTTTGGGTGATAATAACCTTGAGTGGCTTGAGAGCTGTCCCCTTCAGTGGGACAGAACTCTTACTCTGCTGCATTTGTTCTGTATCTGGCCATGTGATTTCTCTTAGATCTCTGTTTGTACACTTAGTTTAGATCCTGCTTCTGCATAAGCACGATACCTCAGTGCTTACCTTTATTGGTAATACACATCTGCAAACCTTTCCTACCCTCTGCACAACAGACATATAGAGGAAGAACCACTGCTGTCTTTGGATCACAGAACAGAGCTCTGTGTCCTGGTTCTTTGGTTTCTAACAGTCACAGTGGAGACTGGACTTAGATGCAAAACGTTTTTATTTCCTGAATCTTTTGTACTCACTGGTCTTTCAGCTATGATTTCCTTCCTTGTCTTCTCCTATTGCCTGCTTTTGATAGTTTAGCTCTGACTATCTGAATTGACATCTTTAGTTATCTATCTGACTCTTCCTCACAAGTCAACAAATCTGTGAAACTCTAAAGTGTACTCTGACCCACTCAGCACACTGTTTCTTGATATTTACCTTAGGTCTCCTTTAAAATTTGACCCCCTCATTTTGTTTCAGCTGCTGATTCCCAAGATACTAGTTCAGGAAATGGGGATCTATTGTCTCCATGCATGAAGAACAAATCATTATTGTCACTCCATGGGCATGTTCCTGTTCAAGTTCCCAAAGTAAAATCAAACTAGCCAAAAGAAAAGCCAAAACAAAACAATAACCTGGAAAGTGAGTTTATTCCCTCTCATGCATTTAGAGGGAGTTCTTGGAGGAAAATTAAAGGATCATTGCAAAAGATGCCTAAAACTTTCAGGCCAGGGTGCTTAAGAGAGATGATGGAAATTCAAGCAGAGTTGAGAGACAGACTGTTCTTCTCTGGAACTCTACCATCCATGCTTATGTGTCTGTGTCCTATTTTATAAGGCTGTCATATTGGGACTTCTTCTGCCAAGCAGTCATTTTTCCTGCATTCTGCCATGTGTCTAAATCAATAACCATATCTTCATCTCTTTGTCCCCTCGTCATCCTCCTTCCATTTATCTTTTCACTAGACCTTTATCTTGACTGCTTTGTTTTAAGCTTCCACATTAAAGGTGAACTAGACAGCTGCTACATTCCTTTTGAAGACATAAGGTGCTCTGAGAAGAAATAGTGCTAGCTGTCTCTAGTAGACATCTTCTCCCTTGTTCATTCTCCCATAGCATCTAATTTTGAACTAAATGCAAGTTTCTCTCTAATGACAGCAATTAACACAGTTTCTAGAATTTTGTAATCTGAGAGAATGACAACATTTGAAAGTATATGTGCAGACAATTTCTTATTTATTAATGCCTAGATATATTATAAATGCATGCAATTTGGTGTATGTATTAGTGTTTTTGTATATACCATTCATTGAATGATTTGGTATTTTACCATCAGAGTGTACTACACAAATTTTGGATTTTTGATTGATCTCTTTCTTGCTATTGCTTTTTCCATCTCTCTATGTCTCTCAATGGCAGCCTCTACTGCTACTCACTGTGAAAAGCCTGGAGAGTGGCTCCTCTTGTTACAAGATCAGAAATTGTTAAATGGTATTAACCAGAAGTAGTAATGGCTTATTAGCACTTATTTCGTGCTCTTCCCAGAAGAACTAAAAGATCATAGGAAAAGGATGAGCATTGATGAGAAATGTGAGCAACCTTTAAGAACCAACACTTGCTGACATAGACTACGGATTGCTCTGCTCCTTTGTCTTTTAAACTTGCAGCCTGTTAGCTATTAAGAGAAGTGCATATTGCTTCATCAATCAATGATTCTAAAGAGGAGTGAGCTTTAATTTGGATTTAAGAGAGTGATCTAACATGATAGGTGCAATTTTAAAAAGTATATTCTTTTGATCAACATATTAATTGTATATATCAGTGTGACTTGTGATATTTCAACATATGCCTACAGTGTGCACTGATCAAATCAGGTTAATTAGCATTTCCTGCTCATTTATGTAAGAGCCTTTGAGTTCCTGTTTCCTACATCTTCATAAAATACATAATGTGTTGTTGTAAAGCCTGTAGTCACCCCACTATGATGTGGAGCACCATAATTTATCCCTTCTATCAATTTGTATCTTGATACCTATAATCCTTTATCTTAAATGTCTTTGACAGCTAATGACAGAGTTGATAGACCATGGAAAAATGACCTATATAGTGACTATCTCTCAGTTTTAAACTATGCAACATCCAGGTCCCCCTTTAAATAATACCCTGATTTCCTTCTGGAAAATAGCCCCATCAAATATTACATACAGTCTTGGTGGGTACAGAATCTAAGTACTTTCACCTACTAATAGAAGATTCTTCTCATTGTCTGAACATGCCAGTATAGGCAGATGATCTTGATGTGGCTACATGCTGCTCAGTGTCGAGACTCAGAATCATGAGCAAGTGATCTGACAGGTAGTAACAGTGTCTTTATTTGAAGATTCCATTTAGAATCTTGCTGCTGTTGTTTAGATGTCTAGATATCTCAATATATCTGGGTATCAAAGTTGAACTCTAAGTCTGCAATTATCTCTCTATAAAACACAACCTCCAACAAGTACAAAGTCTAGAAAAGTGTACTAAACTAGAGTTTTCACACATCAGCACTAGAGCCAGGCTGCACTGTTCTGCTCTGGTCTTGCAATTAGTTGAAAGAGTTTGGAAACAGTATTTATCTCCTATTCTTTACCCTCCAAAACTTATTATAAAAACACTGCCTGTACCGTAGGATTATATGCACTTAAAACACTTAGACCCTGACATAGGAGATGCTCTCCAGAGTTAACCATCACTTTTCAAGACTATCATTCTAGGTTTATCTCTCTCTCTCTCTCTCTCTCTCTCTCTCTCTCTCTCTCTCTCTCTCTCTCTCTCTCTCACACACACACACACACACACACACACACACCTCTCACACACCATTATGTCTACAAGGTCCTGCATCATATTGCTTATGACAACTTAGCAAATAAATACACCTCACAAAAAGTTAATCCTGAAAGAGGAGAGTCAATATTAGCAACTTTCAAGATATGTAAGCATCTTCAAACACATTGGATATTGTACTACCAAAAGTTGTGGTAAGTGAAAATTCACCCTCCTTCCAGCCAACATCTTGAGGTATCTGCTGTCATAACTGCAACACCATCTTCTCAGGATCCTGATCCTTTGAGCATCTCATAACTTACTGTGAAAGAGCATCATAATATCTCTACTGTTGCTGCTGTAGCTCAGACTCACTGGGTTTTCACTTGTGGACCAGATCCTGCTATAAGGTGGTTGATTATATTTAAAATCCCTAGACTAGGAATTCAGCCACAAATGGTACAAAGAACCAAAGATCTCTAAAGTTTTCTGATATATTTGGGGGTTTTCTCATTGAATATTGACTCACTACTCATGAGCAAGGCAAAGAGAAAGAACTTGTAATGTTCTGGAAATGTTTGGAGTCATCATACTTCAAAGAGAAGTTGGCCATTTTCATTGTGTTTGTATTACTTTTTATATTTGAGTAATAGAGTCACATACACTGAAATGCCTTGGGACAACATAAAGAAATGTCTTGGAATGATAGTTACTTGGAAGCAATTTAAGTTGCTGGCCACCTCTGCTTTTCGTTAACAATAACACTAACCACATGCTATTCTCTCAGTTTATTTGTAAGATTAATGGTTCTAGATAGGATATTTTATGGCTTTGTTCTGCATACCAACATTATATCAGTCAGAGTGAAAATGGTTTTGAAAGTGACTCAAAATGCTATTATGAACATGATTGAGTATTTTAAGGTAATTGTACAATATTAGCATGTTCCAGGCAGAATTAACTATTTATGATGATTTCAATACTACAAATATATGTGTTGAAGAACTAAACTCAATTTTTTTTGCTCTCTATAAAAGCACCTTAAAATATTTTTAGATTTCTTTTATATGTATGATATTTTGCCTGCAGGTATGAATGTGCTCTACCTGTGTGCTGGTGTTTTCACTGGTTAGAAGACAATGGTCCCCTGGCATTGAAGTTACAGATAGGTGTTGGGAACTGAACCCAGGTCCTGTGAAAGGGCAGCAAATGCTCTTAACCTCTGAGGTTTCTTCCAGCCTCACATATAGACACTTTTAACTAATAGAAAACCTGTATATGCCTTTGTCTATTGGAATTGCAAATCATGGATCCCATCGACATTAGGCTTAGATATAGACTAACCTTCATATATCATATACAGTAAGATGAAATGTTTTTAAATGATTTTTTAAAATTATGAATGCAATTATTAAATAGCTATTCACTTATTCTCATGACCCTGTTTTAAGGAATGTTGAGTTGGGTATGATGTTGCATAACTATAGTCCCAGCACTCCAGAGACTGTAGTGAGGGTACACCATCTTGGGCTACATATCCCATCACCACCAAAGATGAAAAATAAAAATACCATTGAAAAATCATCATTCAATTCTTATTTTTATGAGACAGCTAAGCTACTGTACTAAAAAGATACCTAGGTTCTCTTTTTTAACTGGATGCTGTTATTACCCCTTTCTTGAAAGAAAAAGAAAAAAATAGATTTTTTTAATTATTGAAAAAACACAGTGCTGGTTTTACTTTGGCACCAATATACTATCAAAGACATCTTTATAAAAACTAGCCTTCTTCTGCACTGAGATTGGTGTCTACCCAAATTGTCATCATAGATCCTATATCCAGTGACTGATGGAAGCAGATGCAGAGACCCATAGCCAAACACTTGGCCAAGATCCTGGAGTTCAGGTGAAGAGAGGCAGGAAAGATTATAGGAGCAAAGAGGGTCAGGATCATGATGGGAAAAACCACAGAGATAGCTGACCTAAGCAAGCAGGAGCTCATGGACTTCGGACTGAGAACTGGGGAGCCTGCATGGGACTGCACTAGGCCCTCAGAATGTGGGTGAAAGTTGATGGTTTGATGTGTTTGATGGGTCCCCTGGTAATACGACCAGGACTTATCCAAAGTACATGAACTGGCTTTTTAGATCCCATTCCCTATGATACGATGCCTTGCTCAGACTTGATGCAGAAGGGAGGGGCCAGGTCCAGACCCAACTTGATATGCTAACCTGTGTTGACTACCCAAGGGAGGCCTTACCCTCTATGAGGAGGAGATGGGGGTGGGATTGGGGGAGGTTGGGGAGAGTGGGAAAAGGGGAGGGAGAGAGAACAGGGTTTGGTATGTAAAAGGAAAGAAAAAAATTTTTAATAAAAACACCCAGTACTTAGTACTTTTATTAATACAAATGTCATTTCTAATAGATTTTTAAATATGTGGTTTCAATGAGAAGTCAATGAAAAACTGAAGCATTGATATTAAAATTTAATAAAAATATTTTACAAGAAAGTTATTGGAAGGACAGGATTTAGTAACTCTGGAATATAAGACATGCTATTAAACTGTCACTTTCAACTAATCTTCAGTTAGTTGCAAAGCAATCCTGAGCTAAAGATGACATATTTAGGATAAGATCTATTTACAGAAATACGTCTTGATGAAGATTTCATGAGGATATAAAAAGGTTCTGAGGGAAAGTCTGCAATGTGGGCATTTGTTGTGATATTTTTATTAGGTTGATATGAACTTAACCTTAATATAATCTATGTTACATCTTTGCCCAGACCTATCAACTTTTAATTACTTTTCCCTCAATACAAATGAAACCAAATATTCTGAATATATTTACACAAACATTATTACTGTGTGTGTTAATGTGTGTATGTGTGTGTGTGTGTGTGTGTGTGTGTGTGTGTGTGTGAGAGAGAGAGAGAGAGAGAGAGAGAGAGAGAGAGAGAGAGAGAGAGAGAGAGAGAGAGAGATTTTATTCCATGGTGCACATGTGGAGGTTAAACAAGAATTGATGGGATCCGTTCTCTCCTTCCACCATGTGGGTTTTGGTGTTCGAACTCAATTCATCAGGCTTGGCAGCAGGTGCCTTTACCTGGTTATGTATATCACCAACCCTGAATTTCTTAAATTTGTTCTTCTCTATTCTCACAAGTAACCATTTTCCATATACCTTTAGTTCATCACAATAGCGGACAGACTTGAATCTGTGAAAGTACCTACCTATGACTAAGTATATGGGAATTCACCTTTTTATTACTAACCATTTGGTTGGGTCTTTACCTTCTACTCAGATAGGAATGTTAAATAGGTGAGGAGCTGTGAACATCATCTAATGATGCCTTCTATACATACATTTCTTAGGCCCCAGCTCTTGATAGCTGTTAGTGTTAGACTACACAGACCAGCATATCGGCATTTCTCAGCTTGTAACATTAAGTTCCAGTATTTGAGATCATTCGCCCTATTCCTGGTAGCTCTCTAGAACTCCTTCATTGGACAATGGCTACAAGTTCTGTCCCATAGCTATCTAGAGTCTTTTCTCTTTTATTGCTACCTACTCATCACCACTGTCTTCTTTACTTCTGCCAAACCTCATTGTTTCATCTTTGGCAACTCTGCAGAACCCTTCAGTGGTTCATGTAGGTACTACTTCTGTCACTAGGCTACTGGTGTGAAACTGTGACCACCTCTTACTCTTTCTAGCATTTATCTTGTGATCTTTCCCATTAATGAAGCATTTGCTACTACCTTTTCTGCTGCCACAGCTTTCCCTATCACTGTGTCACTTCGTGGCCGTGGCTCCCACTGCCATTGCTGTCTCTACTACCAAGCTGCTACTATAGCTCCTATTATATCCACTTTTACAACTGTGGCTGCCACATCTTATTACCAACTCAGTCTACTCTATTAGTGATTCAAATCAAAAGAAAACACACATGAAAGAAAAGCTTTATTGGGGCTAATGTTTCAACATGATAGGGGGGCAATACCAGAGTATATCTCCCAGCCAGGTCAAACAACATAGCCAGAAATAGAATGTTTGCACCAATTGCAAGCCAATCCTCGTACAAATGAACGATTAAATTCTGTAGGCAGGGTTTTTCCAACAGACCACCGGTCAGCTCTGTCCTGCCAGCCAACTACCAAATAACCACACAGAGACATATTAATAATTATAAATTCTAGGCAGATAGCTTAGGCTTGTTGCTAACTAGCTCTTATATCTCAAATTAACCCCCATATCTTATCTATGCTCTACCACGTGGCGGTACCTTTTTCCAGTGTGGCATGTTCATCTTCTGCTTCGTCTGCATCTGGCTGGTAACTCTGCCTCCTTCTTCCCCTGCTCTCTCTTTTTCCCTGTCCTTAAGTCCTGCTTTATCTCTGCCTGTCTAGTTATTGGCTATATATCCTTGTATTAAACCAATCAGAAGTCACCTTGACAAAGACACATCTTTACAGTGTGCAAAAAGAATATTCCATAACAGTATTCACACCGGTCACTGCATCATCCCTCTTGTACCCGTCCTGAGCTCTCTTCTAGACAACCAAGAGAAGTGCTTCTTTTCTGGCCTGAATAGGAAGAGTTGCAGAAAAATTGCTTTATGCAGTCATGGCTGGAACTGCACCTTCCGGAGCCAGAGCTGTGGTCTGGTAACAAACAGCTATGATTGTTGTGAACCCTCCTGAAAGAATTTCTGAAATATTTAGAAAACTTAGTACTGGCATGAGAGTAGCTTGGCTAACTGTATGACTGATAGCTCTTGGCTCAAGCATCTAAAATACCAAGGGAGCATCTAACAGCTGTCAATTAGTGACTTAAATTTTCCCATGCCTAAATATGCTCATAGTTTTTAGGAAAAATAAACTTCAGAAGGAGTGCTGACAATAAGGACTCACCATTAACACTAATAGCAGTTTTTAATTGTCAACAGTGTTTCAACAATAATTATCAGTTTCCCAGGGTACAAGGGTAAAATTGGTCCCCATACACTGGCTCACTTCCATAAGCTATCTCCATTTCACACTTCCAGTGTGGAAAAAAAATTGAAGAAAGTAAAGAAAAAATAGACAAAGGCATTATAAACAACTTCAAGTTTTATAGTGCCTAGACATTTGTGTGTGTGTGTGTGTGTGTGTGTGTGTGTGTGTGTGTGTGTGTGTGTGCATGGTTACCTGTCATAGAAAAGAATTCAATTGGCCCTTAGGATATTTGTTTTATTTTCCAATTTTATGTATACCACAGGTGTTATTGAGTATTTCTAATATATTAGGTTCAGAAAACAATGGAAAAGGTTTGCAGTGTGAGGTCTAAGGGAAAACAGGAAGAGAAAATAATACAGATTATTACACATTTTGGACATGCCATGATTGGCAAAAGCATAAGACACTGTCATATAGCATTGCAAGAACCAGGAATATCTAGCACAGTTTCTGATGCAGATACAAGCATTTCCAGAGGGGATGATGCCTAAAATGAGACCAAAAGGATGCTTAGTAAGATGTTAATCAACAGAAAGAAGAGGAAGTGGTTTCCAGCTTCACAGTTTCCCCAAACAGAGAAAAATATAGCAGTGGCTGAAGAACAAAGCCCACACAGAACACTATGAACACAGACAGCACTTAGCTTCTTTGGGTTGGAGAGTCAGCTGCTAGGTTGGTGACGTGAAACATTTTCTTTCCATTGGGATTACTTGAGGGTTTGAGTCAGACAGGAGTTGGAAATAGTCCAGGGAAGAATGAGAGAACTATTTGAGAGCAGAAGAGAATGACAGAAAGAAAAAACAATCTTGTGTCCAAACTACTTTCATCCAATTGCAAAGTTCATTTAGGGATTGTAACAAGGAAGGTTACTTCATTATCAATGAACTCTGGGTAACTTAGGTATCTATTAAAAGAACATTGGTTGCTTCTACACAAAAAATGACATATTTCTTCCCTTAAAGTAGGAAAGACAATCCTGAATTCAGTCATCTTTAGTCATATTCATATACTATTTGAACACTTAGCTGAAACCTTGGGGAAATCTTAATTCTTGATATATACTTGTCTGGTTAGGCTTAAACAACTAAAAAAGATACTTAAAGAATTGTTTAATGTAAGTGGCTAAATATGCAGGCTTTGCAAGTTGAAGATCAGTCTAAAGTACTAACACAGCTAGTGTTTGGACATTAATGTAAACATTGTTTTTATATGGAACATACATATATACTATCTGATCATTTTCTTCTGATTATGAGACCCTACATACATTATTACTTCATTTCTTCTGTTGTTTTTGCACAAATGCAGTAAAATTGTGATGGACACCAACCACAGGTATTCCAGTGATTCTATATGCAACACATTTAGTTTAGTTTATATCAGTTTAATTTTTAAAGTCTTTCAGAAATTTATTTTAGACAGACATATTAGCAACATATAATTTATGTGTAGTAAAGGGAGACTAAGTAATGTTTTGACTTAAGTTTATGCCATGTAATGCTCAAATCTACTTTGCAAGAACTTTGTATAGAACAGATATAAATAATATATTGAATCTGAGAAATAGTCAACTACTTCTAAATGAACACCAATTTGTATAAGAGAAAAAAAAAGAATCTTCTAAAAATAGTTACAGTTAAAAGCATGGAAAATCTTTCTTGCATAGTCAACTTTTCTGGTGGGCACTACAAACACTGTGTGCTACACAATAGCTTTGAACTATAATTGTTTCAATTTTTTAATCTTTGATGAGTATTCTACTAATTAAACACTATTAAGAAATAGTCATATACTTAAGAAAACAAACTGTTAAAAATAGAATGTAGTAATTCTATTTTTAGAATTTGTCCATTAAAGATGGACAAAGAAATCTGTTCCATTGTAACATTTTCCCACATCTGTTTATTTGTACTTTGATCATACTCATTCCCAGTGGCTTTTATTTCCTCCCCACTTCCTCTGCATTCTGTTCTTTCTTAGCAGACCTTCTTCTCCTTTATGAAGTTCCCTACCAGACTGGATATACAGCATGTTTTTCTTAGTGAGTCTAGTTTATTTCAGTCGATGAGAAGGTCCTCAACTCATCCACATTTCTGTCAGAAATTAATTCCATTCTTTCTTCTTTTTTTTCAATAGTAGATGATTTTATTTTATTTTTTGATTTTATATAAAAGATTTTCTAGTCATTCCATATATCAGCCACGGAGTCCCCTGTCCTCCCTTCTCCCACCCCCAGCACTCCCCCCAATCCACCTCCCCACCCCCACCTCCTCCAAGGGAAGGTCTCCCCTGGGGAGTCAGCCCAGCCTGTTACATTCAGTTGAGGCAGGTCCAATCCCCTCCTCCCTGCACCAAGGCTGTCTCAGCATAGGCCCCTGTGGCAGAAAAGTACCCTGCTGTGCAGTCATACTGAATTTTTTTATCCACTCATCTATAGATGAGAACTTGATGTGATTAGATAGCTTGGCAATTGGGAAGAGTGAACATCAAGTATTAAAAGAGGATTTAATTTACATCTAATTTGAGCATCACTAGATATATCAACCACACTTCAGGTCAGACCCCAGGTGCAGGAGCAGTTGGCCAACACAAAACCTACTCCATGTTGTATATGTGTGTGTATGGTGTGGGGGAACTTTTTCCTTTGTTACGGTATTTTTTTTCCTTTTTTTGATTTTTTCCTTTGTTATGGGGTATTTTTCAAGATAGGGAGAGAGACGGAGGAGACAGAACATGAAGTTGAATGGGATAGGAGTTGGGGAAGTTCTGGGAGACATTGAGGGAGGAGAAAACAAGATAAAAAATATACTGTATTAAAAAAGAATAAAAAGTAATAAAATAAAACAGCATAATGAAAATAATAACAAAAATATGGAGGCCAGCACCTCAGGAATGAATGACACCTGAAATTGTCATATCACCATCTGGCTTTCACACACATGCACATACATGTGCACTTGCATATACCATTTAGAAATTCATGAAATGGAATATGTGATATCTGTGTGGTGCCTTCAGTTATATTCAGAAACAAGATGTGTATTCATATGTCTAATAATATGGTCTTCATTGAAAAACTGTCTCATTAGCAGCCATTTTATGCACAAGGAACTAAAAAAAAGCAGGTGATTGTTACACTTAATGTCACACATTCAACTGATTGGTCTAGGGTCACACTTAGAATTCTCTAAGTCTCCTTTTTCTTTGTAAAACATTTTCTCTGTGTAATTCAAACAATACACAATTCAAATCTTATAAATACATTTAGATGATAATATGGTACTACCTACGATTGTGCTGACATAATGTCAATGTTGTCTAGCTACCTGATTTGAGTGTATCATTTTATGAGGCTTACACAGCAAAATAATCTAATAACAAAATTCTCAACAATATCCCCTTTGTTAAATATTCCATTTACACACACACACACACACACACACACACACACACACACACACTCACACACATTTTCTTATTATTGGTGTTAAACATGATGAACAAAGCCCTAATTCTTTCATTTCAACAACTGAAAAGCTAGTATATTGGTCTAATATCTTCACTATGTTTGGGGTGAACCTTTAATATTCATTAAATTTAATATTTAATATTCAACCTTTAATATTAATTATATTGTTTCAAGTTTTTAACTTGCAAGACGCACTTATGTGAGAAATGAACATTTTAATGAATAAAGCCAGGAGCCTACACATTATCTGTTCAACCTGGGTCTCAATGCCAATTCAGATTCCATAGATATACATTACTTTATGGGAATAAACCTAAAACTTATTGAATCAGCCTCTGAGAAATGAGGAGATAATTGATCCCTCTATGGGAAAATCAGTATACTTGCAGAATTTTGCATATCACTGGATGCTATAGACAAGGAAGGAATTTAGAGTGAGGGTGGTTAACATGTGAAGAGAATAGGCCGTGTTAAGCATCAAGTGTTCAGTTTACTATCGAAGTTAGAACTGTGGGAGATAGCAACTTCCTTATGTTAAAATGCTGGCATTTAAAGAGGGATAGTTTTAGAGTTATGTAACTTTTTTACACGATCTACTCACACTGTAGTCCATCTATTAGAACTTTCTTCTTTGTCAAAACAATAAAAATACCTCTTTACCTCAGCAAAGCATCCCTACTAGCTCACATTAATCAACTTGTTAAATAAAAGACTGTTGGGATCAGAATGGCTCTGACCCTCTAAGATTGTCCCCACCTCCCCTGTTCTGAGTGCACTGAGGTCAGGCTGTTCTGCGGATGTTTTGCTGTTTGGTATATCTCCTGGTTTGGCAGCTGTGGTTTCCTGGGGCATGCTGACCGTTCCTTGACCCTGGGTGCTTGATAAACAATTTTGTTTGTTTCCTCCTGAAAGGGTATATAAGATGGGGAAGAAAGAATAAAGAGAGTCCTGATGCTTGCAACTTGACTGGTGTGTGCTGTGTTCATCCTGACTTCCCTCACCAGGTTTTGGGCCCAATTGCCGCGCAGGTGCTGCAAAAGCCCACATCCAAAGGTCTTTTAACTTGTATAAAAGTTCATGAGTTGAACTGGTTGCTTTCGTGTCTTTTTTTTTTCCTCAGACATTGTGATAGTTAATCTCCACTGTCAGCTTGACTATAGTAAGAAATTCCCAAAGATTAGTGAAGAGTGGCCCTGATCGTGTCTGTGAGAGCATTTCCAGAGAGGATTAACTAACCGTGGAAAACCTGCCCTGAATGTGGATGGCACTATCCACAGGCTAGGCTAGGACCAGAGGGAATAAATCAAAGTCCATTGGCAGAAGGGATTTCTCTTTGCTTCCTGGTTGCTGTGCTATGAGCTGTTCTACTCAGCCCTGTGCCCCTCAACAGGACAGACTGACTTGCATTCCTCTGTTGTTTTACTCAGATATTATTGGTTACAGCACACAAAAAGGTGACTAACAAAGAAAACTACTGGTGTGGTAGTGGTTGATGCCTATCATCCCAAATATAGGGGTTTGAAGCAAGCAGAGCACAAATTTGAGGCAAGCTTTGGCTGTATAGAGACTCAAACACAAATTCTAGCATCAAAAGGGTGATCCCACCTACATGCTTCTAATCCTGCAGTGTGTTGCCTGAAGGTGTCCTTCAAAGGCACACCACGCTCAGATCTAAGTGGATAATTGATTTGTTTTCACTGATTGCTGTGTGCAAACACTGTGCTAGATACATAGCTTCAATAAGCAAGCTCTTTCTGGCTCGCAGGAAAACAGACACAAAAATATCATAATCTCATGTTATGTGTCATAAAATATAACAACAATGCATAATAAGCTGCGATCATTAGTGTTTGGGCATGTTCATCACGTATCAGTCCTGTAAAGTTTTGCAGAAAAGAAGACAGCGTAAGGGAAAACTAAAGGGAAGTATGAAGTACAAATTCATTATGAAATCATAGAATTCTATGCTGAAGGGCTTTTATATGGTGAACTATAAAACAAGCAAAGAGGCTGAGGTGCTTCACATGCTTACATTACTGACAATGTGATGTACAGGGAGAGAATGGCAAGAGACAGACTTTGGAAAATAAATAGAAACCATTCCCTAGAGGATCCTAGATATTTCTCTCTCTCTCTCTCTCTCTCTCTCTCTCTCTCTCTCTCTCTCTCTCTCTCTCTCTCTCTCTCTCTCTCTCTCTCTCTCTCTCTCTTTCTCTCTCTCTCTCTCTCTCTCTCTCGTCTTCCCTCCTTCCCTCTCTCCCCCTCTCTCTATGTATGTGTGTCTCTCTCTCTGTTTCCCTTTCTGTTTCTCTCTCTCTCTGTCTCTGTCACACACACACACACACACACACACACACACACACACACACACACACACATGGTGGGGGGGTTGTTCAGGTTATTTTCAAGCTCTATAAAATTCTTTATGAAAGTTCATTTTATGAAAGCCATTAAGAAATGTCTACATAGGAATAAAGGAGAAAATAGGAGGAGTTGTGCCTTTCAGTCCTGTTTAAATACTTATCACATAGGTATAGGCACAAGCATTCCCTTACATGCACACCACAGCTTAGTATTTCCCACTGTAAACTAGAAGACAGTGAGCCTGAGGTTGCTGAGGGAGTATGCAGTGTTCTGCACTTATGTATGGCCTGAAAACTTTCCCTATTCCTTTTTTAAATGCCTTTTTAATTAAAAGTAATACATCTTCTTGTGCCTAAGTGGCCTTTTCATAAAGGGGGACAAAATGATGAACCTACGTTTTGTAAACAAGGATGGCATAGAGAGGCACACCAGGTCTCTAGGCAATGGGTTCATGAACAAATGTAAGAGTTAATGACAGTATATGCCACACAAAGGGATATAGAGGAGATGATATAATAGATACTTAGGAGAACTGGGTGAGTGAACAGATGTAGTTGAGAGAAAGAAATAAAAGATCAGTGCTGAGTCTCCTATCTCTTTGATGTGTAAGAGACTGTACAGAACAAAGTTTCACAGAAATTAAAAATATAGATTACATTCTGAAAATCTTCAACTTGCATGGTATTGAAAATTAAGTCAGCAATATTTTATTTGTTATTTAAACTCTAAATCTGACATTTATGGTTAGGAAAATATATTTTATGTCATAAAGTAGAAAACTAGCCATTTCTGTAAAATCTATAATGAACTAGAACATACTTCTACTTGGACTAGCTACTGAGGCAAAATAATGTTTCAGTGGCTGCCACTTCATAACACAGAATATCACATGAATATTTATAATCAAGCAATTAGTTCTATTGCTCATTGCTTAGAGTCACAAATAAAAAGGCTCAAATAAGTCATCAGTACAACTACATGTAATCAAGTGAATTTAAACTGTAGGGCTGAAATAAGTGGAAGCCAAGTATAAGAATTCTGATGTGATCAAAAGCCACTCTATAGAGATTTATAAAAATATTCAACAAAGCATTCATTTTATCCAGGATAAACTAATCTTACTTGGAGGACACTATTCATTTATGTATTTGGTCTGTAATTACAGAGAACTGAATAAGAGCCAAAGATTTTGCTTATATGTATTAGAGAAAAGCCATGCCTTTGTAGCATATAGTTTAAAAGAAAAGATTCAGTAACAACAGAATTTTGGAATTAAAAAAATATAGTGAAATCTATGAAGAACTCGGCAGTTAGTTGGTAGGGTAATAAATGCCTCTCCTTCCCCTAAATCCATCCATGTATTTTTAGCTTGAGAATCCATGATCTACTTGACTTGTACATCAAATGGGACATTTCAGGTATGACTATGGTAAGATTCTGGAAATAATTTTATGCACATGGTTTCAACATCATTGCAAGAGCCTTTATAAGAGGGTGGCAGGAAAGGTTGCAACCAGAGGAGCTGTGTGATGACTAATCTTAGTTGTCAAATTGAGTGTATAGGACATCAACTAAAACACATCTTCCAGGCACTCTCGTGGGGGATTTTCATGACCAGACTATTGGAAGCAGTAAGATCCACTCTGAATGTGGTCAGCATCTTCTAGTGACAGCCCAGAGAAAGGAACATAGGAGAAGGAAACTTTGTTCCCCTCTTGCCCTCACTCTTTCTGGCAAGTTCATCTACCCTGTTGCTGCAGCATTCCATGACAGGTACTAGAGCCAACTCCTTCAGGCTTCTAACACAGACTGAAGTCTAACAGCTCTCTAGGAATTCTCCAGCTCTTTAGTGCTAGATTGGGACTGACAGGACATTGAGCTTTGTGGACTGAACCACCACCACCACTAGGTTCTTGACCTCTGCAGGGTGAGATGGCCATTGTTGGACTACCAGCCTATGTCCCATATGCCAATCTAATTATATATATATATATATATATATATATATATATATATATATATATATATATGTGTGTGTGTGTGTGTGTGTGTGTGTTTGTGTGTGTGTGTGTACATATGTATATATATATGAATGTGTGTGTGTGTGTTTCTGTTACCTAAGAGAATCCTAACCCTGACTAATCCCAGTTATGACTGAAGTAGATGATGATTGGATTAGGTTGGAATTACATGGACTTGAGTATGCTATGCTGCTGCCGGCCTGAAATATGGAGGGAAGGACTATGGAGTGAATGAGGGCAGGTGAATTGAAATCTGGGAAAGGTTGATGATTCTCTCCTAATTTCCCTCAAAAGGAGACAATCCTGTTATCACCTTCATATGAACCAATAGATCCATTTTCTGTATCAGAGTTCCAGAACATTAAGATGGTCAGTACACAGCCTTTTAAACCTCTAAATTTGTGACAGAATATGGCAGTATTAGTAGGAAACCAGAACAAAATACTTTAGGAACTATGCAGAAAATACACAACAAGAAGAGCAAGGAAATTGGACCCAGAAACTCTGTCTTAAGTATGTTTTTGAAATGTTTGTGCCATTGTGTTAATATCCTTAAAATGTTCCCACAGTTTCCATAGCCTGGTACATTAAAGAACAAAATCTACCACGTGACCTATGCACATCAATGATCTGCCTGGTTCTGTTTTCTTTTTTTATTTTATTTTTTGTTGGTTGTTTTTGTTTTTTGAGACAGGGTATTTCTGTGAAACAGTCCTGAGTATCCTGAAACTCATTCTGTAGCCCAGGTTGGTCTCAAACTCACAGAGATTTGTCTGCCTCTGCTTTTCCAGTGCTGGGATTAAAGGTGTGCACCACCACCTGCCTAGCAATTCTGCATGTTTCTGATTCTCTAGTCTCATAGAGAGAGAATGAACTTTCAGCATTCAAACCATATTTTAGTTCTGTGACATTTCAAAGAACTTTGACATTTCAAAGCCAAGCTCTCATCAATTGGGAAGCCTTTAGTTCAGAGGTCTGTAATGTTGTCTGTAGGTCCTGCCTTGGCCTGCGTATTCCATCTTACCCTCTAGATCTGTGTTCAGTGAGTAATTCCCTATTTGGGGAAATAGAAAGCAATTAAATGTTGAAGAAATCTTATGTGGTTTCTATATTGAGGAAGACTGTCATTTGAAGAGAAAGGCAGAAGACACAAAAGCAATGATCTCTAAGGATAACTTCTATAGGAATTAGAAGTCAATAACTGATATAGGGAAAATCAGTTTTTCCCCCCAATGACATGTCACTGGGTATATCAGCCACACTCAAGTGTAGAACCCATGGCCAGTAGTAAGTGGAAAACACAATATTTACTCCATATTTTTTGTGTGTGCTTTTTTGTGTGTAGGGTTTGTTTTCTGTCTTGGATTGCTTTCTTTCCTTTTTCTTTTTCTTTTCTTGGAGTGAGGAACTGAGGGGAAAAGAGAAGAGAATGGATGTTGGATAGGTAGGGAAGTGGAGAAGTTCTGGGATGAGTTTGGAGGGGAGAAAGAATGTCATCTAAATAGTTTGTATAAAAAAACAATGTGAATAAAGTGAAAAGAAATGCAACCAGGGTGGGAGTGGAGATCATAATTGGTGAAGTGTGTTCTGCTTCTTATCATCCTTTTGTTTTCATACATCTCCCCTCTCATTATTTTAAGTTTGAATACTGATTTTGGGACCTTTCTTAATACCATTTCACACCCTTTTTCCTATCACTGGATCTTGTTCATGTTTATAGTTGATAGGAAAGGAAGTACAAGAAGATCTGGGAGAAACTTAGTTATCAAATTATAAAACATGGTCTTGGCTGCCAGTGACCACAAATAAAAAAGAAAATCCTAAGAGGAAGAGTGTGGAAATCAGAATGACAGTCTTAATTGAGCCAGCACATGTACCAATCTGGCTTAGGCAAGATGACAAAAAAAACATTCTGTAAGAAATACAGAATTGTATCCAACATAAGTCAGAAAGCTGCCAGCCATGAAACAAAAAACACAAGTTAGACAAAATGCAAAATTAAAACAAAGGATTATGGACCACAGTGATCAAAGAATGGAATTTTCAAGGAGATTATACCTGAGTGTGCTGTTATTGATTAAAGGATTTAGGAAACAACAAATTAATATAAAAATTAGAGAACTGAATTCAGAGGAAATTTCCAGATTTTAGAAATTACATATTCTTTTAGAATTGATCCATTCAGTTATGAAATGTTTTCACTTATCTCTGATGACACATTTTGGGGTGAAGTCCACTTTGTATATTATTTATAGCTCATGTACTAGTGCTGTTGGCATAGGGTATCTTTTTATATCATTTCTTTCTATAATTTTATATTTGCATAATGAATAATTATATCTTACATTCTGTATTTTCACATTAAGTCTTCTGTTTCGTCTCCTTTATTTCCTCTATGCTCCATTTGTTTTAAACTCCTTTGTTCCTCTCTTCTTCCTTCTATTAAGTCAGTGGCATGTTTTAAAATTTCTGTATTTTATTACAGGATTCCTAGAGCTAAATCAGTGTGTTCATAGTACAAAGAATTTCACATATATAAATTGAGGAGGAAAAGGTGCAACTGAAAATATACTTTAAGATTCTGAGAGGATCCAAAGTTGCAGAGAAAATCAAATCTGTTTAGGAAAGCTTCAGATGTTGAAATGACTTTAAGATTTTTCATTGGGATATATTCATTGTGCATAATGCTGAGTTTTATAAAGACTTTACATTCAAGAATATCATGTACTTGCCATGCTCCACATAAATCCCTTCCTCTCCTACTCTCTTTCCACAGTCCTTTTCTTTCTTACACATGGTCTCACTTCTACTTTGATTGTGTGTGTGTGTATGTGTGGGTATGTAATTAAGAAAAGTAATAATGTTCAAATTTCTACTTTACTTTTAAACTTATAAGAAAACATATATCCAAATATTTAAGGACAACCTGCAATATTCATGTACTAACCATAATGCTCCCTCTTTTTTTATAATCGCTACTCCTACATCAATACACAGTTCAAATGGTGCATATGTATCCCTACTAGCCCCAGACACTCCCTCTCTTGTGTTTCTCTGTTAATATTATCACTTCTCTATAGCACAATAGCTGCTAATTTCAATAAATTAATTTACATCGAGGTATATAATATACAATTCTTTCATTTTTTTGTACTAAGACAATGAGGCTATAGAGTTTATACAATTATTCAATAAAAAAACGTAAACATCATGCCTATAAGGAAGAGCATCAACCTTATGTTTAGTTTGCTATGGGAAAGAAGTTAGATGATAATGAAGACAAAATAATGGGAAGGTTGTCCTTATGCATTATTAAAATGAGCAAGTTAAAAAAACATAGAAGGCGAGAAAAATGAAGACAATATGGTAAAATTTTGTATGTTATTTCTGGTTGGTTCATACTAGTCCAATTTATATTTTGTGACTTTTTTTCAATATTTGAAATATCTTTGTTTGTTGATTTATTTTGTTGTTGTTAATTTCAAGAGACTAAACAACCCAAACTCTTGTGAATTCCTCCCCATATGCTCCTTGATGTTCTTCTCTAGTGGATATCAGTCTACTTATGATCTTCAGAGTCTTTTATAGCAGTCCTTGATAATAACAACTGACACCTGAGTGCCAGCAAAGTATCCGTAAGAACTACAAAGGAAAACGTCTTGAGAAAAAGAGAGAAATTTTTCTCCCACAGAATGTGTATTTCATCCCTGCTAGCACTTTGGGAGCTGATCAAGAATATTTTAGTTCCGAAAAATCACAGAAGCAGTTAGCTTTCTGAGTATGAAAGATAATTTCTTTTTGAAATTATTTCAGATGAAAAGGAGTGGAATCCAACAGACCACTCAAGAAAAGCAACCTAAACATAGGTCAACTTGCTGCAACAACAAAATGCTTAAGCCCAGGGACACTTCCAAATTAGAAAGTGTTTTTATTCATGCTTCTGCTTACAATTTTGTTTTAATGAGACAGTCAGATTTATGGGTAAAGGGCAAAGGCATGAAAGCTATGCTCAATATTCTACCTTATTTGTTTCTAAGTGTAAATCAGATGGAAAGAGGACAAAGATATTTCACAAGTTATTCTGACCATGGTTGGAATTCTAGGTTGAAGACAGGCATTGAAGACCTGGCTTTCTCAGAGAGAATTGTTAAACAGGAAAATTTACCAACAGTGAGGCTGAATAAAGAACCCAATTAAGGATGTGGGAAGATGGGTAAAGAGCATTGTGCAGGCATGAGGACTCAAGTTTGAGTCCCCAGCACTGATCATGGTAAGGTTCCTAAGTGAGTTGTGAAGACAGGTGAATCCTAATAGCTCACTGTCCAGCCATTCTTACCTAAAGGATGGAGCATGAAGTTCACTGTGAGACCCTGCCTCAAGGTTCTACAAATAAAGTAGGGAGTAATAAAAGACACCGCTTTTGGTCTCCTATGCAGACTTCATGCACATTTGCATGCTCACAAAGTAGCCTCCAAAGGTTGGAACACCTTTTTGGACCCTGGCCTCAAATCTATCATTTTGTGTTTTATGTTCTGTACATAACTGAAAGTATAATTTGGAGGGGGTCTTCATGATAATCTTAACAGTAACTTGAAACAGCTTCACCCTCTCCTTTCTGATTCCTTTCAGCACAAACGTGAGCTGAAACCTAAGGATGTTTCACTGGGTGGAGAAGATTGCTGAGGAAAATTTCTGTGCTTTTCGCTGTCGTTGCCTTTGTGTGACTGTCATGTACTTGTGTTTTTCCTTCATCCCTTTTCTCAGTGACCAATTTTTTTTACTATTATAAGTATTCTGATAGTTTTAAGATGACTGTTGACTCTTCTTGGAGAAACTGGTTTAAGATGTGAGAATCTGAGGCCACACACAATCTACTGAAGCAGATAATGACTATGGAAAAACAAGGAGGCTCCACAGTAGGTGACATTGTACTTTTGGTGTTATTAACAATGCACTGTCAATTAAGAAGCAAATCTTTACTAGGCAACTATGAATATAGTACTTACTGCTTGTGGTGATATTGCATCTCTGTCATGTGAAATGATGAAGCAAAGCAGAGAGAACTCATACTCAGGAGGTTGGTAAATGTTAATCTGAAAAATGAAAATACCAGTAGGATCTGTTCTATTTACTTCCTCTTATTTTAGTGGAACAAATATTCTGGGTCTCCAATATGTTTATCAATCTGAGTATCATGTAGGCCATTTTTTCAAAGTTTTATTTTCATGCTTTATAATTTTCATAACTTCTATTATAGCTTTTATAATAGTCTTACAGTAAATAGGTATTCATATCATGTGATAAAATATCACTTCCAAACGTTGCTATTGTAATTATTCCCTGTGTTTATGAAAAATCCACAAAGAAGAAAATTTAATTTACATATTTGGAAAGAAGGTATTAGACCAGAATCTAATTCCCATATATCTTACTGGAGTTCACAGAGGATACCTAAAGGACTTCTTCACAGGCTGTTGAAGGAGTTGAACATCAGCAGGATTACGAGTCAGAAAAATTACTCTGACTAGAGTCATCATACATGCGGTGGTTTGAATGAGAGTGGTCTCCCTAGGCTCTTATGTTTGAATACTTGGTTTCCACCTGGTGGAACTGTTTGGGAAAGATCAGCAGATGCCCCTTTGGAGGTGTGTCACAGAGGAGGACTTTGAGCTGTCCAAAGCCTCCTGCATCTCCAGAGAGTTCTCTGCTTCTTTATATTTGGGATCCTGAGCTGTTAGCTGCTGCTCCGGTGGCATACCTGTCACCTGCTGCCATTCTCCATGCAACAATGGTCATAGATTTCTATCCCTCTGGAACTGTAAATCTAAGTAAACTTTTCCTTCTCTAAGATGCGTTGGTCATGGTGTTTTGCTGCAGCAATATAAAAGTTACTAATATCCAAGAGCAAAACCAGGAGGAGTGAGAGCCTCTATAGGCTTTTTCACTTCTCTCTCAATAACTTCCCAAGCAGAGATAATGTTAGATATTAGGGTACCTTGCGACTATCATGAAAAACCATGTGGACTGAACTGGTGGGGGAGCATTCAGTTTTGCAGAGAGCTGGTTTCTTGGTGCATGGGTAAGTTTTTTCAAATAGGTCAGATTTAGTGATGTGGTTGCTTGGGATATCACCTAGGTGGAGAAAAAGCAGGATTCACTTTCTATTTTTTCCAATAACTATCCATGAAAATATAAACATTGTATGATGTGCATAGATATTTGAATGAAGTGAAATTATTTAGTAGAAGAATGGGAAAATCAATTAACTAATTAAACTCTTTTTTATATTCATGCACCCAAATATTATAATATGGGTTTGAATACTGGACCATTTGTTTAAAGATGTTACACTCATTTTATCTCTTCATTCTCAGTAGAAACTTTCAAAGCTTGTTTTAGGTGAATAATATTGAGAGTTCTACCTACACATTTCTCTTGTTTTCTAGATGATCAACTAATCCAGGATATTATTGGATGTGTGTTTTCAAAGTTGCAGGTGCTTTATAGATTCCTTTCCCTGATAGCTAAGGTTCCAAACAAGCATTGAGGAGTATTTGCCAGATTAGCAAGCCCTACAAAGCCTTCTTGACACCTATCTCTGTGACCTTTTGCAGTAGGATTACATATCCACAGGGCACTACTAGAATTTTCCTTCCAAGCTAATGCAAAGATATTGAGAATGATTCTGTCAACTTCTTAAGGTGTCCTCTGTCACCCAGTATTTTCTGGTGTCTCTTTCAGTAAGTTAGAGTGTATATATTGCCTTATAAATGAATTGGCATTTTCTTTATCTTTATAGTAGTAATGAACATTTACATAGAAAACAAAGGCTTTTTTTCTCTCCAAGATCATTTCTGTTTCTTCCCTCAACATGTATCCATTATGCTCCCAGTATTAATTCAGCAAGCCTGTACTGTGCATGCTTCTATGACTTTTTTATGCTAATTCCTAAAACTACAGGAAGGGCAAATATAAACTTACCTCAGGTTGTTCACCAAATTATAAGGAATAAGACACAGTGCAGTATAAATGGGAGAAGAGAGATTTTGTCCTGACTGCCAGGTCTCAAGTAAACACACAAAAACTTATATTAATTACAAAATGCTCGGCCAATAGTTCAAGCTTATTACCACTAGCTCTTACAATTACATTACCCCATTTATATTAATTTATGTATTGCCACGTGGTCCAAGGCTTAACTGGTCCTCTGGTGTCTTGCTTCTTGGGTGGCTTTCTGGCATCTCTCTTGACTCCCCACTTCTTCCTCCCAGTCCTCAGTTTGATTGTCCTGCCTAACTTCCTGCCTGGATACTGACCAGTCAGTGTTTTATAAAACCAGTTCAAGTGATACATCTTTACAGTATAAAAGAGGGTTATTCCACAGCAGTGCAGTGTCATCTGATAGTCTTGTGTCTGTTTTTCTGTGATAAAGCACTTTCATAGAATGGATAGAATAGTCTTACAGTGCCAGAGAAGACTGCTAACTGAAAATAGTGTCTCCCAAATATGGGCATTCTCCTACAATGTGCATTTAACTGGCCATTTGATGACTTAATTTGTCCTCCGTTGAAGCAAATCTTCCTGATTCATAAGCAAATAGTCCCATTTGGCTCAGGAATTTTGAGTCGGGTTTGAAAAAGATTTAAAGACCCTATGCTGCTAGAATTATTTTATTTAAGGATTAAGACTATTGTCTGGCTGGGTAGTGGTGGCATAAATATTTAATCCCAGCAGAGGACTACTTTGTCTTCAAAGTGAGTTCCAGGACATCTAGAGTTGTTACACAGAGAAACCCTGTCTCAAAAAACTAAAGACCAAAAGCACCCCACCAAAAAAAATAAATAAATAAAAGACTATCTGTCCAGTTACTTCTCCATGAATAACCCACTTCTTGCAAGCGAACATTTCTCTTCACCTCCTCTGCATTAAATCAGAAACATGCCAAGCAAGCACAAAGGAATACTGGGAAATATACAGAACATATACTTATAATTTAATAAAAGTACCACGGAAATGGCTGGACAACTAACAAAATAAGTGATTTTCTTACAATGATAATAAGAAATTATACACTGGAAAAACAGGTGATGCCAAATGCTTTTATAGTTTGAAATAAAAGGGTTGAGTTTCAGAGTAAAATGACACATTTGAGTCATGGGCATATATGTTTGGAGTGATGGCAATTGATGGGTGACTGACAGGCTGAGAGAGATAAATATGTATGTGAAGAAATTCAATTTTTCATGGTTCTTAGGAGGTGTCCTAGGTTTCACCTAATGGCATCTCATTTATTGTGACACTGTAGGAAGACCAGAGCAATGTTTTCAAGATAATTGTTTTGTGACACAGAATACTGGGGATTGACACTTTCAAGACAGTGCCTGGGAAAGAAAGAAGGCTGAGGCATCCATGCTGCCTTGAATAAAGACAATTTCAGTGCATTTAAATCACTTATCTGAATTTATTATGATAAAGTCAAGAATTATGTTTGCTCCACACTTGCAATTCGACTGCAGAACAGATGGTAAAGATTTACAGAAACATTAACATTCTAGATAAGAAAGTCTTAATAAATTTGTCAATAGGAGTCTCTGGGGCAAGGAGAAAATGTTTATATGCCAAATAAGATAGGTAGTTAGGTTTGAGGGAAGGCATAAACCAGAAGAGGGAGTATTTTTCATCCCCACTACAGAATTCTTAATCCTGAATTTGCAAAGATTTTTATTGTTACACAGACTCTAGACAATTTCAAAATTTGTTTTCCTAAAGCTCACAAACGATGCTAAGAGTCAATTTACCAAAAAAGATGTCTAGGGGAAAAATAACACAAAACATCTGTCTTTGAACATTCCCTAAACAGAGTGGCATCAGGTCATTTGGGATTTAGCTTCTGTTTGAAATACAAGTAATATAAACTTCCTCAAGCTGGAAACATCCTCACTATTAGCATACACAACTTTTCTAGCCTCATGAGCCATATACTTGAGAAAGTTGCTATGTCTTGGATCTGATAAGTTTGGCACAGTCCCCAGATGTGGTTGCTGTCTTGGGGATGTGTGGAACCTTTGGGACTTAGGGCCTACCTGGGAGATGTAGGCCAGTAGTGCTGAGTCTTGAAAGGAGGAAAAGTTTCTTGATCTAACAAGATAGGAGATACGATGCTGGATGTTGCTGTGACCATATATTGACCCACTTCTGCGACCCTGCTCACCTCCATGTCTGACTCATGCTCCCTGATATCATGAGTCTTGGCAAATCAGTCCTCCCTTAATCGATATCTCTCAGATATTCTGACAGAGCAACAAGAAAAGTAACATAAACCATTCACATTCATCCATTCAATCAATCAAACAAATAAAAGCATTTATTCAGCATTTCCTGTCTCAAAAACATATTTGTGAATTTTATTCATATGAGAGGAAAGTCTGTTCTTCATACAAATTAACTAATATGATTAGAATCTATAATCTTCTTTGGAATGGCTTTAGTCCATTTCATAAAAATTCTTTTTTTTTTTCAAATTTTATTGAATTGCAATGAAAAGTAGAAAAGTAGAGTTGATAGATGATTATAAATATACTAGCAACATAGTCACTAAGAACAATATAGTCTTTTAAATCAATAATTCTGAAATAGTAGGGCCTTTTTCTGAAAAAAAAGAAAAAATACTTTACAAAACCAAATCCCAAAGCTAAAAATGCAAAAATTTCTGAAGGAAAGCCCAGGAAAAATTCTAAATGAGTTTGGGATTATCAATTATTTTTTAGATCCAACAGCAAAAACCCATAAAATAAACAGCTAATAACCTATATCCTTCATTAATATTTAAACTTTCTGTTTTGTGAAAGACACTATTATAAAAAGATCAACCAAAGACAGGGGGAAATATCTATAAGAACCATATCTGAAAAAAAATACTATTTGTCCAAATATTTAAAGACCTATTAATGCTCAGCAAAAAAAAAAATTAAATATGCCGGACCAATGCTTGAGTATACCTAACCAAAGTTATACAGCATGTGAATGAACGTACACGTGAAAATGGTCAGCATCATGTGCCAATAATAGTTGGCAATTTCAAACAACAGTGTGACATCAGCAAATATTTGAACGACCCAAATATACAACAATACAATTGCAGCAATTTCTAGTGAAAATATAGGGCATTTATTATTGTCAGTAATGAAAAATAATAATACATCCTAATTTGAATACAATGGAACAGTTTCTTCAATAACTTAATACTAATTTAATTTGTGACCTATCAGTCATGCTCCTTTAATTTAATTAAATGCACTAAAATTAAGGTCCCCTCAAAAATATAGATATTATTAATAAATAACTAACATGTGCGGCAACCAAGATGTCTTCCAGTGGATGTGTAAACTGTCCCATAGTCACTTAATTAAATATTATTCTGCATTAAGAAGAAGTGAGCTATCCAGTCACAAAAAGACATGGAGGAAATGCAAATGTGCATTCCTCAACAAAAGAAGCCAGCCTGAAGGGCTGCATGAGGGCCATTCTCACTAGGTGACATTTTTAGAAAAGCAAAATTCTCATAACTTAATATGACTCATGGCTCCCAAGAATAAATCAGTGAAGTAAAGTAGATTTTCGTGGCAGTAAAATTATTCCATGGGATATTATAATAACGAATGCATGCCATTCCATATTTGACAAAGCCTATAGAATATGTAACACTAAGCATCAACCATATGCAAGTCTTGAACTTTGAGTGATAACATTACTTCAGTGGAAGAAGGCTCCACTCTGGTGGGTGATGCTGATAATCGGGGGGGGGGGGCAGTGTGTGTGGGAGGAAGGCCAGGGGCATATGGAAATTGTAGGGGCTTCTGTTGTGTGTTGCTGTCAACTTAAAACTTTAAAATTCTAAATCTTTGTAACTTTTTTCAAAGAAAATGTGTAATAAATCACATTCATTAGAGTGATTTCATGGTGCATACCAAATGGTGAACATTTTGTAAGAGAAGTTTATATAATCTGTCCGTCCAAGATGACCTGATACTATTTAAGGGGTTTGTATCAGAATTCTAACCTACACACTTCACACCTTTCAACATAAATGTGTTTCTTCCTAATAGGATATTAAGGCTATCAGTGATATGACATTTATTAACAGGAAATATTTAGATAAGAGTTTTATTTCTATGCCAAGTTTGCTGAATCAGCTTTTCGAGGCAGATAACAGTCAATTATATAAACCAGTGTTATCTGGAGCCCAGACTCCTTGTCAGAAAAAGAAAGGAATGGATTTTTATCAAACTCTGTCTGACTTGAAAGCCGAATGATATGTTGTTCTCCACTTGTTTCTTTTTGTAAATTATCATTTATTTATTTAGTGTGTGGTCATGTTTGTTTATGGAGGTGCAATTTTATTTGTGTGGAGTTGGATGGATGGGTGTGTGTGCAGACGTATGTATGTGGAGGGCAGAGTTGAAATTCAGGTGTATGTTCTCAGGTGCTGTTTATCTCTGGTTTTGAGACAGGCTCTCTTTCTAACCTGATACTTGCCAAGTAGTCTTGGCTAGCTAGCCAGCAAGTCTGGGACATCAGTCTGTTTCTGTTTCTTCAGAGCCAGGATTACAGGTACATGCCACCACACTCAGATTGTTACATGGGTCCTGAGGATCAAGTTCAAGTCCTCATGACTGTGTGGCAGGCACTTTCCAAATGAGCTACCACCTCTATTTCTCTTCTACTCACTTAACAGTATTACTCATTCTGTCTTCTTTCTTTATGAGTGTTCATGTAACTCAAACCCCATTGTTTGAGCTTAGTAATGACATTCATAGACAGCAGTTCCCGTTAACATTCACTCTAGAATTGTTTTTAAACTTTCTTCACTTTTTGTATATTAATGTTCTACATTAACCCTGGCACTGTGGCTAAGACAAAACTTTCAAGTTATGTTTCTCCAGCATTAACTTTGCTGTAGGATTGGCACCAGTGCACCCCTGGCACTTGTATTTTGGTCTCTGATGTTCCTGCTAATAGATTATCCATCTGGTATTCTGTCATATATCGCTGGGTAACTATATTACTTGTTGTAACACAGCCTGAAATCAGAGCATGTGGATCTTCAGCAACATGTTGACACTATAATTTAGTTACAAATTTAGCCCATTTAATATCTTATGTGTGTGTTCACTTTAAGAATAAACTAAAAATAAGTTTCCTAGTTCTAAGACCACATTAAATACAAGTTTCAAAGAATAAATTTGTTTCTTCAATATCAAACATATTCCAAGCATCACATTGTTATACTAGTATTTATGTTTTATGGATTGGAACATACTAAAAACAAAAAAATGAGATTTACATTAACATATATTTATAACCAATCCTGATCATACCTTGGGGAAAAATTTTTAACAAAAGTTAAATGAGAAACAAATATCTTGGTAGCATAGTATATAGAAATATATAACTCAGTAATTTAATATTTATCCCATGCTTGCTTTTTAAAAGACTAACATTAATTTATGACTATAAACAATGAAATATAAAATGCACTTGAAGAAATATATCTAGAGAGATACAGAATTCATCTACATCAGAATCTTATATGATAGTTTAAAAAAAGAAAGAAATATAGAAGTAGAATAAGCAACCTTTAAACCATTAACACTCCACATCTGTTGTAAGTTATAGGAAAAGAGGCAAATCCTGAAGTGGTGACACAAGACAGAATCTGCTGCGGACATGCATGCTTTCTTGCAAGATGTTTTAGAGATAGAACATTTTCTGTCTGTGAACATGCTATATAAACTTTAGAAATGTTCTAATCAATGCTACTGAGAGAATACAGTGTTGGTATAAAGACATTGCAAGACAACACCACAAACCCCTCTTTTATACATACATATATTCACACAAGTGACAAAACTCTCTCTTTTATAAATATACATGCCAAAATATTTTAACACAATCTCACAAAATAAAAAAAATCAGCAAAATAAGTCCAGAAATTAATTAAAACAATAAAACACTGTGATCAAGTGAATTCATTCCAAGTGTAGAAGTAGTGTTTATTATCGGAAAATATTGCCGTATGTCATGGATCCGTTTATTATCTGAAAATATTGCCGTATGTCAATGGATCTATGGTAAAAGTTATCAGCTTGCAAAGGATGTAAGAGTGTCATATATCATGCTAGAAATCACATCTGTTAATAGTGTACTTCTAATAATAACACTGTGCAGAAAACAGATATTTTCATGAACAAATAGAAGTGCATTTCTTAAGACAATGCCCAACAGTTATCTTAAGACTATATCCAGTTCTTTGCCGTGAAAGGAGAAACACAGAAACAAACTTATTGTTATTTTTCCTTATAGAGAACACATTTTTAAAATGGAAATAAATTATTCATGTTGAAACACAATCCAGGAATGGAGTCATGTGAGAATTCTGATGCTTGTGAGAAAACTCTAAGAAATCAAGACAAGAGTCTTAATATCTCAGTTTCTTCAGAACACGGAATAGTTCTTGGAATGTGTTTTGCGCTCCTTCCATGGGTGGTGCAGAGGAATGAATTTATTTCAGCTGTTGTTGTTCAGATGCTTCTATGTAAAAGCATGGTTTTTTTTTTTGCCATATGTGGCTTGTCCTTGTGATTGTATACTTTACTCAGGCGATTCTTCTTAACCCTCAGAGTATTAATAGTCTGGTGCTCTGAATAAAGTTAACTATTGTATGAGACTTTAGTCTGCCTCATTTTTCAGGCCCTGCTCTCCCAGGTTCATGCCGCCAACTAGAGTGGTAAACCTACTAAGGTTTATCTATTTTGAAATCAATTAAATGTATAATACCCCAACTTTAATTTATATTCTGATACTTGGAAATACTACTCTATTAACAAAAAGACTGTAATATGCTCAGGAAATTTTTAAGGATCAATTATTTCTCAAGAGCAAAAAGTTTCAAAGGTGTTTGTTCATCGAGTTTCCTCACAAATTGTGATATTGAGTTTTCCCTCCTAGAAGTTTCTCACAAGCTCTAGGTCATACCCTGAGTAATTTCTATTCTGGTTTCACAATATGTCTTTTATGCTTTTATTTAAACTTCAGGTAGAATGTTTACCACTGATAACATACACTCCTAATTCACTGATCAAATTATCACGTTCACATGTAGCACACCCACATTTTCAAAATCAATTTCATCTGATTCTGATGTTAAATGGTTTGAGTTAATTCTTAAGCATAATGCATCAATTTTTTTCTGTTGCTATAGTTTTTGATGGAAGAATTATATAATATACAGAAAAAATTTATATCTATGTGGTGATATATTGTGTACCCTAATAAAATTTGCCTAAAGATCAGAGAACAGAACATGCTACTAGATTAAACATAGAGACCAGACAGTGGTGGCACACGCTTTAATCCTAGAACTCAGGAGTCAGAGATCCGTCTGGATCTCTGTGAGTTCAAAGACACCCTGGACTACATGAGATTGACTCAGTGTAGGAGAGAAACAGAGCTAAGCAGTGGTGTCATACACCTCTAATCCCAGTACTGGGAGGAAGCACACATGCCTTTAATCCCAGGAAGTGATGGCTGGGCAGAGAAAGGTATATAAGGCATGAGAAGACAGGAACTAAAGACTTTTAGGCAGAAGCATCCCTTACAGTTAGATGCTTTTTCAGCTGAAGTCATTTCGGCTGAGGGAGCTCATTTGGCTAAAGGCCTATTGGCTGAGGCCTTTTCAGGCTGAGGAGTTGGCAAGATCAGATGTGGCAGTGGCTTGTTCCTTTGTTTCTCTGGTCTTTCAGCATTTATCCCAATATCTGGCCCTGGGATTTTTTTTTTTTATTAAAAGACCATTTAAGATTTGGGTTACATACCTACATTTGTAAAATATGTGGTTTTATTATTTATGTTTACATTTATTTATTCGTGTGTGTGTGTGTGTGTGTGTGTGTGTACACATGTACCATGGTGCTGCTGTAAGTATCAGAGGACAACTTTTGGGATTGATTTTCTCCTTCAGTCATGTGGGTTTCAGGATTTAAACTCAGTTTGTCAAGCTTGGCAGCAAATGCCTTAACTTACTGAGCCATCTCTCTAGCCCTTATTATGTTTTTTGTACTGCCTTTGTAACTGTTCTATATAAAAGTTACATGATGCTAGTAGTATGCATGCTCTTCCTTTGTATCTATTTTCCTTGTTTGAACACAATGAGGCATTCCCACCTCACTGATGTGGGTAGCCCATTCCTTTTATTACCAGGTGGTACACAATAGTGTCAATGTTCCATATCTAATAATTCCTCATTCTCTGTTAATGGCCATCTGTGTAAGTTTCAGCTTTTAGCTAATAAGAACAGCATCATGATGCATATTCTACACCTTTATTTTGTAGACAGGAACAGTAATTTATCTTGGATACCTGCCTAGGCATGTTGAATTACAAGGGAAACATCTACTAACTATTAATAAGAAACTGATGAACAGTTTTCTAAGGCAGTCTATTTTCTAGTAGTCATCCACAAAGTTCCTTTGAATGTCATACCCATCAATATTCTGTAGCTTCATAATCACGCATAAGTGTGCCTTTAATTTGCACCTCTAATAAATAGCACTGTTGAACATTTTCAAAATATACATTTTGGTCACTTGGATAGCCCCTTTGGTGAATTGTCTTTTGAAGACTTTTTTCAAACTTATTTTAGAAGAACAATGTAAATTATTGTTGTTACCCTTATTCATTTGCAACTGCTGTTACTTGCTGGTTGCGAAAGTACAAAGATATTTAAATTCAATAAGTAAACCAATCCACTATTAGACATGTGGCATGGCATACAGATTATAAAAAGGCACCATTTCTTCACGTATTCATGTCCTGTGTTTAATCAGTTTGCCACATGCTTTTATTAGTCTGCACTCAACACTCTCAGCTTCCTGCAGTGTTTCTGGGCTGAGCTACATAATTTGTTTTGTCTGTGAAATACTAGAAATCATGACATAACTAGAAGCTTAAAAAAGTAGTCAAGAGTTTCTACTTTTCCTTACTTTTTGATTCTTCTAAGAAATGATGACTAGGAAAGCCTTCTGGTGTACAAAAGGAAGAGCCGAGTTAAGTCAATCTAGTTATCAAATTTACAGCATTCCTTAATGGAAAGTGGTGCTTCTAAGACCAGCTCGAACTGTTTGGGGGGCACCCAGGCAAGGGGATCAGGATCTGTCCCTGCTCTATGGGCAGGCTTCTGGAACCCGGTGCCTGTGGTGTGACATCTTGCTCAGCCTTGGTGCAGTGGGAAGGGGCTTGGACCTCCCTAGGATCAGTGTGCTGAGCTCTACTGACTCCCCATAGGAGCCCTTGATTTGGGGGATAGGGGGATGTGGGGTGGCTTGGGAAAGAGGGCTGGGGGTGGGAGGAGGGAGGAGGGAGGAGGGAGGAGGGGGGATCTGTGGATAGTATGTGGAGTGAGTAGAAAATTTCTTAATAAAGAAAAAAAAAAGACCAACAACAGCAATTCACCATTCTGCAGATGTCTGTATAATCACTGGATAGACAATCACTCAGCAGGTCCAGAACCTAGAGCTAAATAAACTTTACTTCTTTACTGGATTATTTGTCTACACCACATTTGTTACCATATATAACTAATACTATTCGGCAGATGATTAATTATAAAGGACATACACAAAAACAAATTCAACCAACAATAACATGATGCTTCTCATTAATCAGATTGGTGATCTTCTTGACACTATTACAAGGTGGCCAGAAGTGAGCACACTGGTGAGATTGCAGCTTCTTACATGCTTCTAGGAAGACAAATAAACAATAGATTTCAAAATTTAAAATATACATCCTACTTGGCATAGGCAGTCTAATGTTAAGATCCAGAGTTAAAGACATCCACATGTGAATCAATGTATCCAGAAAAAAATAACTTTGTGCAAATAACATAAATAACTTTCAATATACCATACATTCTGTGTAATGTAGATTCAATTTAATTATTAAAATACATATTCTATTCAAATTATTGGATGCGATGCAGCTATTAAGTGAGCGTAATTCACATTCTGAATTATATATATATATGTATATCAGAAATATATTGAGATTTGTGATAAACTTTAAAAGCAAAGAAGAAAATCACATATACCACTTACTATTATTTATATAAATATGTGTGTATAAAGTTCTATGTATAAAAACTTAGAAAAAGTAATTATTGGATTCATCAACATTTTAACTGTTTTAGATAACTTTGAGAAAAAAAGAGTGGGAAAAGTAAGAACTTCTTTTAATGTAAGTTTTCAAAGATTTGGGGATTTTTTAATTTCATTAATTTAACATTTGTGTAATCAATATATTCACAAATAAAAATAGCTACAAATATAATAAAATTACAAAATATCCAGTAGACTAATATATAAATGTTCAGTAGGCTTGAGACTATGGTCAACCACACAAAAGCAGCTTTCAAAATAGAAAGAATTCATTTAAAAAAATTAATAAATCTAAAGAACTTTCCACTCAATAAAACACTGAAAATAAATTAAAAATTAATGAGCAAATATTTTTAAAAAGCATTGATGTAGGCAGAGAATTAATGTTCTCCAAACATAGATAGCTATTATAAAATAGAAGAAAATATTTATAAGTGTGTTAAAGAATATGATGCACAGAATATTTTAAATGGGAAACGTCATAAATACCCATGAACACAGTCAATTGGATAACAACAGATAAATGTGGTCTTCACCCCTCATCAAGGAAACTTCTTGAATACACACAGAGCATTATAGAAACCACAACCAGGCAGGCATTGGTGGTGCACGACTTTAATCCCAGTACTCGGGAGACAGAGCCAGGTGGATCTCTGTGAGTTCGAGGCCAGCCTGGTCTACAGAGCAAGATCCTGGACAGGCACCAAAACTACACAGAGAAACCCTGTCTCACTAAAACCAAAATAAATAAAGAAATTGATAAATAAATAAATAAATAAATAAATAAATAAATATAAAAAAACTCTGTAGCAGAAACAAAGAAACCACAACCAATCAAAATACAGAGATGTGAAGCCCAGTCTCTACTGATACAACTACAAAACAATATCTATACCTAAGGCTCAGGGAACATTGCTGAGGAGGAGGTAGAAAGACTCTAAGAGAAAATGCTAAGGGAGTTTACTGTGAGATTGTTTTTCCTAGAAATGTCAGAGAAGCTATACCCATAAAGTCTTATTACCGTCATGACATAAAGTATAAGCCTAAACATGAACTAAATAAGAACAACAACATAAATACCAAAGTGGACTGGGAAAGCCCAGGAGGCTGCACCCCTTCACAGAAAACTGTAGACAACTAAGGAATTTTGAGAGCAGAAGAAATTGCCTTTTTCAGGGAACACCACACCAATTGATTGTCCAATACCAAATGGTCAACTCTGAAAACATATATAAGTAGAATTATACAGACTAAGCAGGTTATATTTAAGAATATATTTGTACAGACATAAACATATATGCGTGCCACAATAATGAAAAAGAGACCATGAATTTGAAAGAGGGCAAAGAGAGGTATATGGGAGAGTTTGGAGGTAGGGAAGGGGGGGGGGAGAAATACAATAATCATATTATAATCTCAAAAAAAATAAAAATATTTTAAAATCAACTAAATGAGAAATGATAAACAAAGTGAGCATGAAAACATTTGATGAGGTGCTCTTTTTAGCTCTTATGTTGTGAGTGAATAAATGATTTTTAGAAAGAGTATTTTTATCACAGTTTTAGGGAAGCTGACCCTTTGTGTGGCTTCTGTCAGGTATGCACAATGAAAAACCTTACTCAAAGGCAGTGTGACAATGAATACTGAGGTAGCTAAAAGAAACTACCTCTGGATGAGAGTAATGGAAACACTCCAGTTTTACTTTCACTTAACAAAATCTGTTTCAAAATTATCCACATTCTGAGTGTCTCTTCTTTACATCAGTGGCTGTGCCTACTACACGGACAATGGTGAAATTCTGTGGGTCATGCTTGATAGAAGCTTCTAATTATTGGAATATACTTTGGTGATACTCTACATCATCCATAACAAGCAACTCGACATTTAAAAGACAACTGAAAAACTAGGCGTGATGGCTCAAACCAGTAATCCCAGCAGGCAGAAGACATAGAAAGGAGGATCATGAGTTCAAGATCATTCTGGGCCACATAGTAAGACCTTATCTCAAGAAAATGAAAATAAAAGAAATAGGTGGAAATGAAGGGAGTGGAGATGAAAAGAGAAATTAGAGAGGAAAGGGGACTGACTGGAAGAGTGGAGAGGATAAAAGAAGAGTGGAGCAGATAGATAGAGGTAGTACACCAGGCAGTCAACTACTTTTATTTCTCAGTGGTATCTGTGCTGAAAATTTTATTTTGCTGTCTCAGGTACTTCTCTATTGCTGGAACAATCACCATAATCAAGACATCTTAGATGGGCTAATGTTTTAGAGGGTTATACTCCATGATAACAGAACAAAATACATAGGGTCAGGAAGAGCAAGAGCTCACATCAGCAAATTGGAGGCAGAGAGACACATGTGGAATGGTAGGAGTCTTTTTTGAGATTTCAAAGTCCACCCCCAGTAATACACCACCCCAAGCAATACACCTTCTGTTCCTTCCCAAGCAGTTCTACCAATTAGTGACCAAATATTTAAACTGTGAGTCTATGTGAATGAATCACATTCAAACTAGTGCACTGTGCCTCTTTTAAAATTTTTAAAATTGATATAGATGGTACTTAAATCGAAAGTAAAGCCTTGCATAATGGAGAATGGACATCACTTTCAAAGAAAGGGTTGAGTCAATCCTATGTCTTATGTTGTTTGAAATTCTACCTCAAATATTAGAATTTTTCACTGTTTCAAATAATTCAATTCCAGAGTTTTCAATTTTTCTGTTTTGTCTTTTTATAATCTAATATCGAGTGAACTATTCCTATTCATCACACGTTTTTCTTTTATTAATGTCTTTTCCTGGCCTTTGAAATCTAATTTCAAAAGCTCAAAGAAGCCAACCTTTCTATTGACTTTTCAAAGCAGTAAGGTTTTCATTTCTTAAATAACTTTAATCTTAATTATTTCTGCTTTTTAAAGATATTTTCTTGCAAATCAGCCTGTTTGCTCCTCTTTTTCCTGCACACTGCCTACAGAAATCCTACTTTAATTACAGCACCACTGAAACTTCAAAAGAATGCCTCAGCACAATGGATGTATTCTTTTTTTGCTTCAATTTTACCTGATAAAAGTTCTCTTTACCTGTCAGGTTTAAAAGGTAAAGAGTTAGGTTTTATTGAACTTTGTGTGACAGGGAGATTCCAGTTCAGGCTCTGTGTACCAGATCTGGTAAGGTCGGGCTCAGACACCCATCTTTATCTTAAGATATAATATATGTAATCATTCTCCAAATTTTCCTTCTTCTATTAAAGCTCTTCTGTAAAGGGATATGTATTACATGCTCATGTAATATACCATATGACCCTAATATCCCTTACATGAAATTACATGAAACTAGATTAAACACCTATGTTAAATGAAGTAAAAAAAATTAAATGTCTGGGGTGTGAATTAATCATATATCCTTAAGTAAATCACAGGAAATATTAGAAAATGCATGGTCCCTGGAAGATTCCATGTTAAAGCTGGTTGTGGTGGCTCACAAATACAATATCAACACTAGGCAGCTAAGGCGGGAGGATTTCTATGAGATGGACTCCAGTCTGACATGAAAGGTGAGACAAACAAACATAGAAACAAAGCATCAGGCACTAGAATATGTAAGGCCTACACTATTGTATATGCTTTGAACTTTCAGAATATATATATATGTGTGTGTGTGTGTGTGTGTGTGTGTGTGTGTTATATGTGTGTGTGTGTGTGTGTGTGTTTTCTTTGCTAAGCACCTGTCCCTAGCCTTCTTCCCTGAAACCAAATTCTGTTCATTGACCCTTCTGTCATCACCTCCTACCACACTGCACCCTTGGTATGCTACCTGCTTTTTAGCCCTTAAAATCCATAAATGCTCAAGTGTATGAGTCCACAGGTTCTAACTGCTGTTTTAAATCTCGTTTCACCCAGGGGGTTCCTACTCGTCTTTGCAAAATAATCTGTTCCACATTATCCATTTTCCTTCCATGATCCATTTTATGGGTTATTTCATTTATTAATTTACTATTTTTGAGATACTATAGCTTTTTATTTTTTACTTGTTACATGTATCTGTAGAAGTACTTTTTCATCAGGACGGCCAGACTGTAAACAATGACATGGAGACTTTTTAATTATAAAAGTTCACCACTTAGCTTAGGCTTGTTTCCAAGTAGATCTCATAACTTTAATTAACCCATTTTTTTATCTACATTCTGCCATATGGCTTGTTACCTCATCTCCAAACTGCATCTGCCTTTCTTCTTCACAGTATCCTCTCTGTACCTGAAGTCCTGTCTATTCTCTCCTGCCTAGCTATTAGACATTTGGCTTTTTATTAAACCAGTCACAGCAATACATCTTCACACAGTGTACAAATATCCCACAACATGTCCCTATTTTTGTCTAAATAAAAAGGAAATGTTTTAACTCTAACATGGTAAAAGTATACGTAATAAGAACAATTATCAGCCGGGTGATGGTGATGCATGCCTTTAATCCCAGCACTCAGGAGGCAGAGGCAGGCAGATCTTTGTGAGTTCAAAGCCAGCCTGGGCTACAGAGTGAGTTCCAGGAAAGGCACAAAGCTATAGAGAGAAACCCTGTCTCAAAAATATCAAAAGAAAAAAAAAAGAACAATGATCAGATATTGCCTAAATAAAAGAAAATGTATTGACTTTAACAAAGTAAAACTATATACAATAAGAACAAATATCAAGTAAGAATTAAATTCATAATGTCTAGACCATTTGTATTAGGCAAATTCAGAGAAAATACTCCATTATCGATCAGCTCTCGGTGAGTCCACAGTTTTGTACCTAATTTTCTTTCTATCATAACTAAGGAAAACTGTAACTATAACTATCTAGTCTTCAACCCAATCATAGAAGAATAAAATATTACATGAGAAAACAGGAAGTAGAGCAAACAACTTCTAAAACTATGGAAATGATAGAGACTTCTGGCTGTTTGGAGAGTCACCCCAATGTTCCTCTGCAATGTTGGGGCATCTATCTTCAGCCTATAGGCCTAGAATATCTGACAGACAATGATAAACATCCACCAAATGATCAAAAACCATCCATTCCATCTCTTGGGAATGTGGAGTTTTGTTTTCTAGGCTGCTTCCTGTTATCTGAGGGGTGACAGGATCTTTAGGGAACCCTGAGAAAACTGGGTAATAGTCAAGTCCTGGGAGAGCTAGCTGTATTACTTTTTTGTTGAGTCTCTGTGTGATGGGAATGTGTACAGTTTATCTGAAGTCCCGACTGGAGTAGTCTGTAAAGTTGCTCCATGTCAGCTTGCAGCTTTGAAGTTGAATATATATATGAAACTGAAACAGAGGCATTCTGAGAGGCAGGATTACTTAGGCTACTTGTCTTTATTGGTGACTGGTCCTTTTGTTCTGAAAACACACAAACTTTAAAGGTAAAGTTTTTTTGCATTTATATTTGCATTAACACAAGTGTGGAATGTGTGGTATGTACAAATCAGCTAAATATGATTCTCTGTTCTGTGTTTGAACAGGTAAAAGATACCTGTCAACTTTATAAAGTCATTTAGACTGTATAACCAAAGTCTAATATAACTGTTTAGCCATGCTGTATGAAAGGTTGACATGTAATAATAATTCATGAACACTCTGTAGCCAACAAGATTTATCATGTCTCACCCAGTCTCAGAGCTGTTCCCATGTTGAGGGATCAGCACATACATTACCTGTCTTGCAGTTTTTCTTGGTTTCTTTCTTCATGTTTATAGCCAAGATTTTCAGGAGGTCTCTTTTATCAAATCTGATTTTATTAATTTTGAAGGAAACAAACGCATACCCTCTTCCCCAATGCTTTATATTTTCTGACTTCCATTTTAAAGTTAAGACAACCCTAAAATGTACAAGATGGTTCAATTTAGCAATTTTATTTACAGTCCTATGTCTCTCAGCAGGTACCACTTTTTGCTCATTAACATTAAAAATATTTGAAGTTAACAAAGCACTATATATGATCCATATGCCGTGTGTTATGGTGTTTTCTTATCCTTATGTGGTTTATTTCTTTTACATTACTTTATTCTCTCTTTAAAGACTTCACTTTATTATTTTTAAACTATTTTTCTATGACTGTTTATATTCATTTTCTTTTCTTTCTTCAGCCTATAGGCACATTTTTAAACACGTTGTAACCTGTTCAGAGGTTTTCTCAGCCTGGACCTGACATTTTGTGCATCTGCAGTGTTTTCTCTGAGCCCATGAGCCCAAACTTAACCTGCTAGGCTACCACCGTGGAGTGGTGCTGGTGGCTTGCTTCACCCACCTCAGTTCCGTGAGAGCCTAGTCTCCTGCAGGTACTGACCCCAGAGCCACATTTACCTACCCTAGTTCTGGGAATTTGTTGTGTCTGCCTGCAGCAGGCATTTATACCCAGTGATGGCTGCTTAAGTGCTCAGCTACATATCATTGTCTCTTAAAAGAGCTGTGCCTCTGTATGCCAAATCTGTCAGAGAGACCATGGTCACCAGAAAACTATGTCTGACTCCGTGTTTGTTTGTTTGTTTGTTTGTTTGTTGGTTTATCTTTCAGGCTCTATGTGGATTTATGAGCCAGATGTGAAGTGCCATTTGCAGTAGTAATTTGCAGTAGTACTTTTTCACCAGGACCATTAGCCTGCAGATGATGACACAGAGACTTACTAATTATAAAAACTTAGCCTTGGCCTTTATCCTGTTTAGGCTTGTTTCCAACTAGTTCTTATAACTTAAATTAACCCATATTTTAAAAAAAAATCTATGTTCTACCACATGGCTGGTTACCTCACCTCTGTACTGCATGTCCTGTTTCCCTTGTGTCTCACTGGCAAATCTGCCTTTCCTCTTCCCAGAGTCCTCTCTCTGCCCAGAAACTCCACCTATTCTCTCCTGCTTTTGGCTGTTCAGCATTTTATTACACCAACCACAGCAATACATCATCACACAGTGTACAAATATCCCACAACATGCTTCCTTTGCAAACTTCATACATGAATGTAATATATTGATTACTCTCAATTACTACCCTCTCTTAACTACCCTCTCACTTACCACCCTCCACTCCGTACAAGTCCCCTCTCCATGTTCATGGCATTATTATTATTATTATTAGTAGTAGTAGTAGTAGTAGTAGTATATTTTGTTACCCATTGAGTTTAGCAGAATTGTGGATATGTCTAGGATGTGAAACACTTCAATGGAGCCTAGTGTGTTCAACAGTGGTTACTATATGTTAAAAATATACAATAGAGGAAAAAGTAAGCAGAATCTGCAACAAATGGTGCTGGGCTTATTGGCTAATACATGGAAGAATAGAACTGGTTGAGTCTGTCTCACCATGAACAAAAACAAGTTCAAAGAGATAACTGGATCAAGGACCTCAACAGAAAATTACTAGAGTAAAATTATTTGTACACTGCAAGATACAGGAATAGGTAAGAGCATTCTGAAGAAGGCTCTGAATGCTCCACAAATAAGACCAAAGAAATTCATGGAAATTTATGAAACTATGCTTTTGTCACCAAAGAACATAGTTAATCAAAAAAGAGACATCCTACAAAATAAGATAAAACCTTTGCCAACTATACATTTGATAGAAGATTACTATCTAAAATACACAAAAGCTCACAAAACTAGACATCAAGTAAACAAAACCCGAATCAAAAAATGGGCTTTACCAACTGCCCATGGTTAGAGAGTTTAGAGATCCTATAGGAATACCTACTCTGCCATTTTCTTAATCAGTATAATTACTAAATATGTTATAAGAGTTATCTTTATTCCCACAAATAAGTATAGATCTCACTTCCTATCCAATAAACTTCCTCTTATAGTAAAGGAAGGTTACAACAGACATCCATAAAAGATAAAAATACAGACTGTAATTGAAAATAGGATGCCAGCCCAATTTTACATATGCAATTGTCTTAATTGTGTTTCTATTGTTGTAATAAATACCATGACAATTACCTAACGGTGGTAGTTTGAAAGAAAATGACCTCCAAATTGAGTAGCACTATTAGGAGGTATGGCCTTGCTGGAGGAAGTATGTCACCGTGGGGATGGGCTTTAAGTTCTCCTATATTAAACTACTCCCAGTGTCTTGAGTCCACTTCCTGTTACATTCTGATCAAGATGTAGCCAGCACCTTGTCTGCCTACACACTGCAATGCTCCTTTCCTTGTTGAAAATTAATTGAACCACTGAACTGTAAATGAGCCACCTCAATTAAATGTTTTCCTTGTAAGAGTTGCTGTGGTCATGGTGTCTCTTCACTGTAACATGAATCTTAAAAGGTCTTATTAATAAAAAACCTGGAGCCAGATATTTGGGTGAAAGCTGAAAGGTCAGTGGGATAGAACAAGCCACAGCCACAAGTTCTTACTGCTAGGAAATCCTCAGCCCAAGAGAGAGCTACTTCCTGTATAGAGAGCTACTTCCTGTATACTTACACCTATATACCTTTCTGTGCCCTGCCATCTTACTTCCTCTCTCTGCCCAGCTACATCATTTCCTCTTTCTGCCCAGCGCTATCACTTCCTATCTGTCTATCTACACCTCCAGACCTCTATGGCTAACTAGAGCTGGGATTAAAGACATGTGCCACCTCACCTGTCTCTGCTCCCAGTGTGGCCTTAAATGCACAGAGATCCAGATGAATCTCTGCCTCCCGAATGCTAGGATTAAAGACATGTGCTACCACTGCCTGACCTCTATGTTTAATACAGTGGCTAGCTTTTTCCTCAGATCCCTGAGCAAGCTTTATTTGTTAGAGCACAAGTAAAATATCATCACACTTCCTTCACAGCAATAGAAACCCTAAAACACCAACCTAAAATGGTCAGCCTTAAACATATACATATGTGAACACAGTAAATGAACCAAGAAATATATATAATGTATACATATATTGGAAGATAATGAATTTGAGAGGAGGGACATCGTAGAGTTTGCAAAAGTGTGGAAATGATATTAATATAGTACTGATGTATGAAATTCTTGAAAGATAAAAAATTTAAGTCTGTGGAATTTAAAGAAAAGATTCAAATGGTTAATAAATGCTTTATAAAGAGTTCAACATCATTATCCATCAAGTAAATGTAAAGTAAATCTATTTTGAGATTCAGTCTCATCCCAGTATGTATGAGTGGCCTTTATTAAGAAGTCAAATAACAACTAATGATGGCAAGGAGGTAAGAAAAGGGTAACACCCAGCGCACTGTTGATGAGAGTGTAGATTTGTATAGTCATTTCGGGAAATCAGCATAAATGGTTCAAAAGCAAAAAAAAAAAAAAAAAAAAAAAAAGTGCACATGCCACCTGATCCTGCTACATTAATTCTGGGTATTTCCACAATGAACTTTCTATCCTAAGATAGTGATTGCTGTGTAATCAAGTTTGTTGTTGACTTGTTCAAAATGGTAAGCTAAGGAAATCATCTAATGTTAGGGGTTCTATTGCTCTTATAAAACATGATGAACAAAGACAACCTGAGGAGGAAAGGGTCTATTTCAGCTTAAAGTTCCACATTACTGTCTATCACTGAGGGAAGTCAGAGCAGGAACTCAAATAAAGCTGGAAGCTGGAGGCCAGAGCTTATACAAAGGCCATAGAGGAGTGCTGCTTACTGGGTGTTCCCCCTGGCTTACTCAGCCTGTTTCCTTAGGTACACCAGTACCACCTCTCCAGAAGTGACACCATCCACCATGAGTGGACCCTCCCACATCAATCACTAATTAAGAAAATATACTATACAGACTTGCCCACAGGCAATCCTCCAGAGGCATTTTCTCAACTCAGGAAAAGGCAGGCCCAGAAAGTCAAAAGAGAGTTTTATTCCCTCTCATACATGAAGACACAGCTTCAACTTTGTTTTCATGTTGGCTTGGAAAGTTTGTAGAAGCCAGGAACCTAGAATGGGACAGTGGGGAGCAGAGGCATGAAGAGGGTTGGGCAGAACTACTTTGAAGTGAAAGTAGAGAGGAAGAGTACTGGATTAATGAGGTTCAAACAGGAGAGGGGTGTGGGGGAGAGGAGGAGGTAGAGGGTGGGCCAAGAATATAAGAAGACATATGGAAACTTGCCACTTTACAAGTGATTCTTTTAAATCTTCATTCGTTTTCATTGCTATAAACAATTTGTTTCTTTATCAGATCTCACCAGAATTTGTGATTCTGCATTTGTTTGTTGCTCTCCTGTTTATTTGGCGTCTCTTTTCATGGTTACTAAAAGATTGTTTTTAGTTTATGTATGTGTTTTGCCTAGATATACATATGTGCACAAGGTATGCTCAGTGTCCATGGAGGCCAAAGAGGGAGTCACTCCCCTGGAACTGTAGTTGCAGATGTTTCTGAACCATTGTGTGGGTGCTGGTACCCAAACCTGGGTCCTCTGCAAAAACAAAGTGCTTTTTAGAGGTTGAGTCAACTCTCCAGTCTATATTTTTTAATCTGGTACAGGTCGCCCTTGTCTTTGTGGGGACAGTTCGTTTCTGCAGGAGAGACTGTGGATGTGGGCTTCCATGCCTGACTTACTAGGCTTCTTGGGATGTCTGCCATTACAAAGTGCCAGCAGCATTTATTTCCTCATAGTTCTGGAGGCAGAGAACTGAGACAGGCAGAACTGTTTCTTCCAAGGCCTCTTCCCTTGCCCTGTAAGCACTGCCTTCTCCTGGTCTCTTCTAACAGCGACTCTGAGAATATTTCTATACTAAACTCCTCTTAGGAATCACAGTCTTAAGGAATGGAGTTCATCTCAGTGATCTTTTAACTCAGTTTCCTCTTTGAAGACCTGACCTCTAAATACGGCTGGATTCTGAGGTACTGGCAACTGTGATTTCAATTTTAAAAAAAAAAGAAAAGAAAAGAAAAAAAACACCTTGGAGATTGTAGTGGGTAGCCATTCCAACTTTGGTCTGGAAGTTCCAACCCCCATTGCAGCTTCGGTAACTATCACGCCTACAAGGCGGGGCCAAAAGAGGGCCCTGAAGACCTAAGATCTGGATATGCCTCCTTCTTTTGGTTCCTGGACCCTGGATGCCGGAGGTAGACCCAGCAGAGTTCTCCAGAGAACACCGCCAGACTGCGCTATGTCTTTCCCAGACCCTGAGACCTACCTATTCCTTCATTTGTAAGTTATGCCACTAAATAAACCTCCCTTTTAACTACGTGGAGTGGCCTTAATAATTTCACCAATAGGAGATGCTGAAAGGAAGAGTCAATTTATCTTCTATGCTTCCATTTTATTTATATGCATGTCTGTCTCTGTGTAAGTGCATGTGTTGGGGGAGGCACCTGCAGAGGCTCAAATAGGCCAATCAGATACCCTGGAGCAGGAGTTATAAACAGTTGAGAGTTGCCTAATGTGGGTGCTGGAAATTGAACTATTAATCACTGTGCTAAATCTCTAGACCTCATATTATACCCTGAATGCCTTCCTTAGAACTTTGTACACAGTAGGTACTTTTATTTTTTTTTAAAAAAAAGCATGTGTAAAACAAATAATAATTAAGTACAGTCTTCCTATGTTTAATTGTAAGAAATGAGAAATAAGGTAATTGTGAGCAACTCCCTCAAAGCCGTTTGAAAAAAGTATATGCAAAATAGAAGTATCGCGATCTTGGCTTTTAAATATTTAGCAGTTGAGATTTCTCTAAGACAGTGTGATGGGTTTGTTTTAAATGGACATGTCACTAAGGAGTAATCCAATACATTTTCAGTCATAAAAGCCAAGAAGAAAAGTCCTGTGGCTAAAATCTATGCACAATTTTCAAAGACTTAAAGTTTTTGAAGGACAGTGCTAAGCCCAATATGCAGATTTAAGTTGCATCCTTCTTACAAATTAAGCCATTCCTAATAAATCTGCAAAGTAGATACATTTGGAGTTTGTTCTTGTTAGACCAATAATCATATAGCTCCTTCATAGCTTTCTCTATTTCAGAATAATTATGAGAATTAACCATAAATATTAATTCCTATTCAATATGTATGTACTCTGGAATCCCGAGGTGTGAATAGCAATATCTTATTACACAAGCCAAAGGATTCATTAAGTGCTCTGGGGTAATCTTTAGAGAGTACATTAAAATTCAGATGTTACCATGCATATGAGCAGACTGCAAAACTTTAAGATGTGTTTCAGAAATAACTGGTGAGTGATTTCCTGGAGCAAAACTTATTAATCAAAACATCCAAATGAGGATCAGCATGAAGAAAAAGAAAGTTAAGTGATTACATGGAGAGGAATTTCTTAACCATTAACCCAAGATTGCACACACACACACACACACACACACACACACACACACACACACACACACACACATTACAGCACCATTTGATTGTTTTGTTTTCAAGATAAAGTTTTACAATCTAGCCCTGGCGGCTCTCAAATTCCCCTCCTCTGCCTCATCCTCCATTCTCCTGGATTTGCAAGTCAGCACCACCATGCTTTACAAAGGGAGGATGTTTTATTTCTTTTCGTTTATTTTTTCAAAACCAATTGTGTGTTTCTGTATGTGTTGGGGTGTGTGTGTGTGTGTGTGTGTGTGTGTGTGTGTGTGTGTGTGCAGCATGAGTGTGGGTGTCATGGAAACCAGAAGAGAACACTGACTCCCTTGGAGCGGGTGTTCCAGAGAGCTGTGAGACACTCAAAGCAGTTCCATCAATAGAACGCCAGTGTTCTGTAGGAGCGGAAATTCTTCACTGCTGAGCCTTATCAGCAGCCTGGGAAAGTGATTTTAATTAATTATAGATGTTGCAGAACTCTGACAATGGACTTCACCTACACAGGTTTTGTTGTTTTCTTTCCCCTTGTCATTTTTTTCTCTGCTTGATTTGATTTGCCTTTATATTAATAGAGCATTTAGATAATTTTGTGAAACACCAAAAGGATGATTATTTTAAGTGTATAGCTAATAGTAAGTTTGTTGATTACAGGAATTTTCATATTTCACATGATCGTGTGATACAATTCACTGTTTATTTTGTTTTACAGTTCTAGAATCTTGACACATACACACATACATGTTAATTCTTTCATGATGGTGTAACAAACAGTTTTATGACTCTAAAAACCACCCTTTGTATTTTGACTTTATAGTCACAATGTTCCCTTTAACAACTCAAAGGAGCCAATGACACTTTTCTATACATGATTTTGCCTGCTTAACATCCCATGTAAATTTAAATATAACCTCTTGCCCTTTGGATGCTACCTCTTTCCACTCAATATATCACACATTAGAGAACCATCTAGGTTGTTGACTGTATCAGTATTTCTTTCATTTTTATTAGTGAATAGCCTTGCATTTCATGGACTTAGAAATTCATTCTTTTTCCCTTTGAAGGGTGTTGGGTTGTCTCTACTTTGGGCTAATTATGACTATAGCTGCTATCACATTTCAGTGATTTTTTTTTTTGTGTAACATAAACTTTTTAAGGCAAATGCCTAAAAGTTGGACTTCTGGTTCATATACCATGTGTCTGCTGACTCTGTCAAAAATTAACAAATTCCTTTTCATTGTGGCTCCATCCTTGAATTCTCGGCAATGATGTTCTAGAGCTCCGTTGATAGGACAAACTGACTTGCCTTTATCAAAACTGAAGACCTTCATCAAAACTCAGCTCCAGACACCAGTCCCCTTCTGTGAAATCTATTCTGTATCTTTAACCTGGTTCTATTGTCTTTAAATTATTTATTATTTTATAATGTTTTAGCATTCATATGCGAATATAATGTGTATGGATCCAGTCAATCCCCCTTCCATCCCACCAATGCTTCCCATGCATCTTCCCTCTTCTTCTTGCAACTTTACATTCCCTTCCCCCCCACCATTAAACCCCATGGAATCTCTTTCGTGCTTCCTACACATCCTTGTCCATAGAACTATCGATTGGAGTATGGGTCATCCCTGAGGACCCACATTCCTTAAACTGATCCACACTCCCCAGGCAGCCATCAATTTCCAGTAGTTCTTCAGAGAGCGGAAGAATTCAAAAGTCCCTCCTCCCCCACAGATGCTGGGATTATAGCTTGCCTGATCTTGTGCAAGTCTTCTGTGTACAGTCACAGCTGCTAAGAGATCGTGTATACAACTGCTCTTCCATGTCCGATAAATACTGCTTCGCTACAGACACCTGTTCCTTAGGACTCTTGCTCTATTTCCAAGCCCCTCTTCTTCTGAGTGATTTCTGAGCTTTGAGAGGAAGGGAAACTCCCCAAAGCTTCTACAGATAATGTCAATGATAATTCAATTTGGAAATAGTCACAGAAAATAATTCTACAGCATCTACCAACACACATAGAGAATATATGCAATTTTATGTAACAGTGGAGCTGTTCCCTTGAGGTTTAACAGGAATATATGATATCATGAAGCATAGTACCATGGCCCAAATTCACAGCACCAAAATAATGCAAAAAAATATGGTGATGAACTGGATCAATGGTAGAATTCATGCATCTGTTTTCCATCCTGGAAGAAGAGGCACCATCATTTGACCCTCACCTGAGATTGCAGACACCAGTCTCCTGCCTACTAGGTGAACATGGTTTTTAAGAGATACTAGAATAAAGAACAGACTCTTATCTAGGGATTGGGACTCTAGTGATGCAGGTTCTGTAGGCTATCTTCTTTACTAGGTGGCAGCAGGGTGTGTGTGTCACATTTCAGAACTGTGACTGCCTTTGAATCACCCATAATCCTTAAAGTAATCATTTTTATGCTCCTATACTCATAATAAACTCATTGGTTCATCTAGTTGGACTTGAATAGAATTATTTCTTTTCTCTGTCCATCTTAAGTGAATAGACATTTCTTCATGTCACTCCAGGAGAATAAACACAACACACAAAAATATAGTGTTATATATTGTATTCAGATTAAGTGCATCAATACATATATCTGAATCCATGCATGCAAATGTGCACATAATTTTATAAACCCCTCTTAAAACCTAGAGTCAATTAGTATTGCTTGTACTTATAAGCCAGCTGTATTTCTGGACCTATAAAATGAACATAGGATGCTCATACTAACATTCACCCTGTAGCATCCCAGAATCCTGTGGAGGACTCAGAAGATATTACATACAGAAATGCTTTAAATCCTCTGAGAAAGTTTTGTGTAAATAATTCTTGCATTTGCATACCTCATATGTATGTTAATAGCAGTGTTTCCCTGTAGATATCTTCCTGCCAGGGGCACTGTTTTTTAAAGGTGATATTAAGTTATGTTTATTTTGTGAGACAATAAAACAACACTGATGCATCAAGAGGAATCACATAAGGCTCAAAAGTGAAGTCACAGAAGGAAAAATGATGCATTATTTCAATAACCCTTTACATTTTTATTGCTCATTTCATCATAAAGATCAACGAAGTGCTTCAACTAATAATAAATGCAGGGATCATGCACCCTCCTGTCTTAACAAATTATCTCAAGAAGACAATAACCATATTTACACTCTCTCAGCCACAAAGTTCAGTGATTGAAGAACTAAAGTCAAAACCTCAGGAAAAGTTACTATTTTTCATGAATGTGTCAACCGGTGCTTAGGAGGTCAGACTCAAGGAAGTAATCCAAAGCCACAAGCTAAAATTTTCCATCTAGAAATATGTATGCCTTTCAACAAATATAGACAACATTTGCATAATTCAATTTCTCATTTTTAAATTTATTTTTCCTCTAAGGAAATGTTCACAAATGCTTCGATTGTATGTGCAAAGGGCAGCAGAGAGAAAATTGAGATATTTTCTACAGTTATTCTAAATTTACTCATGGGTGACTGATAAGACTGTTTCCATGAGACTTCCTGGCCCTTACAAAATGTGAGCCTTACATGGTGTATCTATTGCAAAGCTTTCCAGCTCCAGAAACGTAACAACCTCTGTCAGGCATGTTGTTGCTAGGTTACTATTAAATAGAATTACTGTAGTGTAATATATTCGTAATATATTCATAAAGGAAGAGTCTAGAGATAAGTAAGAAAATAATTATAACAACCCTGTCATGTTTATGCAACTTGACTCACTAATATATAGCTGGAGGCATTATCCAAGGGGGAGGAGAGAAAGGTAGATTCGTTTTCCATTTTGAATACTCTCAGTTATTCATTGAATGTTTCTCATATATTCTAAACACTTGAAAGCATTTCAATTAAAGGAGATGATTAATCCAGTAGTCTGAGTTTCCAGATTTCTCTTAATCAATATTGCATTTGATTGATCCAAATACTGACATTTAACAAAAGGAAATTATAGATGTTAGATTTACAGGAAACCTAAGTTATATTTATTTTAGTTTATAACCATTTGAAAGAAGTGAAAAATGTCTCTGTTTAGAGAGAGTACACCCTATGTTTGAATTGTTCCTTCAAATATTGATACATCTGCAATGGACTCTGAGTATCTCACACACTTGTTACATTAACTACCATTTCTGCATTGTTACCACCTACTAATCATGAGCTAACTAAACTGAAAATCCATAGGTTGCATTTGATATCAACATATTCAGATATTTTCATAATTCTACTGTTGAGTTTTATTAGCAACCAGAGTAGAGAGCTACAGATTGATAGACCACTGAAGATCATGGCCAGCATGAAAGGACAGAGATGTATTCCCCTTTAGAAGCAGGGCCTAACTGTTTAGAACAAGCATTTATCAGGATGATAATATATACTTCTCACTTTAGAGCACTGGTTCTCAACCTGTGGTTCATGACCCTATCAGAGGTCAAAGAACCCTTTCACAAGGGATTATACACCCTGCATATCAGATATTTATATTGTGATTTATAACAGTAGCGAAATTACAATTATGAAGTAGTAAAAATATAATTTTATGGTTGGGGGTGACCACAACATGAGGAACTGTGATAAAGGGTCACAGCATTAGAAAGGTTGAGAACCAATGCTCCAGAGGGACAATGTTAACTCTTAAAGCTCAAAATTTGTCCCTCATGCCAGGCCTCCCAAATATTTCTCATTTATACACCAGAAATAATGCTAATTTACAAAACAAAGAAAAAATTAAGTGGAGCAACTCATTCCATCTCTAAATTTAGAGAAGATGGCCCACCGAATCAACTAAGCAGGGCTCACATGGGCTCACAGAGAGACAAATGGCAAGCCCTGGGGCCTGCATGGGTCTTCACCAGTTGCTCTGCGTATATGTTATGGCGGTGAGCTTGGTGTTTTTGTGAGACTCCTAACAGTAGGAGTGGCTGTATCTTTGATACACTTGCCTGCTCTTGAGACTCTTTTCCTCCTGCTAGGTGGCCCTGTCCAGCCTGGATATGAGGGCTTTTGCCTTGTCTTAGTGTACCTTCTGTATCCTGTTGGGCTGTCATCTCTTGGAGGACTGCTCTTGTCTGAAGAGGAAACAGGGAGTGGAACTGGGTGAGAAGGGAAGTGAGGGAGCAAACTAGGAGAAGTGGGGGGAGGGAAAGACTGGCTGGGATGTATATGAGACAGGAATCTATTTTTAATTTAAAAAAAATGAGAGAAAAATAAAGCTGGAACCAACGCACCTCTAAAGTGCCAGTTTTGAATTCAGACTTTCTCTCTCTTCTCTCTCTCCCTTTTTTTTTCAAGTGAAGGCTAAAATATAAAACTGCCAGGAAATGAAAAATAGATTTTTTTTGGCCACTTGCCACTTTTTGAAAGTGACTGAGCAGTATACAGAGTCACTATTGGCATTCTGGCAATCCCCCAAAATAGATTTGAGTAGGACAGGGGTCAAAATGTGAAATAAACTGTGAATTATGCATGATTAAAAATATGTAAATCAAAAGATTCCGAGTGTGGTGATGTGTTTCTTCGTTCTGCACTGAAGGGTGAATGACCACAGAAAAATGTTTTCAATTTTTCCTGATCTATCTCTCTCTCTCTCTCTCTCTCTCTCTCTCTCTCTCTCTCTGTCTCTCTGTCTCTCTCTCTCTCTCTCTCTCTCTCTCACACACACACACACACACACACATCTATCTATTTATCTATATTTAGAAAGAAAAGGCTATAAATTTGAGAGGAATTTGTTGGGGCACAGAGGAGTCAAAGGTGGAAAAGAAAGGGATGGAATGATGTAAATACGCTACCTGTGCATGAAATTCTGAAATAATAATAATTAGATTAGATTAGAAAATAAAATTAAAAGACATGTTTGCTTTTGTCAGAAAATAGAAATAAAAAAAAAGATGCCTGAAAGATTTTTAAAGTTTCTGATATCATTCCCATAACAATTATTCAAAATAAAAATCTTGGAAAGCTGTTCAGATTCCTAGCTACAGAGAGTACAATCATGTTAAACACCTAGATTTTTTTCCTTTGAAACCATTCCCCTCGGGGTTGAAAAGTAGATCAAGATGAGTAAACCAAACTTTCCCTTGACTCTCCTACTTTACAAGGCAGAGCCTTTCCCCATAACTTTCGCATCTACTGTGAGCTACAGGCGAATGAGAACACAGCTATAGGAAGGCTGAACACAGTCAGAGGGGACTGATGCCTCTAAACCTGGAACCAGAACTTGGAAGTCCATATCTGACCCCAGCTTGGCCCTCTTACTCTTACTATATTCAAATATTTCTCAAAATCTCTGATTGAATTTTTAGCAAAAATGAGTAAATAAAATTGCAAAAATGACTAGTGTGGACTAGGAACAGTTCATAACAGGGAGCCAAGTGAAGTAATTATCAGCAGTGATTTGTTAGACACATTTAAAAGCACAGAATAAATCCAATACTGTTACTAGCCAATGGTAGAACTATCTTTGGGAGATGGATTGTGATTGAAGTTGATGGTTAAAGTGACTTTCCATTGTTCTATACTATTTTAATTAATTAATTAACATAATTTACTTATTAATTCTTTGGGAATTTCACACCATGCACCCTAATTCTGCTTCCATAACAGTCCCCCCAAATGCTCCCCTCACCCCTGAAGCACCCTCCCAAAAGAAAACTTAAAAAACAAGCAAGCAAGCAAACAAAAACAGAAAGCAAAAAAACCTCCTATATAAATTTTTCATTTAACTTTTTTGAGATTTTAATTATGTATCTATCAGCTTACATGAATTAGGTTAGACATAACTTTTGAAAAAGAAAATATATTCTATTGAAAGGGTCTAAAGACCCCAGCGCTGTGCCCTTTGCCCATGCAAAGGACAATTCCCTAGCCTTGAGAGTGGAAATGTGTCCAAAGTGCAATGGCATACCCCAGACCTTTCCCCCAGGTCTTATTAAGTAAGCTGAAGCGACTCTATGAGTTTAGGCAGGCATACACTCAACTGCTAACACCAAAAAATTGGATTTTGTTGAAATAAGAGCACATGTGGAAAACAAAAGGCTTAGTGGACTTCGACGCATAGAGTACAAATTTGCACTGTAAAATATTTTATATTTTTATAAATATGTCTATTGTACATGGATTTAGATGACCTAGGTTCTAATTCTGATCTCAACTTATTAGTATCTTCATCTTAGATTTGTCTATAGGTGCCCAGGATTTTAAATTTTCATTGACAAGTGGAACTACTAATTGCCAAACCATTACCACTCAAACTCTTTGGTCTCCTCTGCCAATAAGACTGTGGATAAATCGTTTCACCTCTGGGCTCTTTGTATTTTCATCTGTTGGAAATTGGATTTTGTAGTTAGATCAGTTGGCAGTATCTACTCTGAGCTGAGGCCTTGGGGATAATGTAAGTTGGTCAAGGAGAAGAGTACACAGTGCATGTCAATGATCCTCTTCCATGCCCTGAATCAGGAATAGCAACTTACGTTTCCATACTGGATGCTTATGTGGGATTCTTCATCTGTCAAATACATTTTAGAACACCACACAAATGATCTTTGAGGTCACAGAAGACTCACAGTTCCTTCCATGTAATTCACAGAAGTTCTGGCCTACAATTAGATGACTGTTAGTTGTGGTTTGTGAAATAAAAAACAAACAAAACAAAACAAAAATAAAGCCAAGTATCCTTGAAAGAATTCTACTGTGAGCTCAAGTATCCTAAACTTTCTGTCTTATCTTTTTTGTACACTATTACATTATTTTAGTGTGTGTGTGTGTGTGTGTGTGTGTGTGTGTGTGTGTGTGTGTGTGCCTGATGGGGAGGGGCAGGGCTGAATAGTACAGTCCATGTGTGGATGATGTCAGAGCACAACTTTACAACTTTGTGAAGGTAGTTCTATCCTTTCAGTTTTTTTTTTTTTTTTTTTTTTTTTTTTTAATGTTCTGAGGATCAATCTTGGGTCACCAGGCTTGCATTGCAAAGCATGTTTTTCCACCCCTTCTGTCCTTCTTTACTGTCAGTTTTGTCTTAATTCCTATCGCCCTTGTACTGTTTTAAATATTCTCACACATTTCTGATCCCACCATATCATCAGGCTATCCTCCAATCCAAAAGCAGACATCAGTCACTTTCAGCAGAGCTAAGAAATAGATTTGCCGTCATCTCAAGCTCTTCCCTTTCCCATCTTGTAGGGAGGGCTTAGAAAAAGCCACATGCCTATATGGAATATGACTTTCAGGGAGGATTTCTGCACCCATATTAACTATCTTAGTCTTTGCTCAAAGTTGACTTTAAGGCAACTGGACCTTCCCTGAATATGATAGGGAAAGTCTATCTTAAAAATATCATCTTTTCAGAGTCCACCCCAACTTAGCTTGGCATGAGTCAAATTCACAATCCAAAATACCTCACCTCTACAGATGTTTAATATAAAAATGACCAATTACAGATGTTTAATATAAAAATGACCAATTTGTGAACTGGGAAGAGGCTCAGTGTGAAGTGCTTCCGGCAGGAGCATGAGGACTTGAGTTCACATCCCCGGAACCCATGTAATAGCTGGACAAGGCAGTGCATTCCTGTGACCTCAGCTCTGGGGATGCAAACATAGGACCCCTGATTCTGAAGCTTCCTAGCTAACTGGCTTAGCATAAACAGTGAGATCAACACAGGCAAGAGACACTATCTCAAGCAGTAAGTTAGCGGATCACAGTGGAAGTCATCCAAAGCATACTGTTGCCCTCTACAAGTCTGTACATGGACGCACACATACTAATACATTCTTGAATGCAACACACATGCAGACACAAACACAGTTTTGAGTCTGGCCATTCTCTACTGATAATTCATAACTGTGAGTTAAGAAAGGCACTATGCATCAAGTGTTTACAATGTGCCTACTCTGTGTCAGGATCATAGTTATCACAGATAAACAGGATTTGCCTTGATTAATGAAAAGAAACATTTAAAAAAGTGTCAAACATATGAAAGTTACTATAAGTGCAATGAAGTAATAGAGAAAATGGTCCTTGTGGTATAATAGTGGGGGGGGGGCAGTCTTGAATACCTTTGGATGTGATAGAGAAGCTTCAAGACTATACATGCCAAGCCATAGAAACAGTGTGAGCTAGTTAAATAAAGAGTGTAGAAGGGCTTTCCAACATGTTAAATGGCATCCATTGTAAGGGAGGTGAACAACAATTTGTTAGAAGACAGTAGAATGTAGAGTCTCTAAAGAATGGCTAGGAACAGAGTCTAGTAATGAAAACGTATCCTGGAAGGAACTTATGCTAATGTGAAAGCATTTGTACTTCATTCCATGAATTAGTAAAGAGCCCTCGGAGTATTACAGCTGAGATGGGTGCTACCTCCACAAACCCTGTTGATTTTTACATGTGTCTCAAGATGGTTTGTTTGGATAAACTTCTGCTTCCAATTTGATTTCACATTTGCACATCAAGAGATTATTTTTAAGGAAAAGTACATGTAAATTATGGGAGGCTGGTGCCTTAAATGCACCTTGTCTGAAAACATTCTCAAAATACTGCTGGGGAGTATTTTTAAGCGCACGTGTTCACACTGGAATCCAAATAACTAAACGTTAACCTATTTCTGCAAGTTCGAGATGATTGCATCTCCGGCAAGCACACAGCTCATTTATTGAGGCTTACATTTTACTGACACTGGCTTTAATGAGGCAGTAGAGACTGCAGTTCTCCTTCTTTTATAAAATGTTTTAAGAATTATGCAGATCTGCCTCAGACACTGCCATTGCTACACCTAATTGAGCTTTGCATACTCGGTTAAGTGTTTTGATTTTTTTTCCCTTCAGCGTATTTTCTGGCTTCAAAGCATTTCAAGGTCCTTTGGTGCATCTGCAATGTTTTCCACACCGGAATCTGAAATGTGGTCAACTGCCATTTATAAAGTGGTTTGGGATTGTTTTGATCTCCTGTCTTTTGAGGCTGAGGCAACCCCAACATCAATATATTCTCAATTGAGTTAGTGGAAAACAGACTTTTCAACCTCCTTTTCTCCCTTGCATTTCTTTCTCTTTCCCCTCTTGCATTACTTCTTTCTCACCCATCTCATCCTCCTCTTTTCTGTCAATGTCTTTTACATATATAATCAAACAGTAAAGAGAAGAGTGATCCAAATGATTGTCTCTATTTCATTTCTGTAAAATGAGTTATACCAGTTTTTTTTTTCACTATGGCTTTTTCAAAACAAGCCATTCATTTCAATCCTGATCCCCAATGCTGAGAGAAAGGCAGCCCAGAACCATTTTACTCTCTTAGGCTTGAGTTTTCAAACAGTCTAAATGGAAATAATCATCAGCAATGACATCTGCTTCTAACTGAAGCCCGTCAGTGCTACTATAGCTTATGTAGCACTTAAATGAATTATTTTTACAGTGGTTTATAAGGCTATTATTAATGTCATCTCTAATTTGCAGACTAGAAAACTATGTGTATTCAAAATCAACACATATTCCCAAAAAGCAGAGAGTAGTCTGAATAGATAGTATTCAAACTAGAAACAACATTTTCATTGACTTTAACCCACACCTTCATTAAACATTGAGTGATTCAAATAGTTTTAAAAGAACTTACTGGTGGGCAGGTCACTGACGGATGGTTTGGCTAGTAAAGTGCTTGTAGTGTAAGTATGATCCTAAGCTTCTGACCTCCAGTACCCATGTAAAAGTGTACACACACACACACACACACACACACACACACACACAGATCTACCAATAAAGAACCTACTTGGTAACAGCATGGATAAGACACTGAATTCTAAGAGTCCAAATAGGAATATAAACTGAATTCTGCTCTTAGAAATTATGGTCAGTTTAAAATGCAAATAAGTTCACAGAATATAGAGAAAGCAAGTGATTCAATAATGCACTATGGAACATGTGCTGTCACTGTTCTATGGACTGGGAAAACTTCTCCTCTGGTCATCTGGAAGCACTCTCAGGTACACAGCATCTTTAATTACTAGGGGAGTGAAAGAGAAAATGCAGCCATGCATCCTTACACATGTTGACTGGAGTAAATTTAAAGTCTTTCACTGCTAGGTGTCAAGGAAGACAAAGAGCTGTAGTGCTGTGGGATCATTTTTTTCTAAATACAGAAAAATTTGAAGCTAAGGTGCAAGTGGTTCCTACCCTGAACCTCCCTGACAGACAGGCTTGTGCAGCTGTACTGTGAGAGACACACAAACATGTTTGATTAAAAAAAAATGTGGTGATAAAACAAGAAATGTTATGTAGCCTTGAAAATGGTACAATATAACAAAGAAATTTTTCATTAATGTCAATACAAGTCACCCAAGATACCAAACAAAAGAAGCTGATCTCAAAATCATATGTGCAGAATATTCCAGTGACATATATTTTTAAAGAATGCAAAATGAAGCTATATTACAAAGATACACACTTAAGTGCTAAAGCTACAATTTAAAATAGAAAAATTCTGGCAAAGATCAGAGCATTGACAATCTGCATTTCAGAGACAGGCTGCTGTCTACACAGGATCTTATAGACAACAAGCAATAGCCTACCTTTCTTGAAATAGGTTATCATTACAGCATGGCCGTCCAGAAGTCTTTATATTTATAACTAACTTTTGAAGTATCTGCCTACTGCAAACACTTTAACACACAATAAATTTCTTCCCAATATACAACTTTTAAAAAGACAGAATTAATAAAAATTCATTGCAATGAAATGGTAATGTTATAGTTTAGAAAACAGGATTTGGCTCTATGGAGAAATTCCAAATGAGGATCAAGGCAAATTGCTGGAGGACCTGCCACTATCATTTTAGGCTGAGGTTATTATAAACCATGATTGAGTAATTAGACTCACTGAGGAGAGATAGATTCTGAGTAATTCATATGGGTGTCTGCTGGGGTAATAAGCATAAAATGCATGCCTGAATATAACCTGTTGTGAACATGGTTCCTGGAGGTGACTGGGGATAAATTGAAACAGGAGATTAAAATTAAGCAAATTAGATGTTACTAGGAAAGTATCTGTCTGATATTGTAGGCTGTACTCAAAGCGCCTAGGAGGAGGCAACCTTTACTCAGTACAAATCATCATTGGGAAAGTGATGAGAGAGTCTGCTCAAATAAAATGTGATATTTGTAACAGAAGCAGAAGCGCTTAGATAACATCATGGGAAAGGCTACATGAACATTCTCATAGAGAGAGCACAGACTTCCTTGAGAAAAACTCAATAATAAAGGTAACAGAGGAAGTCAAATGATATTCTGACCTCTACTCAGACCTTCACACACACACACACACACACACACACACACACACACACACACACACACACACACCATTTTAGATCTAAGTGATGAGGAATGCATGTTTTAGCACTAACCAAAAATTCTAAGTTTGCATATCTTCAGTGGACTCCAGGCTAGAAGCAATTCAGAGCTTAGAATGTAAAATGCTTCCATGAATCAGACCAAACAATCTTGGGCAGTGCAAAAGAGAAACCACAATATGTGTAGCTACCCAGGCTCAACAATGAAAAATGAGCAGTGAAGGCAGAGATAGTGATTTCACTCTTCAGGCCAGCTACTGTCACCAGCCATGGTCATCTGGTATGGATAAGGCAAAGAGAACTGTAAGGTCGCATGATCAGAGTGCCATGTGAGTCAGCTTGCTGTAATGACTTCAGTCAGTATTTTTTCCACAATTACTGAATGCTATCTCAAATGAGAACAGTGTGAAACTGGAGCAAGGAAGGCGATTACAATTGTCTTGGAGTGTGTTGGAATGGAGGCTTCCCACTTTATGTATATTAAAAGCACAGAACCTCAAACATGGATGTGTATATGTTTGATTTTCATGAAATAACTGAAGCCACTTCATTCATCATGTTCTTCATATTTTACTGAGGAATAGAAATGTTTTCTTTTCTTTTTTATTCTGTGTTTGAGAATGCCATATATTCATATACTAGGCTTTGATCAAATACAATCCTCATTTCCTCTTTCAAGTTCCTGCCCTATCTTCACTACCATTTTCTCTCTCAACACTATGTGCTCTCCACTATTTTCTCTCCCAACATACGTTCAGTTTTTGTGAATGGTGAGTTCATGTATGCAGCAGAATTGTCATGTCTATTGGCAAACACCGCTTTACTGCAAGCTTCTACTCCCCCTTATACTTCAACTTTTCCACCTCTCTCCAGGATGGTGTCTAAGCCTTGTAAAGAGTGATGTGATAAACATTCCCATTTGGAGCTGAGTACTCCATAATAACATTCTTTTCACATTAACCACTTAGTGATCTCTGTATTAAATGTCATCTACTTCAAGGAGGAGGAGGAGGAGGAGGAGGAGGAGGAGGAGGAGGAGGAGGAGGAGGAGGAGGAGGAGAAGAAGAAGAAGAAGAAGAAGAAGAAGAAGAAGAAGAAGAAGAAGAAGAAGGAAGCTTCTCTAATGAAGGTTGCAATATTCACTAAAATATTGTTATAAATATAAAAACTTAATGGGGAGTTTATTACTGGGTCCATCCAGCAAGATAATAGTACAGGAATGGGTGTATTAGTTAGTTTACATTGCTATAATAAATACCAAGATAAAGAATGTAAAGAAGAAATAGTTTATTTATTTACTTATTTACTGTTCCTGAAGGATAGCATCCATCATATTGGGGAAGGAATGGCAGCAGAGGGAATATATTTTATCCAACACAGGAAGGAGAGGTGAGGAAGAGATGATGCTATAAGCCCTCATTCAAGTCCACTCCCAGTAATACATTTTTCTCTAATATTATTGATAAAAACATAACTACAATGACTTTAATGGAAGTAGGAGAGACTTCCTCAAACATCATTCCATGGTAGCATACATTGAAGTATATAAGAAATGATTGATGTATCATAGAAGCAACTATCTATTGAGGTTTTTCATGCTATAGTTTGCAATAAAAATGACAGCATTGGTAACTACACAGGAAACTTAGGACTAGGGAATTTGTTTTTCTTTATTATCCGTCATTGAAAATTTATCTGTTCTGAAATCTCCTTTGTTACAACATTCTACTGCAGAAATATTAAAACGCATTAAACTTGGGCCCACATTAAATAACTTAACAGTGTCTTCCAACACCAGTGTCCTCAAGTGTTCAGTGATAATGATTCTTAAATTGATCACCTGGAATATTAGATGGCAGTTTGGGTGACTCTGAGACTAAAGAGTTTCCTAAAGTTCTCTATACAATGAAGTACCTTAATGTCTGATCTGCCAAATCAAATGGCTGTTTTTGATACCTGAAGATATTCTCCATTAAAATATAGGACTGAAGGAGCATTTTGTCTCCCTCACTTGCAGCTGAAGGGCTTTCAAAGTGGCACTTATATTCTCTGAAGCTTCTTTGGATGATTTACAAGGCAGAAAGCTCCAAATTAAATAATGAGAGTGAAAGTTCAAAGGGAATTTCCTTGAGAAGACTGTCTAACTATATGGCCAAGGAAGGCACCTTTCCCAGGGTCATACTCTCAGTACAGTGGACTGACACAATCATCTCAAAGTTCTAGAATTAATCTTAGATGATTCCTTACAGTGTGTTGTAAATATTTTAAGTACAAAAAATTTAAAGATGTAGGGTATGGAAAACAGTTTGTGCTGATTCTCTATTATCAAATAGAGATAGCTCACTAAGCACAATATAACCATCACACAGACTCTCACCAACAGTGATCCTGGAAAATGAAGTATAGAGATTAATGAGTCTGTGCTGTGGTTTTAAAGGAAAATTGTTTACTATGAATAAAATGAGTGTTCAGAGCCTGGGAATATGGATTCAAGTTCTCCTGAAAGACATGCCCCATTCTGGAAAAGGTTACTTCAACTTTGATACTCCAGAACAAGGAAAGTCATAAAAGGGGATGTTTGTCAATTATTTCCCTGGAGAGTGGGTACAAGTACATTGGCAGAGCAAGGTAATCTATTCTATAAATTTCAACATTATCTTGCAAAATTCATAGCTTTAGGGCTAATAGAAGCTTGAGATGTGCAAATTTAGTGACAGATTATGAGGAGATTATCTGTTAGTCAAGTCAGAAAGATAGTTAAGGTAATTTACTATTAAGGGGCATCATAAAGCCCAAAATAATTTTAACTCTTGACCTAAAGCATGCTGTCTCTTTATAATCTCTACCCTATCAACCAAGCTGAAACAGTATGTAGGAATTTAACATAAATGTATGTTGCAGGAGACTTGTTTGTATTGTCTCTCTGAGACCTCCAATGGGCTTAACTCTTGAATCAGAGGGCAGAATTCATGATCAGTTGGCCAGAATAAACCATAGAGGACCCAGGTGAAGATAGAGAGACACAGGGAAGCATAAGGAAGGGCTTGGAAAGATTCACCTATCTTTTCCATCTGGGAAAGTGGAGAAGAGAGTCAGCTGATCACTTCTCCATTGCTCTGTGGATCTATCAGGTGTATACCCTAGTATTTGACTCCTGAGCTTCATTTATTAATAGAAGAAAATGAAACAAGAACAATACACAAGCCATAGCAACCCATCCTTGCCCCTTTATCAAGACTCACAGTCCTTCAGCATGCCCTCTCCCCATTTTTCAACAAATTCTGGTACTATCTTTCTTCAACATTCATTATCTTTTGATGACCAGAGGCTATAGAGGCACTTTCCACTGTGCTCTAAGTAGTTTCCTTCTTACAGGGGATCTTTTAGGCTAGTGTCCCGAAGTCCTATCTCACCACAATCTTTACTTAACCTAACTCCAATGTCTAACCCAGCATTCTTTTAATTTTATTTATTTGCAGATTACAATAACCAGAGAATTTTGCATTTGCATTTTTCTATGACTTTGCATGTTTTTGTGACTCTAGCCAAACAATACTTTAGCACCTAGATCCATCTCTAAATTCTATTGATAACTTAAATAATCTTCTGTGATTGTACAGAGCACAGCAGCTGCTCCATTCCATGGGTAACTGTGGCTGTGTGGACATAAAAGGACTCATCACCTGCCTTTTCATCCTTTCTCTTCAGAAATCAAGGACTCTTGTAAGCTATAGCTATTTTAGAAAACAATCTCATTTCTCTGATAGTAAATTAGTAGTGAAAAACTAAACTTTATCCTTTTGTACGTATACTGTTCTCAATTCATTTCTGAGACATGTGTTATGTATATTTTTCCTATATAAGCAATTTTTCAATTCTCTACATGAAACAACTGAGGATCAGAGATTCCCATGGCCCCTATCTTTGAATTTAATTATCTGTTAAGTTGGTTTACCAAGCTCTGGAGGAGAACATAGGCTAATAACTTATTATAGAAGGTTTAGAATCATAACCAGTTCAGTAGTACAATATGGAAAAGGACATGAAGCTTTTATGTCCTCCTTCAGCACAAAATTCTTCCAGAATCTATGTGTTCGATAGCTTGAGATCTTTTTGTACATGTTTTTCTTTTGCTGTGTTTATGGTTATTTTATATTATTGTCATGATTTTATCAAAGTATTGGCTACTGCTGATTACCTCAACCTCCAGCCACTCTTATAGTTAATGTTAGTGATGAAAGTACCAATCCTTGAGATGTGTTTCTTGTATGCAGCAGAAAGATGGGTCCTGCTATCTTATCCATTCTGTAAGCCTATGTCTTTTTATAGGTGAAATAAGTCCATTGATATTAAGGGATATTAATGACCAGTAATTGTTCATCCTGTTATTTTTGGTGGTAGTGTGTGTGTACTTCTGTTCTTTGGGGTTTACTGCTGTGACTTTATCCATTGCTTGTGTTTTCAAGTGTGTATCTGACTTCCTTAAGTTGGAATTTTCCTTCTAGTGCTTTCTGTAGGGCTGGGTTTGAACTATGAACCAAAGGCTGAGGGGCCCCCAACTGGATCAGGCTTTCTGAATAGGTGAGACAGTTGATTGGCTTGATCTGTTTGGGAGGCATCTAGGCAGTGGTAGCAGGTCCTGGGCTCGCTGCATGAGATAGCTGTTTGAAACCTGGGACTTATACAGGGACGCTTGGCTCAATCTGGGAGGAGGAGACTGGACCTGCCTGGGCTGAATCTATCAGGTCGATCTCAGTCCTCGGGGGTGGCCTTGATCTGGAGGTGGTGGGAATGGGGGGTGGGCTTGGGGGAAGGAGAGGGGGGCAGGAAGGGGGAGAACAAGGGAATCTGTGGCTGTTATGTAGAACTGAATAGTATTGTAAAATAAAATAAATTAAAAAAAAGAAAGTACCAATCCTTTACTCATATAATTACTTCTCAGGATGACTAGCCTTCATCCTAAGGCTATCCAGAGGCTCCCAACCACAAGTCCTCTTATTAACATGCAAAGACTATCATTTCTGAGATTTCCAGGGTTTTAGGGTTCATATGACAAAAAATAGGAGCAGAGATCAAATCCATATTTTTATTTTGTTATATGTAAGTACATAGATATTTAGAAAAGGAGTCTAATGTCTAGAAACTGATCCAATATCAACAGATAAAAGCAAAGTGTTATTACAAACTGATCTGTTGCTTACAACTGAATTACATTGCTTTTTTATTAGACAAAAACAATCTCACAGAACCCCTACCTCTGACAAAGTCTCTGAGCAAAACAAAATACCAAACAGCACAATTTGATGAATGAGTTGACTGCTGCTTTTCAACAATTATGGCCATGTTCAAGGTGAACATGCCCCACCATGGGTTAGACTGTTAGTGTGTCCAAGCATGAAGTTGCTTCCACTTTTTAATCTAGTCTGTGCTTCTGCTCCCATAGAAAAATCTAGAGTATTCCTCTGCGAAAGCCCAAATCCTATAGTTGATTTATTTAATATTCACCAATTAAAATATTCTATATTTCTTCATGGTATATATTCTCTATTGCTGAAAAAATAAAAGCATTTAGGTATGTGTTTATAAATAACTATATATGCATATGTGAATAGTAAATAAATATAAATCCATATACATATATATATATATATATTTACAACCCCCTTTATTCTTCAAAGTATATATCTGTAGATTTACATCTTAAAATTCAACAAACAAAAGATCAAAAGTGTATTTTCTAAATTTCTCTATCACTGAACATTTATAGATGAAATCTAACCTTATCCAACCATGATAGGTAATAAAACAGTGCCGGTAACAATGTAATCTACTAATCTGATGCTGGATCTGGAAGCACACAGAGTAGTAAATTAGAAAGGAGAGATGATTATGAAGCTAATGAGAACAAGTCCATCAATAGAGACAGCAATATGAATTTATTCCTATGTTTAGTTAAATATAGAAAGACAGTTTAATATAGAAAATATTTCCAAGAATATTTTTCTAAACTCTGTTTAATTGAAAATATTTACTGTTATGGTACTTAGAATGTAATTGGTCCACATTACATAACCGCATAGAGAGTGGCACTATTAGGATGTGTGTCTTTGTTGGAGTAGGTATGGTCTTGTTAGAGGAAGTGTATCACTGTAGGGGTGGGCTTTGAGGTTTCCTATCCTCAGGATACTACCCAATGTCTCAGTCACTGTCCTGTTGTTTGCAAGACGTAGCTAGTATCATGTCTGCCTACATGCCACTATACTCCCCATATTCACTGCCAAGATGATAGTGGACTGGTCTCTGAAACTGTAAGCAAGCCAAACCAATTAAATGTTTTCCTTATAATATCATATATAAATCATGGTCATGGTGTCTTTTCACAGCAATAGAACCCTAACTAAGACAAAAGCTGGTACCAGGAGTGGGATATTGCTATGACAGGCCTGACCATGTTTTTATTTGAAGTTATATGGACTTTGGGAGTTTGTGTTAGGAAAACAGTAGAATACTTTAAATGCTGCTTAATGGGACATACTAGTAGGAACATGGAAGATAATGGTGCTGAGAATGATTTGAACTGGGGAGGCTGGCTCAAAAGGTTTTGGAGAAGAAGAATTTTAGTATGTGGCCTAGAGACTGGTCTTGTGACATTTTAGTGAAGAAAGTGGCTGCTTTTTGCCCATGTCTGAGCAGTCTGCCTGAGGCTAAAGTGAATAGTTTTGTATTAATTCTGTCTGCAGAAGAAATCTCAAAACAGCCTAGTATAGACCTGTTTTGTGGTTATTAGTGGTAATTCTAATGAAGATTTATAATGAAAAGGAGCAAGCTGAGCAGGGTAAATTACAAAATGTAAAATTTAAGGAGAAAAGAAACACTAAAAAGTAGAATGGAGCTAAGTCCTGTGTTCAAGGAGATAGATGGATTAGGAAATGGAATAAAGGGAGTGATGACTTTGGGGCAGGATCCTACCATTTAAGCTTTCAACTTGTGAATTATAAAAAGCTTAGAGCCCAATGTGGTGGTGCATGCCTTTAACCCCATCACTGGGAAGGCAAAGAGTAGCAGATCTCTGAGTCTGAGGCCAACCTGGTCTACAGTGCAAGTTTCAGGAGAGCCAAGCTTAGGCGGTGAAGGACAGAAGGCTGGTGAAGATGTAATTGAATAATGGGGACATGTTCCAGCCACATTAAATAGCAGAACTTGGCAGCTTCAGTCAAGTGGTTCTGGCTTTAGAATTAAGAATAGAAGAAATAGGTTATAGAATTTGCCTCTATGCCTAAAGAAAGGTGCTAAGGCCAGGCATGTGTCCGGGGTGTCCCTGAATTGAGACATCATAGAGAGGCCATTGTGTGAAGCTAGGAAGGTGAAGCCTGGGTTGCCTTGGAAAACCTAAGATGTTAAAAGTGCCAGAGTCATGGGATACCTGTGGAGGAGGGCTGCTAATAGAGTAGAACCAGCCCAAGAGAAAGAAGTGTGCTGCAATCAACAAAGCTTGCTTTGGTCTCCTATTTCCTCACTATGCTCCTCTCCCTATGTTTTGGAGTGGTAGTGTATATCCTGTGCCATTATGTGTTGGAAGTGTATGATCTGCTTTTTGATTTTGATTTTATAGGAAATTACAGGTAAGAGATTGCATGAATCTCAGAAGAGGTTTTGAACTTTGGACTTTTAAACATTGTTGAAACTGTGATAGATTACGGGGACTTTAGAAGTTGGACTAAATGCATTTTGTATTATGGTATTGTTATAAGCTTATGGGGGCCAAGAAGCAGAATTTGGTAGTTTGAATGTAATTGGTCCCCATAATTTCATAGGGAGTAGAACTATTAGGAGGTATGTTTTGTTGGAGTGGGTATGGCCTTATTAGAGGAACTATGTCACTGTGGGGGTGGGCTTTGAGGTTTCCTATGCTCAGAATACCATGCAGTGTCAGTCACATCCTGGTGCCTACAAAATGTAGCTAGCATCATGTCTGCCTTCATGCCATCACACTCCCTATACTCACTACCATGATGATAATGGACTGGACCTCTGATGGGGGAATGCCTTTCTGCATGCTCTGAAAAAACATTGCTCTGATTGGTTGATAAATAAAGCTGTTTGGCCTATGGCAAGGCAGCTTAGAGGCAGTCAGAAAATCCAAACAGATAGAGGAAGGAGAAAGGCAGAGCAGAGGAGATACTGCCAGCCACCACTATGAAAGGTAAGATGTAAAAGTACTGGTAAGCAACAAGCGACATGATAAAGTATAGATTAATAGAAATGGGTTAATTTTAAGATATAAGAACTAGCCAGGGCGGGGGGGGGGGGGGTGGCGCATGCCTTTAATCCCAGTACTCGGGAGGCAGAGCCAGATGGATCTCTGTGAGTTTAAGGCCAGCTTAGTCTACAAAGCGAGATCCAGGACAGGCACCAAAACTACATGGAGAACCCCTGTCATGAAAAACCAAATACAAACAAACAAACAACAACAACAACAACAACAAAACCCAACCAAACAAACAAAAAAGATATAAGAACTAGATAACAAGAAGCCTGCCATGGTCATAGTTTAAAAATATTATTAGCCTGTATGTGTTTATTTGGGTCCGAGCAGCTGCAGGACTGGAGGGTGAAAGAGATTTGTCCTGACCATGGGCCAGGGGCACACTGAAAAACTTTTAACTCCAGACTTCTGAAACTGTAAACAAGCTACACCAATTAAATGTTTTCCTTATAAGAGTTGTCTTGGTCATGGTGTCTTTTCACAACAATAGAAACCCTAACAAGACAACTCTTCAAAGAGCTGAGAAGATCAAAGTGTGAGAATAATTTGATACAATGAACACACCTACTGCCAAGGCCTTGGTTTTTATTGTTCTTATCCCATGATACAAGTCTACAATCTTTAGAAAAATACCTAATTATAGAATCAGGATAGAAAAATGTAGGTGAATCTGAAGCTTCTTGTAGTGTCAGAAATTAAGAATGTATTCAAAATTAAAGCAAACATGATGTTGGAGATATCCAGAGACACAGGGGACATTTAATACAATCCTTAATAGCTAATACTCAGCATATTTAAGAAGCCAAACAAAGTGATACAAGATTTCTAAATTTTATTTAAATAATATTTTTTCATTTATTTTACATACTAACTACAGTTTCCCCTCCCTCCTCTCATCCCAGTTCCCCCAACACTTCCCACCTATTCCTCTCCCCTTCCACTCCTGTTCCATCTCCATTCAGAAAGGGGCAGGCATCTCCTGGGCTTGAACAAAGCATGGCACATCAAGTTGAGGCAGGACCCAGCTCCTCCGCTTGTGTCAAGGCTGGACAAGATAATCCAGCATGGGGAACAGGTTTCCAAAAGCCACCTGAGCACCAGGGATAGGTCCTGGTCTCACTGCTAGTAGCCTCACAAAGAGACCAAGCTACACAACTGTCACATGCATGCAGAGGGCCTAGGTCAGTCCCATGGAGTCTCCCTAACTGTTGGTCCAGAGTCTATGAGCTCTCATGAGCTCAGGTTAGCTGTCTCTGTGGATTCCCTCATCATGACCCTCTTGGCTCATAAAATACCTCCTCTCCTTCTTCAGTAAGACTCTTGCAACTCAGTCCAGTGCTTGGCTATGGATCTATACATCTGCTTCCATCAGTTACTGGATAGAATATCTCTGATGACAATTAGTGTAGTCACCAATCTAATTACAGTAGATGGCCAGTTCAGGTACCCTCTCCACTATTGCTAGGAGTCTTAGCTTGTAGATTCCTAGGGGTTTCCCTAGTGCCAGGTTTCTCCCTAACCCCCAATGCCCCCCATCAAGATGTCCCTTTCATTATTCTCCCCATCAGTCCCACCTCCAACCCACCTCCCACATCCAGTCCGCACAACTCTCTCCCTCAAGTTCCCATCTCGCCATCCCTCTTTATCCATCCCCAGTTTACCCAGGAGATCTCTTCAATTTCCCCTTCCCAGGGAAATCCATGCATCTGTCTTTGGGACCTCCTTGTTATCCTCTCTGGGGCTGTTCATTGTAGGTTGGTGATCCTATGCTTTACTCCTAATATCCACTTATGAGTGAGTACATACCATGTTTGTCTTTCTGGATCTGAGTTACCTCACTCAGAATTATCTTTTTCTAGTTCCATACATTTGCCTGTAAATTTCATGAGGTCATTGTCTTATACAGCTGAGTAACACTGCATTATATAAATATTTTACATTTTCCTTATCTGTTCTTTGGTTGAGGGACATCTAGTTGTTTCCAAGTACTCACTATTATAAATAATGCTACTATGAACATAGTTGAGCAAGTGTCCTTGTGGTATGATTGAACCTCATTTGGGTATTTGTCCCAAGGTATAGCTAGGCATTGATGTAGACTGATTCCCAATTTTCTGAGAAACCACCATAATAGATTTCCAAATTGACTGTACAAGTTTGCACTCCCACCAGCAGGGGAGGGTTGTGTCCCTTACACCACATCCTCTCCAACATAAGCTGTTATCAGTGTTTTTTGATCTTAGCCATTCTGACAGGTGTAAGATGGTATCTCAAAGTCATTTTGGTTTGCATTTCCCTGATGATTAAGGATGCTGGGCAATTCCTTAAATGTCTTTCAAACATTTAAGATTTAAATTTAAGAGATTCTTCTGTTGAGAATCCTGTTTAGATCTGTAGCCCATTTTTAATTTGATTATTTGGTATTTTGATGTCTAGTGTCTTGAGTGATCAGCCTTCTTTCAGATGTGGGGTTGGTAAAGATCTTTTCCCATTCCATAGGCTGCTATTTTGTCTCATTGACCTGGTCCTTTGCCTTACAGAAGCTTTTCAGTTTCAGGAAGTCCCATTTATTAATTGTCAATCTCAGTATCTGTGCTACTAATGTCATTTTCAGGAAGTAGTCTCCTGCACCAATGTGTTCAAGGCTACTTCCCTCTATTTTTTCTATCAGGTTCAGTGTAACTGGATTCATGTTGAGGCCTTAAAACCTAAGGAGGGAACACACACACTACTACTACTACTACTACTACTACTACTACCACAACAACAAACAAAAAATAACAGGAATTAAAAATCACTGGTCATTAATATCCCTTAGTATCCATGGACTCAATTTGCCTATAAAAAGACACAGCCAAACAAAATGGTTATGAAAACAGGATCCACCCTTCTGCTGCATATAAGAAACACCTCAACTTCAAAGACAGGCATTACCTGAGAGTACAGGGTTGGGAAAGATTTTCCAACCAAATGAACCTAAAAAAGAAAATTGGTGTAGCTGTCCTAATGTCTAACAAAATAGACTTCAACCTAAAATTACTTAAAAAAAATGAAGAAGGACATTTCATATTCATCACAGAAAAAAACATTCATCAAGATGAAGTCCCAGTTCTGAACATTTATGCCCCCAATACAAGGGCATCTACATTTGTAAAAGGAACTTCCAACAAGTACAAAATAACAAAAACTGGCAGATTCATATTGATACAAGTAAATAATTGAACAAACAATTAAGTATTTGGGGTAAAGAAGAATGTCCCTCACAGAAGAATGTCAAATACTAGACGCAAATATCATGCCTTTAGGGAAGGAGAATATTATGCCTACATGTAAGGGAAGGGGAACGGTTTTGTCCAATGGAGTGCTATACAGAAAGAAAAAAGAAAACAGAGCCGGGTGGTGGTGGTGCACACCTTTAATCCCAGCACTCGGGAGGCAGAGCCAGGTGGATCTCTGTGAGTTTGAGGCCAGCCTGGACTACCAAGTGAGTCCTAGGAAAGGCGCATAGCTACACAGAGAAACCCTGTCTCGAAAAAACCAAAAAAAAAAAAAAAAAAAGAAAAAGAAAAAAAAAGAAAAGAGAACACTATAATGGAAGCACCTAAGTGATACTGCCTCAAGCTTGATGATCAATGACAACATCAGCAACATGACATGACATGTTGTGAATGGTACTTTACTATTTTTTTTCTTCTGAGAAAAGAAAAGAAAGAAAAAGAAGTCAAAGAAATCTCAGAGTATGGATATTCCACAATATTCCTGATTTCAGAGCTGTCATGATCATTATAAACAATGACATCCTGAGGAAGTATTCATAACCAAGAGCCTAAGGAACTGTGCGCAGTACATTTAACTTGTCACTGTGGGCAAGATTCTGAGACAAAAAGGAGCATTAGAATGGATGTAGAAAGCTCTCAACACAGGGTAGATTTGACTGAGTATGATATGTCACCATGGGTTTACTAGTTACAACAAATATGTCATATAGGTAAAAGAATGTTAACAGTAGAGAAATTGAAAGCACTGTTTTCACAATAAATATATAGATATAAAATTGTCCTAAAACAAAAGAAAATTTACTCATGAAGGCAAAAATACCCCAAAAAACCAACAGTTGCATCCAGAATATGTGCTGTCTTGTGTTGGTTCATGTTTCTCTTGACCCTGACAGCTCAAGTATATTCTGAAGCTAGAATGTTTCTCCATAGAGACAGGCATGCAAACACTGAGCCTAGGAGTTCATGAAGCTGAAGCAGGAGCCTGTGGAAGCTCATAGAGCTGTGGCCCTCTCCACTGTCTTAAGAAGATGAAGTGAACAGCAGGTAAGTGCTGTTACTTTACTGTCTTCAAAAATTTTGCCTGCATACCACCCTGAGCAAAACCAAAGTGTAAAGAGAATCCATAAAACAAGCTTCAGTGTAGCAAAGGTGACCCATCACAACTTACACACAAACACTCCAATACTTTTTCAATGTGTGATAGTGTCAACACTACAAATTAAATACAACACAAGCAAGGCATAGTAAACAAGTACACATTAAAGTGTTTATTATAATTGGATATAATTATAATTCTCTGGTATAGAATTTTATAGGAAGAGGGTTGTCTTAGTTAGGGTTTCTATTGCTGTAAAGAGACACCATGACCATAGCAACTGTTACAAAGGAAAACTTTTCATTGGGGTGGCTCACTTATAGTTTAGAGGTATAGTCCATAATCATCATTGTAGGAAGCAAGGCTGCATACAGGCAGACATGGCACTGGAGAAGTAGCTGAGAGTTCTTACACTGACCTGCAGGCAACAGGAAGTGGTCTGAGATACTGGGTGCGGCTTGAGCATATGCAGACATCAAAACCTGCCTCCATATTGGCACACTTCCTCCAATAAGGCCATACCCACTTCAACAAAGCCACACCTCCCAATAGGACCATTCTCTGTGAGCTTATGGGGCCAAATACATTCAAACTATCACAAGGGTATACAGAGATTTTGAGAATTTAACTCTCTCTGGGAGAAGGAAGGCAGAAAGCAGAAAAACAAAAACAAATCCAATAACAAACCAATAAGTGGGTATGAAAAATACAGGTTGTCACGATGCCAAGACTCAGAACTAATCTAAATTAAAAAGAAAACCTCACTCTACACATAAAATGTTTATTTTAACATAACAGATATTGGCATTCTTGTTTGTTAGGGATGTCACTCAAGTATGGCTATTGTGTTTTAAAATTTAACATGCACTTAAGAATTACATGGCTATTCTCCAAAAGCAATTTACAAGTGGGTTTTTCATCAATTTGATTCAGTCAAAACAAGTATGAAAATTTAATTTTACATCTTGACTCAGCAAGATTGAACAACTGGCCTGAAACCATTTCAGTTACTGATTTCTTTTTCATGAAGACTATTGGAATTAGAGATGATGAGAGAAGAAGAAGAGGTATTAGAAGGGGAGATTAAAGGTGGCAATGGAACATATGAGACATGAAAATGGCAAGGTGACTAGTGAGGAGGTATAGGAGGGTGAGGGAAAGCTGGGAAGCAGGGGAGGATCAACAAAACCAAGTGTTATGAAAAAGTCATAATGAAGCCCATTATTACAGTAATCACAGACAAACAAAATTTTAAGAATATAAGACTACCATGAAATTCAGATTGTCTGACATTGAACTCTCTACTGGAATGTACAGATTTTTGGACAAGGAGGCACACATAATTATTTTTAATCTCTCTGTCTATGGTATCTTATAAAGAGTCTAGCACATAGGAGGAGCCTATTTGTTGAAATAATGATATGTTACTGTGTGTGACTTTTCAAATGAAATAATTTAATTAGAATTAAAAAGTACATGGTAGAAGTGTGTTTAGTGGGAAAATATGAATTTGGGAGTCAGATAATTTCTTTATTTTGGCCGGGAATAAGTTATATAACATCTAAAGTGAGCACATGTATAACCCACACAGATATCTCAGAGTCCTACTCTGAGCATCCTTCAAGCTGCTTGACATATCCATTTGGAAATATGATAGACCTGGTAGACCAAAGTGGTATCCTAGTTTCTCACCTACAACAATTAATTCCATATCAATTATTCTATTTGTTTATGCAAACATTTGATTTTACTTTACTCCTTCATTCTTAAACTAACAACTAGTTCATCGAGAACTTTTGTCAGCTTTATTTTTGAAATATTAATGAATTGAACATTAATTACCATCTTTATTCTAATCACTGTAATCTAATATATCAAATTTCTCACCAGAATTATTGCATGAACATTTTGCTGTCCTTTGGTCCTGTCATTCTCTGGCTACAGCACTCCTTAAAAGAGAAGCCAATGTTTACTCTTTAGAAATGTCAGATATATAGTTGAACTCCAAGTTAATACCAGTGTCTTGATTGTGAGCTATAGTGTCCTATAAAATCTACTCCTGTTACTCATCTGTGAATTTCCTGCCCTTGTCTCTGTTACTGATTCCATCTTTCAACTATTCCAGCCACATTAGCACCTTTAGGTTTTAGTTTCATTTTAACAGACTAGAGATAACAATTATAGCCAATCCAGATTAAGTGTAAAGCATTAAATGAGGCAATGCATATGAAGAATTTGACTCAGAGTAGAGTCTGGCTTCTGGGAGGCATTCCACCTAAGTGGACATTGGCTGCTAACATTTCTGAATGTGTTAGCATCAACATCACCACTATTATTGCCTCTCAAGGAAGCAGTTTTCCAAGTATCTTCACCTTGGTTATTGACCTCTTTAATCACATGACTCAAAACTCTTGTAACTATTTCCCAAAGCAAACATTATCCTTCAAGCTTAAAAATTTCTCATGTACTAGGATGTTTTTATTCATATCTAAGAGGAATTATGAAAATTCAGCTTTGAGACTATTCTGAATTTTGAAAACAACTCTTGCAAAACACTGTTCTTATAAATAACCATTCACCTGATTGTATACATTGCAAAAAAAATTTTAAAAATATGAACTCTATAACTACTCCCATGCTCTCTACAGTAGAGTATTATATTTTCATTCAAATTTGAATATTATCACACAGAGATAGCACCAAATATGCCTGCCATTTAGGTTACTCTATTGTTTTCCTTTTTAAAAAGTTTATGAAAGATGAGATAGATTGGAAATCTGTTGTTGATCTTGTTGTTTGGTTCTGAGTTTCTCTTTGTGTCCAGGCTTCAGAACTTGCAAAGAAATCTGATGCTATTTCTCTTGCTATTTAAGAACAAGTATGGAAAAAAACAAGTATCATTGTACTTCTACAATAATTTACTGAAAACTGGATCCTTAATTTGTGTACACTTTGGACATAAACTATTATGGCACATTGAGATCTGAACTAATATGACATGAAGAAAACTATAAATTTTAATACTTGAGTTATCATTTATAATTAACTTATCTGCTTTTTTATCCTTAGTAGGAGCCCAAAATTGGTTAAGGGAAGTGAATGAGTTTAATTTATATAGATGTTAGACTATGTGAATCAGAAATCTAGCACTATAAATGAAAGCATAAAGTAGAAAAGTAGAAAAATTTGTATGTTATAGTTTGTAATCCAACTTTGAAATTCTAGAGTATATTTAAAAATCTCTCTCTCATTTCTGTCTCTATCTCTCTCTTTGTCTTTGTCCAGCTCTGTCTCTGTCTGTCTGTCTGTCTGTCTGTCTGTCTGTCTGTCTGTCTCTCTCTCTCTCTCTCTCTCTCTCTCTGTGTGTGTGTGTGTGTGTGTGTGTGTGTGTGTGTGTAGTCTAGAGGACATCTTTTGAGGACAATTCTCTCCTTCCACTTTAATGTAGCTTCCAAGGATTGAAGTAGTGTTTCTAGACTTACATGGCCAGCATATTAACCCACTAAATCATATGTGGAACACGAATCTTAAAGGTCTTATTAATAAAACCAAACCGGGAGCCAGGTATCGGGGTGAATGCTGAAAGATAGAGAAACAGAATAAGCCACAGCTAATTTCACCTCACCAACTTTTCAGCCAATCCTGTTTCCTAAGATTGAAAGTCTCTAAGTCCTCATCCAAATGGATCTCAGCTTAACTGCTGCTAAAAGCTAAAAGCTTAACAAGGCTCTAGTTCCTGGACCTCATACAATATATACCTTTCTGCTCCTGCCATCACTTCCTGGGATTAAAGGCATGTGTCACCATGCCTGGCTGTTTCCAGTGTGGCTTTGAACTTACAGAGATCTGCTGTGGGATGTTCTGTATGCTGTGAATATATGTGGCTCTGATTGGTTGATAAATAAAACACTGATTGGCCAGTAGCCAAGCAGGAAGTATAGGTGGGACAAGGAGATGAGGAGAATTCTGGGAAGAGGAAGGCTGAGTCAGGAGACACCAGTCTGCATTCCAGGGAGCAGCATGCAATGGCACAAGGTAAATCCATAGAACATGTGACAAAATATAGATTAACAGAAATAGGCTGAGTTTAAGTGTAAGGGCTAGTCCATAGTAAGCCTGAGCTAATAGCCAAGCAGTTAAAATTAATATAAGCCTGTGTGTCTGTATTTGGGACCAAGCAGCTCTGGGTCATGGGTAGGAGAGGTTTGTCCCAACCACAGGGCTTGGGAAGGACACAAGAAAAATTTCAGCTACAGAGACCCAGATGGATGTCTGCCTCCGGAATGCTAGGATTAAAGACATGTGCTACCACTGCCTAAACCTATGTTTAATATAGTAGTTGTTCTGTTCTCTGACCCCCAGATAAGTTTATTGGGGTGCACAATATATCAGCCACACATATGCTCAGCCTTGAAATGCTAGACTACTTTGTTTTGCTAAGACATAATGACTTCCCAAGACAAACATTCCTTCACTACTTCCTCATACCAATCAGAGGCCCTGTTCACACTGTTCACGTTCTAGGTTCTCATGGGCTTTTGCTGGAGTTGTTTCCATATTCTATTTACAGATAGGCTCACAGTTAAGACAGCAAGAGATTGTTTTTACTTTATAAAACATACTCAAGATCTGCATTTTCACAAATAAATTTTTTAAAATTAAAAACTCCCATCACTTGAATTTATAAGCGTGACAATTTTAAAAAGTTTATAAATTTTCATATTGCTGCCTGATATTCTCTTTGGATTTCCTTTACACCCTTTATTTTAAAACAAATGATATATTCTAATTTTACAATAATTCGAGATTATTAAGACATTCTGGTTTGACACATCAATTATGAAACCTATTTTGACTTTATTTTGCTATCTATTATTACACACCAGCTAAACTAGGGTTGTGATACTGATTACCCAGAGGGGTAGTGGTCAACAAAGATCCTTTACCCTAAACACAAAACCTTACTGGGATACCTGTCATACATCCAACTCTTCTAAGGATGGAAAAAGTGGGAAAGAGTGAAGACAGGGATTATTTAATTCCAATGGCAGCATGTTGCTGGCAGGCTTCTTTTGCCATATGGTCCTGTTTATGTGTAGAGAGCCTCATGTTCTCTCACTGATGGTCCATGTACAAGGACAATCCCTAGGTGTCATTCTAGACCTGACACCATTCTTAGAAAATTAGGAAAGTTTTACATAGGGCTTCACAAATTGCTCATGTTGTTTCCCACAGCTTCCAAGGCTCAGTCCTTGAAAGAGGAATGTTCTCACTTACATCTTTGCAGGAACAATTGTTTATGAAACATTATTTTCACCTCTAGAAACCTTAAAGTCAAGCAAAGATACCTGTGTTCTTGCATGATACAGACGGCAGAGTCTCTATGTCAAATTTTATACATATTTAAATATATTTTATAAATTACATTTACAAAGTTTAGTAAATAAAAAATTTAGCACAAAATTTTAAATAAGTTATAAAAGAGATTCAATTATGACACAGAGAAACAAATGTATAAATAGTTAGACAGTTACAGCAAGAGATATGCTCCGTTGCTTAGGAGAATTTGGGCATTATGAGGGCAAGCATATTTACATATTTTTCTTGATCCATTTGCTGCATTTATAAGAGTTATTGTAGACAACATGAAGGAATCATTTCCCCATAATATATAAATCTCTGTTATCTTGCATGTGCCTCTCTCTCTGTCTCTCTCTCTGTCTCTCTCTCTGTCTCTCTCTCTCTCTCTCTCTCTCTCTCTCTCTCTCTCTGTGTGTGTGTGTGTGTGTGTGTGTGTGTGTGTGTGTGTGTGTGTGTGTGGTTTTGTGCACTTCCATGAATAAAACATGCAGGAACTACAAGAGGATCTCAGGTGTCCTCTCCTATCCTATTCCTTATTCCTTTGAGACAGGGTCACTCACTGAATACTGACCTCCTGTTTTCCACACACTTCTTCCTGGGCTGGGGTAGGGTGGGCAGTGAGCTCCAGCAAACTTTCTGTCTCTGTCCCAGTCAGTGTTTAGGATGTAGGAATACTTGCCCATGGTTAACTTTCTCATAGATTATGAAGATCTGATCTTAGATCTTCATGATGTATGACAAGCCCTTTACCCACTGAGCCATTTGCTTAAGCCTTATAGCTATCATTTTATTAATGCTACATATAAAGAATACTCCAGTGATAACTCAGTTTTGAAACATTGGAACATGGCCATATGTTTAAGTACCATATCATATAGCATGCCAAAGAATTGCCAAGAGAGTATATATGTATGTGTATGTATATATGTATATATACATATATATGTATATATTCAAGGATGATAAAGTACAAACATATTTGCATTGGTAGCAAGAAGCATACTGCATTCCTCCTGGTGAATTTCCCACATCCTCCTACTGGTTGGCATTGTATGCCAGATTTTAGAGAGATATAAAGACTAAAGTAGAGATACAAGTTCTAAATATTGAAGTGGGTATATGTAGCTGGAAAACTTCTCTCTAGGTCCCACCAAGCCCTGGCAGTTCGACAGCCCACTTATAAAATAAACACACAGATGCTTATATTATTTAAACTGTTTGGCCTAATGGCTCAGGCTTCTTGTTAACCGTTCTTATATCTTTTTTTTTTTTTTTTTTTTTTTTTGGTTTTTCGAGACAGGGTTTCTCTGTGTAGCTTTGCGCCTTTCCTGGAACTCACTTGGTAGCCCAGGCTGGCCTCGAACTCACAGAGATCCACCTGGCTCTGCCTCCCGAGTGCTGGGATTAAAGGCGTGCGCCACCACCGCCCGGCTTAACCGTTCTTATATCTTAAATTAACCCATTTCTATAAATCTATACCTTGCCATGTGGCTTGTGGCTTACTGGCATCTTCACATTGCTGCTTGTCAGGGCAGTTGCTGGCTGGTCTTTAGGCTTCAGCCTTCTACTTCCCCCAATTCTCTTCTCTTTGTCCTGCCTATACTTCCTGCCCAGCTACTGGCCAATCAGTGTTTTATTTATTACCCAATCAGAGCAACACATGTAACATACAGTACATCCCACAGCACTTCCCCTTTTCTTTTTTTCTAAAAAGAAGGTTTTTAACTTTCACATAGTAAAATTACAGATAACAAAACAATCATCAAGTAAGAATTATAGTTATAATATCTAGTCTATTTATAATAACTAGTTTATGTAACTGGAATGGACATTGTGTTGCTGGAGAGCTTCTCTCCAGGTTCCACCAAGTCCCACAGTCCCACAATGCACATATGAAATAATCACTCAGACGCTTATATTACTTATAAACAGTATGGCCGTGACAGGCTTCTTGCTAACTGTTCTTGTATCTTAAATTAACCCATTTCTATAAATCTATACCTTGCCATGTGGCTGGTGGCTTACCGTTGTCTTCATATATTGCTTTTCCTGGCAGTGGCTGCAGTGTCTCTCCCTCCTTCTTCCTGTTTCCCCAATTCTCCTCTCTCCTTGTCCCGCCTATACTTCCTGTCTGGTCACTGGCCATCAGTGTTTTATTTATATAGAGCGATATCCACAGCAATATTGTTAATATATATAAAGGAGTTTTTTGTCTGATTATCTGTCAAATGGTAATGGACTAGACATTGTTAATGTAATTTTTGACTGTATATTTTGTATATACTTATTGGATATTTTTTCTTGTATTAGTTATAAGCTTTTTTAAAACTTTAGACAAAATAAGGGGAAATGTGGTGGTATTGTGTTCCCCAAAATATTTTGCACCCTAATAAAGTTATCTGGGGTCAGAGGCAGAACAGCCACTAGATACAAAGGCTAGAAAATGGTGGCACTCACACCTTTAATCCTGGCATTCCAGAGGTAGAAATCCTTCTGGATCTCTGTGAATTTAACACCACATTGAAAACAGCCAGGCATGGTGACACATGCCTTTAATCCCAAGAAGTGAGCCTTTAATCCCAGGGAGTGATGGCAAAAAACAGGAAGATATATAAGGCATGAAGACCAGAAACTAGAAGCTTTTGGCTGGTTAAGCTATCAGGCTTTCAAGCATCAGTTCAGCTGAGAGCCATTGGGATGAGGACATAGAAGCTTCCAGTCTGAGGAAACAAAATCAGTTGAGGAATTGGTAAGGTGAGGTAGCTGTGGCTTGTTCTCTATCTAATCTTCCAACGTTCATCCCAACACCTGGCTCAGGTTTGATTTTTATTAATAAGAACTTTTAAGATTCCAGCTACAGGTATAGGTGGTTTTGTAGGTTTTTTTTTTATGAGTTTTTGAAAAAATATACTTGATTAAGGTAAAACAGAGAGTTTCCTTTCATCCAGGTTTTTCTTCATTTTTTTTCTTTCTTTGTTTCTTGCTACCACTAGTCCCCAAAAAGTGATTGTAAAAGCATCTGCCTATCCTCGGGGACTCTAGATAGAAAGAAACATCTAAATTTGGCAAAGCCCTTGCTTTCTGCCATGAACTTCAAGCTTTGAAGTCACTTCCTTCAAATGTTCAAAGCTTCAGTGCTCTAGGGCCAGCAGGGGCTGACAGTGCCACACTGATGGGCTCTGCCTAGACTAGAATCTGTGTAGACCCTGGTGGTTCCACACTTTCTCTTTGAGGGCCCTCTCTATCCTAACCCTTCTGTAGTAATCTCTATTCCAGAATTGTTTTCTAGAATTACAACAGCAAATTGTCACAGACTTAGAAATGAATGAGACTCATCTGTAGGCCAGATGTCCAAATGATATTAGCTGATGTTTTGCATAAAGCATCACAAGTCTGAAACATCAACTTTTTTCTAGGCTGGAGCAGGTGGTAGCCTCTGCATTTACTCAAATAGCTAGCAAGATCTAGGTGCTTGTGTTGTGCTTTGGTAACCCTATGTCCTTGCTGCCATACAGCCAAGAGCTTGTTTGTCAAAAATGCCTGCATTCTTTCCCATTCATTTTATGAAACTTCCGTCCAGCGATGGGATTAGCCATCTCTCTTACACTCTATCCGTTCTCTGTGGCATTCTTACTACCATACTCCATGAGTGTTGGGAAAATTCTTTCATTTTCAGGACTCACTATGATTAGATAGAACCCACTTAGACAATCCATGGTAGAATCATGCCATTTTGTGCGGCGAGCTCCTCAGCCAGCGAGGAAGAATGACCACCACTTGAGGCTTCTTTTCAGATCACACTTTATTGGAGCGCCTCTTGGTTAAGGGAGAGCAGGAGGTGAGGGGCCCCGAGAACTAAATTGCAGCTGCTTATATAGGGAATCAGGCAAACGTGCCGTACTGTGATTGGGTCCCACCAGAATGCAAGCATGGGGAGCCACGGGATAGCCTGAGGATATAAGGTTGATTACCATACCCGTGCATGCGCAGGTCACAGGACACATAGTCCCGAGAGCATAGCCAAATATGGAGTTGTTTACAGCTAGGCTACCAGGAAGCCAGCGCCATCTTTGAATGGCGGCTCCCTACAATTTTGTGATCTATAATCATCATTATATCTTTGAATTCCCATTTCCCAGGTATTAAAATCATGGATCCAAGATAGAAAACTGGGGAGTTTAGGGAAGGCCATTCTGCCTACCATATTTCTTTCTAGTGAAGTCTGCCAGATGCTCCAAGGTCCTTTGAGATTTCCTCTAAAAGTGTCATTCTGGAAGTTAATAAAGGCTTCAGTTTAGAAAGGCAAACTTGATTAATATCCACTGGACAGAATAGCCTTTCTTTATTGTGACTTTTTAAATTAAAACATCTAGATAGTTACATATCCATTTCTGGGTGACTCTCTGACACAGAATAAGGTCAAGGCTCTGGAATCTGATGGTCCATCATCAAGCAATGTGAGAAATAGCAACTTGGCCTGGAGAGACAGCTCAGTGTTTAAGAAAAATAAGATGCTCTTGTAGAGGACCATAGTTTGGTTCCTAGCACCTATGTCCATTGCATGGCTCCCAGTGGTCTGTAATTCCATTTCCAGGGCATCTAATTCTCTCCTCTGTACTTCAAGGGCATCTTCACTCATATGTGCAGATACTCCCCTCCACACAATTCATAAACATAAACATACATCTTAAAAACACAATTTTGCTGTCTTTTTCTCATCATGGAGATGATGCATTTTTGGTTTTGTTTGTCATGAAAAGCACAAATTTAAATGAATGGTAAAGCTATAGCTCCTATAGCTGGAGAAAGAGATAAAGACCTTAGGTAACATAGAGTATGTGTACCTGCACTGATCACACTGTTCCATAACTAGAATAATTTTACTCTTGATGTGTAAAAAATCTATGAATTTCTTAATTTAGTTTCAATAAAATAATTTAAATATACAATGCCCCACAAAAAAGGCCAAAGGCCACCTTATTCATATGCATTTATGCTTACACAATTATAAATAATTATATTATACATACTTATATAAGATATGTTATACTCATGGTGGATAAATAATCCTCTCTTGTTATATCATGAATATCTATTTTATGATGAAAGATTTTATGGCCCTTTTGAATTCATGAGTCATGGTTTCATAAGAGTTTAGGTAGCATGTAGGGCTAGAGAGATGGTTCAATGATTAAGAGCACTTGTTGCTCTTGTGAAGGACCTAGATTTGCTTTGCAGCTCCTGCACACTGACTCACAATCACTCATAAACCCAGTTCTAGGGAAACTGATCCTCTCTCTGACCTTTGTGGGCACAAGTTTTATATTAGGTTCACATACAATAAAGATTGGCAAAACACTATTCTATATTACACTATATAAATTTAATTTAAAAAAATAATAATTTAGAAGTATGTTCTAAGATTTATGCTAAAATTTTCAAAATATTAAACGTTATTTTTTGTGGTGAATTCATTTTCACTATTTTCTCCTTATTAAACCATGTTTTAAATTTAAAGGCTTTAATGTCTACTTGTATTTTAAATTTCCCTTATCTTTTTTTTTTTTTTTTTTGGTTTTTCGAGACAGGGTTTCTCTGCGTAGTTTTGTGCCTTTCCTGGAGCTCACTTGGTAGCCCAGGCTGGCCTCGCACTCACAGCGATCCGCCTGGCTCTGCCTCCCGAGTGCTGGGATTCAAGGTGTGTGCCACCCCGCCCGGCAAATTTCCCTTATCTTAAAACTCTTATTTTAGCACATTCTTTGTGGAGTTTTTTTATTCCTGCATTAAGTATTTTAATACTTAGAGTATTTACTCTATTCCAGCTTTGTTTTAACTCTGTATATACCAATGTGTTGATAGACAGATCCTACTCTGACATACAGAGGGAAAGTAACCTTTTAGCAGCACACATTCCTCTCTCTCTCTCTCTCTCTCTCTCTCTCTCTCTCTCTCTCTCTCTCTCTCTCTCTCTCTCTCCTTGTGAGTGTGCAGGGCATATTTCCTGTGTTCACACCAATTTTTTCCACACCAAGTTCTACATATGCCAAATATTTGAACTTTAGAGAAATTGACTTAATTTTTTATTGCAGTGAAGTGTGTGTGAGTGTGTGTGTTTTCTATTGACTACTGTGCATTTTTGTCATCAACTTTTGATGTCCAAGAAGTGCTCCTAACCTTTGACCACAGGAAATTCTCATGTTTTCCTAAAGTCATATTTTAATATTCCTTTTTGGAGAACTTGGCTCTCCTCTCTTTTCGGCAGAATCACACTCTCATTTATATTTGATACCTTAGTTCATAAAAATTGTTTTTACTCCTGTCTGTCTTATTCCTTCCAATGAATGCTTCAAAGCTGGCCAGTGAATGCTTCATATACAGCTGGGCCTCAGGAAACAGACAAAAAGAAATTCAAATCTACTTTCCATGCTAGTTGCTTCCTTTTCCTTAATATTTTCCTTTCTATTTTCAAATATTGTAATTCCACAAAAAATACAGAAACTAGAGTACAATTACTTAGGTACCTACATCTCAGATTAAAGAGTTCAAGCAGTTTTTGTGTTTTCTTTGCAACTCTTCTTATTTTAAAACAAAGGAAGACAGATTTGGTGCTGCAAATCTGTAATCCCAGGGTTTGGGAAGCTGAGTCATGAGGACTCAGAGAGTGGGAGACCAGACTGAGCTGTATAGTGAAAGCAAGCACCTCTCAAAATCATTTAAGTAAGTAAGCAAATGAATAAATGAAGAGCAGAATGCACAAAATATTATCAATGCCATTTGAGTCTTGCACTTCTCTCCTCTCTCTATCCTTTACCAGACTTGACTGATATTGATAACCAAGGTCAGAATGTATCATTCCCATGCATGCTTTTTGACATTTACAATACATATTTAAAAACATAAATAATCTATGCTGTTTGCCTGTGGGTTAAAATGTATCATGAATTCAGTTGCATTAAAAAAAAAAGTGATTATTGAGGAGCCACTCAGCCCTTTCCAGGCCTGAGCCAGTGGAAGATACAGAGGACTCCTTGTGAGATCAAGTTCCATAAGGGGTGAAATCAACCATGGGCCCACCCAGGACCTCTGGGTCCTTGGTCCTACCACAACCAGCATCTGTATTGTTGTCCATTGGCCATGTTGCCACCAAAGACCACACAGGTGTCCAGGGTATAGGCCACAGCCTGTGGGCATGAGGGTGTCCAAAGGCTGTGCCACTGTCAGAGCCATGCTGATCTGAGTGGCCTGTGCTGTCACTTGGGGCCAATGGTGTCATCCAGGCCAAGACTGATGCAAAGGGCCATGTCTGGTTCCATGGTCCTACAGCAGCCAGGTTCTGAGTTGATGTCCATGGCTCATGTTACCACTGAGGGTCATGTGGATGACCGGGGTTGAGTCAACCACCTGAGACCATGTTGGTGTCCTAGGACCAAGCTACTGCCAGGGCCATACTGACCTGGATGCACTGTGATGCCACCGGGGCCATAGTAATGTCTGGGCCCAAAATGCTGCTGAGAGCCATGTCTGGATCCATGTTTTCACAGCAACTGAGGTCTGTGATGATGTCAATTGCCTGCATTACAACAGAGGGTCATTGGAACCATGTTGTGCTGGGCCCATCCTGTACTTCACTGACCCTGAGATAGCTGGTCCTGCCCCTGCCTGGATACTGCACCAGGAGGACTGGCCCTGCCCCTCATCTGTGAACTGTTGGAGGATGTAAAGAGGATGAACCGACAAATCCAAGGCAACAGGGCCTCCAAAACATAGGACAGCAATAGGATACCCAAGAGGAGCCCCAGTGAGAGCCCTTTATCAGTGGTGTGGCAAAAGCCAAGCTCAAGACTCTACTGACTTGTGGCAATGAACACTTGTAAGTAAAGATGAATGGACTAAAGGGCAAACTGTGTCACTCAAGGGGCCATTCCACGATGAGATTCTTTTTGTTGCGGTTGTTTTGGTTTGGTTTGGTTGTGTGTTATATGTGATCTTTGGTTTTTCTTTTAAATTTTGTTTTGTGTTGGGGGGATGTTTCCAGGGCCAGAGGGAGGTTTCAAGGGGAAGGGGAAATAAATGGGATTGGAATGCATGATATGAAATCCACAAGGAATAAAAAACAGTTTTAAGGAATTTTAAAGATAAATAAATAAATAAACAAACAAACAAACAGAGGAAGGAAGGAAGGAAGGAAGGAAGGAAGGAAGGAAGGAAGGAAGGAAGGAAGGAAGGAAGGAAGGAAGGGAGGAAGGAAGGAAATGATCATTTTTGTCACTGTTCTCCTCTATATTTTATCATATACGGACAAGGGAAGAGAGAAACTTCTACATCTTCTAAAATTATCAGATCTATCCAAACATTTATTAACATCATAAATTATTTTGGTCTGCTCATTTCTTAAATTAGTCAGGGTTCTCTAGAGAAATCAAATAGAGAAACAGATTTAAGGTATTGTCTCATAAAATTATGGAGATGAGCAAATTCAAAATCCTGAGGGTAGAGAGTAGGCTGGAAACCCAGGAGTCCTACAGTTCTAGTTTGAGACTGAAGATCATCTGCTACAGAACTGTACATCAAGTTGAAGGAGGAAGTCCTCCGCATAGTAGGGGAAGGCAGGTGGATGTAATAAATTAAATGTTAATGGAACACAAAAAATACCCTTATAGAAACACCCTAAGGTTTAACAAAATTGACTACTGACCAAAAAAAAATTGACATAAAATTAACCATCACTCTTCCCCAATTCAGAATTTGATAATTAAAACTATTTTTTTAACTCTCATGTGAAAGTCTTTGGGTACCCTTGCTGTGATCAGCAGAAAGATGCAATGGCTAACACGTATCTCCCACACGTTTTCTTTCTTTTCTTTTCTTTCTTTGTCTTTTCTTTCTTTGTCTTTTCTTTCTTTGTCTTTTCTTTCTTTCTTTCTTTCTTTCTTTCTCTCTCTCTCTCTTTCTTTTTTCTTTCTTTCTTTCTTTCTTTCTTTCTTTCTTTCTTTCTTTCTTTCTTTCTTTCTTTCTTCCTTTTATCCTTTTTATTCTCGAGACAGGGTTTCTTGTGCAGTCTTGATTGTCCTGGAACTAGTTCTGTAGACCAGGATGGATTTCACCTCACAGAGATCTGCCTGCCTCTGGATTAAAGGCATGCACCACCACGACCCAGCTTCCTAAAACACTTCTTTTGGAAGATAATCACAGCCTCATACCTAACTAGTGCACTGACCTTAGTAACATCCATGACCTATGACCTCCTTCACCAGTCACATCTACCTATACACATTGTATTGTGAAAACTCTGTCCAAACATGACTGCCTTCTACTGACTAACCCTATCACTTTTCCTGATATACTTACCCTTGCTCAAATTGATCTTCAGTTTCTTTGTGTAAATATTCCTGTTTCTCTTTTTCCTTAGTACCCCTTAGGCAACAACCCTAGCCTTTTCGTGCATCCTTGTAATCTATGCCATCCATTCTTAACTGAAGTCATGCTTCACCCAGTTCATGAGGTCTTAATTAATCCTTCAAGCCTTCCTTCAAGCAAGCATCATACTTGAAGTTTTACTTCGGTTAAATTTCCAAGATTTTAATTAGTCCTTCATGGCTGCCTTTTGAACTTTATCTTTGACTCTACAACTTGTATTGCTATTTTTCACAGATTCCAAGATGCCCTCTATTGTAATTTGTGCTGTTTATAGTGACTTTCCTTGTTTCATGTAGAGGAGTTGACAGTTCTGCAAAAAAAAAAAAAATACATGTTTCTTTTTATAAAATAAACCATTATAAACCAACTGCCAAGATAATGTGTTTATCCCTACGATTATACGGCACTTTCTTTTCAACACACAATCAAAATTTCAATTAAAAAAAATGTTCTCAGCCAGAGTTCAATTTTCTAATTCTGTTTTAGTGACAAGCAGGTAAGCATATGATCCTGGGGCAAGATTTTGTTCACAACCTGTGCATGTATTTCCTGTCTATGTTCCTCTCTCATATGTATTCTAATCACACATGGTTTACACGTTTAAAATATAACCTACAGTAGATCATGCTAGGAGATTTACTTCCCTTATAAAAGGTCAAATTAGACTTATTCATTATTTAGTAATGTGTATATGTATTTGTGTTCTCACATGTATGTGCTTGGGGACACATATGGGAAGATCAGAAAACTTTATGGAGTACATTCTCTCTTTCTACCATATGGGTTCCAAGGATTGAATTCAGGTCTTCAGGTTTGGAAGTGTCTTAATTAAGGTTTCTATTGCTGTGAAGAGACACCATGACCATCAAAACTCTTATAAGGAAAATATTTAATTGGGGTGGTGTGGTGGTATTGTGTTCCCTGAAATATTGTGCACCCTAATAAACTTATCTGAGGTCAGAGACAGAACAGCCACAATATTAAACATAGAGGATAGGCAGTGGTAGCACACACCTTTAATCCTAGCATTCCAGAGGCAGAAATCCATGTGTTCAAGGATACAGCCAAGCATAGTGACTCACACCTTTAATCCCAGAAAGCGAGCCTTTAAACCCAGGGAGTGAGGCAGAAAGCAAAAAGATATATAAGGCGTGAGGATCAGAAACTAGAAGCATTTGGCTGGTTAAGCATTTTGGCCTGGTTAAGCATTCAGGCCTTTGAGCAGCAATTCAGCTGAGACCCATTTTGGATGAGGACTCAGAAGCCTCCAGTTTGAGGAAACAAGACCAGCTGAGGATCCGGTGAGATGAGGTAGCTGTGGCTTGTTCTGGCTCTTTGATTTTTCCAGTGTTCACCCCAACAACTGGCCTCATGTTTGACTTTATTAATAAGAATTTTTAATATTCCTGCTACATCTGGCGCCCAACATTCGTGGTACGAAATCATAAAAAATCTGTTTGTCTGTGGCCTTGTGGGCCCCTGCTCAGACCTGAGCTACACTCAGCGGGTTGTAGTGGCACATGCCAGTAGGATTTACTGAAGGAGGCAGAGGCAGTTGGATCCTGAGTTTGAGGCCGGCCTAGGAGGCTTGCTAAGGAGAAGTTTCTGCCCAGGACCTGGCCACAAATAGTGGCAGTGGGACCATGGAGGCAGCAGCTGCTGCTCCACATTGCTTGTTCCTTCTCATCATGTTGGTGACTGCGGTGATTCTGCTACCTAGGACAAAGGGTTTACTACCACTTGTTCAGAGAACAATTGCCAGGACCATCATGTTATAAGAAAGCATTGGCAAAGGTCAGTTTGGAAAAGTTTGGCAAGACAAATGGTGGGGAGAAATTACTGTGAAGATTTGCTCTTCTAGGGAAGAATACTCATGGTTCTGAGAGACAGACATTTATCCGACTGTGTTTGCTCCAAACCACAGAGGAGGCACACACACACACACACACACACACACACACACACACACACACACACACACAATCTGCAGGGAACCATGGCCACACCGAATAGTCATTTTGAAATCTTCAAAAAGATGACAGGATCCTACAACGATGATTCTACGTGGACTATGATAAAGCCATTAAGCTGATTAACATAAGAGAAAGATTGACTTTTGACTATAAACTGGTCAGGACAATTTCGAGATGACTAGCTGAGATGATTCAGCCTGACAGACTACTCAAACAAGAACTTGTAGTAACAAGCCCTGAAATTTCCTACTATGCAGAGACTGGACAAATGATACAGGGCTTGACAATTAACCCAAAAATTTTCTTTTCAAGATTCCCTAAAGATATCTTCACCCCTAGAAAGAAAAGAAAAAAAGAATATAATATGAGATAGATCATCAAATCTACTCTGAAAAAGAAAGATAAAGAAATAATAGGATAAGTAGGTAGATCACTGAATCTACACTGAAAAGAAAAGGGGGAAGATATAAAAATGACAAAAGGTAGATTATTAAAACTTTTATGAAAATATGAATATGGTAAGATAAAAAAGGTCAATTTTTGAATCTACTTTTAAAAAGGAACTACTTGTTTTAAATATGATCAAATGTTACTGGACTAGACATTGTTAATATATATAATGGAGTTTTTTGTCTGAATCTGTCAAATGTTAATGGACTAGACATCGTTAAAGTAATCTTGACTGTGTATACTGTATATACTTATTGGATATAATTTTTTTGTATTAGTTATAAGCTTTTTTTAAATTCTAGACAAAAAGAGGGAAAATGTGGTGTTATTGTATTCCCTGAAATATTGTGCACCCTAATAAACTTATCTGAGGTCAGAGACAGAACAGCCACAATATTAAACATAGAGAGCATAAGCAGTGGCAGCACATGCCTTTAATCCTAGCATTCCAGAGGCAGAAATCCATGTATTCAAGGATACAGCCAAGCATAGTGACTCACACCTTTAATCCCAGAAAGCGAGCCTTTAATCCCAGGGAGTGAGGCAGAAAGCAGAAAGATATATAAGGTGTGAGGACCAGAAACTAGAAGCATTTGACTGGTTAAGCATTTGGCCTGGGTAAGCATTTGGCTGGTTAAGCTTTCAGGCTTCTAGCAGCACAGTTCCATTTGGATATGAGGACACAGAGGCTTCCAGTCTAAGGAAACAAGACCAGCTGAGAAGTTGGCCAGGTGAGGTTAGCTGTGGCTTGTTCTGTCTCTCTGACCATCCAGCATTTTACCCCAATAACTGGCCCTGGGTTTGATTTTATTAATAAGACTTTCTAAGATTCCTGCTACAGGGTGGCTTGCTTTCAGTTTCAGAGGTTCAATCCATTGTCATCTTGAAAGGGAGCATGGTGGTGTGCAGGTAGACATGACTAAGACACTGGGTGGTATCTTGAGCATAGAAAACCTCAAAGCCTGCCCCCATAGTAACATACTTCCTCCAACAAAGTCATACTCACTCTAGTAAAGCCATATCTCCTCAAAATGGCACCCCCTATAAGATTATGGGGGCCAATTACATTCAAACTACTATGGAGGCAAGCATCTTTACAAGTTGAGCTACTTTACTGGCCCAGAAGCTTTCTATCTTTGCATATATTCTGGAATCATCTCATCATAAAAGTCCATAACTCCTTGTAGGCTTGATAGAAATATTCTAAAGAGAACTGTGTCTGTAGGAATATTAGAATGATACTATCCCAATTTTGTCTTCTGATTGTGACACATGAATAAATGTGTAGTACCCCAACTCATTTTACCTTTTTTCCCAATGGATATGACTAGACTACTGGACTCAACCCCAAATTCTAAACTCTTTCACTACATAAAGGATGCTACTTTGTCTGGGTAGATAGGACATAGGACATAGTTACATTGGCTTCCCAGAGTAGTTATCCTCAAAAACACAGTGATTTTGAAAAAGAAAGGTGTGGATAGGAGTGTCTTGGACTTCATATTAAGCATCTGGTGGATCTGAAGTAAAGTTTTCGGAAAGACTACTTTAATACAGAATCAAAGTTCTTTATTGAGGAAAATAGGCAACATATGTACTCACAGTAGCCACTAGAGGCTTAATAAAAGTTTTTAAGGGGATTTTTTGTTTCTTTTATTTATTTTTAAACATTATTTATTTCATTTCTTGAAATTATAATCATATAATTTTCCCCTTCTATTTTCTCCCCCAACCCCATTCACACAACCCTCGTTTTCTTCCAAATTCATGACCTTTTTTCATTATTTGTTGTATCACACACACACACACACACACACACAGCATACATATATACACACATATGTATGTATACACACATACATAAATACTAACTGCTCATTTTTTGTAATGCTACTTATTTACTTGTTTTCAGGGCTGACGATTTGGTATTGAATAACAAATTATTGTGGGGTTTTTGTTTGTTTGTTTGGTTGGTTGGTTTTGGTTTTTCAAGACAGGGTTTCCATGTGTGGCTTTGTGCCCTTCCTGGAACTCACTCTGTAGACCAGGCTGGCCTCGAACTCACAGAGATCTGCCTGCCTCTGCATCCTTAGTGCTGGGATTAAATGCATGCGCCACCACCGCCCAGCTATTGTGTTTTTAAAAGGGAATTAGTTTTAAAAGCTAAGAACATTTAATAATGGAGATGAAGACAAACAGAGGTGGTAAAAATAAAAATATTGTCATCTAGATTGAATTCACATTCATCTGAAACTAACACATGCAGATTGAAATAAGAACATCAACATCATTCAGGATGAAGCTGTACTGAAAAAAAGTGTTGGAAGCACATGGCCTTGGATGACTATTCTGTTGTAGACAACTTCAGGAACACTCTAGAAGAACATTGGTCTTCATCTAACATGAGTTAGTGCCATTTTCTTGAATACAGATGGACCTTGTAATTTCACAATAAAACAAACAAACAAACAAAAAGAATAAAGATAGAGAAAATGTGACTCCCAAGACAAAATGATAAAGAGGCTTTCCCTTTATTTAGATGGTCCTTCCTCTTCTTTGCTTCTACTCGGTACGCCCATTCTAGTGAGGTATGCCACACTTTCTGGAGGTTCCTACAAGGAAAAGAGAGACAGATGTCCTCTGAAAAGCAGCCAACAGACACATGATGCAGCTGTGAATGGAATCCATCCAAGTCTACAGGTCACTGCCGCCCTGAATACAATTCCTCCCCTTAAAAGGCTGTGAAGCCACAAACATGTCAGATAAGCCTAACTAGGATTACTGACTCTGAAACTACTAAAATGTTTTAATTCACTAACTTGATGTCATTTGCTATACACAAATAGATAACTAGTAAGTCTGTCATAAGATACACAGTCTTAATAATGGCTTTTGAAGAGATAATCTCTCTTGCTGTAGCAAAGAAAAAGCAGGCTATAGTACTGTTGAAACTACTACAACTATTTCTGTTTTTCAAACTCATTATTCAGATAAATATGTCCTGTGTCTCAGAAGAGTGTTATTCAAGGAGTAGAATTTCCCAAACAATTTTCTAGGTAGTTTAGGCAGCATTCTTTGGAGGATATGGAATATCGCCTATCATAGACGGCATCCTTTGGAGGACATGAAATATCACCTATCAACCAAGTGAAGGGCATCCTTCAAGTTTAAATTTCCCTGGATTGAGCCACCAATGTCTTTGACAGTGTCTCACACAAATCAAGCCAACTGGTTATCCCAGAAAATACTGTAAATAGGAAGTCTCACATGTTCACATTGCTAACTGCCAAGTGATTTATGTGCTTCTCCAATACCAAGGTCTGTCATGGAAAAGAGGGACATTGATAGCATGGAAGATGGGAATTCTCCAACCAGAGCAGAACTTCTTCTTGGTTTAGCAGCTTTCTAGGCTAGCACAGTTCTCTTTAGAACAAAAGACAGACAGGTTAAGTACTGTATGTTTCTGCACATTGGATTTCCTTTTATTTCTAATACAATTAATTTCATAATTCATACTGTATTTAGTGTGGAATTAATTCTAACCATTTGGCTAGCACTTCCTGACTTCTAGTCATACAGAAAGGACTGAGCAAGATGCTATTGAAAGAAAAAAACGTGCAGAGAGTTTTAAGTTTTATTAAGCCTCATCCCCTACCATTTTACACAGGTACACACATCTTTAAAAAGGGTAGGAACATAAGACAAAAATATAGCAGATCTGGGAAGTTTACGTGAGTCTGAATGGCAGGATAAGGATTTACTTTCAAAGACATAGTTCAGTTAGATACTAGGATGCTCCATCAATGAGCCATTTTATACTAATGCAGACATCTTAGCAGAGCCCATAGATGATGTTATTCACTCCAATCTTATTTTCTCCTTTGACCTTTCTTATTTTAGGATGACACTTATAGCAACAAGCAAAAGGAAAGGAAAGAAAGAAGGAAGGAAGCAAGGCAAGAAGGGACAGAGGGAAAGAGGAAAGAAGGGAAGAAATGGGGAAAGGAGGGAGGAAGGAAGGAAAGTCACATCTAAATCTTCCTAAGTCTTATTACCACAGTGCTGAATTGCCTCTTACCTTCCTGCTGTATTTGTGGGGTTGCTCGAAATAAGTAGCAGTGTGATTCACTGTAGCCTCTGGAAGTTGTCTGACAGAACTCTATTCCAGGGTCTGACTGAAGTTACTTATGTCTTGTGTCACTTTCTGCAGTGACTCTGTTCCAAGTAAAGATTAATGCAGTTGGAGCATTTTGCTGAAATAGTAAATCACCCTTGCAACTGATTGTGACGGTGGCCCTGCCTAGTCTGTGAGTTATCCATGTACATCCCCAGCATAGCTCTCATAACCAGATACTGTTTCATTGGTAGCGAATCATTCCTACTCAATTTAGAGTGAGCTCAAGGCTGTGTTAATAATGAGTTTTTATTCAAATCTGTAGAAAGTTTGCAAGTATAACAGAATGTGAAGGTTCTCCCCATTATAGGTTTTTCTCACATGAATAGACACTAAATTCAATTAGTTCATAAGTACAGATTTATTACTCTCTCTCTCTCTCTCTCTCTCTCTCTCTCTCCACATTGACTGCATTAAAAATGGCACTTTTCTGTTTCAAAATAAATGACAAAATCACTCTAGTAAACACCATAAGGGAATTAAGGGGGGAGATTAATATTCCCTTGGTCCTTCCATTCCACACAGACCTATGTGCACATACACACAATCAGGCTGATGAAGGTAATCCCACTTCTCTCTGACCTTAAGGCCACTTTACATAGAATCATACAAGAGTGGCATTCTGCCAGGAGTCATTAATGTAACAGATTACAACAGTGTATGCTTTGGATTCCTTGGACATTCAGTGTCAGCCATTTTGTGCTGACTCACAATACTCCTCTCCCAAGGACAGTGTTGGGGTTCGTGCCAGCTAGCCACACCAGAGCTGTGTTGTCTAAACATAAGCTGGACCTTATGACCTTCTGTTCCATCCAGCCATATAGGTAGACAAAAAAAAATTTTTTAAATAACTTATAGCACCATAGTGTATGGTTTTCTTTTGATGGGGGAAGAGGGTGTTTGAGTCACTGAAGCAGTTTTCCAGAAATGTGAAAGCATTTCAGACCAGAAGCTGTTTAAGCTCCAGGGCCCTATAAAGGTGTGCAGCATGTGTAGAGACCCAGAAAGACTACTGAGGAATGTGGTTCAAACATCTAGCAGGACCACGTGTTTTCCTTGGACTTTTCAGTTGATGCTTATTTAGATGTGAGTAACTTTACTTAACAGTAATAGATAAAGTGGCCATTTCATTTGCAGCCCTCATAGCTTACATTCTTGGAGCCAGACTACTTTGATTTTCAGCTTCTTTATTGGATACAGTGCTCTCAAGAAAATTTATATTTCAAGTGCTCAACCAATCTCGGGAATAAAGTTAAGAGAAATCGTCCTTGAAAATATCAACCTAAAATTTGATTGTGCGTCTGACATTCCTTTCTGCTGAGTTTTGCATGGTTTAGATGCTAATGTACCATTCTGAGTCAGGCTAAGGGGCTTCAGCCTCTCCTTCCTTGGTGCCTAAAGAGGCTTGTTGACTAACCGTCAATAACAGCATAAGGAGATGGGTGGTAAAAAGGAGCACCTGAGGAGAAATCACAGGCAAAGGACTTCAGAAAAACTTTAGGCACGTTAACAACCCTGTCAATGGCATCTTCTTCCCAAGTTGCTTGCTGCAGTCCCATCCATCAAGCATGAGGGGTTAAGTGGAAAGGTCTGAGTTTGCTTCTGTTGCTGACATTTTTCTCTTCCATTAGTCCTCTTTCTATCTTCTCCTCATTGGTTCACAGCTGCCCAGATTATATAGTACCATTAACTCATCTTCCATGTCAAAAAAGTGAGAGGAAAAATGGACAAGACTGGAATGAGCCTCATTAACAACCAAACGTTAAAAGACATGATCTCATGCCAAAGCAAAGAATGTATTAAAGCTTTAATACATAGAATTCAGACATTAAGAACTTTTAGGGACAGGTGTGGCCAAGTGTGGGTATAAAAAGTTGTCTCAAAGAATTCCAGAATTATAATCACTACTTCTCATTTAGATCGAGAGCTAAGGGTGTAGTTTTGTCAATATAGTGCTTGCCTAGGATGTACAAAGCCCTGGGTGAGATCCCGAGCACCACACTAAACAGGCATAGTGACACATACCTGTAATATGAGCACACAGGAAGTAGAGGCAGGAGAATCAGAAGTTCAAGACCAGCCTTCACTACATAGTAAATTCCAGGTGAAATTAGGATGCAAAAAAAAAATCTGTCTCAAAACAAAACAACAAAAAAAAAAGATTCTCAAGGCATTTTGTATGGTAGCCTGGTGTATTTCATTTGTTTACTGTTGGTTTATTGATCTCATAAAAAGGGGCATGCTATGAAGTTGATAAGTCGATCCATGTTGACATGTAGACATTTTAATCATCATGTCGGATTTATTGACTATGGGAAGAGACCAACCTTTAATACCCATATATGTTTATCTTTCCTTTGGTACATCAAGAATGGAACAGAATTGCTCCCTGAAAATGGCTTAAGGCAGCATGATTTTGAAGTCACATCTTCACTCTTACACTCCAAGGCATAAATTACTGTCCCAACTTCCTCAAGAAACTACCAATGAGAAACCAATGTGCTGGTGAACAAAGTTTGTACACCCCAACAGTTCACAGGAAGACGATCCTAGTAGAACTTTCTGCAATGTGGGGAACATCTTCTGTCTGAGCTGTCAAATAGGCAGCTGTTCAGAAAATGAAATAAATCCAGTGCTTCTAAAGAAGTGGGCTTGCAAACTTTAGCTTCATCTAATTTAAAATAAATAGCCACCAGGGACTGCTGGCTCCCACATGGTAAAGAGACAATTCCACTATGTCAACATCTTTTATCTTACTTCTTCATAGAGACATTTAAATTGTTCTGGCCAAATTAGGAGTCCATCATTGTACTAGCTGATAAAACAAATTTAGGGTAAAGCATCATGTAATTGTATTTCCTGTGATTTTCATTTGAAAAATAACTCCTCCTCCTCCTCCTGCTACTCATCCTCCTCTTGCTACTACTACTACTACTACTACTACTACTACTACTACTACTACTACTACTACACACACACACACACACACACACACACACACACACACACACTTATTTCCCAGTGTACAAAAATTTGGAGTTTTGGAATTTAAGGATAAAATGATTCATAAATTTCAAAAGACATCTCAGAGAACCTACGTACCTAAAGCTTTTCTCCTGTTCATTGTGACCAGAGCTATTACAGTGGGGACCAATGTTTTATATTTTTATTTAATCTTGTTTTCTGAAGTTAAAAATACTATAAGGGCCATATGGGAAATTGAGCTTGTGAGGAAAGCTACTGAAGAAAAAGAGAGAAACAAGATTTTGAAATACATATATATATATATATATATATATATATATATATATATATATAAAACAATTTATTGTGTGTGCATTCGAGGAAAGATGTCAGGGCTGTGGGAACCAGGTATTTAAGTCTGGCTTCCAAACCCAGTTCCCCCATCAGTCAGGAGGACTGTCATGACACTAGCCAAACTAATGAATTTCTTTGAGTTGAAGAGGCTCTATCTTTAAAAGGAGATATTAATTTGGGACTTTAAAAGTCATGGTGAAAATTAAGAAAGATAATGCATGCAAATAGCTACAGTCCTTAGTAGGCCTTGGATGCATTCATTCCTTGTCAATCTCTTTTTAAGTTCAATATTTTGAAATGTAAAAATTAATTGAAGCCATAAATGTTCCAGAAAATACCCAATCAATCTTACATTTATTTCTCTGAATTGGGAGTTCAGTGTGACTTTGTTAGCATGCTCTAAAGGAACAGGGTATTTCCAGGCCCCAGGCAGATGGTCACACACCCTTAGGAGAAAAAAAAGTTATTTTTCATAAAATCCTCTTTGGTTGATTCCTTCATTATGATTGGGCAAAATGCCACTTGCAACAGATGGATATGAATACAGGCAACCAGAGAGGCTGTGTTATACCCCAAGTCCTGGCATATGTGGTAGACTCCCTCACCAGGCTGTCAAAACAGCTGCTGTGTGCTCCCCACCACCTGCAGTTGTGAGGCTCTGCCAAGAATGTCCCCACTCAGAGAAGAACCAGAAGCTAGCTGGGTCTTGCTGGTTGGAAGCTACACCTGTTGCCCTCTGAGTACTAGGAGGCCCCTTTTTGGATCTTTCTTTCAAACTCCCGAGAATGAATAAGTTGTTTAATCATTCAAAGCCATCTAACTTCTTATTAACATTAAGCAGACAGAAGTCTTAGCAGAAAAATAATAGAGATATGCTCAAATCTGAACTCAACAACTTAGTTGTAGTTGAAAGTAATTTAATATCTTGGATCCTTAGCACCTATTCTTCTAGGGAAAAAAAACCAACGCCTAGTGGGACTTTAGTGATGAATGGACTAATAACAATGCAAAGAGGATGCAGACATCTGGGATGTCATAGTAAGTACTTCCTTGTCAGCTGTAATAAAATACCCTGAGTAAAGCAACTTAAAAATAAAGTTTGTTCTGACATCAGATTACAGTCCACCTTGGCTGGGAAGTCAAGGTGTCAGGAGTGTAAGGAAGCTGGTCACATGGCCTCTGTAGTCAGGTGACACACAGAGAAAAATGCTCCAAATCAACTAAATGTATCCTTTTGTTTGTTTGTTTGTTTGTTTGTTTGTTTCAATCCAGGATCCAAGCCCAGGGAATGGTGCTATCCACTTTTAAAGTAAGTCTTCTTGCTTCAAACAATCTATTCAAGACCATGCTTCCCAGGCTATAGGCTAACCTAACCCCAGACAGGTGAGCCTGGCAGCTTACTTCCTGTATGATTCCAGTTGACCATCAGTGCTAGCCATCACAAGTATTAACCTTTATTTCTTTCTTACTAAACATTAAGCATGGTTCTATGTGCTCCATGGGTATTAGAAATCTAATCCTTATATTCAATTCACAAATATATATTTTATAAAGTACATGGCCAAAAAAAGACAGAAAAATCTAAATACTTTGTCCTAGATAAGGTATTTTAAAGAAGAAAGCTGAAGAATAAAACTCAGGCTGTCCAACTCCCAGACTTAGTCATTACTGTAAGTATTAAGGAAAGGGTAATTATTTTTATAAGGCCAAAAGGGATTCATAGAAAGTCAAGTGTGTTAATGAAACATCCATTGTTGAAAAGTAAATGACAGCTATAGGGCCCATGAATGATTTCTACCTGGTGCTTCCTGCTTAGGTAGGAAAAATTTGCAGAGGAAAGAATAGTTCAAAGTCAATCCTTTTTATAGAATACCAGAAAGTATATTACAGAAGTCAAAATCATTGCAATCATATTAGAAACTACTGACATATTTTAAGTAATTGGGAAAATCTGGAAATAATTAGTTTTCTATTTTAATCCTTGACAGAACAAATTTAGCTAATGGATTTTGTATGCTTAAATTTACATTTGCTGCTAATCCCAGTCTGTGTTTATATGTGGTTTTATGTACATTACAGAAATACAGCCTGACCTGATGAAATAACTGGATTTTTTTAATACAGAAAATGTTAACTCCTTGTTGGAATTAGATTGGTATCACAAATATATTTAACACATTTTTTTTGTTGTTGCTGTTGTACTTCTGTGTTCTCAACGCTGCGACAAAATACTTCACAGAAGTTCCAAAAAAGAATGGGATTTTATTTTGACTCACTGTTTCAGGGGACATTAGTTCATCACGATAGAGAACGCTGAATGGCTGAAGTAGTTCCACCAATGGCAGTAGAACATTTGGTGCGGCTTTTTCCACATCTTGGAGGACCTCAAAGCAAAAAGATCTTGGCAGGAGCCAGAAGTTAACACCACTTTCAAGGCCCATACATCCATCTGTTTCTGTTAAATAGATCACAGTTTCCAAAGTTCCACAATCTCCCAAAAACAGCATCCTTGGGGGCTGAAAAGATGTCTCAGAGGTTAAGAACTCTTACTGTTACTTCAGAAGACCAGAGTTTGGTTCCGAGCACACACATTGGGCAGCTCACAACTGCCTGTACATCCAGTTCCAGGAGATACCATGCCCTCTTCTGGCTTCTGAGGGTACCAGTATGAATGTGCACATATAAATACATAGATATATGCACATAAATAGATAATGAAAAAAATAATTAAAAATAATAAAAAAAAAACATATCCCAGCTGGCAACCAAGTGTTTTAACACATAAACCTGTGGAAGGCATTTCATAGTCTATGTTTTTTCTCCAAACAAAGACTGTGTACCTAACATGAGAGAATGCTCACTGGGAGCTACAGCATATGTAATAGTAGTCATTAAAGAGTATAGGCATTAAACTTACGTAAAAAAGGCCTCAAATTTTCTTTCTTTGAGTATTGTGATATGATGCCTTACATTACAAATGCAATGAGCCCTCAAATCAATGCTCCAGTTGAATAAGAAGCCTGGAATGTAACCAGGCAGGATGGAGTCAGACTGAAATAGATATACACACAATTAGTAAAAGAGATATTGTGGGGGCGGGGTGAGCCAAAGGGATTGAATGGACAAAGGAAATGCAAAAGAAGCACAAGGAGGAGAGAAACTTTGGCTTCAAAAATTCTATCTGCACATTTCAGTTGGAGTCTGGACAGAGTTCTCATTTCTTGTGCCAATGTCTTGAAGCAATATGAAGTCACCTCGTAGATGTCCTCTGTCAATCAGGCTTATGCTTAGGAGGCAAATACATGAGGAGAGCAGATCCTCAGAATAAAATTCGGAGCTAACATGATGACTCATGCCCTCATAGCTACAATCCCAGAACTTGGGCAGGAAGCTATGGTAGGAGAATTGCCATGGATTTGAGGAGAGTCTGGACAACATAGTGAATTTGAGGTCAGCCTGAGTAATAGAGCAAGATATAATATAATATATAAGATATAATAGAGCCAACTCAACACAAACACATACGTACACAGAGAGAGAGAGAGAGAGAGAGACAGAGACAGAGACAGAGACAGAGAGAGAGGCAGAGACAAACAGGAATACCAAGACAGAGAAATTTAAAATAAGAAACATACCACAAAATCATGAGAGCTGACATGTCCCTTAATCTGACATTTGAAGCTGAAGAACCAGAAAAGCAGAACTAAAAGCCTAAGAAAGAGGTTGAAAGGGAGGTATAGAACCAATAGAGATAGGGTGTAGAACAGAACTAATACGTGTGTGTGTGTGTGTGTGTGTGTGTGTGTGTGTGTGTGTGTGTGTGTGTGTGTGTGTGTGTGTTTTACTAGCATGGCTGAATAATCCAATAGTAACCATCAGCACCTTTCAAAGGCTAAGAACCCAATGGTTGCTCAGTTTGTGAAGCAGGCTGCCCTAACTGCCCCAATATGGAGCTGAAGGCCTAAAAAATTCCTGGACAGTCTTCGATCTTCTTTCCATTTTGAAATCCAAAGAAGTTGGAGTCTGATGCCAGCCAAGAGTAGCAACAGCAACAGTACTGGGCATACTCACCATTGAGAAATGAGGCAGGCAAGCAGGCAGAACTGTTTTTCTTCAGATATCTCCATCTGCACTCTCAGTACTGTCCCATACTGAGGCTGAGGGCTTTCTCCCTGCATGTAATTATTCTTGGAAATGCTTTCAGAGACCTGCTCAGAAACATTACCTTTAATTGATTCTATATTCAGTGAAGTTGACAAACAACATTAACTCTCACCTGGGTAAATCTTAATTTCACTCAATAGGTATAAGAACAGAAGTACAAATGTCCATAAGACAGAGAAAATTGTTGTCTCAGTTCAAACAGGGAAAATTCACCCTTTTGTCCATCTTTTTTATTTCATTTTATCTAGGCTCTTAATAGACGATGCCCCTCCACACAGGTGATGGTGATTGTTTTTGCCCAGTTAACCAATTCAACTGTTAATGTCTTGTGAAAATACTCACATGTCCTGTTATATCAGCTATTTGGGTTCCCACTGGTCTGATCACATTGTCATGCAACATTGGCCCTCACAAAATACAAGAAAAGGTTAGGAGAATTAAACAGGCGGTGGATGGAGAAAACCATAGCAATAACACTTCCCAACTCCAAGTTAATGTCTGCTCCCTCTAATAACAGGCCTCTGCAAAGTAGGCAGTTTTAAAAAGATACATACATGAATGAGAATTCAAAAAAGCAATATAAAGATATACTTGCCTGGCAGGGGAGAAGGTTGATTTTATAGGACAAGGTTCAACCATTGCCCTCCAGATATTCAACCCCTTTGCTTTTCCTAAATGTAAGAAACTATTGTAGCAGGGGACTACTTTCCCACTCTTCCTCGATTAAAAAAAAATCACAAAACAAACTTAAGGAGGAAATCAATGAAACAAAACAACTACTGCTTTGGAAAGATCCAAATTTAAACCAATAATGACAAAACATGAAAAGGCTAATCAGATTGCAGTATAGTTGTTCTCTAAGGTTACACATGATCACTTTGGGTTGCATCGGTTCTGATACTGTGCATTGACTGGTGTGGAAATCCATAGTAACACAACTCTCCATAAGTCTCTTTATATCCACCAAAGACATTGAATTCATTTTTCAGGAATTGTAAGACAGAAAACCCCAGGCCTAGAGGCTATCTTTGGCAAATTTTACCAAATACCCAAAAGAATACAATGCCACTTGCACAAAACCACTTGAATTGGTATCAGAAAAATACACATTACAACAAAAACAAAAGCAACTAGAACATGGATATTGATGAAACAGTTTATAAGAAGTTGAATTAAACAATAAAAAGAAGTGGGAAAAAATCAGGACCATATTTAGTTTAATATGCATATAAAAGCCTGGATCAATATTTGAAAATCACTCAATAGAACCACTGTATGACTGTCTAAAGGGAAATAGAACAACACAATGTACAAGGGGGAAATAAGATTATATTAGTACATGAAGAAAAAATACACTGCACAAATGCAACATCTCCTCCATAAGAAGCATCTTTGTAGTGGGATCAGGATCTAACCCTAGTGCATGAGCAGGCTTCTGGAGCCCATTACCTATGGTCAGACACCTTGCTCACCCTTGATGCAGAGGGGAGGGGCTTAGTCCTACCTCAGCTGAATGTACCAGGCTTTGCTCTACCCTCCAACTCCCCTCCTCCCCAACCCCCCCCATGGGAGGACTTACCCTTTTGGAGGAGGGGATGGGAGGGGGGCCGGAGAGGAACAGGGGGAGGGGGGAAGCTGGAAGAGGGATGAGAGGGGGATCTGTGTTTGGTATGTAAAATGAATTTAAAAATTTATAAAGAAAAAAAAGACTTAGGCATTAGAATAGCATACTTACTATTCAAAATTACATGGCAGATTTTGCCAATACAGTGGGGCAGGAAGAAGAAGCAAACACACAAATTAGAAAACATGAAGGAGAAGTTGTGACAGACAATGATTATCTTAGTGTAAGATGGTAAAAGTCCAGTGAAAAGCTATTGGAACTACCAAAATGTATCAAGGTTGCACTGTACAAGATAGTTCCAGAAAAATCAACTATATTTTGAGTAGCAATAGAAAATTAGAAAGTGAAATTTTGAATTGGGGTTTCATTTAGAGTACAATCAAAAATTGTAAAATTTATATTCTACATCTAGCAAAATGTATTTTGATTTTCTATAAGAACCTGGAGAAAATAGACTACAATTCTTTATGGTTGTGGATAACTGAGGTGTATATTTATTAAAACTTGTATTCCTAAACATCAGGAATGAGAATATTATTCTATTTAAATTATCACCCAAAAAAAGCAAATTAAAACAGAAAGAATTTCTAATCTACTGAGCTACTCAAGCCAGACATGATTCCTGTTACTTTGGAATAAAAGTCAATTATTTCCAAGTAAACACATAAGCATCTAAGACAATGTCATTTCATTTAACTAACTGGTATGATTTCATTTTGATAAAGAATTTATACAAATGAGTCCAAGAAGGGAAATAGAGGAGAATGGAACAAAATGTTTGTCAAGCTCATTTATGTAATTATATCTACTTAATAATAACACTTAATATTTAAACAGCATTCTGAGGTAAACAGATGAAAGCTGTTCCCAGTGAGAGGGGATTTAAAGTGGGTAGTAGACAAGATCACTGTCTCTACATGACTCATTTGGTTATGCCAGAGGCAGGAGGAGAATCACTTCATGAGGAATTGAATAGGAAAGTCCAGTGTAAAGGAAGAGCTTGGTGCTGATACCTAATTTGAAAAACATAGGCAAGCAAACCCTCTGAAACTATAACATCCTAACAGACACCTCAGTGAAGAGAACAAATCCTTAGACAAACAGAAAACAAAACAAAACAAACAACAAAAAAGTCCAAGTGGTAATTGCTCCAGATAAAGAAGGAACATTTGTAAGGAACCCGTTTCTGAGAAAGGAGTGAGTTGTCCAGTTAGAAAGAGAAGGTCCACAGGGTGCAGAGTAACAGGAGTATTTAGGACAGAGGTGAGGTCAGAGAGGTGGGAGGGGCCTTACCATCTATCCTGAGAGGGTGGGGGGGATAGTGGATGGGGCTCACTTATGTTCAATGTGACACTATTAGAAAGTTTACAACCAGGCAGAAGCACGATCTTTGAATTTTCAAAGATCAATACGCCTTTTGAGTCAGGACTGTTTTCAAGGGATTAGCAGTAAAAGCAGAGGTCAGCCAGGTAGCTTATATGTTAGTCCAGGTATCAACCAGGTGGCTCATGTGTTAGTCCAGGTATCAGCCAGGTGGCTCATGTATTAGTCCAGGTATCAGCCATGTGGCTCATGTATTATTTAAGATGAAAGAAGAGAAATGAAGAGCTTAAAGTGTTAGATGGAAAATGGTTGTTATGGGGGAAAAACCAAGTAATTAGCAATGACATTTAGTAATTAAGGAGAAATGGGGGGGGGGCCACATGTTAGGAGCCTTGGTGTTGGATGTGGCAATTGGACAGGCTCATTATAATAATGGCCAGAATAAGAACTCAACCTAAATGTTTATTGACTGGCAAATGGGATAAAGACCGTGTGATACAGATACAATGGAATACTAAATAACCAAGGAAAGCATGAAATCAAGTTATTTATAAAAAACAAACAAAAAAAACATAGATGGGCCTGGATGACATTATCCTAAGTAAAACATTGAGCACAGAAATACAAATAGCATGTGATCTCATTCATGAGCAAACACTGTTTAATAAGTTAAGGTAGAATACTTGTTTATCATACATAGAGCTCAGGGCTTGATCTCTCTCTACAAATTTATAGAAAACAGCAAGGTTGATCTTATAAAAGATAAGAGAACAGAGGTTACCAGAAACTGAAAAGATTAGGAAAAGGAGCCACCTAACTCAACAAACAGAGTTACTATTTGACAGATTCCTAAGTTCTGCTGATCTATGGCACGAGTGAGTATAATGAACAGTCATGCATTTTATACTTTGAGTTGTTAAAAGATAGGAATTTGAGTATACTCTATTTAAAGAACTGGGAAAGTGGTGGATAGAATAATTGCTGTATGCTAAGTATGTAGCAATTCAGAACTGAGTCAAGAATCACATTGTACCTCAATAGCATCCACGGCTATTCAGAGGGAAACAAAAATCTTAGTAATCTGTGTGGTGCTATAGACAGTTACATATGGAACCTACATGTAAATGTGGAATTCAACAATGTATAAGCAAGTGTTTGCTCTGACTTGAAGCACAAGAATAAAGATATTTCATAGAGCAGGGAGAATCTAACATGGCCTCTTCTGTGCCAGCACATTTGGAAGACAGAGTCATCCCTGACAAAAGAAATTTTAAAGGAGTAGACAATGAAATGAGAAGAAAACCCAACACGTGTGGAATCTCAGGAATCCAATAAATAAAAGGGAAAGTGGGGTCAATGGGGGACTGCTCTGCAGAGGGGGCAGACACTGTCATAATAGGTTTGAATAGTGAATGCAATGTTATGGAGGAGCCAATGATTTGCATAGTCAGTGGGTTGATGTAGAGCAAAATCTCTCTGAAGAGTGGATACTAGTGACTTGGATCTATGAGTGTAGACATTGAGCTCTCAGAGAGAAATGAGAATACCCTAGTAAAGTTGAAGCCCTAAGACATGTTTAATAATAATGGATATGAGCCTGCCCACAGGAAAAGAAAACAGATCATGAATTAAGAGTAAGAGTAATTACAAATACTCACTGAGTGTTGAAACCAGGGTGCAGGGGAAGTTAATTGTAAGTGTAAGAGCAGAAACAGCCCATGCTAGCTGGAAAGAATGGTAGGATGATAGTCTATGTAGTATTCTACACATCAAATAAAGTAAAACCAAGAATTTCAAAGGCAAGTATGTAGGAGGAATTTCTGTGTTAGTTTGAATGAAAATGGCCTCCATAGGCTCACAGGGAGTGGCTCTACTTAAAAGGATTAGGAGGTGTGGCCTTGTGGAGTAGGTGTGGCTTTGTTGGAGGAAGTGTATAACTAGGGGTGTGCTTTGGGATCCCAGAAGACCAAACCAGGGCCACTGGCTTTTCCTCTTCCTGTTGCCTGCCTATCCAGGTGTAGATCTCTCAGCTACCTCTCCAGCACCATGTCTGCCTGTGTGCCCCCATGCTTCTTGCCATTCTGATAATGGACTAAATTTCTGAACTGTAATCAAGCCCCAGTTAAATGCTTTCTTTTATAAGAGTTGCTATGGTCATGGTGTCTCTTCCCAGCAACAGAACACTGACTAAGCCAACTGTAAATTGGGAGACAAGCTCACTAGTGGAAAAGGAGTAAAATAGGACTAAATTCACACACTTCATTTTTACACTGCTATTTCATAGAGTAAATCCAGTAATGCTATATATCCAATTTTGAATAAGAGACATTTCTATAAACTTATTTAACTTTGAACAAATATTTTAAAAATATCTCCTCAGAACTTCTGGAAAAAAAACCGTAGGAATGTTTTCAGTGAATGAGTGACACAAATAGCCTTATATCCCAAATCCACTCCTTTCATTAGATTTTTAACTAGAAGTAGGGTAATGCCCTGGAAGATTCTAGATATGTGGTTGCAATGGAAATGCCTCTTTGGGGTTAGTCCTTTAAGTACATTTGAAAAATGTGACATTAATTTTCCCACTAAAAATAAATAGCTTCAGGTAGATCTGCCCTCTCAGGAGTCACAGAAAATTTGTGTAGGATGAGGGTCAACACTGGTCAAGAAGAGTACTTTGTAAGGAATCTTCAAATGACCGTAAAGGATGTTTTCTCTATAGCAACAGAGTTGAAAAGCATGAATCTGTGTGAACTGACAGCGTTGTTGAGAAAACTGATTTAAGCAAATGAAATTGTTAAGAAGGAAAAGTAGAAATGAAAAATGAAAATGGGATCTTTATAGCATTTAGCCCACGGTCCAAGAACACCCAACTTTCATGAGCTTTGTTTAGATACGGAGAAGTAGATCTTAATTTTTGTCTAGGTCAGTAAGGGTCTCTTCTTCATTTCAACTATACAATGTCCTTGATATAAAAATGGCTACCTGAAAGAGAAGTATTTAATGTGGTGTATTCATCCTGGATAAGGTATGACATGAGACTGTAGAGTCATTATTATGACTGTCATCTGTTATTTCAAGGATGTATTTTTCTAATTTATTAATTTATTTATTTTGCATCCTGGCTGCAGTTTCTCCTCCCTCTCTCCATCCAGTCCCTCCCCCCAAGCCTAATCTGGTCCCATCTCCCAATACACTCCTCCTTTGTTTCTGTTCCAGAAAAGTGCAGTTTTCCCATAGATAGCAACCAAACATGGTATATCAAGTTGCAATAAGACAAACATCTCCCCAAGTATTAAGGCTGGGCAAAGTGACCCAGAATGAGAAATAGGGTTCCAAAAGCCCGTAAAAGAGTCAGAGACAGTCCTTGCTCCCATTAGGAGTCCCACACAAGGATCAAGCTACACAATTGTAATGTATGTGCCAAGTGCCTAGGTCAGTTCCATGCTGGCTCTCTGATTCAGTTTTTGTGAGCCCCTATAAGCACAGGTTAGTTGATTCTGTGGGTTTTCTAGTGGTGTCCTTGACCCCCTTGACCCCTACACTCTTTTCTACCCCTCTTCTATAGGATTCCCCAAGCTCTGCCTAATGTTTGCCTATGGTCTGCATCTCTTCATTCAGTCGCTGGATGAAGTCTCTCTACTGACGATTGAGCTAAGCACAAATCTACGGCACAAATCTATGACTATAAGTAGGATATCATTAGGCATCATTGACATTTTCTTTTCTCCAGTTGTGTTTAGTTCTATCCTAGGTCTCTTGGTTATCCAGCCTGTGGGTCCTGATGCTCCAACCAATATCAAGGGTACACTTTCTCTCCTGGAATGGATTTTAGGCTAGACCAGTCATTCATTGGTTGGCCTCTCTCTCTCCCTTCCCCCAGCACTTCCCATAGGCAGGACACACTGTAAGTTAAAGGTTATGTGGTTGGGTTGGTTTCTCATTCCCACCACTTGAAAATCTTATCTGGTCACAGGAGATGGCCAGTCCAAGCTACATATCCACTATTGCCAGGAGTCTTAGCTGGGGTCATCCTTGTAGATTCCTGGGATATTCCCTTGCACCAGGTTTTTACCTGACTCTAAAATGCACCCCCTTTCCATTAGTCTCTTTCAGTAATCTCCCCTTCAGCCCCCCAACCTGATCTCTCATGTTCCCATGCCACAGTCCACTCATGAAATCTCTTCTATTTCTCCTTTCCAGGGAGATCCAGTTACCTAGTCTCTCTAAGGCTGTGGGTTATAGTATAGTTATCCTTTTTTATTTTACAGCTAATATTCACTTATGAGTGAGTACATACCATGTTTGTCTTTCTGGGCCTGGGTTACCTCACTCAGGATGAGTCTTTCTAGTTCCATCCATTTGCCTTCAAATTTCATGGTGTCATTGTTTTTAACAGCTAAGTAATACTCCATTGTATAAATGTACCACATTTTCTTTATCCATTCTTCAGTTGAGGGACTTCTATATTGTTTACAAGTTCTGGCTTTTATGGATAAAGCTGCATTAAACATGATTAAACAAGTGTCCTTGTGGGAGGATGGAGTGTCTTTTGGGTACATGCTCAGGAGTGGTATAGCTGGGTCTTGAGATAGAGCAAGTCCCAGTTTTTTGAGAAACTGCCATATTGATTTCCAAAGTGGCTATACAAGTTTGCACTTCGACCAGCAATAGAGAAGTGTTCACCTTGCTCCACATCCTTTCCAGCATGAGCTGTAACTTGGATTTTTGAACTAAATATCAACAAACCAAATAATCCAATTAAAAACTGGGATACAGTTTTAAACAGAGAATTCTCAATAGAAGAATCTCAAATGGACAAGACATGCTTAAAAAAATATTCAATCTCCTTTGCAATTGGGTAAATGCAAATCAAAACAACTCTTGAGATTCAATCTTACACCTGTCAGAATGCTAAGATCAAGGACTTGTTTATTGAGCCCATTATAGCTGAAGCTTTAGAAGATTTGGTAGAATTAAAATGTCAGATCCTGGACTTTCTTAACCTTTAATGTGTGTAAACATGGAAAAGCACAAGCTAGCACTACATAAAGAAAAAGAAATCCACCCCAATATGTTTTCCAGCTGTAGTCAATGATCCCAACCAACTAATGTTAAGGAAGCATGTGTCCGTTAAATTGCATATATAAACTTCTCTTCTATACTCCATTTGAATCTACTCAGATCTATAGATACCAAGAAAGACAGAAGAATTATTTAGGCCTGACCTAAGCAGTCATTAACTAAGTATTTCCTGCCAGGGGAAGTGTCTTAGTTAGTTTCTAATTGCTGTGATGAAACATGACCAAAAGCAATTTGAGGAGGAAATGGTTTATTTCACCTTGCAACTTGTAGTTATCACAGAGGGAAGTGAGGGCATAAATTTAAGACGAAAATTCTGGAAGCAGGAACTGATGCTGAGGCCACAGAGGAGTGATGCTTCCTAGCTCACTCTTCACAGTTTGTTCGGCCTGCTTTCTTATAGTACTCAGGACCACCAGCTCTGGGGTGGCACCACCCACGGTGAGCAGGGCCCACCACATCAAACATCAATCAAGAAAATTCACTCCAGGTTTGTCCACAGGCCAATCTACTGGGGACATTTTCTCAGTTGAAGTTCCCTCTTCTCAAATGACTGTAGATTATGTCAAGTTGACATAAACCAAGCCAGCACAGAGAGAAAATGCTGCTTCATTGTAACCTGCCTGGATGGATTTGGATGCAGCTGGGCCACAGACAGAAAATAACTGCTTGCCTTCCAACTAAAACCATAGCAGAAGTTGAAGCCAAGACAGAAGTTCTTAAGTCAAAATCCTAAGGATACAGGCAGAGTTCCCAGTCATGATTCTTCCTTAAAGAAAAGGAAAGAAGAAAGAAGAGTAAAAGGCCACAGCTATGTACTATTTGTGATTTAACATAAGCTATCTAAAGCACCTACAATTAAATCATTTCAGATTTCTGTTGTATTTAAGAGAGTTTGATTGCCAGAATACACTAAGCCTGAAAAAGGAGGGCATGTGACTGATTTTCCTCCAGCAAGAAAAAGACAGTCTCCTGACTTTACTCCACACATCAAAGGAAATGAGCTGATAAATCTAAAAAGCTTGCTCTGAAGAAGTGTTACCCAAGGTGAGCTACTAACTGCTTATGGCTATGTAAATTTATTAAAATATAAAATGCTAAAATATTTGCAACTCATCCCTACTATCCACACTCCAAGAGTATGTGTGGGTAGGGTACACTTTGGGTAGTGCACCAAAACTTTTATGTTGTTTGTAATATTTCTATTAATTAGACAGTACTGCTCTAGGAAATGCACATTGAGCATGTTGGTGGGTAATGCCAGTGCAGGACAATACACAATACCTTCTGCCATGAAGGCAGAATACAGGGTGGCTGCATTGCCTTAAGGAAAAATCTCACTGAGGTGATATGGAAGGTGATATGCACTGTTACCATCACCAATAACCTTCTATTACCCCATAATTTGAAATAGAACCCTACTCCAGGGCAACACAATAAAGCTTCTGTGTACTTTAGAAGGGTGATGATTGCAAGTCATTTCTCCTTATTTGGCTTTTAATTTCAGTTGTTGAATATTTGGGAAGTTGAACAAGTTGGAAGATGGAGTGAAGTGCTAAGAAACACTATTTTCTAGACTAGATACACATATCGCAATTATTATTTCACAATGACCCGTTACCTGCACTGGGTCAGCATAAGACTGTTGCTATCAACAATAAGAAGAGAAAGAGGGAGGTGCCCTGCTAATTCCCTCTCCACTATTGATAGAATCTGGGAAAAGGGAAACCCACTGTCTTCAGCTGTGTGATGAGCTCACCAGACTCCAGCAGACATTCTAAGGTCTGGGTCAGAAAGGCATCCCTAGTTAATCCCGGTGATTGGCAAAACAAAACAAATAGTCATGAGGGTGAAAATATGAAAGAAAGATTTTGAAGAGAGGAGGTGGAATGGATGAGGTGCTAGGGAAGTGTGGCCAAGAGTGAGAATGAGAAGTATGCATTGTATACATGTTCAAAATTGTCTAAAATCAAAATTTAACTATTGATAAAAAGAGTAGTGACCTACAGTTCTAATATGAGAAAGTTAGAAGAATAAGCAATACAAATTTAACTCCTGTAGAGGATGTAAAGAGATTTGGTTGTGCCGTCTGACTATTATTGCACCAGAGACATAGAGATATATTGAATCTTATGTCATCTATGAGGCACGGGACTGTTGTCAGGGTATTCTGGAAGAACACCCCAGTGAACCAGGCTTTATGAATGTATCCACCCATTAGGGAAAAGAAATTTCAACAGAAGCAGTATGCAGAAAAACAGCTTCCAGGGGAGACAAATAGCAACTAAAACACACACACACACACACACACACACACACACACACGCACACACACACACACACACACACACACACACACACACGAGAGAGAGAGAGAGAGAGAGAGAGAGAGAGAGAGAGAGCAATGTGAAAATTTAACCTAAGCATAATCCAGATTCCTGAAAATATATATTTATAATTTAAAACTACAGTTGATGTTACAAAGAAAAGAATATTCACTATGAAAATCTGAGTTAGGATCCTCAAAAGTAAACTAAAATGTATCACCATGAGTAAATCATAAATGCAAATTAAAAGAGTTGATAAGAGGAAAGGCTGTGTATTCAGTGCACTTGGGGACACTAATGGAAGACATATATTTCAGGAGAGCAGAAAGACGTAGTTGTGAAAATAATAATTTTAAACATATATAAGAGGATTAGCCCTAGTTGTAAGAAAGGATGTCTTTCAACAAATTTAAATCATTAGTGAGCTATATTGTTGGACATATTCGACAAAACAGTATTTGTGGGACACGGTAGGATCATTCCACACATGAATTCAAAACGACTATGACTGAATGCCCAAGGCCTACCCAAGATCAAGCCAGGCAAAACCCTAGCATAGATAGGGTAGGGATTCATGAATTCCCACCTAGATGAGGAGTTACTGTCAGTTGATGGCTGCTAAAGAGGAAGAATTGGCTTCCTTCAGAGATGCGGCCCCTCATAGGCTACAGAGATGTAAATACAGGCAGCACTAAGTGGACATAGTCAGTTTAAAATAAAAAGGGTACATGTAGTTGGTATACAAAACTGAGATGTATAATGATGGAGAAATTGAAGAGGTGAAACAAGGAGTGGACTTGATCAAAACAAATTATATGCATGTATGAAATTCCCAAAACACTGGAGAAATAAAGACATATAAAATCCAATGCCCACTTCTGGTACCTCTAACAGACACAGGTTCACTCAACTACAAACAAATACATATCAATAAATACTCACAGGCAAATACACTCACATGCACACATACTGACTAGTCTATGGATATCAACTTATGGTGTCCTTTTGATATCTAAGGTTTTTTTCTTGTCTATTTTAGGTACAGTTTAAATGTTTACATAATTTCAGTTCAAACCGCTTTTCTTCTAACTTCAAAGTTTTTATCTTCACTATCTCCTACTTTTCATTTTAGTTAGGCTGACAGTGTTTCCAATAAGAGACATAGACTAACAAAAATCCCAACACTAGTCATGAGAAACCATCCAAGCTGTTGGTCAAAGGATTCCAAGAGACTCCCCAAACAATATAAGCTATTGCTGCTACACTGACTGCTTCTCAAGGGTTGAAGGTAAGACCCTTCACTAAAGATATGCACTTCAGACAAATGACCCAAAAGAATCAATCTGGATCTGACTTGAAAGCCTCCTGCCTGAGGACCAGCATCCATAGTACTAAAAATAGTTTAAAACTGCTAAAGTAAGAAATAATTCAATAGTTCTCTCCAACTGTGAATTCTATGAATCACAATCATGGTAAGGCATTCCTGGAGGTCCACTACTGGCACTCATATCTTGGTGGTAACCATCAGCTATCTAAGTGGACTCAGGTCCTCTCAACAGGTGGGAAATCATGCCTAGTTCTGGAACTCGAAACTTCCCAGGACTAGTGAAGTCATTGACCTCAGAGAAGTTTCTGTTTTACTAAGCTAGCTTAATTCCTAACTGCATTGTAAACACCTAGCCTTACACTCACTGATATGTGTAGCTCTCACCATACATTTCCTTTGTAGCAAACAGATAGCATTACAACACACACACACACACACACACACACACACACACACACACACACACACACACCTGGAAATAATACCAAGAACAACGGATCTCAGGGTGCAAAGGACAAATCTACAACACAGCACCTGCACCTAAAGTACAGGGAACATCTTAGAAGAGCAGGCAGAAAATTCATTCGTAAGAGGCAAAGAAACAGGATGTTTGCTGGATGACTTTTAACTCTACGACAGGACAAGGAAGCTACACCCATGATACATCAACAACATTCTGCCTAAACAGGACCTGTAGACCTCCTATCCTAGATGTGGGGAGTAACACAGAGATCCTTGCCTAGACAAAGAACCACAAGCAACTGAAGACTGCTGAGAAAAGGAATTAATGCCGTCAAAATGAGCCTCCCAACTGTTTATCCAGTACCAAGTGGCAAACCCTTAAATCATATACATAAAGCAACACTAAACATACTCAGAAAAGTATATTTATGTATTTTTGCATGTATAAACATATGTAACAACAATTAAAGAAAAAGGAAGCAATGAATTTGTGAGGAAGTGAGGGGATACACAAGAAATTGGGCTAGAAGGAAGAAAAGGAAAGAGATAGTCATATAATTATGTTTTGATTTTTAGAATTTCTTCAGAATTTTGAAAATGAGATGTAACTTGTAAACTTGTAAAAGGAGAAAGATATCAACAAACTATTTACATTTAAAAAAGCATAGCTGTAAACTTTAGACATACAGCAATACATCCACAGCCACTCATATTTAGGAAAATACAAATTAAAACAGCAGAGAAGCAAATTATCTTACCCATAACACTCACCAACAGTTTAAAAAGACTATGACAATACATTCTATAGGTAAGGTTGTGATGAAGGATATAATTTCTTGTAAGGATCTGAACCACATAATCCTTTTAGTAGGAAACATGGCAATGCCCACCAAATTTATTCATGTTTTAATACTTTTACCTAGCATTTCACTTCTCAGAATAAATCTTGAAGCTATACCTCAACATTCAACAGTGTGTAAACAGAAGAATATTTATTTCAGCATTTCTCATAAATAAAAACATATGGAAACAGCCAAAATGCCTATAGAAAAAAGCTTTGTTAAATAAAGTATGATATCTACACAACAAGAACTATGCAGCTGTATAAATAATGAGAATGAGAGGCACACATTTTTTACCATACACTGAGAAAGCAAAAAGCAAAGCACAAAGGGGTATCAATTCCATGTGATTCTCATGTAAGAAAAGAGGAGTTAAGAAGTTGCTAATATATTTGCTTATTTCTATAAAATTAAATTCCAGTCCAGATAAACAAACTGAAGTTATTATTTGCCTATTGGAATAGTTAAGCTTGTGAGAGAACGGGGAACTGCATGAGAAAAGGAATAAAACACTCCTGTTTATATGCTTACTTAGCATTCTGATTCTCTTGTCACAGCCCTGGCTGCCCTGGAACTCGCTCTGTAGACCAGGCTGGCCTTGAACTCACAGAGATCCACATACCTCCACCTCCTGAGTGCTGGGTTTAAAGGCATGTGCCACCACATTCAGCTGTGTTCTGATTCTTAATAATGCAGTAATATTTCATAAAGACATTACATATCTTAAATATAACTAAATAAACCCAACCAGGATATAGAATATACAAGATGCCATTCATATCCTTAAAAAACAAACAAACAAAAAAAACCTATGAAAACTATGCCTGGTCAGTCATTTTACCAATAAAAGATGGAAATAAAATGCTAAATAAAAGTTAAAAATTAATCTGTTACACCAAAAAAAATAAGGATTTATGTATGAAAATGCAAACACAAGTTTTCCTTTTGCTTGTGTGTGTGTGCGTGTGTGTGTGTGTGTGTGTGTGTGTGTGTGTGTGTGTGTGTGTAATAAATTAAAACTTGGATGGAGGAACAGAGTCAAAGAATCCAAAATTTCAGACAGGAAAAGAGGTCAAGAGATCTATTGCGCAACACTATGACAGTAATAGTTGATATTCATCGTAGACCTAACAAAGTTTAAAATCACCTGGAGATCGGGTACAACTTGGAGTATGTCTGCTAGGGCATTCCAATAGGGGTTAGCTAAGGAGAGACATTGGTCATGAATGAGAGTAGCACCATCTCCTGGGTAAGGAGCTCAGACAAGATAAAGGGACAAACAGAATAAGCCTAGGGTGCTGTATAGTTACTCTCACTTCTCTGACCTCCATGCTGGGCTAAATCTCAAAACGCTGGGCCAAAATAAGCCCTTCCTCCCTTGAACTGTTATTGTCAGGTGTTTATTTACAATGACACAAAGTGACCACCCTGTGAACTTATCTTTGAAACCTGATGGGTTAATTTGAGTCCTTCCATGATACATAAGGAGTCAGCAAACATCTGTTAAGCAGAGTATTGTAGCAATCCTGTGATTTCTCATTCCTTCCCTCCTCCTCTTCCTCAGTGTCCCATTACTCACATAAGTAAACAATCCCTTTAGTGTCTAGTTTATTACATCGATATTTATTTTTATTTTAATATAAATAAGTAGTTATATTTCAATATACATTCACTTCAAATTGTATATAGTATCCACAGCCTGTCAAATAATATATTTGTATATCTAAATACTACATTCCATATGATATTATAATGAAACTCATCCAGCAATGAGAAAACATGAAGTTAAGCAAAAAAAAAAAAGCCAGCATGGATAGTTTATAGGCAGAACATATGGGATGACCATGAAACAGAAAAATGGAAATGATTGACAGTGTAATAAAAGAAAGGAAGGAAATGAAGAAATCACGCCAGGATGGATATCAAAACAACACTGAGAAGCACAGAGGTCTAAGGTGACTGAAGAAAACCAGGTAAGAGATGAGGATGAGAAGCACACTAGGATCATGGAGAAAAATAAGCAATAGGTTAAGATTGTAAAATTTTTAAAAGAAAGAAAAGGATACTGCACCAGCTGGATGCCTGCCCCCCTTTAATAACAAACAACAATAACAAAACCTACTAAGGAACCAAGTTATTACATAAAATTTTTAAAAAATTTAAATGCCCTGAATAAATATTTAACTTTACATATAGATTACAAGATACAGGTTATTTAAAAAGTAAATAATACTAATATATATATCCCCTAAATAGAGGGATATATTTTAATCAGTTTAATCAAACTGAGGTCATAAGTCAGGCTGAGAAGCCTAATGGAGTTTCTGAAAACCCTGCCACCAAGTAGTAACATTGGTGTTTAAATGGAGCTCTTCAGTTTTTAACACCTGCTTGGAGGTGACAAGACACTTCTTTAATTAGAGAACAATAGGAGACATGACATTTCCAGCCATTACACATGAATGGCCATTGCTCTATTGTAAATTCTTCCACTCTCATGTTGTAGCAGTTCTCTTATCAGAATGAGAGTTCATCCATTCATCTAATCTTAATTTATGCACAACTCAGAAGTGATGTGTTGATAATTTTTTTACATTGCTCATCATCATAAAATATATAACTCAGTATGTTGTATAGTTTACTATAATCGGCCTATTATTTCAAACTACTGCTTTTGGAGTTTTGAGCACTACTGTAAGTAGTACAGCTTACAATAAGGATGTTCCAAGGAAGACAGTAATTTTATTTTAATTTATTTAATTTTAAGACAGTTTATTCAAGTTTATTAAGCGAAAATCTACTTATTCCAGGGTCATTCATAAACTTATAAGCTTCACTGGTATCTAGCTTACGATTTAAGCCAATTTGGAGGAGAGTGTTATTAGTATCTAATTTAATTTATAAAAACACTCTTCTCTGCATGCATTGCCTAATATCCTATCAGACATATATGCCTCAGATATGATGGTAATCTGGGTTCACAAAATGGAAAGACTGATGGATCTTAATCAATTACATCAAGGTCCAAATATCTCAGTATTAAGTTAATTGACTCTTAACAAGAAAACCAATATTGATTTTCACTAAAGACTTGACTGCCTTAAGATGATGCACTTAATGAGTTAGTTAGTGAAAATATCAACAAAATGGTTCTCATGAATTTAATTTCTAGAGAGCCATATTAAGTAACAAAGAGAGCAATTTTGGACCAAGAACTGTTTCTTTGAGTGTATTTTCACCGTAATAGTCAAATCACACACATTCATCAAAGATTTTGATAGGCAGAGTCTTTTTACTTCCAGCCTTCTTCAATGATCTGTGTCCAATGGTACTGGTTGTTATCATGAAGTTTTAAAGAAATCATCTGGAAAATTTTAGTGTTATCATAATGTGGATTGTTATTCATAGATGAAAGGCCAAATGTTTTAGAGCTTTTTTTTTCTGCTTTTCTTATTTATCCTGACAACTAAGTCCTGTACTGATTGGTTTTCTTATTCATACAAATGAGAAGTTCAAAGTTGGGTGAGCTGCCTTGATTCAGCCAAGTTTCTCTCATAGTCTACAGTATGAATGCTGACATGCTTTTGATTTTCATCTTCAAACAAACCAATGTTTTGAGATATTATTATAGCACAATGACATAATTCATTTTCTTCTAGAGTTAATAAAATGTAACAAGATCTAAGCATCCATTTTCAAACAGAAGATATTTGTTAAAAAGAGGGAAAAAACTCTCTTCCCCATCAAAGCCTCTTTCTTTGAATTTTATACATTATTTTAAAAAATTCTTTGAAAACATCATATATGTATCTTGGTCATATGTACTCTCCCCACTCCTTTCCTTCAACTTGCCTGATTTCTCAACCCAGCTCTTTCTCAACTTCATCCCTTCTTTTATTTTGAAACACCTACCCCTGAGTCCACTAAGTGCTGTCCATATGCATGTGGGCTAAAGTCATCTACTATTTCATGGGAAACCTACCAATGGCCATCCTTCTCAAAGAAAAGTGACTCTCCCTCCCTCAGCAGCCATTAACTGCCAGTCGCTCTTTAGCTAACAGTTGGATATTAGCGGTCCCTCCCTCTCCATGCTGAGATCTTTAACTAGCTTCATTTTGTGTAAATAAACACAGCAGCTAGGAATTCATTCATGCAAAAGCCACATAATTTCCAGAGGACAGCATTACACAGTACTCCTTAGGATAATTTTACATCCTTTCTCTTCTCTTTTGTGTTATTTCTTGGGGTGAAGGGTGAGGGTGTGTGTGTGTGTGTGTGTGTGTGTGTGTGTGTGTGTGTGTGTGTGTGTGTGTCGGGGGTGATATAGATGTCCTTGCTTTAAGTGAGCACTCAGTCACTTATTCCCAGAATTTTAAACAGTTATGAGTCTCTTCACTAGGAATAAGAAGGTTTTCTGACCAAAGTTGAGACTAACACAAATGTATGGATATATACATAAATATTTATAAGACAGATTAAGAATATAACCAGTTAGAAAAACATCAATTGATTCTCTCCTAGGGCCATGGTTATGACTATATTTATAGTACAAGAATAATTTTTAAGTTGTTTTTATTTGCAAGTATATTTGATAGTAGAAAACCTTGCTTCATAGTGCCATGAGCTATAAATTTGGAAATGTATGTTATCATTGAACATATGACAAATGAATCAAAGAGTTACAGTTTGATCTCCTATCCATCCTTCAACTTTTGTGTTAAGCAAATAAGGAATAAATTATCCCATCTAAATCTCAACTCAAACTCTGAAAGAACTGACAGTCTGCTCATAAAGAGCTTGACTCTGATCCATGAAGAGAATGTGTGCTTCTGAGACATCTCAAAATAATAGGAACTCATGGTTCAGAATTTTCCTATGCTTCAAAGAAATTCAACTTTACCTATGGAAATGGAATAATAATGTGACTAGTATTTAAATACTCTTTTTATTTTATTTGATGTGAAATAAATGGAAAATGTTATGAATATAAATACAGAACCAGAAATTTTAACTCCTGCCTTTTGGATTTCTAAAACTCTTTACAAGCCTCTCTCAACCAGATTTTTAAAAAAAATGACTCAAACAGCCAGATATCTCTGATTTCAGCAATATTTTAAAGTAATTGTATGGTAGGGTTGTCCTCCACAGAACAACTGTATCTCATCATATAAGCTCATACATTTTCCCTAACTTGGCAACCCCACATGTGTCTTTGTAAAGGGGAAATGACTAGGATGATGAAGATAGATCTGGTCAATGAACATTACTGAGTACATTCTCCTCACATAATGTCCTAAGGTCTATGTGGGGGTGACCATGAAGAAATAGGGAGGTAGACAGTATAAATAGGGCACAGAAAGGAGAGACAATGAATAAAGGAAGTGATTATAAAATCTTCTATTACACTCGATTTCAAGTCAAGATGAGCAATGACTTGCATCGGAGTCTAGGGACACACCTGCAGTCTTTTGCCAAATAATTCTGATATGAATCCTCATTATTTAGCTGACCATTGGTGTTATTTGTTTACATATATCTCCAAAAAGTTATATACCTTACAATAAAGACTATGTTTTTCATGTCCAATTTAAGATGAGGAAAACAGCTCTGATAAAGTCTGAAACTCATCAGTCAGACTCACAGAGAGAATCATCAGGTGGAACTAACATTCTCTACTCAGGTATCTCTCTGTAGTTCTGGTCTATGGTAATATTCTACTGAGTTGTGTTATGTTGTTGAGACAGCATCTTATGCAGCCTATGCTGGTTTCCATATGAATGTGTAGACCAGGATGACTTTGAACTTCTGAATCTTCTGCTTTCATCTCAAGATGCCTGCAATCACCAGGTCTAGGTGATTCTGCTTTTTAGTTAGCTTACTTTAGTTGTAAATCATCTTTCTGCTCTATGTCCCTCTTTGCTGCAGGTTGCCAATTGTTCATTGGGGTTTCCTTTTCCATCAAATCATTAAACCACATTCTTGCAAATAGGCAATACCTTGAAGTATTCCAGATTCAAATGTTTTTATGAAGTTTATGATTGTAATTATTTAGGATTGGGGAAAACAAAGTCTTATACAGAACATTTGAGAAAGTTTTCAGGTCTTTGGAGTTTAAATGTATTTCAAGGGAACAGAAACCTCAGCAGCATTTTGTGAAGAAACTTTTAAAATTTGAAAAGGCTATTTTAAGATTTGTTTTTAATGGTTTTGAAAAATATTTTCTCAAAGTCTATCTGCTTTCTTACCCTTTTTTGATATTGTAAATGCTTTTTCTGTACCTGAAAACTGGACTTAAAAAATAAAAGCTGCATCTTTTAATGGAAACAAAAAAAGATATTGTTGCCTTGGCAACAAGAACCACAGAAAGTCTTCAACACTTTCTGCAGGTTTCTACCTAAGTCACACAGAATGGGGAGCTGCTACCAGACTCTTTCATTTGAAAAACAATGCGTTGAATTCTCTTTGGAACAGAAATAAATCACATGGGAGCTTAATGGTATAGCTAATAGGCCCAATATGTATGAAAATAAAAGTAGATTTGTAAGGGGGTATCTCATTTTATCACATAGGCAACTTTGGGTAGACATCTGTTCCTTACATAATATTAATAGAAATTGAGTTTGGGGGAGCTGTGCAGGCTAAACTATAAAGAATAAGACCCTCGAACACTGGAAAATCCATCACTTGTCTTCTCCTAAGCATCCCTTTGCCTTCAGTTCTCAGACATGTTCACACAGATATTACGATTACATTCATTAAATAATGCTTAAATTACATCACTACATAATAAATTCATTAAATATAAATAAGTATTTTGAAAGTTCTTTAAAGAGGGGAAATAAAAGTTAGTAAAAATAACCATTTTTCCATTGCTTAGGATGTTTACATTATTGCTTAAGTTTGAAGAAACTGAAGGTCTGAAACTCAACTGTTCTACATAACCATTCCAGTAAGTCAACATATTCCTAGGTTCAATCATTTATGAAAGCAAAACGGGCTGCGTGTGTCTGCTTGCTATATTAGAGGTTTCAAATAATACAAAGCATGGTCACCACCCATGCAGAGTTTGCATTCTAGGAAGGAAATGCAATCAACAAATATAAATACTAAACATAAATGCTAAAAATTACGACGGCCTTTACTGTCATCTATGGTGCCTCGCTTTTGCCTAACAGCAGTCTGGAGACTCAGAGCCTCTACAGTCAACCAGAATAGCACCAGCCTTTCAATTCACTCTTACAAACAACTTCTAATTAATTCCTTATTCTCTCTCATTCTTCTTCTCTTTCCCTTCAGGCCCTTCTTATTTTCACTAACTCGGAGGAAGCTCATTTATATCCCTGTTAGATGCTAAACATTATGCTAAGCTCTAGCAATTAAAAGGAAAGGAGAGCTATTTCTAATCCACCTGGCAAGACAGACCATAAGCTACATTATAACACATGCAGATACTGCCTCACATATGATGGGGCTGCTTCTCAGTGAACTCTGCAAAAGTTGAGAATACCTTTAAAACACATACCTATACTGAAAAATGTAACCCTGTAGCATTCTACACCACAGAGGATGGTTTGTGTGACTGTCTGTGTGACTAACAGGCAGCTGTGCCTCACTGCTATAGCCCACCTTCTTAAAAAGGAATTAGAGTGTTTTGCTAGTGCAGGAGAAGCTCCAAGTTCAAAGTCCAAAGCACAGTTTCTACTAGATAAATCATTAAATCAAACTAGTACATATAGAGGAGCATCTATAATGATAAGGTTATATAAATGGTTGGGGCAATATTGATGCAGACGATTCTTTCCAAAATCAAATCTCATTGTGAATATCCTGTTCATTGAAAGAATTCTCTGCTTTCACCATTGTTTCTATATCAATTACTTCCCTAACTATACTGGAAAAAATACTCGGCCCAAGCCACTTAAAAGAAAAGTTGGTTCCAGCTCACAATATGAAGGGGTTTAGACCATCGTGGTAGAGAAGGCATTAGTCAAAAGAGTGTAAGGCAGAGTCTTTTGTCAGAAAGCAGAGAGAAAATGATGCCAGTATCCATGCCTTCTCCTTCTCTTCAGTCCCATATTCCAGCCATGGCATGATGCTACTCACACTCAGAGTGAATCTTTCCTCATTGTAGTTGGAAGATTTCCTGTGCCCCAGTCTGTCCGCAGCCACGACAAATCTTGCCCACACGTGTCCCCCAAGTAAACACACAGAGGCTTATATTAATTAAAACTGCTGGGCCATTAACTCAGGCTAACTATTGACTAGCTCTTACACTTAAACTCAGTTTCTGTTAATCTATATGTCACCACCTTTTCTGTGGCTTTACCTATATGCCATTACATGCTGCTCCCTGGACGGCAGGCTGGCATCTCCTTACTCAGCCTTCCACTTTCCAGAATTCTTTGTCTGCTTATCCTGCCTATACTTCCTGCCTGGCTACTGGCCAATCAGCATTTTATTTATCAACCAATCAGAGCAACACACTCAGCATACAGAACAACCCACAGCATCTCCCCTTTTCTATCTAATAAAAAAGTAAGGTTTTAATTTTAACATACTAAAATTACATATAACAAACAGTTATCAAACAAAAATTACAGTTACAATATCTAGTCTATTTGCATTTTGTAAAATTAAAGAAAATATTTTATCTATCTTATATTTGTGAGTCTAAGATTTTATACCTAATTTATCTTTTATCATAACCAAGGAAAATCATAATTGTAACTATCTAGTCTTTAACTACATCAAAGATCCCAGAAGGATATAATGTTACCTAAATAAACAGGAAAAGCATTGTGAGCAACTTCCAAAAATCTAGAATGACAGAGACAGTTGCCTGCCTGGACAGTCATCTAAAGTTTTGCAATGTTGGTGCATCCAATTTTAGCCTACAGGCGTAGTCTCTCAGTCGCTTTTCTCTGTGTCCTGTAGAATGTCTGGCAGTTTCCTATGCAAAGCAGGAACCTGAAGGAATATCTCGCCTTGTAAAGTTTAGTGGTCACCTTTCTATGGGTCCTGCATGTCCAGTCTATACAACATTTTGTCAAGCAGTCCAGGCAAGAGCAGTTTCTTGTCTAAATGGGTATTTTTGTCAAGAAGAATATAAACTCCATATGGAGTGCCTTTGATGCCCATCTTTCTCTTTGAAGTAAATCGGTGCTGCCAGGAGCAGATGTATCTAATTGTCCAGAAATTCTAAGTTTTTAAAACATTTTAAATGCCATATTTTGTAGGTCTTTGAAGTGTTTGAAGTTTACCTACTTAATTGAATTATATCTATGTATGTCTAGAAAACTTAACTAATATAACTACAAGTTTGATTATCATAGAAGACTAATTATTAATATGTATTTTTAATTATCTATTACAATTTAAATGAGCTACATAAACATAATACCTTAAACAAGAGTAGAAATATACATACAGTATAGCAAAATTAACTTTAAATTTGTAGCAATAAACTAAAATCTATACCAATGTAAAACATTTTAAACAAGTTGCTCTTTTAAAGTAGATTCAACAATCTACCCTTTTATCCTATCATATTTATATCTTACATTATATCATCTCCCCCTTTCTTCTTTTAGAAAGATATTGACTATGACCAATAACAATTTGTAACCAACAATCTAAACAAAGACAAACATCCATAATCCAATTTGGGTGGAATGTGGGTGTAGTTTCTAGGCTACTTTCTGCTAATAGAGGATGCTGTATTCTTATAGGGATCCTGGCAAAATTAAGAATTATGCACCCATCTGCTAAACCTCTCTAAAAACAGTCTCCTGGGCACTTGCAGAGGTGTTTTCTAGGTGACTCCAAATCCTTCCAAGTTGAGAGTGAATATTAACTGTGGTAGCCTATGAGTTTAAGTCACTCCCCACTTTTTCCCTGGCCCCTATTACAGTTCTGAGCTAATGACTGGAATTATAAAATAGATCATTTTCCTGAGGTTTAACCTATTTAAATACATAAACACATTATAAATAAAATCCACATTTTCTACCCTGTCATTTTCAAACTTACCAGAGATTGAACTGCTGTTGTTTAAGTGTGGTATATGGATTGGGAAGGGGTGAAACTACTTCCCTCAGCAGTGGAGGAGTCCATTTCTTCAGATGAAAGTTGGCTTTGTTCCCCCACTGGGAATTACAATGTTATGCTGTACTGCAGTTCAAGATCTAAGAACTCTCTTTGTTCAGAATGTGAGTGAGGTAGCTAGAGAATAGGAATGGAAACAGGATGGGAAAATGAGCCACAACAGAATTTAAAGTTTGAGAACCAGAAGAATTTAATGATATTACAACACATTAAGCTTTTGTCTTGTAAATCGAAAACCTTCAAACTCTGTTGTCCCAACCAAAATCTTCCCGCAAACAAGGGATGGCAAAAACTTCACCTATGATCTAAGTCAAGGGAAATGCTTCACTTTCACTTCCACTTTGTCAATCCCCTTCTGGTAATGCTCAGCTAGCCCTGAGTCTACTCATTGTTTTGGGTGGAGGTAGCAAATTACTATGAATGGGATAGGCAAAAGCAACAGAAACTTATTTCCTACCAGTTCTGTAGATCAGAAGTTTGAAATCAAAGCAGCAAAACATCCATTCTTCCTCCAATAGCTCCAGAGAGGAATATACTCATCATCTCTTCCAGACTCTGGTGTCATCAGGTGTTGGTTTGGCATGCCCTCAATCACAGGCTCTTTGATCACATTGCCTCCTTCTCTCTCTCTCAAATTCCTTTCCCTTTTAGCTGTCTCAAAATTACTTCATCCTTTCTTATAAAAATAGATGTGTTTGTATTTTAGGCTCACTCAAAGAATTCAAGAAGATCTCCAAAATTTAGCTCTAGATTCTTAATCATATTTTTGACAAATGAAGTGATGGGCACCTGTAAGAGGGTGCCCATCAGTTCTGAGGACTGGCAAGAGAATGTATCTTTTTCCAGGGTCACTTTCAACCCATTATATATACTTGGATAGAGTACTGGAGTGAAAGAAATTCTGTCCTGTAATGGTCACCTCTGTTAGAGAACACTGTAGTGTTCAGAGGCCCAGTGACCTTTCATCTCACAATCCCACACAGTAAAGATGATTTGTGACTTCAAGAGCAAAACATCAGACAGAAGCCTCAACCACATCTCCTGTCCACTGGCCCCCAGAAAGTCTAAATGAATTCTGAATATGACATCCATTATATTAGTTAAAGCTGCCTCAAATAACCTTTAATATTGAGCACCCCTTCCTGGGACCTACAGCCCCACCCACTTGATATTTTCTCCCCATTTTCTGAATATAATGTATCTTTATCTCTATCTTAAACTCCTGTGAAGTAGAAAGCATACCTTTTTCCTTCGTGTAGAACAAGATCCTCACTAGCACCTACATGCCATTGATTTTTACTAGGTGTATATTGAACTAAATCCAGGCTAGTAGAACGTTTTGTCTTGGACAGGAAAATGATGAGCATGAGAATGGCATTGGGGGATTTTTGTCCTTTGACTGTACAGCATGAAAGCGTCTTTCTTCTCTTTCACAGATAAACACAGAATCAGTGATGATTTCATCCATTTGTGTTGCTCTGTTTGTTGTTTTCTTTCTTCTTTCTGGTTGAAACGTATTGATTGCCAGCTATTCTCAAATCACAAGTGATGTTGTCTCTCTCTTTTATATAAAAAACATGCAACACACATAGAAATGACTGCAGAATATATTGATGTGTGTTCTCTAAGATGTCATGTGTCATTTCTCTTGAATTGCACGGAGGAGTTTCTTTCTTGAATACTTGTTAACTGGTGCAACAAGCTGTAGACAGTTCTCCCAATCTATGCATTTAATAGACTGAATAGCTTTGACATTCCCTCTACTTTTATTTCCTTCTAATCATTTCAGTGTATTATTAGGCTGTATTGTTTAATTGGGTAGAGTTAATTCAAAGGGAATTAAGTAAACAAATAAAGCAGTGGGAAGTTGGAGTTATGATTGCTAAAAATCAGTATTTACAGACCCTGAGAAGCTTGAAACACATAATCAGGCTTCAGAATAATCTCAAGACTGACCTGATTTGTGGATCATTAGAAATGAAACATTTTCATTAGATGTAGACATTTAAGCATCTTTATTTTTAGTTCAGTACAGCGTTGCAAACTGCTTCATAGTCACAAACTTTTTTGTAAAAAAAAAAAAAAAAAGAAAAGAAAAGAAAAGAAAGAAAGAAATGACTCTGTTTCCAACAGAAATACTGCTGATATAAAGGAGTAATGAAAAGGCTGATGCCTCCTACCACCATGGCATGTCAGTTTTATTTCAATGTAAAGCTGCAGTTCTTTTACCAAGTGTTGGAAGGACATGATATAATGATTCTCTTAGGTAATGAAACCCATTTCTAGAAAGGTTTCCTCATCACCTACCCGTCTTAATTATGACTGCCATGTCGCATTAAAAATGCCTCCCTTGGGGTCTAGAGAGATGGCCCAGCAGTTAAAAGCACTGGCTGTTCTTGCAGAGGACCTGGGTTTGATTCTCAGCACCTACAGAGTTGCCCACAACCTCCTGAAATTCCTGTTCAAGGGGATCCCTTGGTCTCCAAAGGTACCAGGCAAGCATATGTGGTACATACATACATGCAGGTTAAAACACTCACTTACATAAAATAAGTTTAAAAGAATTTTTTAGAATGTCTTCCTTGTATGTGTGTGTCTAATCTGCCTGATAAGATGGAGCTCGAGCAGAATATTGAGGATGGGGGTGGGAAGACATGAGAAGGCAAGAATTTCCATGAGAAGGCAAGAATTTCCATATGGAGACTAAGGACTGTGTTACAAGTTTAATTCATTATCCAGAAGCAAAACCATGGAATCTGACAGCACAATACAAGAAATACCTATCCCAAAGGTGACAATGTGGTGGCTTCAGTTTCTCCTAAAAAGACTATACTATACCTGTGTGTCTTGGTGATGGCTTCCAGATCCCAAACTGGCTGTCATTGGTTCAAAGGACTTCAAAATCATGGTACTGCTAAGAAAGTGACCAGGATATATGTCTCCTGTTTCTACAGCCTCTACTATATTAGCTTTTATTTCTTCCTTCAGATATTGTGAACTTTTTAACTCACTTGCTTTAAGACAAACACAAATCATTCTCTTCACCTTCTTTTGACAAGGCAGCTTGTCTCATTGAAGCATTTCTTCTTTAGAAGACTGCCTTAACTGCCTTCAAGCTAACAAAAGGCTTTTCCCGATTGACCATTCAAATTTATCACTCTGAAAGGCAAAGATAGGAAAACCTCATTGTGGAGTATTTTCAGGCATTATTTTCCATTCCTCTTTTAGGGCCATTTTCAAGGTACTTTTATTATACTGACCTTTGCTAAACAGATTGTCAGCAATATAGCTAAATATTTTAATAGCGGCGGGTCTAGAATAGCACATTTCCTCTCAGCAGCGGCTGCTTTGGGAAGCCTGGGGCTGCTCTAGATTCCTCTGAGTATGGCAAAGGTTCAAAGCTCAAGAGAAAGCCGACCAAAATTATACCCAGAGTCTGCAGAGAGACCCATTTCTTCTCATTTAAAAACACGATTTCCGAAAACACATAAATGGTTTTCTATGACACCAGAGTAGAATTTGCATAGGATCAACCCAGTAAAATCTAATCCCTGGTGACATTTTCACCAAGTGTTTGGCAGTTTGCCCTCTAGTTACTAGTTAGACTTGGAAACATGAAATGCACCTTGTTAAAAATATTGTAAGAGCCAAGGCAATGACAGATCATGATACATCTTAAGATGTTGAGGTAAGCAGGAAAAAAATGTTTCCTCTGGAAAAACACTTGCCCTAGGGATAGATTAATTATATAATAAGAGTTAGAATTGGCTATAATTTCAATAAATAGTTTGGGAAACAGTTTTATACATTAACATGTTCAAGTTTTCTCCACTAGATTTTTTTTTTTTTGCAATCTCATTTTGATGGGATTGAGAAGATGGAATACAAACATCCTAAAAAGAAATATATTACTTTCCCGTATTATGTCTGGAACCACACTTTTAAAAACTACTAGATTCCCAAGCACCAAGAAATACATGCATTGACCTTGCAGGCAGATTTGAAAATATCTATCAACAGACAAATATTCTTGTGGTTTAAAGTAAAATTGAGGATTATACAGAAAATATTGGTGGCCAAGAAATATTGAAATTCATTAGAGAAACTTGGACACATCTTTGTGGCCTTCTAGTAACTGGGCACACATATTTCCTACATGCTTTACCAGCCCTTCTCATGACTCACAGACTTATCCTGCCCCTTATATCTCCTGTGATGTAGGAAAAGACTATGTGAATTTGCATGAAGGCTAAGAACACAGGAGCTATTATAGCAATCATATTTTAATACATCAAATAGAGCTGTTAGCCTTGTTATGGTACCTTCAGCTAACAGATAGCATAGTCATATGCAGTTCTTGGAACTAACACATTATTTATCCAATTTCATAGTATATTAGGATAATTCCTTTAATCAGAAAAAACATTAAATACATTTATAACAGACATTTTGCTGATTAATCTTTTAAAATGTCATTAGCCTTTAAAAGTAAATGGAAGTAAAACACTTATGAACAAGAAGAAACTCTGCTTCAAATTTACAATGCAGTATTACTAATATAGGAAATACTTTACCTTTATAAAATAAAATTTTCTACATTTCCAGTCATCTAGCTTGCTAATACGGCTCTTCTTTTCACATAGAGAACTCAGAGTGGAAGTCTTGGACATGAGAACAGCTCATAGTATTGCAAACATGTAAGTTTCAATAGAAGCAGCCCCACTGACATGAGCAGCCCCCACCCCAGACACCTACATTTTGTACAATAGTTAGTAGCTGTTTTCACTAAGAATTGATGTAAAATGGTCAATGGACATGGATTTTCACAGCTGTACATCCCTGCTTATGGTGAACCAGTTCAGAAAGTTAGGATGAATCTTTGTATCTTCCAAATGACACAAGATGCTTTGCCAAGAAGGGGAATGCATTGCATGATAACTCTTCTCTCTTATTCTCTGCAGGTTTGCCTTTGTGTTTTGTTTATCCATGGGTGAGAAGGAGTGGGCATTTGGCTGATGAATGAATTTGCATGGGCTAGCAGGTCAGCAAAGGACATATATGGCGAGGTTCCTAATGCTACACACTGCCCCCTCACTCAAAATATACCAATTGACTTCTAGCCTCAGTTTTACAAGTTTGTTTTTGGTTTTTTTTTTGGTCAAATAGAGCTGTGTACCAATGGGTCCAGATTACATTTGTTTGAGAAGAAAACAGTTTTCTTTATTTTACTTCATAATGGGAAATGGAGCTGTGTTTCTCTCTTTGAATTCATGAGTAGACATACCTGGTCAACTTTCCAAAGTTTGGATGTATCAGTCAGAATGTAATAATACATATGCTGTAAAGGCGTGTGTTATATGAATTTAATTCCAGAACTCATGAGGCTGAGGCAGGAGGATTTTGAGTGTGTGGCCAGCTTGACTACATAGTGAATTCCTGTCTCAAAATACCTAAAACCAAAAACAGTAGGGAAAGAGGAGGAGGAAAATCCTCAAAAGGCAGCAATGACTTTTATCTTTTATATCAAACTGTTGAAAAGCTTAAGTGAATTCGAGAATTTTAAATTTGGGTTAAAACTTTAGCTTTATGAACAGAAACATGTAACAACCATGTAGTCAAAGTGAGAAATTGTCAGGCTCCAAGCCTGACGGTGTGGCAGAAGCAGTGGATAAGGAGATGCACAGGACAGGGGATGCAGATCCCAGGCTGGACTTCACATTGTGAACCAAATGCTCACACTCCTTTGCCCTCTTGCTCTTGCTGTTGGTCCTCCAAATGTCCACTTTCCTCAATTCTGACCTCACTTTGTCATCTAGCTTCTACTGGGTGTGTGAGCTCAGTTCTTCCCTAACGATGTAGACCACTCTTCACCAATCCAAACTGTACTGTTAAAACGAAGTGCTCAGCCCATCCTAGAGATTCTTTGTCAAGATTTTTTATTTGAACAGTTTTCTGGTGGCATTCATACAGCTGGACCAAGGACCACACTCCATGCACTACTGTCTTTTATATAATTTAACACTCCTAGCTTTCGGGAAGTAGTTTTGATTTCAAATATTCTCCTCAAATTACCTCTCAACATCACTGTTTCTTTTATGTTGCAAAGCATTAGAGTATATGAGGTTGCTAAGCAAGGAAACATCAATATTTGAATGAAGTTACCTTCTTTCTCACTATTCTCCCCTACCCAAATGCAGCCAATCTCATTTAGCCAATCCAGGGCATGAGATCTGAATGAACCAACTCACCCTATAGTGTGCAAGGCTAATTTGGTGCTTTATAAAATCAAAATAACCACATTTCCTTGTTAAGAAATAGCTTGTTCAATTAAATGAATGGATCGTTACATCATAAGAACATCCTTCAAGTAGACTATTAGGAGTGGAAGGCCATCTTGAGATGCAACTGATCTCTTGAGCCTATCAGTTTTGTCTGGAGGAGCTCTTTATGAGGAAGAAGAAAAAATACCTTCCACTTACTCCTGATACAGATATCTCAAGGAGAACCAATTTTCAGCAGTTCCTCCAGTGATAATAGCAACTGTTGAATGAGGTGGCACTTCTCAGCTTATCCTCAGGGTTGGAGGGAAAGTGGAAAGGGTGCTATTTCAATATTGCTTTGGTCCTCTCTGGATCCCTCAGGAAAACTAAATTAGTTTTGCTTTTCAAGTGAGAGAAGACCTGCTTTATTCCCTCAAAGAATACAGGAAGTGAAAACTTTAAAATCTAAAGGTATCCACATTAAAGCTGTCTTAAAATTACATAGGTGAACAGAAATGATGAGTAGCTATATGATTGGTAGATGATAGACAGACAGATAGACAGTAGAGAAAATGTACATTATATCAATAAATTAGACATGCTATTTAAGCTCATTGAAAGCAGGCTTTGGGAGCAAAGATGCTATCCTTTGTTCTGGGTCAAGATGGTCCCCTAGCTCTGTAATGAGGAGAGGGAATTATCAGGAAGCAGCTAAGGGTATCAAAAACATTCCATCACTGAAAAGATATAGGGGATCTCCAACAGAGGTTTCTTTTGTTTATCTCACCATATAAAACATAGGAAAAGTAAGAAGCTCATCTATAGAGGGAAGACTCAATCAAGAACTCCAGCTGATGCCTTTAACTTCTAGTCAATTTCTGCTGGAGTTTGTAAGCCTTTACATTTACTGACGGTACTTTTGTCTGCCCTTTCAATCAGGCTCTCTGCTATGTCTGCTGGATGTGGCAAAGCCCTGATTTGATGATGTCTTGCTACTTATCTACTGCTTCTGTCCACTGTTTGGTGTCTGTTTCTCTCCTTTTGCTTGTTATACACTTAATATACCCATTCAAAATTGAAATCATGATTACCATAAGGATAGAGTTTCTTGTCTGTATATATCCTGTGGTATTTTGAGGTAGGGTCTCACTTCTACACCTATACATGTCGGGTTGGTTGTGAACATAAGGAATATTGAATCCCAAAAGGAATTTTAAAAGAAAACAAAAAATGGATAATTTTATCACACTATAAGGAACTGGTTAGTGTAATTATTTTCACTACAGGTATTTTTACATGAAATAATATTTTAAAAACAGGGTTGAGATTGTAGTTCAGTTGGTAGAGTGTTTCCCTGGGCATGTAGGAAGTCATGAGTTTAACCTACAGTCCTGGCACCTAGGAAGTAGAGGTCAGAGAATCAGAATTCAATGTCACCTTTGGCTAAATAGTGACTTCATGGTCGGCCTAGGATATACAATGCCCTGTTTCCAAATAAAAACAAAATCAATGGAGACCAAATCCTTTTTGTTTTCTTTCCAACACCTTCTGTTTCCCCAGAGGAGGCCACACCATAAAATTTCTCTAGTTCCTCCCACAGATTTTTTTCCACAGTGTTTGAATCAAGCTCATCCCTTTCAGAGAAAGTAAACAAATACTCTGCCACTTAGCTGAATCCCCAGCTCTTGGTATTTTGAGGTAGGGTCTCACTTCTACACCTATGAATGTCAAGCTGACCTTTCACTTGTGACCCTCCTCCATTGGCTTACCCCAGTGTTCTGATTAGAGTCTTGTTTAATACCACTGATATTTTAACTCAAAAGTTCCCATAACATTTAAGAATAATAATATTGTTTTCCTAATTTTTCCTTCTTTGCAAACTCTCTAATTTGAACCATACTTTAAAAACATTTATCTGATAGCATATTATAGATTAGATAAAAGTTAACCTCACTCCTCCTTAGCATTCACTAAGCATTGTATCTTTATGGTTGCAAGTTGACTTGTCAGGAAAGACTGGGAAGCATCTCAGGTAACCAGGCTCAAGACCTCCTTGGGCATTTGGTAGTGCTAATTGATTGCACATTTTTCAACATTAACATAAATCTATTGATTAAAAAATAAACTAAAGAGAGACTAGAAGGTAGGGATGAAGGGTCCATACTTGTACCAGCTCGAACTCTCTATATGTAGATATTTGTCATGAGAAGGTATTCTTCAGGCTATGGAAAGAAAAGCCTGAACACCAATCCAGCTGCAAAACCCTCTACCTATAATCTTTCCCTGCTGAAAGATGTACTGGGGTAATGGTGGTGCAGAACTTGTGGGAATGGCCAATCAATATCTGGTTCAACTTGAGGTCCACACCATGAGAGGGAGCCCATGCCCGACACTGCCTAGATGGCAAAGAACCAAAGACTGGATTGCCTGAGACATAGGGTAGAATCAAACAGTACTGGCAAAAAAAAAAAAGTGATGAAATGATTCCTAATGATACTCTGCCATACTCAGAGATTTTTGCCTTGTTCAGTCATCAGCAGAGAGGCTCCCTTCAGCAGATGGGAGTGGGTTCAAAGACCCACAGTCAGACATTTTGTGGAGAGAGATTCTAAATTAGAGGTCTCCATTGAGTCCTTCCCCTCAGAGATCCGGGTATCCCCATAGAAGGGGGAGAGGAAAGATTGGAGGAATCAGGGGATGGAGGAAACCAGGAGAACGTGGCCGACCGAATCAATTAAGCATGGCTCATACAGGCTCACACAGACAGAAGCAGCAAACCTGGAGCCTGCATGGGTCTTCATTCGGTCCTCTGAGTTTGGGCTATAGCTGTTAGCTTGGTGTTTTTGTGGGAATCCTAACAGTGTCAGAGAGGGTCTCTCTGATTCTTTCGCCTATTCTGGAGACTCTTTTCCTTCTGTGGGTTGCCTTGATGTGGAGGGCGTTCGCCTTGTCTTATGGCATCTTATTTTGTCCTGCTTGCCTCTTGTCTTTTGGAGGGCTCTTCTTTCCTTGAGAGGAAACAGAGTGTGAGTGTATCTAGGGTAGAGTGGAGGTGAGGAGGGCTGCTAGGACCGGAGGGAGGGGAATCTGTGATTAGGATGTGTTGTAGGAAGAATCTGTTTTCAATAAAAAAAAAAAAAAGAAAAGAAGCCAAAAAAGAAAAAAGAAAAAGAACAGAATTAAAATATGTTAAGAGTTTTATCCCCAGACTTCGTATTTATGTATCCATAATTCTTATAATAAATGAAATAGAATGTAAAATATTTCTAATATAAGTATACTTATTTTTAGACATAGTTACAAAGAATTTGGATATCTGCAACATTTTTAACAATCCTAATGTCTAATTATGTTTTAATTTTAATAAGTAAAAAAGCTACAAATCTGATTTTAGACCGAAAACTGTTATGTATGCCCAAAAATGTACATAACACAGAATTTGTGACTTGCCTAAGGACACTATTAGGAAAAAAACTGTGCCTCTCAGTTATATGCATGATTCAGTCTGAGCTCCATGCAATTATCCCTGAACTGGAATGCAGAATTAAGGGGATATTAAATTTAGAAGAAACATTATTTGAACAGCTCCTTGGTTTTATCATCAAATCTCTACTTTACTGAAGCAGATTCTTATTTTAGAGATTTAAAAAGGTAGATTTGTCATCTCAAATTGACCAAATGCATTTAGAATACAAGAAATACATGTATAAAATTTCAGCCAGCATATTCTTTCTAAATTTTCTTTAAAAGTCACAGGATTGACATCCACTTCTCTTGTCTCAGAAAATACTCCTAGGAAAAGATATAATCTACTTTTTAAGGAGGTGTGAAATTTGAGTGATATTAACCTAACTTATTTTTTCATATACTCAAACTCACAAAGAGCTCTATATGAGAGAAGAATAAATGTTGTCTTTGTGCATTTGTACTTGATATTTTGGAAAGATGAGACATCTATTGCCAATTAATTGTCTCTCTGCATAAGTGTGTGGATCAAATATAAGTTCTCAGCTTCCTCTCCAGTGCCATGGGTGCTGCCATGTTCCCACCATAACTGTCATGGCCTCTAAGCCTCTGGAACCATAAGTCCCAAATGAAATAATTTATTTTACAGGTTACCTTGGTCATGGAGTTTGTCTTAGCAATAGAAAAATAAACTTTCTATCTAAATGTATAGTGAATCCAAATGGCAACTTTAAGAGATGGCTATAATTACACCCATTCATAGACTAAATTTAAAAAAGAGAGTTCATCATATGAAGATGACAGGGAATAATCCAGATTGCTGCCTCACCACATCTTCCACCTTTCACACCAATACATGTTCTCTGAAATCTACTCTATTTGTCTACCAATACTTTATTCTCATTCTTTCAACAGGGGCTCATAGGTACAAACATTGAAACTGCAGCTCCTTAAAAATCTCATCAGAGTTTGTTTTTTTTAAACACACATATTTGAGAGAAAACTTCACCATTTACCTTTCTGTATAGGAAATAAGTCACAATGTTTTCTGTTTGATTGACTTATGTCTTCTTTTATCCCCTATGTGGATATAAACTACCAAAGCGAGAAAATACACAGAAAGAACCTTCTTTATCTTTATAGGTTATTGTATTTGTACTCCTCCTGGCTTTTGGAAAAATTGCAATTAATATGATAATTAAAAATCAATGAAATAGCTATCAACTTTAGTCCAATTAATTATTGAGACTCTTCTAATTCAGTAAATAACCATGTAGGCCTTCACTGGTTGAGCTGAAGATAAAGAGCACTTATCCTTTCAAGATAAGTTAATATGGTACTTCTGATTGAAAGAACCACAATTTTATAGGCCCCAGATGGAGCTCCGAGAGTCCAATTGGCAAGAAAGAGGAGGGTTTATATGAGCAAGAATTGTTGAAACCAAGGTTGGATAAAGCACAGGGACAAATAGCCAAATGAATGGAAACATATGAACTATGAACCAATGGCTGAGTGGCCCCCAACTGGATCAGGCCCTCTGAATAGGTGAGACAGTTGATTGGCTTGATCTGTTTGGGAGGCATACAGGCAGTGGGACCAGGTCCTGTGCTCAGTGCATGAGTTGGCTGTTTGAAACCTGGGACTTATACAGGGACACTTGGCTCAGCCTGGGAGGAAGGGACTGGACCTGCCTGGACTGAGTCTACCAGGTTGATCTCAATCCTGGGGGAGTCTTTGCCCTGGAGGAGATGGGAATGGGGGGTGGGCTGGGGGGTGTGGGGGGGGGCAGGACGACCGGGGAGAACAAGGGAATCCGTGGCTGATATGTAGAATTAAATTATATTGTAAAATAAAATAAAATAAAGAGTTTAAGGGTACAGTAAACAGCTACTTCTGGTTCCAACCTCAAAGTCACTGCCATATATCAGTTTTTATACAAAGAGGATAAACAAATATCTATAATGTTGCACAATAATTCACTGCAGTTTTAAAACAACATAAGAAAAAGTGTTCTTTCCTGTGTCATCAATAGAATAGATTTTTTAAAAAATATGATTATAGAAAGACCAGCAGACAAAAGTCATCCCTAACTGTGGTGGTATTGTGTTCCCCAAAATATTGTGTACCCTAATAAACTTATCTGGGGTCAGAGACAGAACAGCCACAATATTAAACATAAAGTTTAGGCAGTGATAGCACATGCCTTTAATCCTAACATTCCAGAGGCAGAAATCCATCTGTTCAAGGATACAGCCAAGCATGGTGACTCACGCCTTTAATCCTAGAAAGCAAGCCTTTAATCCCAGGGAGTGATGGTAGAAAGCAGAAAGATATATAAGGCTTGAAGACCAGGAACTAGAAGCATTTGGCTCATTAAGCTTTTAGGTTTTGAGCAGTAGTTCAGCTGAGAGCCATTCGGATATGAGGACACAGAGGCTTCTAGTCTGAGGAAACAAGATCAGCTGAGAAGTTAGCCAGGTGAAGTTAGTTGTGGCTTGTTCTGTCTCTCTGATCTTCCAGTGTTCACCCCAATACTTGGCCTCAGGTTTGATTTTATTAATAAGAACTTTGAAGATTCATGCTACACCTAACTATGAGGAGAACAGAAAAAAGGAACCAAACGCATCTTCTACTTCTGAACTTCCTGGTCTGGAAGATTCTGTGTTCATCACCACTGAAGCTAACTTTAGTCTGTTCATGTGGACTCCCCAGGAAAAACAGCACAGTAGCTGAAGTGCACCGTGGACAACAATGAGTATTTATTCTATAAACCGGTTGAGTTTGCATAAACAGAGCTTGTATGCTCCCTATGCTTCCTTATATTTCAGTTATGTCCACGTACTGAGAGGCAGTACGACTCGCTTCCTTTAAAAGTCTACAACACAAAATTTTCTGACACAGTTACCTCTTAATGCTCAAGAATAGCTGCTCATTCTGTTCTTTTCTTACCAGTTCTTGTAACAGTAGAAATGGGTGTACTTTTTACAAGGAATGGAACAATTTTTAGGATGTGTACAACCTAAAACTTCATTCAACATTACCACTGCTGTAGTAGTATTACCAGAAGAAGAAAAATTTTAAGACAGAAGGAGAAGAAACAAAGAAAGAAGAAATGACAATGGCCTAATGTTGTTATTCTGTTCTCTGTAAAGTACTCCATTGAAACGTACTTTTCTAGGATTTTTGCATTTAAACCAATCCAATAATGGGGTTACCCAGTAAATGATAAAGCAACAGGAGATTTGGCATAGAAATATGAGACCCTTACGAAGAATTTTTTTCAACATAACAAATGATTATTTCTTTTTTACAATCAATACAACTGATACTTGTAATGTAATTGGGCCATTTGTCAGCATGAATTAAAAAAAATACATACATTTTAGAATCTGAGTTTATGATCATGGACTAATTAAAGTGGATTATTTATGGGGAAACATTCCACAAGATCCAAACAACAACAAATCAATTGAAAGAATACTTTATAATTCCTCCATTTATATTTACCACTGAACTTCAATGAGCAAGATTAGGATCATTATTTTTTCTTTTGCTGAATTGGGTTAATTTGCTTGACTATAACAAATATATATCTGAATATCATTTATAAATTTTAGTTGTTAATTATTCTTTAAAATTGAGTATAAATTCATCAGCATGGATGAGGAATAAATTTAGAGAAACATGAATATAACAAAGTATTCTCAACATGACGAAATATGTTTCTTGTTGTGGTAATATAAAATTGTAACAAAAGTAAATTAAAATGTGGCAGATTATTATGTCTAACTTAAACACTTGTATTTTTTCTGGGATTTTACCTCTGTCAGTTAGCAAGCATGATTCCAAGCAGCTTGAAAAAAGGTAGCACACCACAATTAACCTTTTTTTGATATCCCATTGTCTATCTCAAACATTAAAGTGATAGTATGATTTATGAATTTAAAATTGCATCTGTGATCTTAAAAATGAATCTATTTGTTGCTGTAACAACTCAGACTGGTAGTTATTTCACACGACTCTTAAGATGAGACTGAGCTGAAGGCCTCACTTAAATCGTATGTGTGACACTTAGGCATATTAATGAACAAGTATGCATGACCTGTGACATTTGAGAATATCTGTAAGTAGTTGCTCTGCTGCAAACATTTATATCATGAGCAATGCACAACACTCATACACTCATACAACTGCCACCAAGCCTGTCCTGCCACAGCAGGCTGCCTATCAAAATAAACCGTCACTTGTTGATGCTGCTTTGGTCAGTCATTCTGTCAGAACAATGAGAAAAATAACTAATACACAATCAACTAACTGAAATGAAATCTGTTTCCCTCAGCTTTTACAATAAAGGGTTTCTCCCCTTGTTCCCTAAAATATATATATATATATATATATATATATATATATATATATATATATATATACTTTTAAATGCACACCACTACTATTTGATTTCTTTTTCATTTTCTTACTTTACTTTTTACTTTTCATTACCCTTTTCCCCAAGGTCTCCAAAAGAGCTTTAGGGTGACTCGGTATATTAGACACATCACACACTAGAAGGATGCATTTTTACTTCACAGAACTCTCTTGGAATTTGGCATTACACTATTCCTTCCTGATCTGGCTTCTCAGGCTATGCTGAGTGTAATCCTAGGTATCTTTTTTTTTTTTTCAAATTCTTTTTCTTTAGTTACCTTTTCCAGTAAGGGAAATATACCAAGGGCTTTCAGGTAAAGGATTCTTCGTCAGAACTTAGAAGGCTATGTGTTTAGTTCATATCTTAATTTGGGTAAGTTGCTTATAGCAAGTGCATGCTGAATATTATCTTTATCAGATATTTTAATTTTTTAAATTAATTCTTTGACAAGTTCATACAATGCATTTTTTTTATCATATTTACCATCCTAACTCTCCTCCCAGACCCATCTTTCTTCCCACTCACCTCTCACCTAGCCTTATATTCTCTGTCTCTCTCTCACTCTCTCTGTCTCTGTCTCTGTGTGTGTGTGTGTGTGTGTGTGTGTGTGTAAACAAAATATCCACAGAGTCCAGTTTGTGTTTGCCAATTACTTCTGCACATGGGGGCTTCCTGGAGCATAGTGGCTATAGCAGGTCGGATGGTTTGAATGTGAATGGCTCCCACAGGCTCATACGTGGAGCTTTTTGGGAAGGATTAGGAGGTGTGGTCTTTTGGGGTCTTTTTGAAGGAGGTGTGTCACTGGAATGGGCTTTGAGGTTTCAAAAGCCCAAGCCATGACCACTCTTTTTCTCTGCATGCTGCCTGAGATTCAGAATATAAAGCTCTCAGTTACTGGCCCAACATCATGTCTGCCTGCTTTCTGCCTTGATAATCATGAAGCCCCTGAAACTGTAGGCAACTCCTCCCCACCAAATTAAACGCTTTCCTTTAGAAGTGATCCCTGGTCATGTTCTCTCTTCATTGCAATAGAGCAGTAAATATGACACCAGGTGTCATTGCATCTAAAAACGTTGACTTTTCCTCTCCTGGTAGAAATAAAATGCCAATACCTCCAATATTTTACATTTACTAGGATGCGATAAAATTTCATTTCAACATGCTAAGCATTTGGTAAAATATTTTCTGTTTGGCAACCCTTGGCTTACATGGCAATGAAATATTTAATCTTATATGTGGAGCATTATTCTTTCATTTGGGGAATTATTTTTGTAATTTCTATTACTTAGATATTGGAACTGGAAGAAAAACTCTAATGTTTTTCCACTTTTAGTGATTATATGCCTTTGCAATTTCAATTTTATATCTCCTTGATGCTATCATAAATCTTTCCACTATTACACATTTTTACTTGGGTTATATTGCCGTTTCTCTGTTTGTTTGTTTTCTGAATTCATCTCTGGCCTTGTTTGTTTGTCTTAATACTTTGTAGAAAAAATATTTCATTTATTTGTTTGTTCACTTTTTTGGGAGACACTATGATATAACTGAAGAGGGAAGAGGATAATTTGAGGGAGCTGTTTCTTCCTTTCTACCGTGTGAGTTCTAGGGAAATAACTTCCATCATCAGGCTCAACTCTTTATCAGCTGAGATTTCTTGCTGGGTAAAAATATTTATTTGAATATCTGGTGATCATTTCCTTTCTCATAACGCAGAATTAGGCATAGAAGTAAGAAATAAAAGCTGCAGTGGAATTCAGTATGCATTTGAGTGAACTTGGTTTACATGACGTTAGCACAGCAGGGTTAACATGTCCTGAGTCCCTGTTGTCATCATTTCTTAGAAATTTTTCATACCTCTGGGAGTAGCCTACAATCCCATCTGAGGTGAGGTGTTTGAAGAATCCATTAACACAGACAGCATCATTTTGGTTGTTGAGAGAATAAAAGGAAATAGGTATTATATCAGTGTTCATTATTTAGATATTTCTAATAATGTATTTCCAATAAAGAAATTCATCTGCTGTTACTTGGCTACTTTGGACAGACCCTGTGTGTCTGTTGACAACCAGAGACAGAGAATAATCAGGCATACTTCTTTCAGGATTTCTTCAAAGGGAAATATTTGGTTCCTAATCATCCTTTATAATAACTAATACTTGAGTTTTCACTTTAGGGAACAAGTCTATTAATAACCTACTTCAAAATAGGAAACACTGTATGGTATTTCTCTTGCTTGAAACCTTCCATGATTGAGAATTGGAAGTCCTTGCCTTCTTGTGGATGGTAGTGGGGGTGGGTTGGGAGGAAAGGCAGGGGGTAGAAGGAGGGAAGAGGAGGATCTTTGGTGTGTAAAATAGATGAAATTTTTTTCTTAATAAAAAAGGGAATTTTTTTTTAAAAAGGAGTCCCATTATACCTATGTTAACTTCCATAGGTTACTTGTAGGCATTTGATATTCCTGCTTCATATATTTCTCCAACTGTTTTCCATTGCATTGAATGTTGTATGCTATCTACATACTATATACAATTATTTTTCTTGTCCATCTATTCATGGTTTTACCTTTGGGGTTTCAATATGTTATCCATATATATGTATTACAATTGGAATGCGTGAAGAAAGAACACATATCTAGAAACCTATACAATAATTATCTTAGTCTTCTTCCCCAGTGTGGGTAAAGAGACAAGATCACATGATCACTCTCACATTTAGTTTTGTCACACAGAGCCAACCATGTTTGGCCCTATGGCCAATATGATGGGATGGGGAAGGCAAAAACTGAGGAACTTAGAGCAAAGCTAAAAAATACCCCTAATGCAATTATGATAATAAATTCATGAGTTCTGAAAAGATTCAGCTACATGGATTATTGCATGATATATAGATGTGCATCATCCAAGGCTAAAGATAGCTGGGCATTTTATCACCAGAAACACAAAATCTACTACCTATATTCTTAACACCATGATAACACTTCTGAAAGTATGGACTTAGGGCTGGTGAGATGTCTCAGTGGGTAAAGTCACTTGCTCATAAGATTGAGGAACTGAGTACATTTTCTTGAACTCACATGATGTAAGGAGATAACAAATTACTTCAAGCTCTCTTCTGACCTCTACAAGTACACCATAGCATGCACACATACCCAGACACAAGTACACACACACACACACACACACACACACACACACACACACACACACACACATAAATGGTAAAATTTACAATATTAAAGAAAAAAAGAGAAAACTATATTGATCTTAGTTTTCTCAACTTGAATCCAAAGGTGTTCAACTTTAAATGTCCTGGATTGAAAACTGAAGACATTTCTTTCATGTTTTATAGCTACACTTATTGATTATCTCAGTAAATATCAACACTGGACCTGTGGCAAGATGAAAGGAATGAGCTGGACTTTTGAAAAGTACTGTTGACTTAACTGGTAAGAAGAAAGCTCTAAAATTGCTACTTTTAAAATAAAATAAATATTTTTTAAAAGAACCTAAAATAAATGCTCCCAATTTCATTGTTATTTCCTTACTAATAAGTATTTCCTGCTAAAAGCTAGATTTAAAAAAAAGATAGAAAACTCCCTTGCCTTAGCTAATGCCTGACAACTATTAACATGTCAGATGCCAATTGGTGTGCAATAATTTTTGTCATCAAGTTCTACTTAATTAGCTGTGTTAATTTTAGTAAAGATCATGTCATCCTTGAATTTGGAACAAAGTCCTGTGGCTATGAAGAGGTGTTGAATTGTTCACTAATACTGTGAATCAGTGACTGCTCTGAGTACAGGGAGAAGAAAAATTGAGCAAGGACACAGCACCCTTCTCCGCAGAAATCAAAGCATCACTCTGGGCTTGAGGAGAGGGCTCAGGGCTCAGTGGATAAAGAACATGTCACATAAGTGCAAGAGCCATAGTTAAGATCCCCAAGACCCACATAAAACCACAGTGGTGTGATGGTCCACCAAAATCCCAGAGCTTGAGAGGTAGAGACCAGGGATCACATGAGCAAGCTGGTGAGCTAGACTAGCCAAATTGATGAACTCAGTAATAGGCCTAACTATATAATTAAATGTGGAGTGATAGGGAAGACAGTCACCATAGACTTCTGCATTCTGGGTATAGACCCAGATATTTACGTTCACACAGACGTGAACTTGCACTCTCTTTCTTACACCCCCCCCTCACACACACACATTAAAAACATACAGTGCATGACTCTACAGACCAGAGACACAGCAGTGATGCTAGATGTGTTTACATGTCCTCCAAACCCAAGGAAACAAAATGCAAAGCTTCTCAATGCAACTGTTATCTTACTATGCAAGCATCCATTTTCAACAGTGCTCAGCTTGAGCATGCAACCAGATAGAGAAATATTGATACAATTCAACCCTGAAATTTTTCATGACTTTAGCTGTCACTAAAGTTCACGTTCTCACAATAAATTACACCCATCAAGACATGAGAGAGATATGCTGTTTGGATTCCTATGGGCAAAGCTTTGATTTACAGAAGTGTTCTTTATAGAAGAATCCTAACACAAATATCCTGGTCTACATTACCTTGTCACTGGGAATAATTTTTGTGAATAATTAAGATTTTCAAATGTGAATAGGAAAGATATACAACTCTATGCATTATGCCAGTACTAATAATGTTTGTTCATCATAAAACAATCCATTTGCAAGGACATGCCTAACAAGCCTGTCTATATTTATAGATTTCCTGACCTTAACCTGACAAAAGCGAGAACTTGGTGAACTTATACTCCAATGGGAAATATGCATAGTTCTTACTCCTGTAGATACCTCAATCAGTAGTGACAACAGAGCACAGAGGTTGATAAGAAAAGTGATTTGGGTCTTAAAAGCATCTTTAGTGGTCTAGCCGAACCCTAATTACATCCTAAAAAACTTCCTCTTTTGCTTTGCATTTCTTTCTACTTGACCTCCTGGTCACCTGCTTATTTAAGGAGTATTTATGGCTCTGTTACTAGGTGACAAGGTGTTTTGCAGAATGCTATGGCTACAGCTGTGCTCAGTATCCCATAGCATGAGTAGATATGACAATTATTTTGAAAGCAGTGAGGTTACTGTTACAGTACTTTATACCATGAGACTGGGAGAGTTACTTTGAGGGATTAAAGAAGAAAAGAAAGGAGAACCAGGAGAGTCCCAGAGCAGGTGTTTCTGCCTTCTCCCTCACTCTAGGGAGTCCCTGACACCAAGGTAATTTTGATATTCCCCTCAGTTGGGCTAACCATTAGGCAGGTCCTTCCTGACCATGAGACCTTGACCTCCTTTTGTTAGAGCAGTTCTATCCTTTTGACAGTGACAGATTTTTCTCAAAATGTTTACCAGATTTACAGTTCACAAAAGTCTTTCCCAGAAACATTAAAACCATCTCCTTGAAACATAATCATCAACAATATTTTTTAATTAGTTGTTGTCATAGTAGATGAGAGTGAAATGATGTCTTTCAGAGGTCAGGAAGAGGAGAGCAGAGAAGGAAGAGGGATTGAACATTGGGTACTAAGTGACAGTCATGACCAAGAGGGTCTGTTGTGCTCTTACACAGAAAGGTTAGACTTCTCATCAGAAATATCTGAGAAAATTACATAAAGGGAGGAAAGATTTCTTTTTGGTCTTAGTTTCAAAGGTATTAGTCCAAGCTTAGCTGGCCTCAATGTCTTTCGGCCCATGGGGAACTAAATAGAATGAGGAGAATCAGGGGTACACCAACAAGGTTCCCCTCATGGCAGAGACAGTGATACCGGAAGGGGTCCTAGGATGTAAAGGTCACTCAGATCTCCAGATCTCCACAACTCTTCCAGAGGCAGAGGCTTCCCTCTCAGCCAGCTGCCTGCCTAGCTCAGCAGGAATAAGAAGGAATGCGTAGCTTGAATATGTTAAAAGTTGATTGGAACTGGAAGCGACAGGAATCGAAGAAGCAATCAGACTGGATCAATATACTTGATTAAAGCACACAATTCTATCTGCAGTGTACATTAAAAACACATGTTAAATTCACAGATGAACACTGTGTACTTCTTTTGTCTTGCTTTGGGACGATGAGAATCTCATGTTTCACATGATCAGTTTACCACAGCGTGTGGAATTCACAGGCTACAGGATGATGGACATTATTTTCCCCATTAGAAGCATCCAATATGAGCTTTAAGGAGAGATTAAAAGTAAATGATCCATCAAATAATATTGTGGAAGTGACATATGAAAACCTTCTGACTCCAAACTTCAGTATCTGCTTTCTATTCTGTCACTAAACAGAAATGTTCTTCCTGAGCTTCAAAGCTCTACCCCACAAACCAGACAGTTCCCTACAATTAGAAATTCCCCATCCATCTGCACCCCATGTCTAGAATATCCCATCATTCTCTAGGCCCAAAAAGTGTGCCTTGTACTCTGATATTACCACATCATGTGTTACCCATCAGAGTTCACACCAAGGTCTGAATTTTTGCACATCTATATCAATTACCCTTAAATCATAATTAGCATTTAACGTGCATATATATATAAATATATATATTTGGCACCTCTCATATATGATATGTATATATGTGTGTGTGTGATATTTATATCATATATATGTGTATATGTTATATATGTATATATATGAGATATACATATGGTAGTTACCAATTATTGATAGATAACTATTTTGCTTGTTATACTAACTTAAATATCTTCAGTAATAACAATAATTCTACAGTGACTGAAATTTCACTATAATTTTACATCTTCCTATGACTGCTATACTATGAATTTCAAATCCATGTGGGACATGTAAATCATTAAAATAATGTTTGCTGAGATATGAGCAATCTATTAAGCATTGTTTTCTATTTGGTCATATTATGTACCAACAGTTAAGTTATTGGCATGGGAACTGGCTGAAAGGAAAATAATTAGAGGGAGAAATAAAGGTCAGAAAACCAATCATTATCTTTGTATTCCTCATGTATTGTGATATGTCTGATAACTCATAAGCACTCAAATGTTTGCACAAATATAAGAATGATGAGATGGGAGCATGAACAAATAATTAAAGCTTGCTCAAGAAATCTCAGTGTCATTCATACCAGAATATAGAGCTCTTCCAGGAATACTCTCTAATTTTTCTGTTGCTATAGAGAATGCCTTATTAAAGAAATGCTCTTGAATCTAATTTTTATTTGTATATTAACTGGAGTCACCTCTACTTTTATGTGAACTACAATTTTGAGGTTGATTGCTACTTCATAACTTGTGGGAAATGTGCAAAAATTTTCTGTCTACTTAAACCTCTCTCATGACAATTTACATGCCAGTTAATTTTGGCTTCATTATTTATAATTCTTTTCCTTTTACTGAAAATTGCTTTTTCCCCTCACATAATATATCACGATTGTGGTTTCTCCTCTCTCTATTCCTCCCAAATCCTCTATGTCTATCCCCTTTCTGCCTCTCATTAGAAAACTAACAGACTTCTAAGGGATAATAATAAAATGAAATAAGATAAAACAAAAACTAATATATCAGAATAGAAAAAAACAAACAAAGAGAAGGAAAAATCCTAAGAAAAGGCACATGAAACAGGTATGGATATAGAGAACCACTCATTAGCACACTCGGGAATCCCATAAAAACACTGAATTGGAAGCCACAATATATACACAAGGACAAGTAAGCTAAAAATAGGATATATATGGAGAGAGAGACAGAGACAGAGAGAATTAAAAAGAACATATAAAGCCCTTATGTTATATTTTGAGACAAAGAATCCCTAAAGATTCCATTGAGTTCAATTTCTCTTGGCCATCTAGAGCTTGGTATGCAGCCTGCACTTAAGAGTAGTGTTTCCCTAGTGAGACATCCTTGGAGAAAATTAATTTTCATTTGCAAGTGGTTATCAATTGGAGATAGCTTCTGGATTAATGACGGGGGAATGTGTCCACTTATCCTTTCAGCTCTAGGACCCCATCTGTTGCCTCTATCTCTGGGAATTCATATGTGCATCAATCCTGTTGATTTAAATGTCTTTGGGGTTTTGTGTGTATGTATGAGTGTGTGTGTGTGTGTGTGTGTGTGTGTGTGTGTGTGTGTGTGCGCGCGCGCGAGCCCTTTTGGCTCTTAAACTCTTTCCATCTCCTCTTTCACAGGGTTCCCTTGTGGTGGTATTGTGTTCCCTGAAATATTGTGCACCCTAATAAACTTATCTGGGGTCAGAGACAGAACAGCCACAATATTAAACATAGAAGTTAGGCAGTGGTAGCACACACCTTTAATCCTAGCATTCCAGAGGCAGAAATCCATCTGTTCAAGAATACAGCCAAGCTTGGTGACTCACGCCTTTAATTCCAGGAAGTGGTGGTAGAAGGCAGAAAGGTATATAAGGCATGAGGACCAGGAACAAGAAGCATTTGGCTGGTTAAGCATTTGGCCTGGTTAAGCTTTCAGGCTTCTAGCAGCAGTTCAGCTGAGAACCATTGGGATGATGACACAGAAGCATCCAGTCTGAGGAAACAAGACCACCTGAGAAGTTGGCCAGGTGAAGTTAGCTGTGGCTTGTTCTGTCTCTCTGATCTTCCAGAATTCACCCCAATACCTGGTCCGGGTTTGATCTTATTATTAAGAACGTTTTAAGATTCATGCTACATTCCCTGAACCCTACAGGGAGAAATTTGCTGGAGACATGCCATGTAGGGCTGAGTGTTCCAAGGTCATTCCTTCACTGCATAATGTCTGGATGTGAGTCTCTGTATTTGTTCCCATCTACTCTAGGAAGATGTTTCTCTGATGATATCAATGAGTATAGCAGAATGTCATTAGGAGTCATTTTATTAAAAATTTTGTTTTATTTTGTTTTGCTTTATTTAGAACACTAATATTTGGTTTTTAGCCTAGGTCCTCAGCCTTTCTAGTTTCATGTTCTTTGTCACCCAAGCAATGTCAGGTATGGATTCCATTTCATGGAGTGGGCCTTAAGTCAAATCACATATTGGTTGGTTACTCCTGTAAGTTTTGTGTAAACTATGCATTAGCATCTCTTGCAGGTAGGATACCATTGTAGATCTAAGGGTGTGAGGTAGGGTTTGTGTTTACATTTTTTCCTTTGGTACTAGGCAGAGTACCTTCCTGTACCAAAGATGTTAGAATGTAGGGTGAAGTCTCTTTGTAGACACAAGCTCAACTTCTTCATATTCAATGAGTTGTGTGTAAGCAGTCTCTTTAGCAATGGGGTCTTGCCACGTGTTTAAAGAGATCAGACTAGAATCTTGGCAACAGCCTGGGTTGTTTGGAAGTTCCTCTGACCTCTGAGACTCCTTTAACCAACAACTCTGTTAGATGCAACCCAATACCAGTACTGGAAGCTTCGTTTGGTGAAAAGAGATGTCCATTTGAGCCTCTTTCTCTGGTGTTATTTAGCGATTTCATTTAGATTCCCTTTAAATATGTAAATATTTTATGAACCTTCTTTCATATTAGGTTTACTACATACTATCTCTCAATTGGCCCTTAATTTTAGCTTTCTCTCCCTGTATTCACTCCATCATCCTACCCCCTCTCCCCTGTCCTGACTTGATCCTCTAGTTCCAGTAACCCCCATACACACATACACAACTTTCTATTATATTTTCCTTTCTTAGGAAGAGAGATCTGTACCCCCTTTTTATATTTTTTGTCACTTTAAATTTCTTTTTCTTTCCCTTCTGATTTCCTTTCTATACAATTAACTCTTAAAGCTATTGAAGAGGAAAACAAACAAAAAATGGTATGTTGAGCCATGGTAGGTCAGAATAAGATGTCAGAACAAGGGTAGAGTAAGGAGATGATTATGATGGGGGAACTGCAGAGACATGCACTCAAGAGGAAAGGTGATTAAATGACTGAATTTAGAAAGACTGAGCAAATTAGAACAGTGACTAGGGACAAAGACAGCTAACTTTACACCCCTGAAGGAATATATAAATAAAGAAAAACAAAACTACAGTTTTCTACCAGAAATGGGACATTTAAACTGGAGATATCAGGGTAAATTCATGGGATGAAAACACTGGAAAGAAATTGCTGGAGGCCTCACTCAGCCAGACAGGTTCAAAGACCTGGGACAGATGTGTGGAATTGGTGCCAAGAAAAGACTGTGACTACCTATTGTCATTCAAATAAGTGGCATAGCTTGAACCATCTTAATTTATATAGTTTCAATGGTTTGTGTGAACAATTTTACAACAAGTTTTTGCTTCCTAAGTTTCTAAAAAAAAAAAATAGTTACAATAATTACCAGATTCTTCCCCGTCTCTTTCTCCTTCCACCTCCCAATTCTCGCACAGGTAGCCATTACCTTTTTGACCTATATATCTATTGTCAGAAGCATAAGCAGTGTTGCAAGCTACAAAGGAGCTTCTCTAACTAGGCACACCTACAGGTAGAACAGTGGGCCCACTTGGCAACACATGCACTCATAGCACCATGCATGGTGAGAGACAGTTTAGCCTCTTGTAGTTATATTTACATCTTCACTATCTGGTAAGGTCTGGGTTCTTACAGTCAACTCACCAGTCAAAGCTAGATCAATTCATTCTACATTTTGTACTGTTCTATCCTGTGGTGATATTGTGTCCCCCAAAATATTGCACAACCTAATAAACTTATCTGGGGTCAGAGAACAGAACAGCCACTAGACATAGAGGTTAGGCATTGGTAGCACACACCTTTAATCCTAGCATTCTGAAAGCAGAGATTCATCCAGATCTCTGTGAGTTCAAAGCCACACTGGAAAGAGCCAGGCATGGTGACTCATGCCTTTAATCCCAGGAAGTGATGGCAGAAAGCAGAAAGGTATTTAAGGTGTGAGGACCAGGAACTAGAGCTGGTTAAGCTTTTAGGCTTTTAGCAGCAGTTCAGCTGAGATCCAATTCGGATGAGGACACAGAGGTTTCCAGTCTGAGGAAACAGAATCAGCTGAAGAATTGGCAAGGTGAGGTAGCTGTGGCTGGTTCTGTCTCTCTGATCTTTCAGCATTCACCCCATACCTGGCTCTGAGTTTGTTTTTATTAATAAGACCTTTTAAGATTCGTGCTACACTATCCTCCCTGGGTACATACAAAGGTTTTCCCCTTTATCCTGTAGGCAATATAACCTGGAAACTTACTCTTAATAGTTGGCACTATTTACTTCTTGTCTTTATGTCTACCCCCTTTAACTTCTTGGGGGTATTGGCACAGCTACTAGAAATGAGGGAACAGTGGGTTTCCTAGGACTCTGCTTCATTCCTTGTTCCTTGAATGTTCCCATTAACTCCTGATACCATCTACTTAATATTTTTTTCAAAGCTCTTGTGGTTAAAATCATTCTTTCCAGAACAGTTATACAAATATGTAACATCAAACTTCATGACCTAATTTGACTCATTCAGGCCAGCAGTATGCCTAGCATAGTTAAAGCAAGGTGTGCACATAGCACAAATGCTCCTGGGGTCATGCCCAGAATTATGAAGCAAACTGTCCACAGTTCCTTGCCAAGTGGGTCAGGGTCTCCTGACCCTGAGAGTCACTCATGTTTATTCTGAGGCATTGTGCCCCAAAGAAGTTGCATGATTCTGCCAATAAATGATAGACTGATGATAGATAGATAGATAGATAGATAGATAGATAGATAGATAGATAGATAGATAAGTAGACAGATAATACATGTGTGACTAGGCTAGGCATAGAGATATTCACTTTATATACAAGCAGTGTCTTAGTACAGTGATGTCTCTATACATTTATGGATAACTAATGATACATAGTGCTTTCTCAAAATAATTATTTATTTATAAGGAAGTAAATCTCCTTAGGCTGATGATATCAGATCCAAAATGAAAAAAAAATTAAAATGTTCTTAAAGCATCTTACTGTTATAAGGAATAAGGTTATGAAATATTATTTTGGAAATATTTAAATATAGCAAAGCAAGGGTGATGAGGCTCCCAGTACAGAAACTGAAAACATTCAGGCATAAAAACCAATAATGCTCATAACTCACCGAGTAACATACAGATCTTTGATTTAATGATGATATAAACAGTATGTAAGTATATTATAATTTTAGTGGAAAATAGAGGTTTATATAGCCTGAGGCCATTGCTGTATCTTAATTAGTGGAAAAAGTGGGTGAGTGTTTTTATATCAGAGAAAGTCTTTAAACTCTACTTTAGTCAAGGAATAAAATTAATATTAGCAGCAATGGGATAGATTTAAATTATATGACTTACGATAGGAAAAAAAGGAGGAGGAGGAAGAAAAAGAAAGAGGAAGAAGAGGAGGATGAAGAGGAAAAAGAAGAGGAAGAAGGGGAGGAAGAAGCAAAGGAGGAGAGAGAGGAGGAGGATGAGATCAGTATTTGACATTATTGTTGGAGAATGTGACTGTAATTTCTACAGAATAACAACATCTATTATTCAAAGTTTCAACAATTTAGTGTCAAGAAAAAAATGAAAATTTGTCCCTAAAGGGAGATGGCAACTAAATCAAGATGCATTTCATCGTTGATACTGTTGTAGATGTGAAGAGCATTTTTACAAAAACTGGAAAAACCTGGGTGAGGGCTATAGACTAGAACGTATCAGTGGAAACAAACCATAGTGTAGCCTTCTTCTTATGTTTGTACTGGATAAGGTACTATGCCCTTGTTTATACAAAGCATGCAATAACTAAAAGGTATAATGACATGGAAATTTGCATTCATTTTCTTCCAGAAAATTAAATTTCATGCATTATATCTATATCTCTGAATTTTTTCAAACTTTGAAGTGATTCTGGCAAGAAACATTTCTAGCTGTAATTCTTTCTTTTCTCTTTCATAAATTACCTAATGAGACAAACTTCCTGTGTCCCTGTTTATACCCTCATAATTGTATGCAGAAGCTGTACACATATGTGTCACTTTCATGTAACATCTGAGGTTAACAGGACTGAAATGGATAAGGAGAAATCCGCTGCCACATAATAAAATGGGTTATTAGGAGGTCATTGAAACAGACATGAGTGCTTATGAAAAGTATTTCAGTTGAGCATCATTGGTGGATTTTCTTCTAAATACTTCATGCTTTCTACAAGTTGCTTAAACTTCCAAGTTCATCATCCACCGCCCTTCACCCTGCCTGTGACCGTCTTCTCAGTGTACAGATGTTTTCATATCAGTCCCATTCAAATATGTCAAATGTCAGACTCGTGCTAAATACCGCAGTGTTCCCTCCTTGCAACCAAACAACCTGGTGAGATGTTCTCACAAAAGAACTCACTAACCAATGCCAAAAATAACACCACCTCATCTCAGGGTCTTCTGTTAAACATTGACTTTGAAATGTAAAGCTATACAGCTATAGAGTCAGAACTTGATGTGTTTAATCAAATTAAATTCAAAAGGTTGGGTTCTAAAATTAGAATCTTTACCAATATAACTGTTAGAAATACTTTAAATGTAGGCAGGCACACACAAGCTGGAGTGAACATGAACACTCGAGGGGAAACTTACTTACCTGAATTAATTTATACAGTGGGTTTGTGATTTTTGCCTTAAATTGAGGAGACAAAGTAGGATAAATTTAAAATAGTCAACCAAAAACAATCATAGTCTTTTTAAAAGATTTACTTATAGATCATCTGGTATGTGAATTAATACATCTCTATACATGTTAGTTTTTTAACTTAGACTCTTTCAGTTAGTGAAAATGTAAAAACACAGTCACCTAATTCATGAAATCACTTCTCTTATGAGCACATATTTTTTTATGTATTAGATTATTTTTTCATAGGCAACCATGAAGCACATTAAAGTTTTTAGGCTGCACAACTTATTCCTCTTGTTTGTCTGTGAAATATTTTAGCCAATATGCATTTGCCATGAAACTTGTTAGAGTAACAGTTACCTAACTTCTGTTCAAATTAATTCACAAGAATTCTATCAATGCTGCTTGAATACCTTGGCAGCTTTGAGACATCACATCTTCTCTATCCAGTTAGGAATAATTATGAACTGAAAAATTTAACACTGTTCTGATTTTGTCAATGATATATCACTAGAGTCCTTTAAAAGTTGCAAGAATGCAGGGTATGTGAAAAGCAAAAGATCTAAGTGCCTCAACTTCCAGCGATAATGAGTACAACAGTTTGCTGAAGTGGCTGTAAATCAAATGCACTGTAGCTATTAAAGAAAACCCATAAGGCATTTGGACAGGATCCTGTAAGGTTGCTGCCTTTCAGAAACTGCATACAAATGAAGGGGATATATCCATGCTGTCATCAGGGAATGATGCTGAGGTTGAGCTTCACCTAGTAGAAGACAGTAGGCAGAGCCATGCCACCTGGGACACAGTGAACACCAGCTCAGTGCAACAAGAAGCCTGAGATCACAGGTTTTAGTGGAGGCTACACAATTAAGGAAATATGTTTTTCAGTTCTGTGTTCTTTGTCCTTGACTAACTCAAGATTTTATTTTTCACCATACAGAATGTAAAAATAGAGGTTGGAGAGATGTTTATGAACAGTTACAGTTCTTCCTATGGACCTGTATTTAGTTTCCAGTACCCAAGCCAGGTGACCCACTATCACCCATAGCACCAGCTTCAGAGGACTTTGATTCCCCTCTCCTAATTTCTACAGGCACTGTGTTCACACACACACACACACACACACACACACACACACACACACACACACGCACGCACACACACACACGCACGCACGCACGCACGCACGCATGCATGCATGTGTACATATCAACAAGTGCACACATATAATTAAAAATAGTGAGAATGTTTTTTAAAAAAATAAAGAAATTAAAGTTAAGTTGGGAGTAGGTCTAGATTCCAGACCCGTAAAGTCAAGTCCCTCTTTAGGTACAGTTTACTATGTAGTGGTGAGAGAGAAGGCACTGTTTTCAGGCTTTTCCCCAGTTTTTACATTCCTGTTCTTCCCTTCCCTCTAGTGTAAGTATAGACTTGGGGATGGAGAGATAGCTCAGGTGACCATGTATAGAAGGATATCTTCATGGTGTTATGTGGCTTTGGGGTAAAATAAGTTTTCTTTTCCCCCCATTTGTTTGAAGATATGTTAATGACAATTGACAATATTAAGAGAATTAAGCTCAACCTGTTACCATTTACATGGCACTTTGTAAATAATAAAAAAAAAAAAAACCTCTGTGGTTATGGAAAGAAAGCCTAATTCAAAAACTGTTAGCTAGGAGCACTAAATTTCAATGTGATTGCACTGCACAAAGGTTAATAACCAGTTTCTAGCCATGATGTCTTGGCAAACTATAATACTTAGGTAGGTCAAACTTGAAAATTATGCAAGGAAGTCCAAGATAATTGCAGGTGTCAGGTAACTTGTTATATGGTAGGATGTATGGCCTACTCAATAGCCTTGTGAAACCCATCTATATGGAAAGGATTCTGTGCAGCTTTTAAGACATTCATCCTGTCTATCTGAGAAACATATTCTCAGTCTTATAAGATTAAAATCATGTAAGTCATTTCATGTAAAGAACATTTGCTGGATTTCTTATACATTCCAGGCACTGTAAGAAGTAACAGTTGGTCAACAGTATTCAAAGTATAAGTGATCTCTGACACTCAGGGCTTCTTGTTTGATGGAGGGCATCAGTCACAATACAGTATGTGGGAGGAAGATATAGAAATCTGATAATTTACCTAGTCAGGAAGAGAGGAGGGCAGGCCAGGTACTTTCTATTATACTCCCTTTATTTAAGTACAATTCTAAGATGTTTGCCATGTCTATGATTTTTTTTTTGGTCCATTAACTTTCACATGACACACCAAATTAAGGAACATAACAACAGTTCCTTTACTCCTAATTCTGTGAGTGAATCAAGCGGTTGTTTTGGTTGTGAACACCTTGGCTCATTGCTACTATCAGCTGCCAATTTTCTGGGACTGAAACTTCTGGGATGGCTTTATTCTCATGTCTAGGCAGCCAGCAAAGACAGATAAAGCAACTATGAATGACCAGGCTCTCATCTTCTAATGGCCCAGTTCCCATTTGGGGCTTTTCCTATTTTGGCCCAAGAATTGCCAACAGAAGGAGATGAAAAGATCAAATTTGCAAGAACTGTTTAAGCCTTCCTGCATGCCAAACTTGCTAGTTAGTGCCACCTCAACCAAAGCAAGCCATATGGCCAAGAACAGATACAAGGACTGATTTTTTTTAATAGACTTATTTTATCATAGATCTGTAAACTATTCTTTATTAAACATGGTTGAGGGGGGAACTGAACTTTGCCTTCTGGACCCCATTTCAATTTTTCAAGTTTTTTTTTATTGTATGTGTATAAGTGTTTTGCCTGAATGTATATAAGTGCACCATATGCTTACATGGCTAGTAAAGACCAAAAGAGGGTAATAGGGTCCCTTGGAACTGTGATTAGATGTTCTTGTGAGCCTCTGTGTGGGTGCTGGGACAAAAACTGTGTCTTTTATAAGAGAAACAGTACTGTTAACTTCTGGGCCATCTCTTTGGCCCTTGAACCTTTATTCTTCATAAAAGTTTTCAACTCCCTATCGACTATGGAATAATTTTATACTGCCTTTTGCACACACATATACTCGTGTGTGTGTGTGTGTGTGTGTGTGTGTGTGTGTGTGTGTGTGTGTGTGTATTAGCCATATATTGACCTTAGGTTTCTTCCTCACACTTCCCAACTCATTGCCTTGATTCAAGTCCTCTCACTAAATCAGAAGCTCGCCGTTTGACAGGCCAAGTTAGCCACTGAACTCTCGAGATGCTTCTGTCTTGTGTCTTGGTGTCGCACTGCTAGAGTTACAGGCATTTACTGCTGCACCTGTTTTATCACAGGGCCTGCTGAAGATCTCACTACAAGTTTTCTTGCTGGCACAGTAGACACTTTATCAGCGGACCTGTCTCTTTATCCCTGAATTTTAAACCATTTACAATGACTTAACAGTTCTTCCTCGGTTCTTTCCTGAATGACCTTGGTCCCCAACAGTGCCTGGCAATAACACTTCAGCCAGAGAGTTACATAAGTTACCTTTTAAATGTTTTCTACTGATAACATTTGCTTGTCCTTTAAGGCTTAACACAGGTTTTACTTTTTGCTCATATCTTTTTATTATGCAGGATGAGAATAATATTGTGGCTAATTCTAAATTCATTATATCTAAATTGCTTCCAAAAGAGTTGTCTGCTATCGATTTTTCTAAACCCAGAACTGTACCTATTCCCTGATGCACATGTTTTTATACTTAATCTTAAAACCACTAGGATTTTGCTAAGCACTCCTTACATGATTGTCTTGTCTCTCTAACAAGAAATCAAGCCCCTTAAGGACCACAGTTATTTCTTTTATGTTTGATCCTTCATCAGATGACCCTTACTCTCTTATGTACATACCAAATTGAGGATTCTTCATGAAATCAATTATATGTGCCTTTTCCAATTTTATTTGTGAAAATAAAACAAAATTGGGTACATATCAACTTCTTAGAATGTAAAATACTTGCCCATTCTGTTATTTTTATTTTCAGCTAAGAAACACAAAGTAATTAAGATAATGAAGAGTGATGAGGTGACTCAGAAGGAAAGGCACTTGATGCCAAACCTGTCAATCAGAGTTCCTGGGTGTGAGCTCTGGCACCCACATGATGGAAGGAGAGAATAGAACCAACTCCTACTAGTTACTCTCTAACCTCCACACACAAGTCAGGGGTCATATGTGCACATACATATACACACACATACAAACCATAATAATACAAATTTAAAAATTGAAGAACAAAGAATGGAAGTGAGGAGAGAGTCAATTAGTAGGTTTCTAATCGTGCAATCATTATGACCTGAGTTTAGATTTTTGATGCCCATGTAAAAGGCAGGCACAGTGGGACACATATGAAACTCTAGTGCTTGCAGTGGACAGAGACAGGCAGGTTTCTGGAACTTGCTGCCCAGTCAGTTTAGCTGAGTTGGTGAGCTCCAGGTCCAGTGAAAGATCCTGCCTCAAAAAATAAAGTGGATAGTGACTAATGAAGACATCCAATGTCATTCTGTTGCCTCCATAGTCATGTGCGCATGTGTACACTATCACAGATATACAAACACAAGCACATACATACATATATGCCTTATACATTATAAAAATAAAGAAGGAATCATTTCAAGGCATAGGAGTTGGTAAGATAGAGTAAGGAATAAGTAGTCATACCATGCTTTCAATATGCACATATATAGTACATGTGTCTTTTTTTCATTGCAAAGTTTGCTTAACTGACTTCTGATACCTGCTGAGACAGAGCAGGTGCTCATTGTCTTTTGAGACAGATGAAGAGAGTTCAGAGTAGAACAAAAGGCTAAGACCATTGAACAGAATTTTGAACATTCCCATGTGTACTGTCATTTTTTCCTAACTCTGTGTTGTATACTTGAATGAAGATCTTAAAATATTCCAGACAAATCTATTGAAAAGGAACAGCATATTTTCATTTTCTCTATACATTATATGGAATTATACAAATATGTGGAAACACTTGAATCCTTGAAAATGCTTTGCTATACATGACCATGCTTGGTCTTATGTAAATATAGCCTTTATACAGCTTTCCTGAATTTTGGTAAAGTTAAAGTCTTTCTCTCCATTGATGTAAAGAATCTTAAAATATAAAACAGTTCATTCACATTTTTAATCCAGGCTCTAGTCATCTTTCACTGGCCCTATATAACATAAGAACATTAACACCTTTGCTGCTACATAGAGTTATGGGCATTGAATTGCATAGCATACATGGAAGTGTTTCATACCCTGGAGGTCAGTGCATAGTGACTGCTGAGTATATGGTTACCTTATAATATGTAAGTGCAGCTTTGTTATTATTTGGTTCTTACAGGTTGCCAAGGTACATGTGTGGAGGTCAGAGGACAGTGTGCAGAAGTTAGAGCCCTTCTCATCAAGCTTAGCAGCATGCTCCTTTACCACAGAGCCATCTCACTGGCCCAAGGGATAACCCTTAATTTCAACTCATACATTCAAACTTACAGCATCAAACAGTTGAGTTCATGTTATGCAATGACAGCAAAATTCACTTTAAAAATGCATTTATTTGCATTTCAAATTCATATTTTCCTCCATCTCCCAAGCCTGTGTGAATAGAATTAGCACAGGTAGAAGATAATGAAAGCAGACTCTATTTGGCCTCTAAATAGCTGGATTCTAATCCCAGATGCCCAGGATAGTAATGAAAAGCTGTGGACAAACTAAGTGAATTCTCTAAAAGGTATTTCCTATTTCATTGCCCTCCCTTACTGTGACTCCTATACAAGAAGATTCTGGAAGCAGAGATTGAACAGAAAATGGGGACACCTATAAAGCTTCAAGAACCACCTCTAGAGAACCTATTTTTGAAGTGAAATTGTCTCATAAAAGATCCATAACCTTCCCAAATAGCACAAGAAGCTGCATCCCAGGAGTTCAAACACGTGAGTCTATGGGATGTATTTTACAGTTAAACCCTAACACCTATGAGATACCTATATAAACACTCTCTACCTTTTACTTTTTATCAAATGTCCTTGGTTGCATATAAAAACATCCATTTTAGGGGTTTGAGAGATTGCTCAACGTAACACGAATTGCTAAATAGTCTTATTAATTAAAAAAAAAACCCAGAGCCAGATATTAGGGTGAAAGCTGAAAGATCAGAGAGATAGAACAAGCCACAGCCACAAGTTCTTACCGCTAAGAAATCCTCAGCCTAGGAGAGAGCTCCTTCCTGTATACTCACGCCTATTTACCTTTCTGTGTCCTGCCATCTTACTTCTTCTCTTTGCCCAACTACATCACTTCCTCTTTCTATCCAGCTCTATCACTTCCTGTCTGTCTGTACAGACCTCCAGACCTCTATTGTTAACTAGTACTGGAATTAAAGGCATGCCTGGCTCTGTTCCCATTGTGGCCTTGAACTCACAGAGATTCGGATAAATCTCTGCCTACTGAATGCTAGGATTAAAGGCATGTGCTATCACTGCCTGACCTCTATATTTAATATAGTGGTTGGCTTTATCCTCTGATCTCCAGACAAGCTTTATTTGTTAGAGCACAAATAAAATATCACCACAGCAAAATGGTTCAGAGCACTGGCTGCTCTTCCTAGAGGACCCAAGTTTGATTCCCAGGACCCACATGAGAGCTCACAAGGATCTCTAACTCTAATTTCAGGGGATTCCATGCCTTATTTTTGCCTCTGTCCATACCAGGCACACACACAGTACACAAACATACATGCAGGCAAAACACTCATGCAGATAAAATAATAAAAAAAAATTAAAAGAACTAAAGGTTTTCATAAAGTCCATTATAACAGCAAATTATTAATGTCCTCAGCAACATTATTTGTTAGATGTGTTGTGCCCTACTTCTTTAAATAAGAATGTGATATTCAGTTGGCATCTGTCTGCTATTACTGCTGCTAAGCTCCTACACACAGGACAAAACCAGCATCTGGTTACATTAGAGCCACTGAAATTTTGACTCTCTGCTTCCTGTGAGGCTACATTTAGCTACAGCACTTCTATTTCCTTAGTCATTTCATTCCTTGCTTACTATACAAAAGTGTCTCAAACATGTCTATAGGCCCCTAAGATTCAACATTCTCACTCACTGTCTCACACTTACCTGTTTCTTTTCTTTGAATGAGAGTCATCAACTGAAAACTGTTTCCTTTCATGGAACAGAGATCCTGCCTACATGATATGATGGAATGTGAGTTGTGGGGGAGGAATGGGTTCCTGAAGCCTGAATATCTTCAGCTGAGCTACAGTCTGGATGGCAAATTCTCTATCCAAAGACACCTTTTTATTGGTTTCCTTCCTTAACAGGTAAATATATTTAAATTTCTCTTTCTATAAATCTCATTTAACCCTATATTCCTCCTAACTCTCTCCCTGGAGCCAGACTGCTTGTGCTTACATTCCTCCACACATACTATTATGTAGTCTCATGTAATTATTATAATTATTATAAGCAGTTAGAATATAGCCTATGTTTTTCTTGTCTTCAATAGTTTCTTTATAGCACAGACCAAATAATAATCCATAAAAAATATTTGTAAGTGCCAAGGATATCAATTGCTTGATAGTCCTGCTGCAGTTTATAACCAATTACTAGTACTATCTCAGCCAAACTTTCTAAAACAACAATTACCATAGAGTCCATTCATTTCCTTGTATCCTTACTATTCTCCAGCATCAAAAAGAAACCATGGCCAAGACATAAGAGACCAAGAAAAGGTTTATTGCCTGAATGCTGCCAACAGAACAACATGGGGGAGATTGCCAAAGCAATGTTCTGCTTGAACAGAGGCAGCATAGGAATTTCATTCATATTCATATTCACAGAGGAAAATACTTCAGGGGTCAATATCAGGCAAGGTCATAGTTTAGAAAGATAGATTAAACAGTTGGGATTTGCTTAGCTCAAGGTCATATTGGAAAGGCTAAATTTGCAGAAAGGAGTATCTTTGGGCATGCTCAATTTACATCACAAAGATGGCAGACAAAAATACCTCTGTGAAAGCTCAGCTTATGTCTTCAGTTAGGAAGATAGAGATAGCTTAAGCACACTCTTAAAAAAAAACAGGCTAATAATGAGGAAAAGACATTTTGGACATATGTTAATATACTTTTCCCCTTACTTAGCAGATAACACATCCACTTGTCCACAGAAAATAAAATCTGACCATGGGTACACTTTCAATCTCCCTCTCTTGTATCTATTCTGAACCTTCTATTTTTCTTATGGTGTCATTTATCACACTTTAGTGAGAGAAGTCACAATTAAACATTAACTTAAAATACTGGCCACTTTAACAAGATAGTCTTCAAACATAAACTATAACACATAAGCTCTATCATATTTCACAGGACTCTCCTTTTTGTTCCGTACAATAGTGTATTACATTTGCTTGTAGTCACTATGCCCACTCAAGACTGTCCCATGTGTAATGGCCTCTTTCTTCAGTGCTTTCTGCTCCACCCAAGTAGAAAATAGAATGTTCTGAGGAGACTTTGCAGTGTGGTGCCAATCACTGAAGATGGTTTTCTCTTATGAAGCAAGCCACCTAGTTTCCTCTTAATCATAAACCTTCAATCCTGAAATGCTATTTAAATGATTTCCTTTGGGTGCTCACATGTGGGAAATGACCAAAGACAAACATTTAAGCCTTCAAATAAGTAGAGCTGTCATGTTTAATGTCTCCCAAATGTTTGACACTCATACTGATGGAGTCTGATCATACTGTCTGGTTAAATTTCCCATCCAGTGATAGGTAATTGGAATGACATAACATGACTGTAAGCTCCTGGTGAGATGATGAGATCTTTTCAATCTGAATGATTGGCTTCTTTTCCTCACATGTTGCAGAGTCAAATCATTATGTGTGGTTTTTGTGTGTATGTGTACCCAAAATGGAGCGCAGGTTTGTTGGTGATTTTTTCTTTTTCTCTCTCTCTTTTTTTTTTAAATTTTTTTCTTCATTGATTCTGGTTTGGGATAGAAAACAACATCACTTTCTTTTTCTTTGTAAAAAAAAAAAAAACATTTCATCATCTGTTTGCTGTAGGACCAACTTTTCTGGGGAGAAATAAAACACACATCTACTCACCTCCAAAAAAGAACCCATAACTGAACCAACCAATGACTGCACTGATGTCCTACTTAGTGACCCACTGGGTTTTTAATTGGGATTAGTAACTGTAATATGAGGAGAGGCTTGCAGGGACGGGGATGACACAAAAGCAGGTACACTGGTGAAAATCCCATCCCAACACCCCCAACACCAGCACCCCAACACTGTGAAAACTCAAAGGAGCCCCAACCCTCTATCTCTACACAGCTTGCAGACAGCTCTGCATTTTCAATATTTCTATTCCCCGTGATTTTGCTGGCCACAGTCTCCTACCCTGCAGGTTTTTACTCTGTTTTATAAGACTGGGAAGGAGAGCCCTGAGAAGCTTTTAAGGGTGTGGTCTCCTAATCATGTGACTTTGTTTACTTCCTGTTGCCCATGGGCTTCTGTCACCCTCCTAGAGGAAATGTTTCAATTTGGGAGACACTGCTACAGGACATTGCTATTCACCATTGCTGAAGGAAGAGAACATTAGTATTATATTTTTCTAGTTTCTTATATTTTACAGGTAATATAAAACCATTATTTTTGAAGGTCCAATTATTTTTAGTGCACATTACTGAACCTGGCATGTCATACAAAATATCATAGTTACCCCTTAGGAAAAATGAGATAACCATACATGTGAAAAAGATTTCAATTAAATAGTATATGAGAAGCTGATGGGGAAAAAAAAAAAAAAAACTAGGCTGTGATTTCATTTGTAACTCAAAGCCAGCATGCTTATCCTTGATCTTAGCTGACTCCTACAAGAGTCCTTTGAGGGCCAATTCTATTTCAGACATTAGCATAGAATTTCTCATTATAATACTGGAAAGTCCCTAATACAGTGATTTTTTTAGATAAGAAAAGAAATGGAAATGGAACAAGCCAAGATCAAGAACTTTGCAGTGGCACTTTGGCACTTAGGGATGGAGTTTGGATTCAACTCATGTATATCTGAATCCATAATCGAGCCTTTTTCCATTCTGCCATAGATCTCTAGACTGCGAAAACAATTCCCTTTACTCTCCACCAACAGAACCTCTACTTCCCTTCCCAGTCTCAGCTCAGATTATTTCTCTGCTATCTTTGCTCTGACTTGCAAAAGAAATTGCCAAAAACTTATGGCTCATGTATGTTGTCTCACACTGTGAAAATAAGTAGCGGGGATGTGATAGACTAAGAATGAGAATAATCATTCATATGGTATGTTATATGACCCTGAAATCTGCCTGTATCATCCTGATTTTACAGTACAAATTGAAGAGGTTTTCTCAAAAGTTACTCATCTGTTACACTGTAAGCTTTGATTTCAATGTAAGAACACACCATGCATACACAAATACATTTGTATTGACAAAATAACTGGAATTATATGACAAAATTCTAAGCTGTACTTGAAAATTTCCAGTGGAAATTTTTACACATAATACTTTAACATATATTTTAGTGTGGTATCTAGTACACAGCTCTTGGAGGTATCATATTTGCTTGTAACCTCTGGTTCCCTTTTCTATACTCTTGCTGATTTCTTCAACAAGAAATTTATTAAGCACCTACCATATACTCAAGATGATATTTTTAAAAGGAAAAATCTACTTTAGAACTTTTTTAATGCATGACTTTTGTTTTCATGCTTAAGATTCAGGTCCTAATATGATTCAGTTCGTTTTTTCTTTCTAGTCAAGCCTTATACCATGTCTGAAACCACCACAAGCACCCCAACTCAGATGACCTGCTTTCAAGTCTTAGAATTATTAAATGCTATATCATGACTTAAGGAAAGGAAAAGATTGCCCCATGTGCACTCAAGACTTGATCAATTGAGTCTATGAAATAAATTGATATCAGACAGACAAGCAAAGGAAAAGGTATACAAATTTATTATGTGTATGCGGGGTTATCACAAGAAAAAAATGTGAATGTTCAAAAAGTGCATGTTCAAAATCCCAGAGAGCTCTAATGACTATATAGAAAGAAGGGAGGAGAGAGACCACACAGGCAACCTAGAGGCAAGTAGGCAATTGTAGCTGCAGATTTTTCTCCAGGTCCTGCCAAGCCCCGGCAGTCTGACAGCCCACTTATAAATTAAATACACAGACACTTATATTATTTACAAACTGTATGGCTGTGGCAGGCTTCTTGCTAACTGTTCTTATATCTTAAATTAACCCATTTCTATAAATCTATACCTTGCCATGTAGCTCATGGCTTACCGGCATCTTCACATGCTGCTTGTCATGGCAGTGGCTGGCAATGTCTCCCTGACTCAGCCTTCCACTTTCCAGAATTCTCTTCTCTGCTTGTCCCGCCTATACTTCCTGCCTGGCCACTGGTCAATCAGTGTTTTATTTATACAGAGTGATATCCACAGAAGGCAATTATTAGATAAGTGAGTACCCCATGAGAGAGGTGAGTGGAAAGCCCAGTGTGGGTGTGGCCCTTACTAATTATTGTTTACTCTTTCTACTATTCAAGTGCTTACCATTCTTCATTCCTATGACAAGAACAATGTTTCTTCACTAAGGTCCCTTTTGAAAGAATCACTTTTTAGATAGATAAGGAATATCTAGAAGGAAACCGTCCCTCTATTTCCTGTCCCCCAAATGCCCTTACTGTGAAGAAATAAGCACGTTAAGACAGTTTCTTCAGGGGTAGCCATTCTTGAACTCCCACAGTATGCACATTCATAATGTACTTTATGTGACTAACAGTATCACGGTGTCTTACAAATATTCTCTCTCTGTGTCTCTCATGATGCCTCTCTCTGTGTTTCTGTCTGTGTCTCTTCCTGTCTCTTTCCATTCACGCTGTGTGTGATATGTGTGTGATGTGTGTGATGTGTGTGTGTGTGTGTGTGTGTGTGTGTAATGTTTGTTTCCATTTATGTTGATGAATGCCATCTCTCCAACTCCACAAATAATATCTCTTTTGATTAACAACAACTTTTTAGATGAGTACTAGCACAGTTTACTGAGGAGAAAACTAAGCACAAAAGTTCAATGGCCCATGCAAGCTTATGCAGCTAGAGACATGTGCCGAGCTTCCTATTGCCATCCATGCCTGCTCTCTGCCACCCTGTACATGATCTTAGCTTTGGTTGTGTTGCAATTCATTCTTTTGGTTGTTTGAAATCATTATCCTGTGGAAAGTTTCTTCCTGTCACAGATTGTATATATGCACTTTTGGAGGTGGGGACTTTTGCCAGCAATCCATGAAATTTGTATGTACTTACCTCTATATTCTTAGTGTTTCATTTGATAAATAGTAAGCACTTGAATAATTGAAAGAATAAACAATAATTGAGTAAGTGTCAATTATGGGCTTTTCAAGATAGGGAAAGAGGACATTTTCCTCCAGGAAGCAGCATATTGTACAAATATAGAGGTTCTCAGTGGATTAATATGCCAAGTCTGGAGCCACGAATATAGTGGAGTTGTGTCTTTTATACCATTTTAGCTTTTTTTACCTCCCATATTTAGCAATATAATTTGATTGGGTGTCTAAAAGCTATAGGGTAATGATACTAAAAATGGCTAGAATGTGAGGGAGCCTGGAAACATTGTAAGTATGCACAGAGACACTGGCTAGACCAGATTTCTGTTTATTTGTTCTCTTCTCAGCCCCTAGATACTCCTACCAAAGCAATATGTTATTCACTAATAAGTTCAAATCTCATTTTCAAGGATCTCCTAGCCTGATGCCAAACACAGACAGGTTAGCACAAGAGTCTACCATGACATAATAGTGTACCAACTAAATGCAAGCTGTAGGGGAGCACAAAAGAGAGAGCCATCACTTCTTCCTGGAATTCTGAAAGGTTTTTCAGAGTGTACCACATGTTAAGGAATGGGAAAAGTTCTCAAGGCAGAGAAGGGCCGAGGCTGAGTTCTTGTGTAAAAGAAGCCGTCCATGCGGTGCAGAGACATTCAAGCAGAGGTGAGATCTATAATGGAAGTAAGTTGTGTGTGGAAAGAAATGGTGAAGGCTTTCAGAGAAATGATGGAGAGTAGAGATTAGGAGGAATGTTGAGGTCATTATGACTCTGTGCTAAGGAGTAGGAATTGTACTGCATGAGGAAAGGAAGTCAAAAGTGGTGCAATAATCTTGAAAGTATTTTCCCTGTGTTCTATAAAGAGCAATCAAATCACTAAATGGGCAGCTATTTCCCCCATCTTAGGATTTAGTTATTGTAGCACGGACACAAATTTCAAAGGGTATGCCACAAAGTGTAATTTATTATGAGTGGTTTTAGACACACTGGGACAATGGGTTCAAATAAGACAGAGAGATGACTGGAATGATTCTTGACATCATAGTAATTCCAGCAAATCTATGTGATTCATATTAAAATGCAAGCCACGCTGCACTGAGAGGCAACCATGAGACATCCCCAAGCCCCATATTTGTGATTATCTCTTGCTTTTATAGCTTCATTTCACGTAATTTTCCAAATAAAATGTCCTGGCCAATTGAATTCTTCATCATAGGAGTGTCTGCATTTACTGTGTTGATCATAGCAATATTAAGTGAGGTCTAGGCTTTCGTTTTTAAGAAAAGATCAAATGCAAAACATTCTTTAATAAAATCGCATGCAAACAACTTATATATGGTTTGGTCTTCATCAGTAAAAATAAATATACTTAAATGTACAGAGATCTTATGCATCTGATATAGAAACTGAAAAACAGAAAAGTTCATAAAATGTAAATCCTTTCTAGTTTCACCTTCCTAGAACTCTTCAGTAATGCACTATTAACATTCTCCTCTGCTCCATGGAGACAACAATAGGCTTCTGACCTCTCTTTACTTAGGGAATTGACTTAACAAAGCCTACAATTATAATTCCTTTCTGCTTCTTTGGCATAAAAGTCTTCATAACTTTAGAATGTCAAATGTCATAAATGACTGGTGGGTATTTCTCCCAGTCTCTGAGTGAGAATAGAGACCTGGCTTAGATAGTAATGATTTCCTATTCCAGTATCATCATCATCTAGTACTTTTTCCATTAGTTTACCCCAGCATCTATGTGTGTGTGTGTGTGTGTGTGTGTGTGTGTAGGGAAAGAGATGATACACAGATTAGACAGCTAGCTAGATGAATGGATGATAGTTTGATTGATTGATAGATAGATAGATAGATAGATAGATAGATAGATAGATAGATAGACATTTCTAGTAACATTCTCATGAATTTGATTTATTCTATAGTTATTCAAAATAATTAGTATATCAGAAAAAAATGCTTTTTACCTTCATATAGATACAATCCCCTACACCACAATGGTCTTAAAGCTAATTTGATAAGGCATGAAAGCTACATTTTTGTGGCAATAACAATAAGGATTTAGAACACAATTTTATACTTGTTTAGGAATGTGGTAATAGTAGCTTCTCCCCTAACATCATATAAAGTTGTATTTGATATTTAACAACTGATGGCTGTAAGCTTGCCTTGAGTTTAAAAGTTTCATTTTTATAGATTTTCTTCGGTTATGCTTTATAGAAGAATTTAAATACACATGGTATTAATTTTTTTTCTTTCCCAAATAACAAGTCCAGAGACAGACAGCTGGTATCTCTGCTTCAGTGTCTCCAAATGTTAGTTCCAAGTCTCTAATTCTTTTGGCTTTTATTCTCTCATGCTCACTAGATTATTGCTGCAAATCCAGGCATCATTACCATTGAGACATGCAATGAAATAAAAAAAAAAAGTAAAATGAACGTCGCTTTCAACAGCTGTTTTATTAATAAAAGAAAAAAACTTTGCCAGGTAGCCCCTTCTCTAATCATGTATATTCACAGTCCATGATCCAGAAATGTGTCCTGTGACTACCTGTAGCAGGAAAGGCAGCTGAGAAAACACGGCTAAGGAGAAGAAAGTGGAAGTGAGTGTTGAGATTGTCAACCAAGCAAACCTGCACCAATACCTATTTTAATATTCCAAATAGATGATTTTTAAGGAAGTTCTACTATAAGTATGGCAATAGAACAAATATTTAAAGGCTTCAAATTCCTTCACAAAATTTATCTTACTGTATTCTGGTCATTATTCTTACTGAATGATAAGTTGGAAATTGCATTGACTTTCATTTCATAGTGGCAAAGGCTTCCTTACATCCTGCCAGAGGTAAAGGCAAAAAGTGTTTTGTGTCTCCATCAACATCATAAAACTCAGCAGAATAATGGTCATGGGACAAGCAAGGAATCCGCTGGAAAAGCCACCAAAGACTGAGGAGCACTTTAGAGTATGATAGAAACATGGTTGAGATGAAATCACAGAACAGAATAGGATCCTCTTGTGCAATATACTTTTTTTTGGTTCTGTAGGCTTATTTATTTTTAATGAAATTGGACAATTTCTAGAAGGAGCAATCTGACAAAAATATTTCATACTTTACTGATATAACGTAAGAAAGATGAATCTCTGCTTACATCACACACAGAAAATACATACACATGAAATCATTACAAAAAATCTAAATCATATCATTTTAATTGTTTTCCAATGTGTTGATATTTCTACTTAGAAAAAAATTAAAAACTAATATGAATAATTATACGCAATAAAAATTGTTTCCAACTGCTAAATTTTCATATTGAAAAAACCACATCAAGATGGTTCCTTTTTATAAAAAAAAACTAAAAAAATACAGCTTACAAAAAATAATAATAATAATCACTGTGGAATTGTGTAGTAAGCATGTAAGAGCCAGAGGTTGATATTACAAAAAAAAAAAAAAAAAACAGTGTATCTGTGCCCAGCAGAGTAGGTGAACACAGGACTCGCAGTGATTGGGGCAATATACTTTAGACATGCACATAATTATCTTCTAGCTTCAAATTAGATAGAAAGACTTTCCTAAAAATCACATGTGAAATGAAAGTAAATAACTGTGTTTTGGAGGTGCTCTGTGGGAGATACTTGCCTCTGTGCTCAGAAATATTTATAATGAAAATGTAAAAGTTGCAAAGTTGAGACTATAACACTAAGCTAAAATGTGTGGTTATTATGAGCAATATGCTTTAGGTTTCTGATTAGTATTAACTTATCAGATCTTCACAACAGTCTGAAGAATAGATACTGTTCCTCACCCCATTTTACAGATGAGGAAGTCTTGATTCATTTGCTGAAAATTACCTCAACTCTCAATGCCAACCAGAAAATAGTACTTTGAGTCCATAATCCAAATAATTTTAATTAAACTCTTAATGAGTTTTTAAAGAATGCTATGACAAGAAAAACAAAGAGTAAAAAAAGGTAAATGATTTTGCAGTGATTACTATTTATGTACTGGGCTTTAAAGTTGGGTTTCCATGGTAGAGGGAGACATCATGGGGATAGGGAGAAACTGGGTGCTAGGGAAGATTCCCCATAATCCACAAAGATGGCCCCAGTTTATACTACTAGCAAAAGTGGAGAGGGTGCCTGAGCTAGCTTATCCCAGTAATCAGATCAGTGAATACCCTAGCTGTCATCATGGAGCCTTCATCCAGTAATTGATGGAAATAGATGCAGAGATCCACAATCAAGCACCAGGCCAAGCTTCAGGAGTCTAGTCAAAGAAAGAGAAGAGGGATTCTATGAACAAGGGGCATTAAGATTATGATAGGGAAACCTACAGAGACAACCAAATCAAACTAGTGGGAACTCATGAACTTTAGACCAACAGCTGTGGATCTTCCATGGGACTGGACTAGGCCCTCTGCATAAGCAAGACACTTGTGTAGCTTGATCTGCTTAAGGGCCCCCCTGGCAGTAGGGTCAGGATCCATCACTGGTGCATGAGCTAGCTTTTTGGAGCCCACTACCTATGGCAGGACACCTTGCACAGCTTTGATCCAGTGGGAGGGCCTTGGACCTGCCTCTACTGAATGTACCAGGCTCTGTTGACTCCCGATGGAAGGCCTTATCTTGTTGGAGGAGGGAATGGGAGAGTGGGTTGTAGGGGAAAGGCTGGAGGGGTGGGAGGAGGATCTGTGATTAGTATATAAAATGAATAAAAAATTCCTTAATAAAAAATGATAAAAAAAAATAAAATAAATAAAGTTGGGTTTTGTGTTTGTTGGTAGGAAAGATTTGAGGACAAAGATAGCTGAGAAGACTATCATGAGCAACAAGATAAAACTGCAAACGTGGGGTAGGTCAGACAGAAGTGAATTCCATTTCGTTCTTCATTAGTAGAATGTTTATATGGGATGATAGTTTATATGGGCCCACTGACCTTGGAATCAAAAATGCTATCTTGGTTCTGCTTCCTACACATGGGATCACCTTAGACAAAGTCTTTAATCTCTCTGAGCCTCACATGAAGACAAAAGTTCCTGTAGCCATGTTATATGAAAGATGCCATAAAAATACAAATGTTCAAATTAACACTAAGCTGGTCTGAGAAAAAAGTAGGTCATGACTGGATTGTAAAGAAACACAAATTGAGGCAGAAGTTTCATCAGTGGAGACCTCTGGAAAGAAGTGATCGGAGCTGTGTATAAAGCTCATTACATAGGGAGATATGGGATAGATTGTATTATGAGAAGGAATTAAAAAAAAATGAGTTCAAAATTATTTAAAATCTGGTTCAATTGTAATGAGGAAGCCAAGTATAATGGGTCACACCTGCAGTCTCAGAATGTAAGAGGCTGAATTTGAGACCCATGAGGGCTCCACTGGAAATCCCATACTACCTTAAGCTAAACAGTGAGGTCGTGTCTTGAGAATAATAGCAAACAGGGAAGACATGAAACATTGACATAACTATATGCACATATAGGAATTAGTAAGAAAGCAAAGAAATAGCAAACAAACTTTATGTTTGGAAGCTGAAAAGAAGGCTGGGGAAATGGCTCAGAGCTTAAGAGCACCATCAGCTCATCGAGAGGTCCTGAGTTCAATTCCTAGCAACCACATGGGAGCTCACAACCATCTATAATGAGATCTGCTGCCCCTCTTTTGGCATACATGAATAGATACAGACAGAACACTGTATATATAATCAATAAACAAATAAGTCTTCAAAAAAAAAGAAGTTGAAAACAGTGAAGAAAGAGACAACTTGTCGGAGCATGCATAAGTAAATGCAGCTGATTTTTATCCAGCTAAAACTTGTGTCGGACTTCTTAGTTAATTAACTGCAAGATTTAAAATATGTACTATTTGACCCAAATCTAGGACAATTTGTCTTAGCAACAGAAGAGTCAACACACGATGAATCAGGACTATTCATTTGGAGTTGACACACTTCCTGATAGTGGCCTGTAACAGAAACCTAACACTCCTGGTGAGAAAGCAGAAGCAGATCCTCAGAATGAGAGCAGAGGTTTCATTCCTGAACTAACTCACTGGAACATAAATACAGATCACATTATTTGTTACATAGAACCTTAATCCTGCAAGAAGGAAGTCATCAAAAGAGATCTTAATTTGTTTCAGGGTTGTTTTTGAGTCCAACTTAAATCACCAGGCATTAATCATTTTACTTTGAGATAATAACTTTCAAGCCCCGTGTGAGGAAAGGAAATTATCAAATTTAGTCATTCAAGCTAACCACTGAAAGAAAGTACTTCATACCCTTCCTCTTCAGGAGCATGAGATCTGTTTTTAAGAAGCAGTTACTTTTCTCAGAATGTCTTGATATTTCCCCACAAGCTAGATGGCTGATATCCCAATGCTGGTCTAGAGTACCAAAAGATATGGAGGACTGTTCATAGAATCATCTAAGCAAATGGGCCTCCCAATCCCATGGTATTGCTACATACTGTTTATATATCACATATAATTTTCCCTCTACAGTACACTGTTTAGTAGCAATGGGTATCAGTGAGCAAGAGACTGGTATACAGGGCAGGCATTTTTCTTTCTTATAACCCAAATATGTTATTTTCTACACCACCACAAGGCTATTCAGGACACAAGATTGCTTAAGGAGATAGTTAATGGTGTGAGTGTGTGTGTGGTGTGTGTGTGTGTGTGACAAAGAGAGAGAGAGAGAGAGAGAGAGAGAGAGAGAGAAACATGTTTTAAAATTATATCTACTACATGCTTCTCAAGGTGACAAACACAAGCACAAAAAAATGAATAAATTTATAAAAATACCTTTAACAATAAATCTCAGTTCTTTGATTTTTTTTTCTTATTCCCAAGAGGACACTGAATTTCAAAACAACACAGAATAAATTACTATCTTGCTTTAGGTGATCTACTAACCACATCTCCATCCTACACTTTTCTTTGCTACATGCAAAGCAAGTGTGTTTTCTTTGGCTAAGACATGCATAACCCCCCTGACTGAGGAAAGCATAACTTACCATTTTTAAATTTAAGATGGTGAAGAACAATGTACATTTAGTAGAGCGTCTACTTTGCCTACAGTCATTATTGGTGTGTATTGATTGTACAAAGCAAGGAGTTTTGTTATGGTGTTTTGCAGATATACATCATGTCCTCTGTTCATATAGAATACTCTGACATTTGACTTTTTGCCATCTCTCATGTTTGCAGTATGTAATGGTTTGCTCTTATTTGCTTTTTGAATATCTACCCTGAGCTGTATCGCTTACACCTTAGATGTAAAGGGTAAAGATTTGTTTTGTTTGCTTAATGGGAGGAAAATTAGTAAGTAAAATAACTTTGTATACAACCAATATTATTTTAGGTACAATCCAGACTACTAAATAATGTTTGAATAAATACTGTAGAAATGCTTTGATTCTTTTAAATAGTAAAAGTTCACATTTTTCTAGTATCATTGAGAGAATTCTTGGTACACTTCTAACTTCAAAGAACACACATTTCCTTCCTCAACTGTCCCCATGAATTTTCTTATTTTGAGGCTTGGTTCTGGGGCTTACTAGCATTAGAAAGTATATCACAAGGTATGTAGATGTAACCAATCGTATTATTAAAATAAGAAACACAGAGCCAAGGTAAAAGAGAAAAGCCGAGAGGTCAGAGCTCAGAGATAAAATCTTACCTCCTGCAGTGCTCCTAGCTTCCCCGAGAGAGGGAGGTACTTCCTGTGTCCCTGTTTAAATAATCTTTCTGTTCTGCCTTCTCATTGGTTGTAAACCCAACCACATGACTGCCTCATCACTGCCTGTAAGTACCGCCCTCCAGGTCTTAAAGGCGTATGTCTCCAATACTGGCTGTATCCCTGAACACACAGAAATCTACCTAGCTCTTCTAACCACCACACTCTCACTATGGCTCTAATAGCTCTGACCCCAGGGCAACTTTATTTATTAACATAAAATTAAAATAACATTTCAGTACAAATAAAATATCACCACATTTCCCCTTTTCTATTTTAATAAAAAGAAAAAAGGCAAAAGGTTATAACTAACAAAAGAAAAACTATATACAAAAGTACAATAACTATATACAATATATACAAGTAACAAATACCTAAACGATGTCTAGTCCATTTGTATTTGACAAATCAGAGAAAATAATTCCCTTATCTATCCTATTTTAGTAAGTCCAAAATGTATCTAATTCACTTTCTATCCTAATTAATCTTCAACTATAACTAACTAATCTTCAACTCCCTCAGAGACCCAAGAAGGAAATAATATTAGCTAACAAAAATAAAAACAAGAAGTGCACAAAAGCAGCTTCCAAAAATTTTGTGAGTTGACAGAAACAGCCAGCTGCCTGGACAGTCACCCGAGGTTTCTCCACAGTGTTGGGGCATCATCTTCAGCCTATAGGCTTATGGTATCTGACAGACTCATTTGTGAAGTAGGTTGTACACAAGGTCAACAGTTCAACCTCACATTGGGTGAGAGCAGTCCATGTACCAGAAACACCTGAATTCCACTAGTGTCATGTCATGATTCAGGATTTTAAATTCTGGAAATTGTTGATGGTTTTTGAATTCAGCTGTCCATTCTTCTTGGCTGTGTATATATGGCTTCATCTAAGCATGCCCTTCTCCACATCCCTCTATTAAATGCCAGTCTACTATTGAGAGGCGTGAGCTTTCAGTTGCTGTTCCATTGCACAACAGAAGCCATCGGCCCACTGCCTGTTCAGCTGCCTTCAAAGAAAAGGGCACTGTACCTTTTCCAGATTGTGAAGGCCACTTCAGGGATGGTGCCATATTGTCCTGGCCTCAGAAGATGCCTTCTGATAAAGCCATAACCATACTTGTTTTGGCAGGAATCGGTAGTCCTTTGTTTCGTGTTCTGTCTGTCCATTTTGTCCTGTTGATTTGAGGATACTTTGTTGTCCAGTGGCTAACTTTTGCCACAATGAAAATTAACTCCATATGCAGTTTCTTCAATGCCCATATTTTCTCTGAAGTAGATTGGTACTGCCAGGAGCTGACATGTCTCAAAAAAGAAAAATTTCTAAGTTATTAAAATATTTTAAATGCCATATTCGTTAGATCTCTGAAGGGTTTGAAGATGACCTGTCTAAAATATATCTGCTCAATTTTTAAAACATATCTAATATGACTACAATTTCTATTGTAATGTCTAACTACTAACTTTCATTTCTTTATATCCTAATAGTTGGTAATAATGTAAAGTATTTAAAACTAGTAATTGTCTTTTTCTTTTCTTTCTTTTTTTTTTTTTAAACAAGAACCTTAAATCTAATCTCCTTTGCTTAGCCTTTTTCCTAACCCTTGACAACAACTTGTAACCAACCCCCCTAAACAATTGAAAATTATCCCAGACCCAAAACCCATTAAAAGAACCAAAAAACCACCTGCCCCACACCACTTCTTTGGCAATGTGGGTGTCATATTCTTAAAATTGCTTCCTGCTGGGTATGGGTGAAGTTATCTTTATCCTGAAAGAAAAATTTAGGTTAATTGTCAAATTCTAGGAAAGGTAACTATATCCTTCATTATTATCCAGTCTGTGTATAAAGCCAAAGTTCAGGGTTTATCTCAAGTCCTTATTCAAGTAGTCTTTGAGACTGGATCATCTCAGCTAGTCATCTCAAAATTGTTCTGAGCACCTTGTAGTTCAAAGCTGATCTATAGATGATGTTTGTCAGTTCAGTGATATTATTATTGTCCACGTGGAATTGTTGTTGTTGTGTTTGTTGTTGTGGGGCCCCATCTTCTTTCCGGAGACTTCAGTTGATGTTAGGCCTGGCCGTGATTTCCTGCAGAAAACTGATAAGAGACTCGAACACAAAGACATATATATGCAGCTAATTGAAGCCTTTTTTTCTAGAATTAGTTAGTACTCTATATGACCATTCATATCTTAACAAAGTTTAAAATGTATATATATATATATATATATATATATCAATCTTGTAAATTTTTATATAAAATTTATACTTTAAGAAAAGTTTAAAGAATCAGAATAGAATCAAAGAGTTGAGATTAGTAATAGAATAGTCCCTTAATTAATTTGGCTTTTGTCCTGTCCCATAGCAGAAAATGGCTCTTTTATTCTGTCATGATACAGGGAGTTTGTATTTTCATTTTAACAACATGCTTGAGTTTAAAGAAGGAGAGAGCCATTCTCCAACTCCAAAGTCAGCTTTAAATTTTAATTGAACTGGGACTATTAGAAAACCAATAGTGTTAAATCTTTAGAGAAAAGCAGAAACAAACATTTAAGAAGACATAAAATTTTTTAGATAATATATACCCATATGCCATATACTCCAATATACTCTGTTTCCTGGGATAGATGATTTGTCCCTTTTCTTCAGTTGTCTCATTTGTCTTGTGTCCTTCAGATTCCTTAACCTTCATTCTCCTAAAAGACAAAAACAAAAACCTTCCCCCAAGACTAATTTTGGGGATGTTCCTTTTTGGCAAGTTATTATCTGATTAAATGAAAAGACATGTGTTACAGGTACAAGTTAGTTTAAATTGGATGTTCATGCTGGTTGATGAACTATCACCTCCTCTAATTAAGAGGTTTCTCTTGTTCAAATCGAACCTTTATCAATTTTGATGGTACCCACAGCTTATCTTCTCCTATAGAAACAAAAGCAAAACCTCGTCCCCAACGTAATACATACCCTGGTTTCCATTCTGAGGTCAGCACATCTTTAAAGTATATAGGCTGATTTAATTCTGTAGTTTTTTCTATTACCCAATGTCTCTCTGCAGCTGTTGTTCCTTTCTCATTGGCATTCAGAAAATTCAAAGTTAATAGAGCATTATGCAGTCTATTTCTGGGGGTTTTTGTTACTCCTTTCTGTTTATTTAGCATATCCTTTAGAGTTCTGTTTGACCTTTCTATAACTGCTTGACCTGTAGGATTATGTGGTATACCTGTAATATGCTTTATATTGTAATAAGCAAAAAACTGTTTCATTTTAACAGAGACATATGATGGAGCATTGTCAGTTTTGATTTGTGCAGGTATACCCATAATGGCCATAACTTCTAGCAAATGAGTGATTACAGAATCAGCTTTTTCAGAACTCAAAGCAGTTGCCCATTGAAATCCTGAATAAGTATCGATAGTGTGGTGTACATATTTCAGTTTTCCAAATTCTGCAAAGTGAAACACGTCCATCTGCCAGATTTCATTCCTCTGAGTACCCTTTGGGTTACATCCTGCTGGTAATGGTGTTTGATTATAGAAGGAACAAGTAGGACATTTCTTTACTATTTCTTTGGCTTGTTGCCAGGTTATGGGAAAATCCTTTTTTAAACCTTTACTATTGACATGATGTTTTTTATGAAATTCTGAGGCCTCCAGCACATTTCCTATCAATAATTTATCAATCTCATCATTGACTTGTGCTAGAGGGCCTGGCAGACCAGTATGAGATCGGATGTGAGTTATATATAAAGGATGACTCCTTTTCCTGATTGTATCTTGTAATTGAATAAATAGTGAAGTTAATTCTGAAGCATCAGGGATAAATTCTGCAGTCTCAATATGTAATACCACTCTTTCAGCATACTGAGAGTCAGTTACTATGTTGAGAGGTTCTGAAAAATCCATTAATACCAACAGAATAGCATACAATTCTGATTTTTGCACTGAATTATAAGGACTTTGTACCACTTTACTTAAATTTTCTGATTTGTAACCTGCCTTTCCTTGTTTGTTGGCATCTGTATAAAATGTACGAACTCCAGATATGGGTTTTTGCCGTACAATTCGAGGCAAGATCCAATCAGCTCTCTTTATAAAATCAATTCTGTTGCTTTTGGGATATTTGCTGTTAATTTCTCCCAAAAAATTACTGCAAGCTCTTTGCCAAGGTTCACTTTCTGTCCATAATTTTTCAATGTCCTCCTTAGTTAAAGGTACGACAATTTCTGCTGGGTCTATTCCTGCTAATTGACGAAGTCTCAATTTTCCTTTCCAAATCAAGTCAGAGATTTTTTCCCCATAAGTTTTTAATTTTTTATTTGGTTTATTTGGTAAAAATATCCATTCCAATATAATATCTTCCCTCTGCATTAATATTCCAGTAGGGGAATGCCTAGAGGGTAAAATAACCAAAATGCAATCCAGCTTTGGATCAATACGATCCACGTGCCCTTCATGTACTTTCTTTTCTACCAAGGTCAATTCTTTCTCAGCTTCAGGTGATAATTCTCTTGGACTATTTAAGTCCTTGTCACCTTCTAAGGTTTTGAACAAATTAGTCAGTTCATCATTTTTTACCCCAACAATAGTTCGTAGATGAGAAATATCTCCAAATAATCTTTGAAAGTCATTAAGAGTCTGTAGTCTATCTCTCCTAATTTGCACCTTTTGGGGTCTAATTTTTTGTAGCTCTATTTTATATCCTAAATAATTAATAGAATCTCCTCTTTGTATTTTTTCAGGAGCAATTTGTAATCCCCAGCAAGGCAAAATTTTCTTTACTTCTTCAAACATTCTTTCTAAAGTATCTGCATTTGAGTCAGCTAGTAAAATATCATCCATATAATGATAAATTATAGATTTAGGAAATTTTTTACGTATCACTTCCAATGGCTGTTGTACAAAATATTGGCACAGAGTTGGGCTATTTAACATTCCCTGTGGGAGGACCCTCCATTGAAATCTTTTAACCGGTTGAGAATTATTATAAGTAGGCACTGTGAAAGCAAATCTTTCTTTGTCCTTTTCTTGTAAGGGTATTGAAAAGAAACAGTCTTTTAAATCAATAACTATGAGAGGCCATCCTTTTGGTAACAGAGTAGGCAAAGGAATTCCAGATTGTAGAGAGCCCATCGGCTGAATTACTTTGTTAATTGCTCTAAGGTCTGTTACCATTCTCCATTTACCAGATTTCTTTTTAATAACAAATACAGGAGAATTCCAAGGGCTGGTTGACTGTTCAATATGCTGAGCATTTAACTGTTCTTCTACCAGCTCTTCTAAAGCCTGGAGTTTCTCTGTTGTTAAAGGCCATTGCTGAACCCATACAGGCTTGTCTGTTAACCATTTTAAAGGTAGAGCTGTTGGTATTTTTGGAAGATTATCAGTTGTTGTGCCCTGTTCTTGTATAATATGGATGGCTGGTGACCACTCAAAATAATGTCTTCTAATATTTCTCTCAGAAACATGTGCTAGTTTATGATTTGTTTCTGAGATTGGAGGGATTTTAATCTGAGTATTCCATTGTTGCAACAAGTCTCGACCCCACAGGTTCATAGCTATGTTAGCGACATATGGTTTTAATTTTCCTCTCTGTCCTTCTGGACCTATACATTCCAGCCATCTTGCACTCTGTTTCACTCCAGATAATGTCCCAATTCCTAACAGTTGAACGTTTACCTCCTGAAGAGGCCAAGCTGGATGCCAAAATTCTGGTGCAATTATGGTAATGTCCGCACCTGTGTCTACCAGACCAGACAACAAAACACCATTTATTTTTATCGTTAATTTTGGTCTCTGTTCATTAATAGAAGTTTGCCAAAAAATTTTCTTTATGTTTTCTCCTGAATTTTCTATTCTCTCTTTTTCATCATCCTGACCAGCCTGATTTATTCCAATAGTCATTTGGTTATTTAATCGCTCAGAGCAGGGATTTCCTCTACAGCTGCAGGAAAGGTTTGAACTGGTTTTGCTATGGGGGCCTGCATGAGGCCCCTCCGGGAGTTTCCCGAAAACTGAGGCAAAGGATTACCCTGTCTGTCCTTTGTTGATCTACATTCGTTGGTCCAGTGTTTTCCCTTACCACACCTTCTGCATACTCCAGAAGGAAGGGGCATTCTGTTGCCATTGTTCCTTGAAGAAACATTGCTTCTAGGATTGACCTGTTTACAGTCCCTTTTAAAATGTCCTTGCTTTCCACACCCAAAACATCTAACACTCCTCAAACCTTTTGAAATTACTTCTCCTACCCACGTATCATGCTCATCAACCTCAACATTAATTGTTTCTCTAATCCAATCTTCCAAAGGTGCAGATCTTGCCCTTAACGGCCTGATTATTCTTTTGCATGCTGCATTCGCATTCTCAAATGCCAAAGCTTCAATTATTGCCTTACTAGCTTCTGATCCTGAGACCATTCTGTTTACTGCTGAAGCCAGTCTTTCTAAAAAATCTGTGAAAGATTCTTTAGGGCCTTGCATAACCTTTGTGAATGACTCATGTTTTTTTCCTGGTTCATCAACTCTGTCCCATGCATTCAAGGCTGCCATTCGACATAAAATTACGGTTTGAACATCATATAAACATTGTGTTTGTATTGAAGCATATTGGCCTTCTCCAATAAGCTGATCCTGACAAACTTGTATTCCTTTATCCCTCCATTGTGTTTCTACGTTTCTAGCTTCCTCCTTAAACCAAGTCAGAAATTGAATTCTCTGGCTGGGTTCCAGAACAGCTTGTGCAAGGTCCCGCCAGTCCTGTGGTATAATCCTATTATATGTTGACCAAGAGTTTAACATTTGCTTTACATATGGGGAATGCATGCCATAAGATAGTATTGCCTCCTTAAACCTTTTAAAATCCATCAGTTCAATTGGAGCCCAGATATTTTGTGTAGCCATTTGATCAGGCATCTGCTGTACGGTTACAGGATAAATTAAGGATGATTGTGTGAAAACAGGCTTTCTTTCTGTAACCTTATGATCCAAACTTGAACCAACTTCACTGTTAAAATTAACAGGTTTTTCTAAAGCTGTTATCCTGGCACTTAAATCGACTATCTTTTTAAATAGTAAAATGAGAATAAGCATGGTGATTAACTGCATAATTCCCATAATACTAATCTTTTCATATAGTTGTTCCATTGTCAGACTGCCTAAAATTTCAAACAAAACCCAATTTTCTTCCAATGTACACAGGAAACCCATTTTTTTAAATGTGGAAAAAATTTGTCTTTTAAATAGTTTCCTTTATGACTTACCAAATCTGCGTAGAACAGTAGAAATCCGAGCGAATTTCAAAACAGCCACCTAGAGTCCTAGGTGTAAATCCAGAGAGAGAGAGAGAGAGAGAGAGAGAGAGAGAGAGAGAGAAACAGAGAGACAGAGAGAAAGCAAGAGAGAAAGCAAAAGCGAAAGTGAAAGTGAAAGTGAAAGTGAAAGTGAAAGCGAAGGGGTAGCCGGCTAAAGCTTAAAGCCAGCCACTTGTTCCCTCTGAGCCGAGTCAAGGCTTGGCTTTACAGCCAGGGGCCCTGTTTAGCAGGGCAGGCCTGAGCTGTTTGTAGCACTGGCTTTAAGCAAGCAGCTCACAGTCCGGCCTGAGCCCAAGCAGACCTGGGCTGGGGCTAGGGAGCCGGCTGCTCCGGCTAGGGAGCCGGCCCCAAGCAGTTTTTAATGGATTCTTGTCACGTTGGGCGCCAGATGTAGATGTAACCAATCGTATTATTAAAATAAGAAACACAGAGCCAAGGTAAAAGAGAAAAGCCGAGAGGTCAGAGCTCAGAGATAAAATCTTACCTCCTGCAGTGCTCCTAGCTTCCCCGAGAGAGGGAGGTACTTCCTGTGTCCCTGTTTAAATAATCTTTCTGTTCTGCCTTCTCATTGGTTGTAAACCCAACCACATGACTGCCTCATCACTGCCTGTAAGTACCGCCCTCCAGGTCTTAAAGGCGTATGTCTCCAATACTGGCTGTATCCCTGAACACACAGAAATCTACCTAGCTCTTCTAACCACCACGCTCTCACTATGGCTCTAATAGCTCTGACCCCAGGGCAACTTTATTTATTAACATAAAATTAAAATAACATTTCAGTACAAATAAAATATCACCACAAAGGTACATAACAATCAGAGAAATTTTCAAATTAGTGTTCTTGTCTTCATAGACAATGCATATCCCTAGTTAGCAACCCAACTCTCCCTGGAGTATAGGAGGCTATAGTACACATTCTCTCAAATTTTGTGAGGGAAATAGTTCTACACCATCACCCCAACTATGAGTGTTCAGTAAACCATTCCCTATTTTGTGAAATCATGACATCACATGGGCAGGAAGCAGGCTCCAGTGTGGAGGAAATACATCAAAGATGCTGAAAGGCTGCATCACTCTCCTTCTTAGAAATCACAGCCCCAATGAGAGGAGTATCTCTCTGTGAGTAACTAATTCCCTCTCATCTGGAATATATGAACAATGCTTTCAGTAGCCTGGACATCAGCAGCATAGGTATAAGGTAAGAATAGTTGCCTTGCATTGACATTCATAAGATATGCTAAACCTGACAGCTTATATGTACCCAATTCCATGCAGCAGCCACCTTGTGGGGCTGTAGTTCTGAGTGTGGAACATCTGGAGCTGCACTTTAATTGGTGTTTGTAATAGTTGCACAGCTGTTTGAAACAGCTCTAGCTATGTTAATCACGGCTGCAATGATGCTTATTGCAAAGTCTTTCCAGAAAGGCCAATTCTCGACAATCAGTGATTATTGATTCAGGAAGTCACACAGTTCATTTCCTGGCTTAGTGTCATACACAAATCAAAAGCATAAGAAAAGAATGAAGTAGCTAAAACAACCCCATTTGTCAGTCTGGGCATGCTTGACTTCAAAAACATTGACAGATTGTTACCTGACATGTATAATCAACCTGCTGCAAGGGAGGGCCAATTGCAGTATTGTGAGAATTCAGCTCAGCAGGGAAGTATGGGAGAAAGGACTGTGTAGCTTTTAAAAATGGTATCTATAGGGCTATTCCTCTCCCTCAAAAATAAGTGTTATAGATGATACAAGAGGGAAATAATAAGACCTATAGGGAAAAATGGAATTCACATGCTCTGGACTAGATGGGAAAATATTTCCATTCCCTATGTTCAGAAAGATTTGAAAAAGCTTTTTCAACACTGCCAAGATATGTTGCAATGACTGCTCCACCACACCCAATTTGGAGACTATGGGAAAGCCATTTTGTCATCATGAGCCTCCTAAGTTTCTCGTCAGTAAAATTAAAAGATTAGAGAAGACTGAAATGTTTTTAAAGTCTGTTGCTTCTCATATTTTTATAAAGATATGGGATTTGGCTACCTGAAAATATAGAAATTTCTAGATAATCGTGTTCCAGAACAGGAGGATAAGGAAGGGAATTTACAGAAACAGCTCTGGAGAATGCCTGCTTTGGTTAGGTGGTCACTGAAGAGGAGGCCCCCTCCAGACAAACTATTAAGAAATGAGTGTAAAGAGAGGATGATGCTGATAATGGGCAAAGCATTGGAGTCATGGAAGAAAAAAATAACAATCAATGCCCTTGAAAGACAACATACAGGGGAAAACAATGATACAAGAAATTTTATCTAAGACAGAAAACTTGATATAGCATATTTTTACATTAAGAGACAAAGAGTGAAATATAGCCACTGTGTTAGATGCACACATGTACACACATGCACACACCCAAATACACATACACACACACACACACACACACACACACACACACACACACACACCAATTCTGAATGACATAAACACAACAGAAAAATAGCAAAGGAAATTTTAGAGTGAAGGTGTGTATAGGAGCTAAGAAGCGTCCACCTTTCAACAGCCACAGTGTAATTTTTAGATGGTACCAAATTTATGGTTCCTGAAACTGATAGGAGCTTGCCTATAAGAACTTTACTAACATGAAAATGAGTTTTAAAGAAAATTAGTTAAAAAATACTTTAACAATTGTTTTCAGGGGTTAGTGCTGTGGAGTTGGGGGCGGGAAGATGTGGTTGGCTATATACCTTCTAAAATAATTTGCCTTTTAAATGTTTCACCTTTTTATGTGTATGTACTGTTAATACATGTGAAGTATGCATGTTCTTACATGGGTAGACATACATGCACAATATGTGATTACATGGGGAAGCCTGATGTTGATGCAGGGAATCTTCTTAGGTGGCTCTTATACTCAGTGTCTCGATCAAATCTGAAGTTCACAGATAGAATTAGGCTTGCTTGTTCCATGTCATCATTCCAGGTCTCAACTTCCTGAAGCTGAAATTACAAGTGAACCACCCTGGTCACCCAGCATTCATGTAGGGGATCCAAACTCCCTCAGGGCCTCTTGCTTGTATAACGAACATTTAACCATGAGTCACCTCCCCAACCCTTAATTCCACATTTTTACAATGTAGACAACTTTTGCTCTGAAAAAATAAAATAAAATAAAATCTAACCTGATGGTAAAATAAAGTTTCCCTCCAGGCTTCAGTAATGAACACGAATTTGAGACAGTAAGGACTAAGGATCAAGTTTGCAATTTGTCAGTCCTGGGAGGAAATCTATGGAGGCATTGTTTCTCCCATTTTCACTTTTCATGGAAAAAAATACATCTTCTCCCCTTTGCTATCATTTGGTTTACATGGTTGGACTTTGTCTTTCTGCCACACATTTTATGGCCATCAAAATTCTTTCTCTATTAAAAAAAATCACTCAAACTATCTCATTTCTAATTCATAAAATATTTAATTCCTTCTACCTAGCACTTTTGATAAAGCTGGCATCCTTTCTTTGGGGGGATAGATAAGTCTACAAGTTGAGCTCCAGACTTTATCTGTTCCACACAAATTCTCTTCCATGTCCCATATTCCCAGCCCAGTCAGTGTATAATGTTAGCATGGTATTGTGTCATAATATATTCCCCCTTATCTTCCCTCTGTGCACATGTGCATTCATGTAGGGGAACATGAGGATGACGAGGAGCTTCCACTTGTTTATCCCTCTCCAGTTCTGGGGTTATAAGATACCATTCTTTGCCATATTTTATTTTATTTTTGAGTGAGTTCTGGGGATTGAATTCGGGTGATCATGTTTGCTCAAGTAGTTTACCACTTGCATTATGACCCAGCTTCCATGTTGGGTCTTCCTCTTCCATATATCAACACATTTACTGAGCTCAAAGAGCTTCACATTTCTTTGGGGGACAAGCACAGAAGTGCATATATGTTAAGTATCTGTTCTACTTGCGGGTTTCTAGCCTTGTGAGAAAGACAACAAAATCCGGGGAAAGTCTCAAGTTTGCATGTTGAAATTTCAGTGTTTGAGAGTGAAGATGCTTTGGCTTAAAATGAATATCAAGTTAATAATTCAGCTTTAACAGGTTGATTTATTACTCTTATTTCCGTAAGTAAGACATAATAGCTATGTGTATCCTTTTCTCTCTGCTCTTCTCATCCCACATCTCTCCATTAAACAACACAGGCTTCATCCACAAGCAGGAAAGTGCCAGGTGACTTCTGTCTGGCATAACAAAATTATCAGAAGTGTGCACATTACAAATTCTCAAAGAGCCTCTGCTGCTGGTTTTACTTCAGCTCCAGGTGACTCTGCCGTCTCAGCACCCTGAGCTTTAACCCAATGCTCTAGTTTCACCCTAGACAGGACAAATGAGAGCTTTGTGACACTGTTGTCTCATAGGGAAAAGGTTGGACTATCACTTTCCCTGAAATCTGCATCTACCCTAAAGAACATGCTTGCGACCTGGAGTTGGGCCTTGAACCCGTAGTCTCTCACTCTACAACCTGGATCATGGTGCAGCCTCATAGTTTGGTTTTTATTGCTGTGGAGAGATACCATGACCAGGGCAACTCCTATCAAGAAAATGTTTCATTTAGGTGGCTTGCTTAGAGTTTCAGAGGTTCAGTCCATTATTGTCATGACAGGGAGCATGGCAGTGTGCAGGCAGATGTGATACTAGAGCTTAGAGTGCTACATCTTAACAGAAAGCCCACTAAAAGTCACACTGAGGGAAGCTTGAACAAAAAAGACCTCAAAGCCTGCCTCCATGGTGACATACTTCCTCCAACAAGGCCACATCTCCTAGTAGTGCTACTCCCTTTGTGGGCCATTTCTTTCAAACTACAGTACCATTTTTATCAGAAACCCACTCCTATCACTTCTGGAAGACTGAAGTTTCCAAAAGCCACATTCTCTAAACAAGAGCCACAAGGGAACTAAGTTAGAAGGAAAGATATTAATTTTTAAAATCCCATTGGTTCTCTAGGATTATATGATGAGAGTCATATAACATTAATTGTCAGAAAGCCAAGTGGATACTTTCTTTCCTCTAACAGCTGAGACACAAAACTATCCCAGTCATAAAAGGTTTCCCAGTAACTTGAAACTGATGGGACAGAACTCTTGCTACATGAAAACAATCCATTGGGATCTGCCTGAAAATTGGCACTTTGGTATGGAATAAACTCCCAAAAATCTCCTGAGAGAATACTGAAGATGAAAAAGGAAGTTGTTATGCTTATTCTTGGTTGTCAATTTGACTCCATATGGAATTAAGACCCCAAAATGGCTGGGCACACCTGTAAGGGATTTTTGTTGTTGTTGTTTATTTAAATCATTTGAAGTGGGAAGATGGACTTCTAATCTGGATCTTTGAGATGGGAAGACACACTTTTAATCCAGATCTTTTGAGGTGGGAAGACCCACCTCTAATCTGGGCCACACCTTCTCCTGGAAGCCTATATAAAGAATAGGGAAGCGTTTCTCTCTTTGCCTGCTTGCTCTCACTCTCACTAGCAATGTCCATTCCTTCACCAGCATTAAAGCATACTTCTTCAGGACTCTGATGTATACTGAAGAGCAGCTGAGACAATCAGCTTTGTGGACTGAAACACTACGGATTCTTGGACCTTCCATTCATAGGCAGCCATTGTTGGATTAGTTGAACCAAAGCCTGTAAGTCATTCAAATAAATCTCCTTTCTATATATATAGAGATTTAGTCTATAAATTTTGTTACTGTGCAGTAACACAGAGTAACATTAATTAGTCTATAAATTCTGTTACTCTGAGTACTCCTGACTAATACAGAAGTGTTTGTTCTCTAAAATAAGAGAGATGAAGAAAAATAGCAATATCTCAAAGTCCTTGTAAAGTGAAAGTTGATATGCTTGGACCAGAAATGAAGGCACATCACAGAAACATACTATTTTCTGTTCAGCTGAGTATTCCTTCATTCAACAAATATGTGCTGAATACTAACTATAGAGTATGCGGAAGGTGTTGAATTTGCCAATATGTGGTCAAATATAAGACTTTTTTTAAGGTCTACTTGTTTATTTAAATTTTTTCATTTTACATACCACCCACTGTTCCCCCTCTCTCCCCTGCTCCTGCTCCTCCCCCCACCTTCACCTCTCTACCTCCTCCCATCCCACCCTCACCCACTCCTCATATACTTACCTGGCAGGGGAGACACCATGGTCAAACATAAGACTTTATAAGGGAAGGGAAGATATATGGAGAAACCCTCCAAAAATATTCAATACTCAATTGAGTCCCCAGAGTAAAATTAATTAAATGAAACTGAGACTTAGCTTCATACACTATTTTTAGAAATGGCTGACTTTCTTTGCAGCTTCATTAATGTATAAGTAGACTAGCAAACAGAATATATTTAAGGAGTACAATTGAGAAGTTTTGACACATGTCTTCCTCTGTGAAACCCACACTGCAATCAAGATAATGAGTGCAATCTTCACCTCCAAAGTTTTCTTGTGCCCTTTTATAATCCTTCCCTCTGTGTCTCCAGGTTTGCTCCTCAGGCAGTAATTGGTCTGCATTCTACCACAATAGATTACTGTGCGTTTTCAAGAATTTAACGAAAATGAACCAAAGTCTAGCTGTACTATTTCATCTTTTTTCATTCACAAAAAATTATTTTAAGCCAATTCTTGTTCTTGTATTTATCAATCATCCATTCTATTTTTATTACCGAGAAGGATTTTTACAATACAGAGAGATCACAGTTTGTTTCTATATTGAACATTTGATGAGCATTTGTGTTTCTTCCAAGTTAGAGATATTAAAAATGCAGATTCCATAAACATTCATGTTCAACTCTTTAATGGACATGGGATTTCATTTTTCTTGACATTTACCTAAGAATATAAAGGCTTGTTATAATGGCAGATGAATATTTAATTTTAAAATAAAGTTCTAAATGGATCTTGAAAGTGGCTATACCATTTCACATTCCTATTATCAATATCTCAGAGCTTCAGTTCCTCTAGTTCTGGACAGCCCTCTGATGGTCAATATTGATAACTATGGTCTTTCTATTAGTATATAGAAATATGACGTTTGGCTTTAAGTTTTATTTTCCTGCTGGCTAAGGGTATTGATGCTATCTATTGATATTTATTTCCAATTTCTATATGGCACACATGCACAATAAGGTGTCTGCTCAAATAATTTGTATTTTTATTGCATTATTGGCCAGTTATTGTCATTTACATGTTCTTAATATACACAGGAATATAAATTCTTGGCTGATAATCTTTTCTGAAGGTAGGTGTTACCTACATTGACTTTTGAAAAAAAAAGTTTTATGTTATGAAGTTAGTTTTTTTTATAATTTGAAATTTTAATAAATGTTTGACAATTCCAAGATCTTCTTCCTTGTTTTCATCTATAAAGTCTTATAGTTTGAACTTGTATGCTTATGGTAAATAATCTAATAATTTCTTATCAGTGCTGGGATATATCTATTCCAGGATGGATTTGAATTTACCATGTAGCCTAGTCAGGATCAGAGAGTTGATAATATTCCTGCCTCAGCCTCCCTGGTACTAGAAATAGATGTATGAGTTGACATTCCCAAATTATATAGGTTAATGGAAATAGAAAACGTAAAAATTATTCAGTTCTCTAAATTACATATTGTTTAACACTTCAATTTTTCTCCATAATTCTTTACAACTTAAATATACAGGCCACATCCTTTTTAAGATCATATTTACTCACAGGTATTCAATATTTTCTTTGCTATTGAATGTTTCTCAAGGCCTGTGCATATACTCATAAAATGAATGGTAGTGCTTTTATAGATAACAGTATTTTAGAGATCCTATAAGGTCAATTACATATTCATTTTCTAATAGACACAGTTTTAAACTTTATTAATTACCATCTAACTGCATATCGTTGCAATATCCTTATTGGCCTACTGTGCTGGACATAAGTGGTGTGAACTGGCATCCTTGCTTTACTTCTGGTGAAAGGAGAAATGACTTAGACTCCTAACACCATGAATGGTGTCATCAGTGGATCTTTATTTAACCTTCAGCAGGGGCAGGAAATTCCTGTCTACTCATGTTTTTTAAGAGATTTTATCCAGAATGTATCTAGAATCAGCATTAAGTATTATAAAATGCTTACTATGTTTTGAATTCAGAATGTGAATTTCTTTTTTAAATGAAATCTTATTTTTATTTTTAAAATGCTACCCCATTTCCGAGATAGAGAGCACTTGTTCATAAAGTATTGTCCTTTAATTATATTGTTGGGTTATATTTTCAAAATTATTTGCTCTTTTTCCTATTTGTTTTTATTTCTTTTCTTTTATAATTCTACTGTTAGTATGACTGCAAGATTGTGCTCATAAAAGTGACTATAAATACTCACTTTTCTCCAATTTTGTATGGCATTGGGGTTATCTCTTTCTCGAAGGTTTGGAAGAATTCTCTAATGAAACCACAGCATTTGGGAATTTTACCTTGTGTACTAATTTTAAATATGTGTTTTCGAACCACTAATTCTTTCTCATTAACCTCAGGGGATTTGTATTTCTTTAAGGAACGTTCCTATTTCATATTAGTTCTCAAATTTAGTAACAAAACTTGTCATATTGGCCTGAATTTCTTGATCCAGGGCCTGGAGTGAAATAACACCACCCACTGCTGGTATTTGATTGCTTGTGCTTTCTTTCATTTTTCTTGGTATATTTGACGATCCACATATATTTTATTGAACACAAACACATCCTTATTACTCTCACTCCTTTTCATTACTATTATTTCTCCATTTTGATTGCCTTAATTTATGTTTAAACATTTGTCTTTTTGCCTTGTCACTCAGTTTCTGATTTCATTAAATAGAAGCCCCGTCCATGTTAATGATTCTACTTTTCTTCTTTGTTTTGTGATACCAGGATTTAGTATAACACATTTTGCTCTATACACTACATTTTCTGCATTGTACAAATTTAGTCATGCTTTTTCCTAATTTTCATTTGCTTCAGAATGTTCAGCAGTTTCTATTTAATTTCACTTTTGTTTCATGTGTTATTTATAAATATGTTATTTAGTTGCTAAATAGTTAACGATTTTCAGGTATTTTGTCCCTCAATGTTGTGTTTATAGCACATGTACTCTACAATTCAAATATCTTAAAGTGTCAATTATTTTACCACAGAAATGTTTGTTTTGGAAACTGTTTCATAGGGGTGTGGTGATACTTTGTGTATGACCTAACACATAAAGCTTACCTGAAGGTCAAAGGGCAAAGCCAGCCAATAGTCAGTCATAGAGGCCAGGCAGTGGTGGCAAACACCATGTAATACCAGCGCTTGGGATCTCATGCCTTTGCTACCAGTACTTGGGAGGCACACAAGCCTTTAATCCCACCACTAGGGAGGATGAGACAGGAAGTTATATATGGCTGGGCAGAAAAAGGAATATAAGGCAGGAGGAAAAAGGAGCTCAGCCCCATTTCAGGCTGAGGATTTTTTTCATAGAGGAAAGAACTAGTGACTGGCTCCTCTGCTTCTCTGATCTTTCAGCCTTCACCCTGGTATCTGACTTTAGGTTTTTATTAATAAGACCAATTAGGATTCGTGCTACATAGTGGGAGAATTATTACATTCTCTACCAATTATTTCCTATATGGTATCTGCCATTTCTAATGCATTTTCTCCTTCAGTTGATAAATTTTTTGTTTATTATAGTTTAATTTGGTATTTTATGTTTACATTTTAGTTTCTGTGTATCAGTTTTTGCCTGCACCTATGTGAATACTTGTTGCACATAGAGGCCAAAAGCATGTGTTAGATCTCTTGGAACTAGAGTTATTATTGATTATGAGCATCCACATGAGTGCTGGGAATAAAACATGAGTCCTCTGGAAAGGAACAAGTGCTCTTAATTGTTGAGTGATATCTCCAACCTCAAATTTTGATTAACAAAAGAAACAGAATATGTCTCTGTTTAGCAAACTCAATTTTCTTGCATCTTTTTCAGCACTCAATTTAAAATTATAACTACTGTATAGTTTCCTGTTGATTCTGGAATCTCCTTCATTTCTCTATTTTTTGCTGTTGATTGAATTTCCTTCATATGTGACATATTTTCTTGGTTCTTTGTATGCCTTAAAGCTCGTGTCCAAATGAGAGACACTATATCTTTTACTTTGTATGCCAGAGAATATTTTACTCCTGTAAACATCTTTAGCTTTGTTCCCATACATAGTCAAATGACATGGAATCAATTTGATTATTTCAAATTGCTCTTAAACATTTGAAGGTGATAATACAGAAAAGAAAATTAAATATAGGACTAGTTTTACTTCACAATTGAGATAATATCCTTGAAAGGATTCTACTCAATGTCTCTAAATCAATAAAATTATTTTTGCTCTGGATAATGTTAAAACTGCTGCTGTGAGATCCCCTAGGAACTGTTCTCTGTTCTGCTGTGTGGATGAAACTTTGTCTTAGCCTTGGACATTTTCTTCACAGGCAAGCATTCAATAGGCAATAGGATATTTCTCTCTCTCTCTCTCTCTCTCTCTCTCTCTCTCTCTCTCTCTCTCTCTCTCTCTCTCCTCTCCTGTCCTCTCCTAATTAGCATATTGGTCTTTGACTTTGTTCTTGTCAGATTCTCTTTCTCACTGAAGCTTCTAGAACATTCCATCTATATTACTTCTCTGTGATATTACTTGGAAACTCCAGGAACTAATAGGGTGATTTTATAACTTGCCTTGTTTGTTTCTTCTCATCAGTTATCACTGTCTGGTGATGTCCAGTGTCCCATGTTAACCAGCCCATCATATTCACTTTATTATCTGAGACTGAAGGATATTATCCTATCAGTACATCTTGACAAAAGTCGTGATGCTTCATTACAGATTTGATTTACAACTTTATTTTCTGCTTTTGTGGGTGTTTTTTTTTTTTTATTTTTGTGTCCAGATTTCAAGAAAGGAGTTGGTCTTCAAGAACAAAAAGGAAAGGTGTGTATGTTATTATGTAAAATGTCCCATGTTAATAAGACTGTTGCAATGCTTTCATTTGCATTTCAGACAGTACAACAAGGGACCATTTCAATGAATTTCAAACTATTGTTAGTGATTAGAAGAACAGGAAATATTCAATAGATTTAGAAATTCTATGGAGATATAAAAGCTGGTAATGGAATTTATAAGGAATTAGATTTGGTTAAAATGCAGGGTCTGAACAAAGTATCACTAAGGATACTTCATGTAGAAGCCAAGTATAGCAGAAAAAGATATGATACAATTAAAGGTAATGTTTGGTCTTTGACTTTTAAGTATTTCATATTATTTTGAATGCTCAAACCACTGGATTGCAATTTAAGCTTACTAAAAGATTAAGTGCTCACATTGTTTCTTAAAATTCAAGTGTTTATATTCAAGTGTTAGAATTCAAGATTTAAAAAAAAAACAGCACAGGAAATCTCGGTCACTTATCATTCCCTATGAACTTCTCAGGGTTAATAGTTTACTGTGACCAGAGTGGAGCATGATGTAAATCAAAATGTTCTGAAAAGGGCAAAAATTATCTCTCAGTTGTCCTCACACTTAAAAATGAAAAGCAGATGTTTTCCCTGTACTGACAGCTTTTCTAACAACTAGAAGGATTTTCAGAAAAGCATCTGATACTTGTCTTCTAGTGTCTCTTGTCCAGCCTTGCATCTTTTGAGGTCACCATGCTTTTCATCAACGACCTTTCCTTTCTACTCTTTTCGTTTCCACCCAGTTAACATCTACCTTCACCGAATGTCTGAAATGGTAGATAAGGGAGAAAGGTCTTGAAATGCAGCAGCAGCAGCCTGAATTCACAGAACTGAGATCTGGGAGATTAGTCTTCAACTGAGTCTTTAGATCTTGAAGTCTATTGACATAGCTGCAAATTATTACACATTTATATCAAAACATCTTGGCTGACCATATCAAACTTAAAGCTTTTGAAGTGTAAGGTTGCCACTTAAAATTTGTGTAATTGCAAGAGGTAGCAAAATTGCAAAGATACTATACAGAAAACAATTTGAAATAGTCTAAAAGGATACAATTTTAATTTTTATGGAGCAAATATTTACAAAACAATCCTATTGTGCTGAACTATTAAAATGGAAAAGGTGAGTCCACAAAGATGTGGCATACCCATTTAGGAAAAGGACAAATACAATTCCCAGGCAATAGCAATCATTAAACTAAAATAAAATTTTAGAGCTTACTCCGCAAAGACTGATGATGCAGTGGAATCCTGTGCTAAATGCAGTCTATTGTCCATAGTAGAGAATAGGCAATATTTGATTTGGTTTATTTTTCTACTACCTTTAATTATTAGATAGAGGATCATGTATTTATTTCAGAGTTGATTTGATGAATCTAATTTTAAGTCTTACTGATTTAAAAATATCTAGCTATTTAATCATTTCTTGCTGAGTAACTTAAGTCTGAGAGCTTTCCCCAGAAGCATGACTTGTGTTGGTATGAAGAAAGTCTTAATTTTTGAAGGACTTTTCTCTGTGGGAAATGGGAAATGGGAAATTGTCTTAGACCAATGCATTTCTTTGCTTACATATTTAGACATATAATTACCTTCTTTTTATATCTCTTAACATTCTTGGAGAATGCACCATTAAGTAAAATTGAATAGAATAAGCAGGTGGTAGTACTGGTAAATGTTCCACAATAATTTTGAAATGTCGTTCAAATATATACACTATAAATTAATAGCCGTTATTTTTTAAAATGATAGTCATGCATTGCTCTATACAGATTGGAATATTTTCTTCAGAGCTCTAACTCTTGATTCCTCTCCTTCTTCCCCTTAAGTGTAAACACCTACAACCACCATTACCATCCAAGCCTAACAAAAGCTGCTCTTCACTGTCACTCACAGCTATTGCTTTTCTTCAATGCTAATAAAGGTAGTGACCAGCAGAGTGCTACTTTTGATAAAAAATATAAAATGAACACATGTCAAGAAACACATTATATTTAGTAATTACTAAAGCAATATTAAAGATAGTTTAAAGGAGAAGTGAAAGATATTATTCCTTAATAAGGGGATGCTTGAACATGATTGCCAAGTAACATACAAAAACTAGTCAATGGCCCAAGGTTAACCAACCATAACTTTTGTGTTTTACCTATTCTACAAGAACGAGAGTATTTATGTCTACACTAGATGTAAATCCATAGGTTAATGTCTGCCCTTTCCGAACTGAAAAGTAGCCTAGTCAAGAAAAAGTCAATCAAAAGGGCAAACCTAGATCTGCATTCAAAGGACACCCAGTAAGCTCTTGTGTCAATTCCAAGTTTTCATAATATTTTGACAGTGCTTTGAGCACATCTGACATTTACTAGATATGTGTGGAATTGGATGAATGGATAGCAGGTGGAGCTGAAGTTTTCATGGCATGTTGTGGGTTATCACTGGTTAAAAACATTTCTGATTAAAGGCCATATGAGCAATGTCAAACAGGCTTCACTGGACAAATAGCAAGATCAAGGAGGCCAGGGAATGCAGACTAGATGTTTATCTGCTTTACTGAGCAAAACTGAGAAAATAGTCCTGAGCAAAACACAAATATCATTGCCCTTGTGATATCTTAAAAATTTGCAAGGCATGAAAGTATTACTTAGACTTGTGGTCTTACACAGTTGCCTTATTCATATCCCGAGGATGACATAGCTATCTGCCCCAGCCTGCAGGGCTTCAATGGGTTCTGGACCACCCTAAGGACGAAATGATAGGGACAGGAGACACAAAGGAATACACCAAGACAAGATTCTGATCAAGGTGTCACTTTCTTTTTCTCCAGGAGGGTTTATATAGTTCCTGCAAGGTGGGGGGAGCAGGAAGCTGTTATCTGCATAGGCAAGCTAACAGGATGTTTGTGTAGGATGTTTATGCAGGATGTTGACAGGGTGAAAAGGTCAAGGGCTCTGACTCAATGTCCTGTTGCTAGGCAACCTGACCGTAAGATGATCTAGTTTTCTGTCGTATGGGGGTTGTATTTTTCCACTAACTAGAGATTCTGTCCTTGTCCCTGATAGCTATCTATGAAACCCCCTTAATGACCTTTACTTTAAGTAATATATTGTAAAAGATAAATGATCAAAAGTTCACATTAGCACATGGATCGTCTCAAAAATTGTACATCAATTTGTTTCCTGCACCACCACGTGTCCTTTATCCATTTAGAATGAGTTTCCAAAACTGCACCCTGAAAGTCCAATTTATCCTCTTTATTTATGCATCTGCATATAATTGTGGGAGTCAGAAATCAGTCTCAGATGTTCCTCCAGAGCCATTCGCCATGTGTTTTTGTGACAGGATCATCTCTCACCAACCTGGGGTCCACTGACTAGTATGTGCTGGCTGGTCAGTGAGTCCCAGCGATCTTCCCATTTCCACATTCTCAGTTCTGGGACTGCAAAATCATTGCAACATTCCTAGCTCTTTTATATAAGCACTGAGGATCAATTTGGTCCTCATGTTTGTGTAACAAGCTCTTCACCTGATTAAGCTATCTATATCCCTGCCTCTCCAGGCAATTTTTCTCCATTGCCCTTCCTCCTGGTTGCCATGTGTTAGATGTATCTCTCTATGTAACGGAGTCCTTATGTGTACCTTGTAGATTCAGTGCAATCTTATACTGTGTCTGTAATTATTCATTGCTAGCCATTGCTCCTTGTCTATAGACTTATCCTCAGTTTGAAGCAGAAGTCACCTTATTGTGCAAGCTATTTCCTTATCTCCATGGGTAGCCTATAGGCAATGGCTGACATAGAAGATGGAAACATTCATCACTTCCCCACTTCTGGAATCAGCTGCATAGGGGAATTTAGGATTGCAGAGCCCCGCCATTAGATCACACTGAAAATACTACCCACTTGAGGCCACACCAGTGCTCAGCTTAGTTCCTCCTTGTTCTCTTCTTTTCACCCAGTTTGTCAATGAGTTTGTTTCCAGAAAATGAATCACACCAGGATCCCTGCCTCAAGCTCTGCTTCTAAAAACTTTGCATAATAGACTTGGACCCATTTTAAATGGCTCATTTTAATGGACAGATACTTAGAAACTTGAAAGGTGAGTGTAACAGGAATATTAACAGTTCTTATTAATAAAATCAAACCTGTGCCAGGTATTGGGGTGAACTGGAAGATCAGAGAAGCAGAAAAAGCCACAGCTAACCTCACCCGCCAACTTCTCAGCTGGTCCTGTTTCCTCAGACTGGAAGCTTCTGTGTCCTCATCCCAATGGCTCTCAGCTGAACTGCTGCTCAAAAGCCTGAGGCTTAACCAGCAAAAAGCTTAACCAGCCAAATGCTTCTAGTTTCTGATCCTCACGCCTTATATACCTTTCTGCTTTCTGCCACCACTCCCTGGGATTAAAGGCTTGCTTTCTGGGATTAAAGGTGTGATGAGTTACCATGCCTGGCTAAATCCTTGAACAGATGGATTTCTGCATCTGGAATGCTAGGATTAAAGGCGTGTGCTACCACTGCCTAACTTCTATGTTTAATATTGTGGCTATTCTGTCTCTAACCCCAGATAAGTTTATTAGAGTGCACAATATTTTGGGGAACACAATACCACCCACAGGTGAGTTCAGACTCTGTAGTATGAACTTCCTCACTAGTTGCAGGTGAGGAGAGACTGGCCCACTGAATGCAGTATTGTTGTGTCTGGACAGTGGCTGGCTGGATGCGAAAAAGATGGGATGTCTGGAGAACTCTTTCACTTAGGAAGTGTGATGAAAACAATATGTACAAAGTGCAATAAGATGGAGAGATAGCCAAAATGCACTGCAAACGGACACAGACTTTCTTAACTGTGTATCAGATGAATAGCATAACTGTACTGGTAATATTTTGCACAAAGCAAAATATAAGACAATACTCTACATATCCTTGGATGAGGCAACAGATTATGACATCTTTTCTTGGATTTCCTACTCAAAATGTAAATGTAGATCTCATCCTTAAGGGAAAAAAAAACAAAAAACTTACCTAGCAGTGGTGGCGAATGCCTTTAATCCCAGCACTTAGAAGGCAGAGGTAGGGGGATCTCTGTGAGTTTGAGGTCAGCCTGGTCTCCAGAGTAAGTTCTAGGACAGCCAAAGCTACACAAAGAAACCATTTGAAAAAATAAATTAATAAAAAAGGAAATACAATAAAGACCCCTTCCCCTTTTTTGTTTTTGTTTTTGTTTTAATTTTTGGTTTTTTGAGACAGTTTTTCTCTGTGTAGTTTTGGTGCCTGTCCTGGATCTCACTCTGTAGACCAGGCTGGCCTACTAAGAATTCACAGAGATCTGCCTGTCTCTGCCTCCTGAGTGCTGGAATTAAAGGCATGCACTACCGCTGCCCAGAAGGGGAAAAAAAATAACCTTTAAAACAAAAATTAAAGGATATTTACCAAGGAACTAGTTTATACATTTTAAAATGTACAATTTATCAAAGTTTTGAATTTCAACCACAGTCTTAGTCAAGGAAGACTGAAGACTCACATTCGTTGAGAGTACGTGAATTGACTTGTGGTATTTAAAAAAAAAAGAAAATCATAAAGATATTGGCAGCACTGACAGCAAATTTTAAATGAAGTCTATGATAATAGTATTTCGCTCGTGTTAATGTCCCCATTGTATCATGATTAGGATAAATATATTGGCATACATACAGGCAAAGAGGCATTATATGCTCACAAAAGAGAAAAACAAAGAAATTTTGATCAAATATGTGGAAAATTTGGGTGACAGATGTATAGGAAGTCTTTTGGTTTGTTATGCTTTTCGAGACAGGGTTACTCTGTGTAGCTTTGGTTCTTTTCCTGGATCTTGCTCTGTGGACCAGGTTGGCCTCGAACTCACAGAGATCCACCTGCCTCAGCCTCCCAAATGCTGGGATTAAAGGCGTGGGCCACAGCCGAGGCGACATATAAAAATTCTTGACACCAGTTTTGTAACCTTTATGTGAGTCTGATATTATTCATAATAAGACTTCAAACATATCTAAAAGTTGAAATTCTGATGGGCCTGGATATGTGTGAATGTGGACATGGGATATGAGTGCTTGTGTGGGCGGGTGGGATGCACATGTAGATGAGGACACCCAGCCGTCAGCCTCTGAATTGCTTAATGTAGGAAAGCTTTTACTTGACAGCAGTTCTTATGCAACAATGCTTTTCTGATCTATACTTCTTATTTCTGATGTCATATTTATATCACAACCTTCTTCCCAAGTATCTGTATGGAAATTACAATTTAGCATGCCAAGTGGTGGGGGGATGGAGCAGAATATAGCAAACCAGTGTTGTTTAAGTACAAGGACACTCTCCCCTAAAGCAGTTATGGAACAAAAGGCATCAGCCAAGGAAAGAAATCAAAACATCGCCATGGTCATGAAAGGAGTCTCTCCTATCCTTGCTGATTTGATTAACAGTTTAGTTCAGGCTCTTACATCAAATCCACAGATGTGTCATATGGCATTCCTTAGATTTTTATGTGTATGCCTTCACATATTAATTTATCCATCAGCATTTGTTCATCATATAACAGGTACTGAATGATAATTTTAAAGAACTGAAATAGACATTGACATCCTCCAACCACTCTGTGACTTTATTTTCCCTCTACAAACACTGGAGTGCATTTATACATTTTAAAATGTACAATTTATCAAAGTTTTGAATTTCAAGGAAGACTGAAGACTCACACTTTGATTATCTTTAGAAGATCATCATTAACTAGTTCCACAGAGCCCAGCTTCATCCCAGTGATCTATATCTAGAAGAGTTAGCCCAGGAGTCTGAAAAGAAATTTGGAGGAAATAAAATTGAATTAATATTTTCAATGAGATTTCCTACTTCTTACCACTTTGTCGAAAATGCTAACTTCAATAAATGTTAACAATTGGCAGTAGGTATGCAAGAATGCACTAAATTGTGTTGGTAGAAAACAATTTCATGCTAAATGTGTACTACATAGCATAATATTTTAATGTATAATAAAATATATGTAATATGGTAAGAAATACAAAACAGTAAAACAATGTGTTTATTTTTAGCTTCATAATAGTGGAAACTACAGTTACATCATCATAGGTTCCCTTGGGCAATTAGGTGAAATTTTAAGTGAATTAAAGTTGAGCATATTTGATAATTCAAAGGGAATAATTTTACCTGTCTTATTGATTAAGTTATGATTGCCTTAGGAGAGTTTTAATTTATCCCTCTTTCTAAAAGAATATTGACCTCTAAGTACTAAAGTTTCTTTATATTGCATATTTAATGTAGAAATTTGCCCTATTCCAATATATGTTAGTCTATTTTCCTTAAATTGAAGTGTAACAAGGTCTTGTAGATGAATTGGAGCAATAAAGTGGAAATTTAGTTTAAAATGATATAATTGCTAGAGTTGAATAATAGTTGAATTATTGATTAATTTGCCTCACTTGTATAAATCACAGTCATTTCTTTTCCCAGGAGGAATTATAAATTAGAAACCTCTAAGTTAATGCCAAAATAATGACAACAAACTATAATATAATCAGCCCTACCTCATCACTTCTGTAGTATTTCAAAGCCTAGTAGGAGTCATGCATTACAGGAAGCAACATGCCTGGACCTTCTCCACTTTTGTCATTTATCTGAAAGGATACCAAGCCAATGAGACCACTCAACTCATTGAGTGAGTCATTAGCATTTTAGTCATTAGCAAATTAACATTATTTTGTTTCTTCAGTTAATTACATTTTTGTCTTTTTTAGCTAAAAAAAAAAAAAAATGAAATCATGGCTTGGAGACTAGGAATTGTCTGGCATTTGGGGCATTTTACCAGTGCTGATTTTGACAGTCGTACCACCCGCCCTTTCATACAGAATAACTAACACAATTTGTGTTTGTACAACTTGTATTGAATTCACATGGCTGGAGTGGATAGACACTCCAGCAAAGAATTTATGCACTGTAATCACAGGGCTAAAGAGCAGCAAATCATTGTGGATTTCTGTGGGCCTCTTTAGCACTTTGTTTCTTCCTTTTCTCATGTGGTCTTCATTTACCATGGTCTCCTATTCCTTGTTCTCCCTCTCTGTTCTTGATCCAGGTGGGATCTCCCACTCTCTTTCCCTCGACCCTCACCGTTCATTGCTCCCACTCATGTCCAGGCTGTTCATGTAGATCTCATCCATTTCTCCGTCATTGGGTGATCCCCGTGTCTTGAAATCCACAAAGATACCCCCACAAAAGACTGCTGGCAATGGCCGAGAGACAGCCGGGACTGACCTACTCTGGTGATGGGATGGCCAAACACCCTAATAGTTGTGCCAGAAACCCCATCCAAGGACTGAGGAATCTGGATGCAGACATCCACAGCTAGGCCCCGGGTGGAGTGCTGGGAGTCTAATTAGCGAGAAAGAGGAGGGTTTATATGAGCAAGAATTGTTGAAACCAAGGTTGGATAAAACACAGGGACAAATAGCCAAACGAATAGAAACACATGAACTATGAACCAAAGGCTGAGGGGCCCCCAACTGGATCAGGCCCTCTGAATAGGTGAGACAGTTGATTAGCTTGATCTGTTTGGGAGGCATCTAGGCAGTGGTACCAGGTCCTGGGCTCGCTGCATGAGATAGCTGTTTGAAACCTGGGACTTATACAGGGACGCTTGGCTCAATCTGGGAGGAGGGGACTGGACCTGCCTGGACTGAGTCTATCAGGTCGATCTCAGTCCTCGGGGGTGGCCTTGATCTGGAGGTGGTGGAAATAGGGGGGTGGCTGGGGGGAATAGGAGGGGGGCAGGAAGGGGGAGAACAAGAGAATCTGTGGCTGTTATGTAGAACTGAATAGTATTGTAAAAAAAAAAAAAAAAAAAAAAAAAGAGCAGCAAATCAACCTGCCGACTATGGGATTTGATTTAAACCATGCAGTCCCTTTCTTTGTATTCCACTGCCCTTGCCAAGCTTTTTTTTTTTTCTGAGACTCTTAAGATCTTGTGACTATTGCCCATATTGACTTTCTTGTATTCCAAAATTTTTGATCTCTTTGCTTTGATTTGTTGCATGAACCAATCACTGAACTACCTCTGTCTATATTTATGTACCACCTTGGTTTCTTATACAGCCTCAATAGTGTAAGATTGTTATGTATACCCATGCTTTCAAACTTATTTCTCCATTCCTTTTCCTGAAATCTAGGTTCACTTACTGACTGCCTATTTGACATCATTACTTGACTATCTCATGGTGATCTGATGTTTAGTACTCAGAACAGCACTCTTAGTCTTGATATGTTTGCCAACTACCATTTCTTCTCAAGGTCAGATAAATCCAGACTATCATTTTTGTTTCATTTTTCTCAAGATACAAGTACCAGGATCATTTTTAAGTCTTGTGCTATTCACACTTTCATCTAATACATCAGGTACTTGTTCACATTTTAACTTTATATTAGAATATATATATATATATATATATATATATATATTCTAATATATATTATATATATTTGCAAGTAAAAATATGATTATTTTACAGGAAATCTTGTAGAAATCACTTTTAAAAGTTATCACTCATCATGTAACATCTCAACATATGGTGCATGCTGAAAGAGTATACCAAGGGCCTATATGTATCAGTGCTTCTATGCTGGTGCTAAAATTTGCAGTGCTGGAATTTAACCTGAAAGAAAACTGAGCAAGCCCAAGTTGAGATATCTTTCAGAGACTACTAACACTTCAGATGTGTTATAACCACAGAAACTGGGGGAAAGCTGAGACTACAGAAGGCATGACAATCACATGCAGCATGGCTCCTGTGGACTGACTGAAAGTTGTCATAACTCTCTTCTCCTTCACTTGGAGCCATTGGTGTTAGTGTTTCCACAATGAAAAGGGCATTGGGTCCAAGACCTGCATCCCCCTCAGAGAAATTCTATTGCAAGCTAGTTAAAATAAGAGATTGGCTTTGTTACATATTTGAAAACCAATAGTACAGTAGGGAATATTTTTGATAAAGAAAAATGTGTTGGGAAAATCAAAATGGAGACAGACATAATAGTTTTATCTCTCACATGATTGAATTCATCAGAATCACTCTAGAAATACTTGTAGAAGCTGGTGGACTTCATATGGACTCTCCATAGCTCTGACTTTTGGAAGCCTTTGTGGGATGACAGTGAAACATTATCTTTAAGCAGAGAAGTGTTTGTTTTTATGAGATGTCCATTTACACAGATGATCACGTATTTAATTGAAGTCGAACAAGTCCACACCATTAAGTAATTAACTCTTTTTAATTGGCTGTTACATAAATTGGCTTGTTTTGCTCCCACTTTTAGATACCATTTCACTTGAAAACTTAGTGGTCCTTTTATTCACAGTTCTACTCATGCCACATAGCTCATTGCACAGGTTAACACATACAGAGTTTCTTCTGTGGACATGACACCTGAGATTACAAATTATTCATCATGAAACTTTCCACAGCATGTGTTATCTCATTGGAATCATGATGTGCCATGGCTTTGTTCGGGAAGATCAAATCTTTGGATATATACCAAAGGAGCAATGCATTTTTTAAAAGAAAATTGCTTTCAAGTTATATCCAGAGCTGAGAACAATAGCACACAGGCCCAGGGACCCCAGATTTAAATTAAGAATATTGCTTTTATTGTACAATGAACTGTATTTTTCTGCTCAAGCTGAGACATTCAGCAGCTAACAATGTTACCGTTAAGCACACACTGGAAAAGAATCTTGGATATTTCTTTGCGTGGAAACAGCATAATGGGAAAAACATGGCCATCATATCGAGTTTCCTAATGGCACCACAGAGAAATGAACAAAGAACAGTGTAGATAAAAACTTTAGATAAACCATAGAGCTAGCCAGTATAAAAGGAGTTTATTATAGAGACATCTTTGCGACAATCAACATTGCCTTTGAAAGACAAAACCAGAAGCTGTTTTTTTTCCCCCTCTCTGCCATAAGGAATGTACTATACAAGGTAATGTTCCACAAAAGTCTTTGTAAGTAAAGATGCTAATTATTCAAACTAACAAATGGTGAGAAAATTAGTTGAAGACTTGTTACCCTTTCAAAACGTCATATATTTATTAGAAAATTCCAAGTATTGAGAATTTTTTTCTTTTTTGTTGTTTTCAGTGTGTTGCATTGCTGTGTGTATGGTACGGTGTGGGTGTGTGGTATATACATGTGAGTCCTCACATAAGCATGCACTTGGAGACCAGAGAAAGATATCGAGTGTCCATCACTTTATCATATCATCTTGAAACGAGGGTTCTCCCTGAACTGGAAGCTTGCATTTCAGTTAGGCTTACCTAGAGTTTCTGTGTGTCTGCTCTGCTCTCCTCTGCTCTGCTCTGCTTCACTATTGCTATGCCATGCCATGGTGCTATGCCATGCCATGCCATGCCATGATAATCTGTGCCATGCTATGCTGTGCTGTGCTTCGTTATGCTGTGCTCTCCTAACGCTGGAGTTACAGGCACATGCAGACTGCTTGCTTATATGTGTGATGGGGCTTCAAACACAGGCCCTCATGCTTGCTCAGCAAGTGCTCTTACCCACTGGGCTATGTCCTGAACCTCAAATATGCTTCTTCTTTTTAAAATCATGTTTTCACAAAATCATCATTCTTGAGGTCAGTGTGTCCATTTTCGTTAAAAGATCAATATTTCCCCTCTTTCCCATCTTTACAAAAGGCTTAGTATATGTTTTTCTTCTTTTCTCTGCATCTGTGACTTGTAAAGTGTCTTTGAAAAACATGACATTGTGGTTTACCTGATTGTAAATTACCTGAAATAAGAAACACTTTCACCTTTGGGGGAAGTTATTTTTAAAAAAAAACAAAAAAACATGCTGACCTACTTGGGTTCTCTTGCCATGCATGTATTTCTAAAGTTGTCATGAAAGACTTTGCCACTGAAACCAAATGCTAACCGTGGTCTGAGGGTGACTTCGCTATGATGGAAGATGCATGCAGGGTTCCTGAGTCAGGAAAATAGTGTGGATCCAACCTTACAATTTGAGCTGAGCTTAACAACTCTATTATACTCATCCCAACCCTACTATTTTCTCCACTGTGAAATGGATAAACCACCACCTCAGCTGCTCTGGGAATTAAAAGATTATACACGAAGTGTCTGGCCTATTGACTGCACTCAGTGAACTTTCTCTCCCTTTCAAGTCACGTCCTTAAGAAAATATGCAATCCAAACACATTGTTGATGTTGTTGCTTTCATGGAAATTTCATATGCATGGTTCTGTTTCATACCTGGTCATTTTGCAGATTAGAACAGTGGGCTCAGACGGGGGTGGAAACTCAATAGATTTTTTTTTTTTTTTTTTTTTTTTGCGTTCGTATCATCTAGGACTCGAGTGGTTGATCGGTTAACTGCTGAATCTTCACTACACAAATGTCTCCCTGCCTTTTCTTCCTTTTCTCTTTCCTTCACATCTTTTCCCTCCTTTCTTCTCTTTCTTCCATTCTCTCTTAAATTTGTGGAATAATTCAATTTGTTTGCAACATATAGGTTCCTGTGTATGCATTTGCTTAACATATCCTTGTGGTTTTTTAGTATTGAATATACATTTCTTTATTCTATGTTTCCTACAAAGTGCATGCAGAGGATCTATCAGCTTTATATATTGGTTAATCTTTTGACAAATATGTTCTATATGGGATATATATTTTCCTTTTTAATATTTATGATTGCTGACAAAAGACTAGATCTATTTGATCCTTATAGTCACAAAGCAGATGGTTTTAACTCCACCATTCATTCCTTCTCCCTTTACTAGCTAGAACATCTCAGGAAAGAAAAAGATCTCATCTGCTTTTTATTCTATTTTAAAGATAAATATATATAATATATTTGAATATATTAAATATTAACATATATATATATACATATATGTAGAAAGAGAGAAAAAATAAGAAAGAGAATCAGTAGCTAAGAGTGCTTGCTGATCTTGTAAAGCTAAAATTGGTTCCCAGGATCCATGTCAGGCAAGTCACACCCACCTTTAATTCCAACTCTGGAGAATCATGTAGCCTCCTCTTCCAGCCTTCAGTGTCAAACACACTTACGTACAAATATACACAGATGTACACACACACACACACACACACACACACACACACACACACACACACACACTCATGATTAAAAACATAAAATAAATTTGTCTAAAAGATAGGAAAAGGTTGATATTTCTATTTTGTCAAATTTTAAATAATAAGTAAAATAATTATCAACTAACCTCACCACCATTTTTTTATTATCTTTGACCTTAAAGGTTTTAACATATGATGTTTCTTCCCTTATGTTCATTATGTTTCTCTGTGCTCACTTTTATCTCATTAATGGTCATTAGAAGTCTCCTTAGACCTAGTACACCCTTTGTATTACTATTACTTGTACTTATATTTTGACTCAGGAATACAGCCTATACCTGAGGCTGGCTTCAAAGTCACAAGGTAGTTCATAATGATGTTGAACTTCTGTTCCTCTTGGTTCCACCTCCCATGTCCTGGGATCACACATGTGTGCCACCATGCCCAGTTTATACAATGCTGGGGATTGATCCCTGGCCTTTACACATACTGAGAAAGCATTTTACCAATTGACTTTCATTCTCAGCTCTTTAATAATCTTTTAATTACAATTATAACAACCTATTATTGTCTATTTGCATTCTGGCCATTTCAAAATAATCTGAGTTCTTTTATATTTCTTCTTTATTTCCAAAGACTCTGGTTCCATTTAATAGTAAAGTATTTAGAGACCATGGTATGTACACTAGGGTTATTAACTATTATTAAGTCAATAAATATTTAAATCATTTCAGTGCACAGCGCTAAACAATAATGTTTTCCCATATGTATAAAATATAGCAGAAATGCATATTTATGCTACTGCATAACTTAACCTCTTTTATCAATATACATTTTCCTTTTCTAATGGGACATGCAAAAATATTTAATATTTCTGGGAATTGAAGGATCAAGACCTATTTTATGTTTTCAAACAACCAGTAATTTACAATGTCATAACTTCTCAGTGTTATTTAAGTGAAATACAATCACAGGACTCAGTGTTCTACTATAAGTGACAAAAAGAGCAAGTAATGATCACCAGGCATTTGCCTTATAACTCTGTTTAAATGTTATAAGGAGCTCATGCAAAGGTAGTATTCCTCTGTTTGCAAATTGAAAATGTGAAGCCAGAATGTGTTAGGTAACCACAGTTATTGGAATAGATAATACTAAAAATATCTTGATCACTGATTGTCTAATATTGGAATCTGCACAATGAACCAATTATTAACGACTATGCTATGGGTCCTGCTTAATTAATAATGGTCTCTTTCTGTTATAATTATGAACTAAGCCAAGCATATTCAACAATACCCTGGTGGCAGTTAGAAAAAGTAAGTGGAACATAAACATTATGGCCCTGTGGCTTATAATTTCACACACACTGTGTAATTATATATGCCTGTGCAACCTGGGTAAGTCAATCAAAATTAGCCTATGGAATCACATGAGTTATTTGACTGCAGCCTTCTGAAATAATGCTAAAAATCCCCTTCATGATCTAAATGGCTCCTTAGACAACACAACAATGTTCTCTGAGGCTACGGTTTTAAAAGCAGTTAATTCATTGAAAAATCCAGTATTTTACATGCTTTATTAAAAACCTAGTTTGAATTCTGTTTTACCAGGAACTGTTCAAGGACTAAAATGTTTTGCATTTCATTTGTTCTAATGTCGTGAGGATTAAAGAAATAATAATAATATGTCATGGTATTGACTTCCAATTTGAGTTTAAAGTGTTTCAGTAGCAATAATAAACTTTGGTCTCCTAAAATTTAATAGTAGCCCTTTAAGATGAGTACCTGTTACTGGCTATGTAGCAATAAATAGTCAGCCACCTTTGGGTGGCCATGGAGCTTTGACTTTTCCCTGTGTACATCATGTAAGAAGGAGTTGAAAACTCTCAAACAAATCAGTGGGAACTAGATCCTAGATACTTTGGATTCCTAAACCATCTGTGTTTTCCTTATAATGTGCAGTTCCAAAGACAGCCTAGAAGGGATCTATGGAGAAAGTTCATTGTTGGCACCATTTGTACATTTCACTGATACAGTACATTCCTCTAATCTGCATTAGCATAACACTGAGTGATGACATAACAATTGAAAAAGGGATAGTCAATAGGTGAAAATCAATAAAAAAGAAAAATAGGAGACTCTCAGCAGGAAGGGAAATTTGACAAGAGGAGAATCAAGAGAAAAGGTCATAATGATTCCTTGTTTCCGTGACATATTCAAAAGCATTGGAGAAGATGTCCAAAATACAGAGAGGTGGTACTTTCTGAAGTATTCTGATATGTCTCCAGGTAGACTTTTCGGTGTAGCTTGAAGAAATATATTTCCATGGAATTAGAAAATTCCCTATATAGAACTTTATTTCACTTTTCTAAGTGACCATATATATCACTACGTAATACTGAAGGCTTAACTAAATATTAAAGGTTTGTCCAACACATGCATTCAGTATAATCTTGTTACAGATATGACTATACTATTTATATTGATTCTAAGAAGAATATGGGAAATATTGCAGAGTTCCCAACCCTAGAAAAAGAATTAGAGGCAACTAAGGAATGCTAAGATATGGAGAAAGCAGTCTTCTCCAGGTAAAAGCCCCTCTGAAATCATATATATATACAATTAATATCAGCTAAAGGAGATTAGATAGACAGATAGAAAGATAGATTGATACATAGATACATAGCTATAGCAATAATTTTTAAAAAGGGTACAATGGATTCATAAATAGAGAGTTATGGGGTAGGGCACATAGAACATGTTGGAGGGAGTGGAAGAAAGGAGAAAATTTAAATAATTATAATTTAATTTTTAAAAAGCTAAATGGAAGTTAGTCCACTCTAAGTGGGATTTTAAATTTTAAATTTCAGCTAGAAATAGAAAATTTTTTTTTTTGTTTGTTCTTTTTTGTTTTGAGATAAGAGTCTCATTCTGCTAGCCTGTAATTCAGTATCAGGCAAGGATATACTCAAATTCACTACAATTTTCCTGCCTCAACCCTGTCCCAGGAGTTGGGATTTTCAGATATGAGCCATCTTGTCCAGCTTTATAATTGCTGACATGCTTTTTGAATAGTTGTCAGAAACTGTAGCAACTTCACTAAAGAAATGGGGATAGCAATATACCCTCAACTTCTGCCCAGAGGTTGCTGTTTGATCATATATAATCAGTCACATCCTTGTATAATTATGTTCTTTCTGGCTTTTCTTGGCTACCTTCCATGCCCACTATATTTTCTTCTACCCATAACTAACTTATTGGTAGTAGGTCTCTTTCAGTACTCCTTAGATCATGTAAAACTGCCCATTATTCACGTTCTACATCCTCAGTACCTTCCCCAGTTCATTCCATGCTAGAGCTGCCTGTCTAGCGTCTTCAGAAACATAAGGCTTCCATCTTGTCTTTCCTCCAGCGTGGTCCTTTGTTTTATCTTCTCTTTTCTATATGTATTAGATAAAGAAGTTCTTTCTTTCAGAAAATAAAGGCAAGAAGCTGTGTCTGTGTTGGGTAATCATATCGGAAAAGCTAAGCTGAGCCTGGCAGCAAAGGATCTCAGAGAACAGAAAGTAACATGGAGAAACTGGAGAAATCCTAGCAGAAACTGAGGCAATATCTTAACCTATAAAGGACCACTTTAACATTCTAAGAAGAAGGGGGATATCTAAATCCAAGACATATGGTGGAAATTAGAGCACTGGATAAAAATAAGAATGTCAATCTACTCACCCACCCATTCCTTTACTTCACCCTCATGTACCAGATACAGTTCAAGGGATCTTAGAAATTGTCCCCCGTGTCAGCCCATTAACAACATGCTGTAGGCTCTCTGAACCCCATTGTGTTGCTCCCTTACTAAAAATCTTACACCTTCCCATCTATGCATAGTCTGGCTTCTGACAAACTAATTCAACATAAAGAAAAGAATGTAGAAATTGAAAAAATTATCTTAACACAGTAGCTGGCATAAGCAGATCCTTAGAGCTGTGGCTTTTAGAGCATGCTCACATTGGCGTTTTGGCACAGGAGATGCTACAGAAAGCTCCTAGCAGGGTAGACAGCTGTAAAAGTTTTATGTCAAAGCACTTTGTAAACAAACTGCTGTTCAGGCGAAAGATATTAGCATGCAGAAACAGCCAACTTTCCTTGGTTCTGCTCTTTTACTTCTCTCCTCTTATTGACAGAATTATTGTTCATTCTATAATGAAAATTTGTCACAATATGACAGGCTCTATAGAGCAGCTTGGCAAACAATAACATGCTAACAGTCATAAGCATGAGCTTCCTTTCTGCCTCTTATGTCAATCTCAGCTCGGAATAGAATTATGGATTCAAGACCACATTTATTTCTGGTTTTGCTTTTGTTTCTTTTTTTTTTTTAATTTTCGATGTTAGAAGAGTGCTGTTGCTTTATTTTTCCAAGAACCTTTCAATTTATTCTCCCAAGTTTCAGATTGAATTCTCACTATTGACTTTCGGGGTGTAAGTTATTCTCTATTTGACAGCGTTAGCCCTGTCAACCTTTCTATTAAGTGGGAACCCAAGGGTCACAAGTTGATAAGTGAAAGGTCCAAGCAGGAGAATTCATAAAAGTAGGAATGCAAGACTCTTTCAACCCCGGCGAGTGTGGGTTAGCCACCTCATGAAGTCGTTTAGAGCATGTGATCAATGGCAGTGACTGTAAACAAAATATCCTCTCTGTCTTTACAATGGGGATTCCCTTTTCTTCAGCAAATGCTTGCACTGACTTTTTTCCGAGGTTGATATAAGTCCGTCCAGAACACTAGGCATCTGATGTTTGAAATATCTTGACATTTTAATATTGGGTGAAAACTGACTGAGGTCTGCAACTTTTACATGAGTGGTCCAGGACTCGTCAATCATTCTTAAAGTTTAACACTCTCTTCATGGTTTTTAATAATCTATGATTGATTTGACAGTTTTCTTATGTATATCTTTAATATGACCAAACTCACTTGGAAATAAGAATGAAATATATGTGAAACAAGTCCGATAATAATTCTTATACCTTGCATAAAGTGTTGTGCATAATGCAAAAAGATCTAAGGAGTGTTTTTTGAAAGATAATCATTAAAAGTCTAATGAATAAAAATATATCTTGACATTTTCTTTTTATTACCTTGTGTTTCTTACGTTTGATTCTTTAACACTTCATCATCATACATAGGTGAATTTTTGTGTATTTTTCTATTTTTAAGAGTTTTATTTTAATTCTATATTAACCATCTGTTTGTTTGTAGGGTGTAGGGTAATAGACACAGTAGTGCAGGTGTGTGGAGAGGACAGAAATTGCTATCTGATCCCCAGTAGGTGGAGTTAGTTACAGGCACTAAGAACTGAATTCAGGTCTCTGTAAAAGCAGCAATGATTCTCAAGCACTGAGCTATCTCTTCAGCCACACACATTCTACTTTGAATAAACAAAGTCATCCATAACACTAAAAAATAAATTGTTCAACACCCTCCCCTAACCATCAACGCCTGAGGCAGATGGGAGAACTGGCCCTGAGGACAAGAGGGAAAGAGCTGGCCCTGTTCCTCATCAGCTGCAGCACTCCGAGGAATGGCCCCTACATCCCACCTGGGCAGCACAGTAGAGCTGACCCTGAAGGTGTAGGTGTGGGAGATCCAACCCTGAGGACATGAAAGCAGAACTGGCCCTGCCCCTTGCTCATTGCTGCAAGGGGTGAACTCACCAGGACAATGCAGGGGAGCTCCCCCTGGTGGTGAGGACAAGGATGAGCTGGAGGGCTGACCAACCATACAACAACCCTGGCCCAGAACCTGGGTTATCTGCTGACCCACCCCAACATTCACCCCATCTGTGGTCTGCTGGAGCATGCAAAGGCATTGGTCTTACAGACCCAAAGCTGCAGGATTTCCATAATACAAGAAAACAGCAGAAGAACAAAGTGGGAGTTCCAGTGAGGGCCCAGCATCAATAGTGTAGTAGAAACCAGAGGCCTCACACCAAATCAATGACGTTGCAAGTAAAGCTATGTAGACAAAAGGGTTTACTGCGTGACTCACATTACAGCTTCCACAACAAGATTCACTTTTTCCTCCTCTCTTTTTTTTCATTTTTTTCTTAACTTTTATTTTATTTTATTTTGGGGTAGGGGTTTGCAAGGACAGAGGGTGGATACAAAGGGATGGGGAAACGAGTGAGATGGAGATGCATGATGTGAAAGACACAAATAATAAATAAAAAGAAAGAAAAATAAATAAGTTGTTATGATATTTTGGAAACAAATAACCAAAGAGAAAGTCTCATCATCGCTGATATTTCTAAGGAAACAAATAATTCAATGAATAAAAAAGCATAGAACTCTCATAAATACAAGCCCTTCCATGATTTGCTATGAATTAGCCAGCTATAATACACAATTGCCTATAGTCTTTGGAATTTTGTTTGAGTATAGATTAAAGGTTACATTCAATATTGACTGATTTGTCTGCACATATTTTACTTTTTTTGTCAACATAAATCTAATAGTTTAAAACTTCTAGTTTTGAGAACATTGTCCAAAGTGCAGAGGGAATTTTTCTTTTTTGATCTTTTTCTTTATTCTTCTCTCATACAATACATCCCAACTGTAGTCTCCCCTCCCTCCAAGTATTCTCCCCATCTCCCACCTCCCTCAGATCTTCCTTTTTTAATTTCTTTTTAAATTTAATTTAATTTTATTTTATAATACTATTCAGTTCTACATAACAGCCACAGATTCCCTTGTTCTCCCCCTTTCTGCCCCCCTCCCCTTCCCCCCAGCCCACCCCCCATTCCTACCTCCTCCAGGGCAAGGCCTCCCTTGAGGACTAAGATCGACCTGATAGACTCAGTCCAGGCAGGTCCAGTCCCCTCCTCCCAGATTGAGCCAAGCATCCCTGCATAAGTCCCAACGGTTCAAACAGCTAACTCATGCAATGAGCCCAGGACCTGGTACCACTGTCTAGATGCCTCCCAAACAGATCAAGCCAATCAACTATCTCACCTATTCAGAGGGCCTGATCCAGTTGGGGGCCCCTCAGCCTTTGGTTCATAGTTCATGTGTTTCCATTCGTTTGGCTATTTGTCCCTGTGCTTTATCCAACCTTGGTTTCAACAATTCTTGCTCATATAAACCCTCCTCTTTCTCTATAATTAGACTCCTGACGCTCCACCTGGGGCCTAGCCATGGATGTCTGCATCCAGATTCCTCAGTCCTTGGATGGGGTTTCTGGCACAACTATTAGGGTGTTTGGTTATCCCATCACCAGAGTAGGTCAGTCCCGGCTGGGGAAAACAGGACCCCAAGAAAGACACAAGGATCGCCCAATGATTGAGAAATGGCTGAGATCTACATGAACAACCTGGACATGAGTGGGAGCAATGAAGGGTGAGGGTCGAGAGAAAGAGAGTGGGAGATACCAGCTGGATCAAGAACAGAGAGGGAGAACAAGGAATAGGAGACCATGGTAAATGAAGACCACATGAGAAAAGGAAGAAACAAAGTGCTAAAGAGACCCACAGAAATCCACAAAGATACCCCCCTCAGATCTTCTGTTCCTCCTTTTCTTTTCAGAAAAGAGCAGGCCTCCCAGTGATATCAACCAAATGTGACATAACAAGATGCAATAAAGCTAGGCATAAATCCTCGTATCAAGGCTGGACAAAGTAACCCAGCAGGAGGAAAAGGGTTCTACAAGCAGGACAAAGAGTCAGACACTGCCACTCCCACTGTTAAGAGTCCCACAAAAACACCAAGCTACATAGCTATAATGTATATGCAGAAGCCCTAGCTCAGACCCATACAGGGTCCATGATTATCACTTCAGCTTCTCTAAGTACCTATGAACCCTGTTTAGTTGATTCTGTGGGTTATGTTTGCCTGGTGTCATCAACCCTTCTGGCTCCTACAATCCTACCTCCCCATCTTCTGCAGCATTTCTCAAACTCTGCCTAATGTTTGGTCCTGGGTCTAATGGGTCAGCAGATAAAGGGTAGGCTCACAGACAAAGGGAATTTTCATTCAGAAAAACTCTACTGTGGCAATTAATTCCTAATTATTCTTCTAGCTATTTTCTGATCTACGAATTGTCATTAAGCTTATAACATCATTCTCTAGTTCCATCTTCTTAGCACCTCTTCCCCAATTCCACAGCCACTTATCAAAGCAAAGAGCTTATCCTGTTTCACCACCTTTAGCATCCTTCATAATTGTCCTGTGATAGTTAAAACTGCAGATAATTCACCTATGAAACATGACTATCTTTAATGTGTTCCACTTGTTCAAACTTTCTGCCTCCTATGAAATCTGAAGTCTAATTTAAAGTTCAAAATAAAATCTCTCCAGCACCCATTCAGTATTTCCACTATGAAGATTTATGCCAACTTACATGCCTAGATTTTTTTTAACAGGAATGAAAAGAGTAAACATCAGAAAGAGAAGATTCAACTTTGAAGGGGAAAGGCTAAGAATATATAAGAATTCATCTGCCAGCCTTAAATGAGTCCATGCATTCCAGCCTTGACAGACTGTATTTAAAAATTATGACAAAATTCAACAGCATTATATCATGACCACAGTCATAGGTAATGGAAATCTTGCAATGGATATGCAAGATCTGAATACTGGAAATGGGGATGGGGGATCTCAGGAAAATTAATAAAAAGAATAAGAGAATGGTCCAAAGAGAGAACATGCATCCTTTGCCTTTGAGTATCTTCTCTACAAGTGATCTTTGCAATCTGGGTCAAAATTCCAGAAAAATCTTTCTTTCTTATGTAACTGTTTAGAAAGTTAATTGTAAAGCGATGTAGAAAGGTTATTTAAGACAGAACAACCAATTTAATCATTGAAGAAATGTTCAGAAGGATGTGATGTCTGACTTTGGGAGTTACTCTGAAGCTTGAATGTGATACATCAATATTGTCCTCAAAAGAGTTATTAGATTCTATAAAAAGAATAAAGTCCAAAAATACCCAACACATGTATCCCTAATTGTTTTCCTCCACTGAATGAAGAAAAATAGTTTTTCAACACATACTGCTCAAACATTCGGAAAGCTACATTCTAAAAATTATCAAATTTCTACCCATTCTCTGTATAATTTACTAAAGTTAATACATAATATATGATATGCATAAATGGAAGAACTAAAAACTACAAAGATTCTAAAAAGGACACAAGAAATACTTGGTTAAGCCAGGACATCTCAGCCAAAACACCAAAAGTAAGATGTATTTTAGATTAATGAGCCATATTTAATCCAGATTGGTCACATGCTCTTTAAAAGGCAATTAAGAATTATAAAGCATGCCATACAGTTGGAGAAAATATCTGAAATTATACATAGGATAAAAACTTTGAAGCTAGGATTTTTTAAAATATAAACAAAACTCTCAAACTCAATAATGAATGCACACAGATCCAAATAGGAAAAGACGTAAGATGTGAATAGCAATTTACCAAAGAGGATATTCCCTCAACACAAAAATTAATGAAGAGTTACTTGACAGTATTAATCAAGAAAGTGGAAATTCAATCTACAATGCAATACCATCAATTATCTATTAAGTTAAGTACAATAAAAAAACAAACATGGTATAGCCTAGAAAAGACAATGAAACCATTGACTCTGCCTACTGCTGAAGGGGCTCTGACACGGTACAGCCAAATTTAAAATGTTTGACATATTCTTTAAAGATCACACATACAACCACTAACAAACATATTCAACTCACATTATGTTTGTAATGATTAATTCTGATTATACAATTGATGAAAGATTATCCGGATTAGGTTAACTAAAGTGGGAAGACCCACTCCAAATGTGAACAGTAACATTCCATTGACTGAGACTCCAAACTAAATGAAAGAGAAAGGAATCTGAGCATAAGCAGTCATCTTTTTGTTTCCTGACTATGGGATGCTGACATTGACCCCAGCAGCATCACATTCTGGCTGCCATGGCTTCCCCACCATGACCTACACACCAAATAACTGTGAGACAAAATAAGCCCTTCCTTCCTCATGTTGCCTCTCTCAGTTATTTTATTTCAGCCACAAGCCAAGTAACTGATGAGAGAAGAAAGCAAATATACACACACACTCAATGTTTCTAGAGATGTTTATAACAGCTATACTTTTAATGTCCAAAGAGAGAAATGATCCATACACCTGCCAAGAATTAACTCGTAAGTAAATTGTAGTCTATTCAAAAGATCACAATCATAAATAAAAAAAGGCTGAGGTCTGATGCAACCCATCAGTATGCATGGTTTTATTATTTTATGCTCATGTGTACAGGTGTTTTGCCTGTATGTATGTCTGTGCACTATGTATGAGCCTGGTGCCTGCAAAAACCAGAAGATGATGGATGCCCAGAAACTAGAGTTACAGATAGTTGTGAGCTGCTATGTGAATGCCAGAAATTGAACCTCAGTCCTCTGGGAGAGCAGCTGGTTTCCTTCAACCCTGAGCCATCTTTCCAGTTCCCTGTATGAATGATCTGAAAATGATTGTGGCACACAAGAGATGCCAAATAAATAATGCTTTGTATGTTGTTCTGTTAATTAAAAAAATAATAAAAGTTAATCTATAATTGCATAAAGCAGATTAAGGGCTGCCTGCTTGTGGGAGGGTAGAGAGAGAAACAGCCAAGAGAGGGTGCAAAGCTTCTTAGGAAAGGCTTTGATCGTGAGTCTCATAGTGATTGTGCTGAGTAGCGGTAGGTCCTTATGTGTGTGCGTATGTCACCATTTGTTAAATTATGTGTGTTATTCTATGCCAAATAACCTTAACAACGTTTTTTATTATTCAAAATGAATGTATTAAACATTCTGACTATAGAAATTAGAACTGATATACCTAAGCCATGGGGGTTGGGCGAGACAGATTTTTTACTCTGAGCCTAGTCTAAGCTTCTGAATGTAAGCCATGCAAATGTTCCTTTTTTTCTGCTCAAAGTACAACTATTGAAAACTTTCTATTCAAATGACTCCACATTAAAAAAAACTAAATCTGGTTATGTCATCATTCATGAATCTCTCTTCTTTTCATTCAACTTTTGTGCAGCAATCAGGATTCTGTCAGTTCTGTCTGAGAAACTTGCACTGAATCTACCTCCTCTTTGTTACCACAGCTCTCACTCCATTTAGTTCATTAACTTCTAAATGTCGCGTTATTGGGGGATTACTTGCTGATTTTCTCAGCAGATGACTGTCTTGGTCTTTTGTCTTTGCTTTTAGGCAATGTGCTCTTTAGTTTTATGTCAACTTGACACAAGGTAAAGTCGCTTGAGAGGAAATCTCAGTCAAGAAAATACTTCTCCCCTAGGTCTCTGAGCCATCACCAAAGGGGAACAAAATGAATGAAATGATTCCTAATGGAATTCTACTATACCCATAGATTGGTGCCTAGCCCAATCACCATCAGAGGGTTCCTCCAGCAGCTGATGAGAACAAATGCCCAGACAAACATGAGGTGGAGCTGAGGAACCCCAAGCAAGAGAGGGAGGAAGAATTGCAGGAGCCAGAGGGGTCAAGGACATCATAAGAACACAGCCTCCAGAGTCAGTTAAGCAGGGCTGGTAGGAGCTCACAGAGACTGGAGCAACAACCACTGGAGCTGCATGGGTCTGCAGCAAGCCCTCTCCATACACGCTGCGATACTTCAGCTTGGGATTTTTATTGGGCTCCTAACAATAGGAATAGGGTGTCTCTGACTCTTTTGTCTGCTCATGGGACCTTTTTCCTCCTGTTGGGTTGCCTCTTCCAGCCCTGATATGAGGGTATGTTCCTAGCCTTATTGCATCTTGTTATGCAGAGTTCTGTTGATATCACTGAGAGGTCTGCTCTTTTCTCAAGGGAAAAGGAGGAACAGTGGATTTTGGGGAGAGTGAAAGTAGTGGGAGGACTGGGAGGAGAGAAGAGAGGGGAGGCTGTGGTTGAGGTGTACTGTATAAAAGGAGAATAAATTAACAAAATTAAATCTAAAAAGGAAAGAATCAAGTCACAGTCTTGTGCATTTAAACTATATTATCACAGAATATGGCAGGTTCATGTTGTATATATCTTATTCAAGACTCTTAAGATTAATTTCCTGTTTTAGTGGTGAGGAATTTAAATCATAGTCTGTTTCATTGATATTTTGAAGTAAATGATACACAAGTTCCTTTGTTTATTGTCTGTGAATAAACCCATTAGCCACCCCCCCAAAAAAATGAAAAGAAAAAGAAAAAATAAACAATGCTTCTATAAGATTGGGCTGTAAACAAGCCTGTAAGGCATTTTCTTAACTAATGATTGATAGGAGAGAGCCCAGTCATTGTAGGTGGTGCTACCCTTTGACTGGTAGTTCTTAGTTCATAAGAAAGCAAGCTGAGCAAGTCAAGATGAGCAAGGCAGTAAGCAGCACCCCTCCATGGCCTCTGTATCAGCTCCTGCCTCCAGGTTCCTGCCCTGTTTGAGTTCCTGTCCTGGCTTCCATCAAAGATGGAATACAATATGGAAGTGTAATCTAAATGAACCCTTTCCTCTCCAATTTCCTTTTTTGTGATGGTGTACCTGCATGTATATACACTTACCCTCATGTTACTATTTTTCAGTTCGAATGACTCTAGAATCCAAATTCTCAGGGCTCCAGATCTTGCTTACATAGAACAAACACAAATTCCTGTTTTCTTTTTTTTTTTTTTTAAGAACTTTTAAAATTCATTTTATATATCAACCACAGATCACCCCTCTCTTCCCTCCTTCCACTCCCCAGATTTTCTCCCCAAACTACCCCCTATTCCCTTCTCCAACAAGGTAAGGCCTCCTTTGGGGAGTCAGCAGAACCTGATACATTCAGTACAGACAGGTCTAAACCCCTCCCCCTGCATCAAGGCTGTGCAAGATGTCCCCCCATAGGTAGTGGGCTCCAAAAAGCCTGCTCATGCACCAGGGGGCCCCTTAAGCAGATCAAGCTACACAACTGTCTTGCTTATGCAGAGGGCCTCCAGTACCGTGGAGGGTCCACAGCTGTTGGTCTAAAGTTCATGAGTTCCCACTAGCTTGGTTCTGTTGCCTCTGTACGTTTCCCTATCGTGATCTTGATGCCCCTTGCTCATAGAATTCTTCTTTTCTCTCTTCAGCTGGACTCCTGGAGCTCGGCCTGGTGCTTGGCTGTGGATCTCTGCATCTGCTTCCATCAGTTGCTGGATGAAGATTCTATGATGACAGTTAGGGTTGAATTCCTATTTTCAAGCAATACTTTTTCTGTCCTTCCACACTCCCAGATCTCAGAATTCCCTTATATTAATTACTAGCAGCCACATTTGTAATACCGCAGTAACTTGTTGATGAGAAAAGTTAGTAATTCTAATTGTTATTTGCTAAGAATGAATGGGCCCACATGCTTTGAGGGAAACTAGTTGTTTTCTATAACCAATTTCATTAAAAAATAAATAATTAATCATCATTTTATATGTGATTGTGTGGGGTTTTTTTTTTCCGATTTTTGACCCTAATGTCTATAAAGTTGTTCTATCCTCTCTGAATGCAGAGATACTTAAAAATGTCACAGCCACAGAGTGGGTGCAGAAATAATGTGAATGTCTTGGAATGCTACCAAAATGTGAATAACCTTGGAATATATAGCAGCATCCTTTCTGCCCAAAATAGAATATAGTTACATAGTATATTTTAGAAAAGGAAACTTTCTCCAAGTCCTTCCTCTTTAAGATCCAAAACAGTAAGACAGAGAACTTGGTTTTGGCCTCAAAAGGACTGTGATAGATTTTTCACAGGTGCATTTTAGCTTTGTTTGTTATGGGCACCTTGAGAACACCTGATGGATTTAGAGTGCAGGAGGAAAATTACTGCCACCATAGTCTGATATGAGTAAGGGGTGTAATTAAAGTGCACCTTGGATACCATTGTAAATGTGCATGTTATCCCTTACTCCTGGCATCCTAATTAGAGTTTAATTTAGATCGGTGCACTTCCATTCATTATACTTGTCCTATATTAAAAAAAAATTAACACTGTATTTGTATACCAACAATTTAGCCTGAGCCTGAGATTCTGATACAAATTAAAACATGGTTGAAGCACTTTGAGTTATTATGTAAAAGGTTCTAAAAAGCAGACCTTTGTAAATTCATTCAATAGGTTTTTAAATTCAATAAAGTAGCAATTTAATACAAATGGAGGATTGCATTTATGTGTTTGTGTGTTGATACTTTCTCTGCTTTTGTAAAGTGTTCTGTTTCCACCACTTAAGAATTACTAATGATTAGTCAATAACTTCAATGACTGAATTCCAATTTCTGCCTGTACACAAATGATCTTTCCAGGGTTTGCTTGAAACTACAGTTATGGGACAACTCAACCCTAATAGGCCTGAGGGCCAGCCCAAACCAGTAATGAGAGCATGTACATAAGATACTTCCTGAGAGCCAACTTGGGTCTGCCTAAGGACCTTAGCAAGAGTAGCTGAGCCATAATCTGAGATGACCTGGACCAATGAGAGGCAGCCATGTCACACCAGCAGATGCATATTCATCAGGAGTGGTTGGGGGTGGGTGAAAGAATATATAAGGCTTGCCTCTTCCTAAATAAATTGAGCGTGTTCTTTCAACATCCTTCCAGAGTCTGTGTTGTTGACACTGCATCTACTCACCCCTCTCCTAAAGGGAACAGCACAAGCCCCTGCTACATACAATGACTTGGAATAGTAGGTGCCATTACTATTTCCTGAACATAATTCATGTCTTCTGCAATTTGTGTTTTTTGACAACAAAATAACCAAAATTATATTCTATGTACCATGCAGTGTGCCCAGGATTAGAGATAGCATACAGAAATGAGCAGCCATAATCATTACCTTAAGGAAGTCAACAAATGTAAGAACTTACTATATCAGGATACACACTATATATTGTGAACATGTGACACAATAGAGTTATGTAGAAAGTATAAATAAGGATAATAAATAACCTCTTTGATTTTCTACCTGAAATATTTTTGTGTCATTTATCATGTGGATACTTCTGGTCCATCAAAAACTCATAGAAATGTCTTCATTTCTGGAAATAACATGCCCTTCTCGGTATTCTCTTCTTGGAATGTTACCTATATGTCTCAATTACAATGTTTATCTCCTTGATCCTGATTATATATGGCTTGGAATCTGTTTCCCTGAATAATATGTTATAGAACCCATAACTCCCCAGTTCAGCTAGTATGGGTGGCTTGCTTGTTCCTTGGACTTCAAGTCTGCCTTTTGAGTTCTAGATTATAGTCAGCCACCACACCCACTCAACATTTTCATGGGTTCTGGGGAGTCAAACTCCACTCCTTATTCTTGCACATCAAGCACTTAATCCACTGAGCCACCTCTCTGGCTCCATGATTGCATTCTTTTAGATTAAAGATAGAATCATTTGTCTTAGTCATAGACAACAAGAACAGTCTTTCTGTCACTTCCACCCTAATCCTCATTCCCTGAGCCTCTCTCCAAAGTTCCAGTCTGGGATTGTTCTTCATCAACTTAGGTTAAACATCTTTCACAGGTACCATCATTTATTTTGTCCTCCAAAGACCAGCTGTGAGAGTCAGAAGGCAGTGAGCATAAGCTCCCATGCCCATGGAGTCAAAATTTTATTCTGAAGGCTGAAGATTTTCAACCCAGGAGAATCTGTCAGCCCTAAGACTCAAGTCTAATTTAACTCCTTTTGCTTCTTTGCCTCCAGAAGAGTAAGAAAGATTATCAGAATTAATCACAGAAAGGGGTAACAGGAAAAAGCAGGAAAAGTTAATGCCTCAATAAAAAGCATTCAGTGAGAGAAGAAATTGTTAGTGTTAAGAACAACAAAATGTAAATTATTCCCTTACATATAGTATTAGTTCCACACAGAAAAAGTGGCTTTAATTCAACATGGACAACAGCTCTAGGATATTTCCTAAGAAAATTTGCTACTGGCTGAAAACATACAGCATTACCTTCAGTTAACAATACAGTCTCTCCATGTAAAAGAACATTTGATCTGAGGAGCCTGTGACATTTGAAGAAGCAGAACACATAGGATTAACTGGATAGGCACATTTTTGTCACTTTGATATAAAACACAGAATTCAATGATCTCTTCTGGGTAAATCTAAGGCTGGGGGCAATACACTATGAAAGAGTCACAAGAGATCCAAAAGATTGACTATGAATAGTCTGAAGACACATGACTGTAACTTTTAATTGAGGCTGAGGTCATTGGTCATATGCTGAACTACACACTGAATTGCTCTCATCAACAAGAACAGTATGCATGACCCAATTTACACCTTAGTGAATATAAGTATAATATTGATAAGATGTTGAAAGATACATAAAGGGGCATATGTATGTTTCCCTGCCCTTTCTAATATTTGATAGATTCTAATTATTCCATGACAGAAAATCTTAATCCAGAATTCTCTTGGATCTAATGTCAAATATGTTCCAAAGCACATTTACTTTGGTATGCCACTCTTAAACTTACTGATTAAAATTACTTTAAAAAGGTAAAAAAGGGCTGGGGAGATGGTTTACTCAGTAACATGCCTATATTGCAAATGGGAGGATCTGAGTTCAATTTCTAGGACCAGTGTAAGCTTCCAGGTGTTGTGGCTAGTCTTTTTCATCCCTGTGCTGGGGAAATGAAGAGAAGCACATCCCTGTGGCTTCCTGGGCAGCCAGAAGAGCCTTAGTCTGTGAGCTCTAAGCCAGCAAGGGACCCTGTCTCAAAAACCTCAAATTTTTAACAATGTTCCTGTCCTGATATAACATTAGCCAATAAAAAGTAAATAAATAAGGGCTCTATCAATTTGTATTTCCTCCTGGGAAATTGATGTGTTAATAGTCGACACCAGTGCTAAAGTCAGTCTTCTTAAGTAGCTCTATGATTACCAGAAACTGTTGAGAAAAAGAAAGGAAGACTCAAAAGATAGAGGGAGGCGTGAGGAAGGAAGGGAAGGAAGGAGGAAGGAAGGAAGGGAGGGAGGGAGGGAGGGAGGGAGGAAGGAAGGGAGGGAGGGAGGGAGGGAGGGAGGGAGGGAGGGAGGGAGGGAGGGAGGGAGGGAGGGAGGGAGGGAGGAAAGAAGAGACAGAGGGAGGGAAGGAGAAAATGAGGGAAGAAGAGGGGTAGGGAGGAGAGAGGAGGGAACAGGGAAGGGAACAGAAAGGAAGAGAATGAGGAATTCAGGCCTTTGACTGAAAACAAAAGCATGATGCAATGTTTATCTCCAGGTTTGCAGATTTCTAAAGGACAGTAAGATAAGGGGTCTCAGATAAAGTATGACTAAAGTGAATCTTTTAAATTTTCTGAAAATATTACTATCACTGAATGGAATAAATAATCTGTGGTTCTTCATATTTCAAAGCTAGGTAAAACAATAGCTTGAAGGACAATGGGATTGTGGTGAGGATTAAATGCTTATGGGGATTTTAACTATAAATTGTGGAATAGCTAACATACCCAAGCATGTTATAGAAATGCCTCTGATCTCCCACAATCCTTTAGGGTGACCCATGCAGGTTCCATTTTCGGATGAAACCTCCACCTCAATAGGTTACCCCAGGTTGTACAATGAATGATTTCTGTGCCTGAAATGAGATGTTTATCTCTGTCTCTCTGACTATCTACCCAGTACACAGCCTCTCATGGTCTAATGAAAAAACTACCAGACTACAAGTGCATCCTATGATCTTCAGGTGTCTTTATTGCAAGACTTGAAAGAGTGACAGAAAATTGTTCATCAAAGGAAAAAAAAAAGGAAAGCATTCACTCTTAGAGTTCAAATTCCCTCATTTCTCTTTCCAGCTTATGATTCCTAGCCAGGCCTGCAAAGCATTGGAAGAAATTCTGCTCCTTGAATAAACAACCAGGAGGGAAACAATCCCCAGGACATTTATTATCCCTATTTATGTAACATGGAATGTCAATTAAGTCTCCCTCAAACAATCACAAAGGTATCTATTTAATTCTAATTTTGTTGAATTGTTAACAGACTTGTATGTGTAGTTTGCTTTATAAATGGAGAGACTGTATCAACAGTGAAGCCATGTGGCAATTTGGCATTGGGGCTGCAGTTCATTAGAATCTCAGAGGCAGGGGAACCCCTGCACATTTACAGTTCTGCATTTGAATTTTTATTACTTGTGCTGACAAACCTTTAAACACAGAGTCATAAATCAGTAGGCAGTACTAGGGAGCCACCTGCTGGAGTGACTGCTGGCAATTTCTCCATGAAATTAAATTCAGTAACTATTAACTCAATAATGAAGTTATCAACTGTGGGATACTCTGCTATATATATATATATATATATATATATATATATATATATATATATATATATGTATATATATATTACACACACACATACACACACATATGCATGTGCACACACACTTTCAAATGCCATAGCAAAGTCTCATTACAAGAGCTAGTACAAGACAACATGGGATGAAGCAATCAATGAACAATGAGTAGTTAACAGTTAACTAGAGATATCAGTCAGGTCTTTTAATTAGGTTGTTTCCTGCTTCATGACTGCTTTGTCATTCATTGGTCAGTCTAACAATTATGTTATCCAAATACTATAGTTAAATTACAACCTATTTAAATTGTAATATCTTTTGTAACATACAGGCGCATGCACCTGCATGGGCATGGTCATGGATGCCTTTGTGCAGATGTTTTCATGCTTGTGGAGGCCAGAGGTCACTATAGGTATCATTCTTCATCCACTAGACACCTTCCCTTCTTTCTTGAGACATGGCCTCTTAGCATCCTGGAACTCCAAAACTAGACTATGTAGGTTATGCATTCAATTCAGGGGAGCTTTATGGCTCAACTGCCTGTGTGCTGGGATCACGATCATGTGCCTCCATTCCTGGGATATTTTTCATATGTGTCCTAGGCATTGGATTCAGGTCCTCATGCATGTGTGGCAAACACTTAACCCTCACCAAAATTATTTATTTCTAAAAACTGACTAATATGAGAGTCGATATCTAATTTGGGATCAAGCGATACAGGTTTCTTTTTCCTTTCCCCTGCTATCTGAAATCAATCTGTTGTTAAATGTATTCCCTAAAGTTCTCAGTATTGTTAAATCAAAGGTTTTGGGGTTTTGGGTTTTTTTTTTTTTTCAAAAACGTAATGAGTGAAATATTTGTTGTAGGCTTTGTTATTCAAATTTCTGAGCTGAAAATAGCCACCCAATTCCCTGTCTCTGCTACACTATATGCATAGTGAACACCAAAAACGTGTCCTTTGATGATGCTTTTGTGTTGCAGGACGGTCACCATTTTAAATACAATATCTGTGTCCAGCAAGAAAACTGAGTGGAACAGACATGTGAGATTAATTGGAATGTGTGATGTGTGGAAAGTATAGACTGGAGATATGTTGATTCTCTGTTAGCCATTTCTTTTCATTCTCAAAAGAATGCACAATGGTACTGTTGAACTGGGGATCCCGTTACCCAGTTCTGTATGTATCTGTAATCAAGCGTTTCCAAAGGGGGGTGGGGTGGGAACACTAAGTAAGATGGATGTACAAAGACCATTTTGACATGGTTTGCTTTCCTGGTACTACCGTACAAGTTCTTTACCGTATACAGTTGTTTGTTTCAGAAACTCCACCTGAACACTCATGGTCAGTCTCACCTTGAACCCTTTTGCATGCAGTACCTGTTTGATACCAAATCTGACCTTAAAAGCCTGGATTCTTACTATCTACACTCCCCAGGTGAAGAATCAGTTTTCAGGGGACTTAGGTGAATTATTGCCCTCTTTATCCCAGCAAACATCCAAACATTGTGTGCTCACTTACTTTACATTTATTGCTCTGTTTAATTATCTGGTTTTCCACCCAACGTCTATAATCTTCACCAAATCATAAACTCCTTTTAAAATACAGTCTCAGTAGGTAACATAAAAGCTGATATTCATAGCATATGGTAGATACTGTTAGTGGAATGAAAGTTATTGAAGGGGGTTTTATTCCCCTTTAATAATACAATTTCATTCATATTAAGTATATTTTATCTAATATTTCATGGGAGTACAGTCTTTTAGAATGAGAATGGAAAAGAAAATGGTACACATTTTACATATTAGGACCTCTGAACCTCTGTTTAATCCAGGTCTTTGATTACATAATAATGTAATATATTAATATTTGAGACAAAGAAATTGAAAGAAGTGTAGTTATAGACAAGTTACTCAAAATACTCTAGGTAGAATTTTGCATCTTTTCTGATGGTCTTTCAAAGTCAACTCTCAATCACATCCATGCAACAGCCATCAAGTTCACATCTATCACACCTCAATATCCTGAACTCACAAACTGTAATTATTATTCTTAGGGTATTTTCAAGAAAGTCATTGAGTAACTGTTTTAATACACGCTTAAAAAATGCCAGATGTTGGATTAGATTCTGGATGTCCACAGGGAGCAAACAGTTCTGCTTCCCCCTGGACTCTCAGGTAATAGAGGAGGTAGAGGATGTATTGTCACAAAACCCATAAACCAGATTCCTAAATAACTTCATCAGCGAAGGAGTTCTAGAAGAGACAAGAGGTTGTCACATGAAAGATGGAAAAAAAAAATATGTCACATGACGAGAATAGAAGTGAACTGCAAAGACAGAAGAACACATGTGAGAGCCTTCGGGCAGGAGAGCACACCAGAGGCTTGTCAACTAGAGGTCTGTATATATTCCCGAATATGCGTGGAATCTACTCCTTAGTTTCTCTTATTAAGGAGTCATGCAATTTGTTAATAAAAGGAAATGCTGAGATAAGACATTGCAGGAAACATTTGGTACATATATTTGGAGTCTTTTTGGAAGGCCTCCAACACTATGGCATTCTCTCAATTCCCACATCTGCTTTAACAAAAACTAATATCTCTTGGAAATCTTCCACACACTAATAGAGGGGTCAGCAATCTACAACCCAGGCTGTGGGCCAAATTCAGCCCACCATGGGACCAAATCTGCCCACAGCCAGTCGTGTTTGGTTTATACTAAAATGACAAGCTTGAGACGTTGCAATAGAAATTACATGAACTGAAAAGGCAAAAATATTTCACAACGTGGATCTTTATAGAACACTTTCCATGACTTTTGCATATTTTAAAAATCTTTAATTCAGGCTCTTTCTGGGAAGAGTTTGATTAAAAAATAAATAAACCTAAGTAATGTTTGATATGTTAAAACTATTCTGTTCAGCATTGTGTCATAGAATCCATAGCACGGTTTCATAGCATGGTTTCACAGCTACTGACCAAGATCAAAGATGAACAACTTGAATAGAAAATGGAAAAACACATAGATGTGGGGTGTAGGAGCTAAGAATCAGAGAAACCAGTGAAGAACTTTCACACAGTGGTGCAAGTCAGAAATCAAAGAGCCCTGCTAATGCAAGATAGAGCAAAAGAAGAGTGGTTTGAATGTAACACTGACTCTCCTTAGTTATAGGAAATTTATTCCAACTACTAAAAGTTTAGACTTTACTTTTACCCATGATATACCCCCTCCTCCTCCCACCTACCTTCTTTTTCCTGGCTCAGATTTGTCACATTGTGCACTTTGATTGAGTGTGTCATTATAGCCCAATGCCAACTCTGTTTCCCTACATGGATGAGACTTAGTGTTTCTTTACCATGCCGCAGTTACTAACTTAAGCCACAACTTGAATTCAGAAATGGCTCCTGGGTCTATCAGAATGACCGATTTTTGTGATTCTGCCCCACTCTGAGCACTAATATTGGTAAAAATTAAAATTTAAATTTAACGAAATACCCTGGATTATAAAATCAGGTAACACTAAATGGAATACACAAAGGAAGCCACTGTTTACCTACAGAAGCAGAATAAATTACTGGCCCATCTGGGCTCTCTGTTCCTCCAGGTTCTTATGGTTGGCATCCCCATGCATCAGCCCAAAAGCCTAGCAGTAAAAAAAAAAGCACTGTTTCTGACTAAAACAAGATATAATTGCTAGGGGACTGGAGAGATAGGTCAGCCATTAGGAGGACTGGTTGTTCTAGAGGACCAGGGTTCAATTCCCAGTACCCCCAAGCATCTCATAACTCCAGTTCCAGGGGATCTGACACTCTCTATGGCCTGCATGGGCACCTGTACTCTTGTATGTACACACACACACACACACAGAGAGAGAGAGAGAGAGAGAGAGAGAGAGAGAGAGAGAGAGAGAGAGAGAGTTAAAAATATATAACTCCTTTAAAAATGTTATTGTTAACATTGCGTGTAATAAGCCAAACTCTTTTTAAAATCTAAGTCATAGCTGTGACTAAAATAATAGAGAAAAACAACCATTTTATTTGCAACATATCCTGTGGAAAGACAATTGCTACTACATTGTATGAGATACGTAGCTCCAAAGTCATCAATAATTTTGTTTTTTACCTGTAAATTAATAATGAAAACAAAGCTAACTAGCATAGCTGACCCAGGAAAGGGAAAAAAAATAACCAGATCCAACAGTACAGCAAGGATCTGTACTGTTGTAGAATTATCTGCAAATACACAACAGGTCAAAATGCCAGTATTCTCACTCCCCCCATCTCTACTTACTTTGGTTTATATTTTTTTAAGCGTGTGGGGGGGTGGGGGGGGGCGTGGGTGATTCAGGAATTCACAGGGAGAAGGTTAAGTGTTTTAACCTTGGACAATTGAAAAAATCTAAAGACAATGTTAAAACAGGGACATGATACTCAAAGGGAAATCTTCAAAAATGCACTTACTCTGCTGAAATGTTATTTCTAAATCTAGCCAGAAACAACGATAATAGGCAAGTGGCACATTCTGTCACCTTTAGGAATCGTTAAGTCTGAAAGGATACAGCTCAAAGTGCCAGTAGGACGTTCATTTGCTCTCAGAAATCAAAGCGGGGGAAGCCTTAGAAAGGTACGGTTGGTGTGCCAACAAACAAGCCAAGTGCTCTTGCTGTCTTGTCCAGGTGAGGTAATAGGCTGTAACAGTTTAGAGCCTCACTAACATAATACAGACTCACTGAGGAACACACAAAATGTTCAATTAGTCCCAGCGCTACAGATGCTGGCTATGCCTTTCTTGCTGTGTACGATGTGAATGCATGGGTATGTGAGACTTTCATGAGCACATATCCCCTCTACCACTGTTTTCCACCGAATGTCTAAAGTTTTATATTCCATATTAATTATATCATACCATTTAGAGCAGTGGTTCTCAGCCTTCCTAATGCTGTGGCTCTTTAAGACAGTTCCTCTTGTTGTGGTGACCCCAACCATAAAATTATTTTCGTTTCTACTTCATGACAGTAATTTTGCACTATTACGAATTGTAATGTAAATAATCTGTGATTTCCTAGGGCTTTGGGGGTCACAAACCACATGTTTAGAACCACTGTTCTCGTGTATTCTATCAAAATTTTATATGTATTGACAAACTGTTTCCTGAAAATATCATTTTCAGGCAGGATCCTAAATGAGAAAAGTAGAAGTTTAAGAAAACAAAAGCAAGTATTTTGTGAAAATAATGTTAATTAGATTAAAAGTAATATAAGGACAATAAAAATATTCATGAATATAATGATTAGTTTTAAAATGATTTATGCTCACATAACGAACCCTTGTGAAACCATGAAAGTGGTTTGTGAAGAACACTTAATCACAAGATAAAATCCTCTTCTTGTAATCTCAAATGAAAAAGCAATATCAAAACTAATATGCAGGGTGATCACAATGTGTGAAATGTATTTTATATTCTAGTGTCTACAATAAAGAGCTGCAAGTAATGACATGAAAATGTTTATCTCAGTGTAGAAGGATCACTGCTAATTTCATTTTCTTTATTATTTTATATTTTTTCCAATTTTTATAATGAGCATATATTACTTTCATTACTTTAAAAGAATAATAATTATAATTAAATAAATATGAGAATCTCTATCCAGACACCCCAGGGAAAGATCTCACCTCTAGCTATTATTAGTTAACACATTAGAGAGGATTATAACAGTTAGCTGAGAATAAGGACAGAGAGGATGTCTTAGCAAAAACGAAGACATGAGAGAGTCGATTCAATTAAAAAATGATAATCCCTTACAGAATTATATTGCTTTTACAAAGGGTTTTGTCTGGTCAGACAAGGTGTTGCACACCTTTAATCCCAGCACTAGGAAGACAGAGGCAGTTGGGTCTACATAGCAAGTTCAAGGCCAGCTAAGGCAAAATAGTGAGACCCCCATCTCAAAAGGAAAAAAACAAAAGAGGAGTTTCACACAATTTAATCCATAAGAATAACTTCAACTTGCTAAAGTACAAATACATCAACAAGCAGACACAAGAATCATCAGTCATTATAAACATTTATTTTACAATTTCACAGGCATGGGTGTTTTGCCTACATGTATGTCTGTGTACCATGTGCGTACCTGGTGCCTGCAAAGAGCAGAATAGAGTGTCAGATTTCCTGGGACTGGAATTACAGATAGTTATGAGCCACCATGCGGGTGGTGAGAATAGAAGCCATGTTCTCTGGAAGAGAAGCCAGTGCTAATAAACACTGAGCCATCTCTTAAGCCCAGAATCAGTTATTTTAAATGCCTAGGAAGGGCCAATGAAACGGCTTAGCGGGTAAGAAACATTTGCCCAACAAGCCTCGGGACCCAAGTTAGAGTCATGAAACTCATAGTAAAAGGAAAGAATTTACTCTCAAAAGTCGTCATCTGACCCACACAAATGCTTATGCCTTCCTGACCCCCTTAGGAAGACATATTGTTGCATTGTACCAACAGGAGATTTATATAAATAAGGAAATAAGCTCAGTGTTTAGTGCAAAGAGTTTTGAAAGACATCCTAACAATGGACAACAAATGACACACTGGTATTTTTGTCTTCTTGACTGGCTTTGATTTCTGCATGTCCTCTGACTCCCTTTTAGAGACCAAACATGTCTGCATGGATTGATGACCACCAATTGCTCCTCAGGTACCAGCATCCTCATCTACCCTTGTCCCTGCTATGCTTTCCAAGTCCTACCCACCGCTGAAGTCGGCTGTCATCTTTTCTTTCCATTGAATGAAAGAAAACTGATCTTCTATGACAGGATTCACCAAGAAAGCATCTGCCCAGGGTTAAGCTATTCCTCTCCAACACTAGAGATGCTACTCAATTGCAACAATGTAACAAATCAGAGAAGTATACAAGGATGTAGAGTTTAATAGTTCACCTCATCTACACAGCCTCAGCTTCTGATTCCTTTTCTTGGCTGTACCCTCAAGACCTGGTCCTGGGCCAAGTACAGCTGTGTGTCAATTACCACAGAGAGATATAGGTCTTGAGGGGAGTCCAATGACCTATCAAGCACTCAGCTGGGACTTGTTTATCTGATGTGTGTCTTAAGGCTGGATGTAAACTCCTTTTAGTTCTTTGTATTTTAAACAGCAGAGAGTTGTGGCATTATGTTTGCTTTAAGAGAAAAAAAAAGGTGGGAGAATGAAATCAAATGGTGCATCTCAAAAGAGAAGTCACAGGAAAAGACATCTGCCAAGAAGAAAAGGGGTAGGAGACAGACCAAGCTTCCAAGTAGTTTTCCTTCTAGGAAACATTCAAGAATACTTGAAAGTCCAGACAGGTTGCAAATCTTGCATGAAAGGATAAGGAGTCAGGTTCAAGAGTCATTCAATGATTTTCTCTAATCCATACAATCCAACCTGAAGAGATACAATTACTAACTAAATAGAGGTGATAGGCTACCAAATTCTGCACTTGATTCATCTCTGCTCAGGGAAACTGACATTTCATTTATGAAATGCTCACTGTGGGCAAGCCTAGGTATTACAGGAATTGGAATAGGAGGTACAGAAGAACAAAGGGATGGGATCTTTTTCCTATATTTCACAATGGTTATATGCATAAACAATGGCATACATAAAACCAAACTGAAATCACTAGTTGTGATCTGGGTGTTCATTTCCTCAAAGTGCATATGTTGAAACCTAATCACCAACATGGTAGTGTGCAGACATGAGACCATCAGGAGATGGTTTTATCATGAGGACATTACTTTCAAGAATGGCATTATTATCCTTATAAAAAAAGACATCAGAAATCTCATTCATCCCTACCATCATGTGAGAACCCAGCAAGAAGCATTAACCGGTGATTCAGGCAAAACTAACAGAACCTGGGTGTCTATCCTCCAGAAATATAAAGCAATAAATGTGTGTCGTTTAGAAATCACGGAGTTTATTGTGTTTTGTTGGAGCAGCCTGAATAGACTAGGACATCTTTACTAAATGGCACAACGTACACACATATTCCAGCATTACAAAACGTGACTAAATCTAAACTGTCAAGACTATATGTACTGTAGCAGGGACACAAGATGTCATACACCAGGGGTCTATTCTTCCAATGGGATTTCAGCATTCATTTCCCACTTCTTACCTTGTATGAGTTACGTTGGTAGATCTGCACTTTGACCTTGATCTTGTCTTCAGCTTGTGCCTCCCTCCTACTGTCCATTAATAAATCTTTCCTGAGGAAACCTGAGTCCAAATATTCATATTTCCTCTTTGTTCTCTGAATGCCAGCTCTGTCAATCCTGCTGGTAGAAGTGACTGCCTGATAGACTCCTGGCCCCGTTAAATCACACTCTGCAAGTCCCATTAGCCTCTAAGTACTACTAGGAGGAACTTTGATTCCTTATTAATTGCTTACCTCTCTTTTTCTTATTTCCAAGGAATATGCACCCATCTTACACCTTTTCATGCTCACTTTAACATCTGACATTTGTTTTTATTTCACAAATAAAAATCAAATCATTAGTTCTGCCTTCACTTCTCTTCCTGTGCCTTAAACTTTGGTGAACCTGTCAGATAATCCCTTTCTTTACTGCCACGCCAGAGCTGTCACTCTTATTACCCCAAACACACCATGCCTCCTCTTAGATAAATCATGTTTTCATCTCTCCCACCTTCTCATTGAATTTTTCAGAGCAGCTTCGTTGAAATATAACTTAGCACACAATCAAATTCTCACAGATTTGGGTATTCTCATCCAGTTGTGCAATCCTCACGCAGTTTAGAAAATGTTCACTGCCACCCCTGAAGACACACCCATCAGTAGTAACCCCTCATATCTCCAACCTGCATCAACCCCTATCTCCTCAGAAAC